>NC_133468.1:24642500-25267500 GCF_048565385.1 Saimiri boliviensis | reverse complement strand
TTCTTGTTTTTTTCTTTTGTAATCCCAAAGTGCTGGGATTGCAGGCATGAGCCACCACACCCGGCCTGTTTTTATTTCTTTTGGATAACAACACAGTGATAAAATTTCTGGACCTAATAATAATTACATGTTTAACTATATGAGAAACTACCAAGCAGTGTTCTAAAGAGGCTGCTTATTTTTTATTTCTCAGCAATCTAGAGGAGGTATAGTTGCCCTCATTCTGCAGTTGGTATTATCCTTTTAATTTTACTTTTCACTATTCTAATATCTGTATAGTGGTTTTAATTTGCATTTCTGTGGTATTAGGTATCTTTCATGTGTTTACTGGCAATATGTATCTTTTCTTTAGTGAACTGTCTTCAAAATTTTTACCCATTTTTAAAATTGGCATTTTTTTTTTTTTTTTTTTTTTTTTTTTGCTATTGAATTGTAAGGGCAAACATACACACACGCACATGCACACAGGATATAAGTCCTTGATCAGATATGTCTTTTACAAATATTTTCTCCTTGCCTGTGGTTATTCATTTCATTTTCTGAAGTGTCTTTCAGCAAGCAGAGTGTTTTCATTTTGATGATATCTGGTTTATTGATTATTTTATTTTATGGCTTATAGTTTTTGTGTCCTTTCCAAGAATCTTTGCCTGACTCAAAGTCACAAAGATTCTTCCTATTTTCTTCTACGAATTTTCTAATTTTAAGTTTTACATTTAGGTCTATGATCCTTTGGAGGTTAATTTTTGTATTTGATGACCTGTAAGGGTCAAAATTCCTTTTATTTGTTTATGCTTATGGAAGTCCAATTGTTATAGCAACTTGTTAGTTTTGTTGGCCTTACTACCTCTGTCATTGGTAAACAGATTCATAAACAATAATCTCTGAGCCTCTGTTAATCAGTTACATTGTATCTTTGGCTTACTGATCAGCCCAGGCAGAATAATTGGAAGATAGCAAGTAAAAATTTTTATCTCTAAGCTGGGCATGGTGGTATACACCTGGGGCACCAGCTGCTTGGGAGGCTAAGCTGGGAGGATTCCTTGAGCCATGATAGCGCCACTCCACTACTCCAACCTGAGCAACAGAATGAAACTTTGCCTAAAAAAAATAAAGGGCCAGGCACAGTGGGAGGTCAAGGCTGGCAGATCACCTGAGGTCAGGAGTTCAAGACCAGCCTGGCCAACATAGTGAAACCCTGTCTCTACTAAAAATACAAAATTAGCTGGGCTTGGTGGTACGTGCCTGTAATCCCAGCTACTCGGGAGGCTGAGGCAGGAGAATCACTTGAAACTGGGAGACAGGTTGCAGTGAGCCTAGATCATGTCATTGCATTCCAACCTGGGTAACAAGAACAAAACTTCACCTCAAAAAAAAAGAAAAAGAAAAGAAAAATTTTATCTCCAGCCCCTGCTTCTTCCTGTCATGTGATTTTTAGCAGCTCATAAACTTTATATGGTTTTGTTTTGTTTTGTTCTGTTCTGTTTTTTGAGACAGAGTCTCACTCTGTCACGCAGGCTGGAGTGCAGCGGTATGAGCTCACTGCAGCCTCTGCCTCTCAGGTTCAAGTGATTCTCCTGCCTCAGCCCCCTGAGTAGGACTATAGATGCACGCCGCCACGCCCAGCTAGTTTTTGTATTTTTGTAGAGAACGAGGTTTCACCACGTTGGCCAGGCCAAACTCCTCACTTCAGGTGATCCACCCACCTCGGCCTCCCAAAGTGTTGGGATTACAGGCGTGAGCCACCGCACCTGTCCTTAACGATGCACTTTGGGTGAGAGTCATTGCTAATGTATTTTCCCCCCTGTATTCTGCAGTATAGTTTCAATTCCTAATGACTGTTTTGTTGTTGTTGTTGCTGCTTCACGGGTGCTAATGACCTTATCACTAACAGTATCAACAGTCCAGATCTGTGCGCAGTGGGAAGAGTGCTTGTGGTTTGCTTTGACTTCAACATTTTTTTTCTTACCAGCAGAGGGAAGCAGCAACCCTGGCATTTGGAAATAATCCCCAGTTTAAACTTCCCCTTCAGAAAGATTTGTGTCTCACGTAATGGGTCCTGATGAGAGACATTGTCAGTTATCACATACAGGCTGAAGAACTTAAAATGAATTTGTAATTCTACAAAAAGGCAGATAAGCCCTTTTGAATTATTTGTTGTAGCTGTTATTGTTAAAATCTACATTTACATTATATGGAATTTCACCAGAGGAACAAAATAGCCATCCCATCATCATACCTGTTCTTTGAATTATCACAAAATACATGCATTATGGCCAGGCACAGTGGTTCACACTTGTAATCCCAGCACTTTGGGAGGAGGAGGCAGGTGAATCACCTACGGTCAGGAGTTTGAGACCAGCATGACCAACATGGCGAAACACTGTCTCTACTAAAAATACAAAAATTAGCCAGGTGTGATGGTGTGCGCCTGTAATTCCAACTACTCAGAAGGCTGAGGCAGGAGAATTGCTTGAACCCAGGAGGTGGAGGTTGCAGTGAGCTGAGACCGCACCACTGCACTCCAGCTCTAGCCTGAGCAACAGAGCAAGACACCATCTCAAAAAACAACAACAAAAAACAAAAAACAGGCTGGGCACGGTGGCTCACGCCTGTAATCCCAACACTTTTGGAGGCCAAGGTAGTGGATGACGAGGTCAGGAGATCTAGACCATCCTGGCTAACATGATGAAATCCTGTCTCTACTAAAAGTACAGAAATTGCACCTGGAGTCTCAGCTCCTTGGGAGGCTGAGGCCAAAGAATTGCTTGAACCTGGGAAGTGGAGGTTGCAGTAACCTGAGATTGGACCACTGTGCTACAACCTGGGAGACAGATCAAGACACCATCTCAAAAAAAAACACAAAAAACCACAAAATTTTTAAAATAATTCGTTTTTTGAGGTGGGGTCTCACTATGTTGCCCAGGCTGGAGTGCAGTGGCTATTCACAGGTGCCATCCCACTGCTGATCAGCACGGGAATTTTGACCTGCTCCATTTCCAACCTGGGCTGGTTCACCCCTCCTTAGGCAATCTGGTGGTCCCGCGCTCCTGGTAGTTCATCATATCGATGCCAAACTTAGTACGGACACCCAATGGGCATAGCAAACTACAGTCCAAAATTCCTGGACTCAAGCAATTCTCCCACTTCTGTCTCCCAAGTAGCTGGGACTACAGGCACATGCCACCTCGCCCATCAAAAACATTTTACTATACGCTCCCCAAAGGATCTGGGCTCCATCCAGTTCATTTAAGGTCCCTCTTTAAGATCCATCTTAAATGTGATCTTCTCCAAAAGGTTTCTCTGAGTTCGTCCAAATAGAAGTTACCTCTCACCCACTCAAAGTCTCTTTCCTTTACTTCTTACAGCACTTTTCTAGCTAAAGTTGTAATTATGTGCCTGCTTTATTTCTATGGCTGTAGCTAAGTTCCTGACTTATCCGGGTGTGCACCTGTAGTTGGTTAAGGGCATCCCCTTAACCAACCCAGGAATTACCTCACACATGGCCAATGCTGAATATATTTTTGTTCAAAGACGGATTTGACAAAAGTAAAAGAAAGAAGAAAAAATTTCCTGAATGTTGTGTGTATATGTGAGCTACCTGCTTTCAGTGTAGCTTCACATCAGGATCAAGACTAGGTAGAAGTGTGTAAGGCACATGCCTCATGTACAAAATTAAGAGGGAACAAACTCAGTAATCAAGATAAATAATATCATACTGCAATATTTTAAATAAAAAATTGAGAGAAAAACTCATGATATACAAAATATTACAATTTTAATTAAAGACAGGATTAGTATTAACATACCACCATTTAAAGAGGACAGGTTTTTCATGCAACTGTAAAAGGCCAGAAGTATTTTCCTGAGGATATGAGTAGTAGTGTTCTTAGACAGGATTTTAAAGTTTAATGATGAGTGTATTTTCTAATAAATACATTCATTCACCCCCAAAATATATATATTATATATCATATATTATATACTTTGCTATAGATTTATAATATATATTTAAAAAATATATTTATATATTATGATATATATATTTATTTATATTTATATATATATATATATATATATATTTTGAGACAGAGTCTTGCTCTGTCACCAGGCTGGAGTGCAGTGGTGCCATCTTGGCTCACTGCAATCTCAGCCTCCTGAGCTTGGGGTACAGGAATGTGCCACCATGCCCAGCTAATTTTTGTATTTTTAGTTGAGATGGAGTTGCACCATGTTGGCCAGGATGCGCTTGGTCTCCTGATCTCGTGATCTGCCCACCGCAGCCTCCCAAAGGGCTGGGATTACAGGCGTGAGCCACTGCACCTGGCCAACCAGTCTACTTTACTTTTTTAATAGACAGTTTTTTATAGCAGTTTTAGGTTAACAGCAAAGTTGAGTGGAAAGTATGAAGAATTCCCATATACCCACTCCCCAACACACTCACAGCCTCTGCTATCATTGACATCCTGCACCAGAGTGGTACATTTGATTTTGATGAACTGACATTGACGCATCATTAGTACCTAAAATCCATAGTTCACACTGGGATTCACTCTTGGTGTTGTACTCTATGGGTTTGACAGTATATAATGACATGTATTCACCATTATAGTATCATAGACGACAGTTTCACTGCCCTAAAAATCTCCTGTACTCTGGCTAGTCCTCCCTCTCACCAAACCCCTGGAAATCATTATCTTTTGTTTGTTTGTTTGGTGTTTTTTTTGGTTTGTTTTATTTCATTTTTTAGATTCACATTCTAACTCTGTTGCCCTGGCAGTGGCACAGTCATAGTTCACTGCAGCCTCAAACTCTTGGGCTCAAGCATTCTCCCACCTCCTTCTCCTGGGCAACTGGGACTACAGGTGCACGTCGTCATTCATGGATAACTTTAAAATCATTATTATTATTTTTTGAGACAGGGTCTCACTCTGTTACCCAGGCTGAGGTGTGGTGGTGTGAGCATGGCTCATTGCAGCCCCAACCTCCCGGGCTCAGACGATCCTCCCACCTCAGCTTCCTGAATAGCTGGGACCACAGCAGGCATGCACCACCATGTCCAGCTTTTTTTTTTCCCAACAGATGAGGTGTCACCATGTTGCCTAGGATGGTCTCGAACTCCTGGGCTCAAGGAAGGGACCCTCCTGCCTTGGCCTCCTGAAGTGCCAATATTATAGTGCTGGGTGTGAGCCATACACCCAGCTGACTTTTTATTGTCCCCATCATTTTGCCTATTTTATCCAAAATCATACAATATATAGCCTTTTCTGACTAATTTTCTTTTATTACTTAACACACTTTCATTGTTGGGATTACTAAAGTTTATTCACCTACTGAAGGACTTGGTTGATTCCAAGTTTTGACAATTATGAATACAACTGCTATAAACTATGTGTAAGTTTTTGTTTAGATCGAAGTTATTGACACATTTGTGTAAATACCGAGGAGCCGGATTGTTAGAGCACATGGTGAGAGTATGTTTGGTTTTGTAAGACACTACCAAACTGTCTTCCAACATGGATGTACCATTTTGCACTCTCATCAGCAATGAATGGGACTTCTTGTTGTTCTATATCCTCAACAGCTTTTTTTTGTATGTTAGTGGTTCTGATAGTTATGCATGATATCTCATTGTGCTAGGCATGGTGGCTCATGCCTGTAATCCCAACACTTAGGGAGGTCGAGGCAGGAGAATCACCTGAAGCCAGAAGTCCGGAGACGCTTCATTGTTGTAATTTCTTAATAGCCTATGATCTTGAACATCTTTTCACATGCTTATCTGCCATCTGTATAATCTTCTTTGGTCAGGTGTCTATTGAAATCTTTTGACCATATATTAATCATGTTGTTCATTTTCTCATGGTTGAGTTTTAAGAGTTATTTGTATATTTTGGACAATAGACTTTTATCAGATGTGTCTTTTGTAAATATTTTCTTCTAGCCTGTAGCTTGTCTTCTCATCCTCTTGTGCTTTGTTTTATGAAGAACATGAGACGGTTCAAGCAGTATTTCTGATTTTAATGAAATCAGCTTATTAATTCTTTTTGTCATGGATCATTCCGTTGGTGTTATACCTAAAAACCGATTGCCAAAGCCAAAGTCATCTAGATTATCTCTTATGTTGTCTTCTAGATGTTTTATAGTTTTGCACTACATTTAGGTTGTGATTTATTTTTGTGTTAATTTTTGGGACGAGTGTAAGGTCTGTCCCTAGATTCAGTTTTTTGCACATAATTGTCTATATGGTCCAGCACCACTGGTTGAAAAGACTCTCCTTTCATCATTGAACTGCCTTTGCTCCTTTGTCAAAGATCAGTTGACTACATTTGTGCAAGTCTATTTCTAGTCTCTCTATTGTCTTCCACTGACCCATTTGTCTATTCTTTCACCATACCACACTGTTCCAATTTCTATAGCTTTGTAGTCTTGAAGTCTGGTAGTGTCAGTTCTCTAACTTGATTCTCTCTCTGTATGATGTTGACTATTCTGGGTCTTTTGCTTCTCCATGGAAACCTTAGAATCAATTTGTCAAATTTCCGCAATGTAACTTGGTAGGTAAATTAAGATTTTTAGTTTGAGATACTTACAGATTTGCATGTAACTGTACGAACTAATACAGATAAATCTCTTGTACACTTTGCCCAGTTTGCCCCAATGGTAACATCTTGTAAAACTTTAGTATAGTATCACAACCAGGATATGGGGATATGGGGGAACAGAGTAAGACTGTCTGAAAAAAAGAAACTACCAAACTGTTTTCCTCATTGGCTCATTGACTAACTTTTACTTTAGATCCCCGCTAGCAGTGTGTGGGTGATATAGTTTCTCTGGTTTTACATCATAATTTGATGTTGTTCCTTATTCATTATTTTTATTTTAATCATTCTAGTATGTATATAGTATTATCTATATGTGGATAGTATTAAACCATTGTGGTTTTAATGTGCCTTTCCCTAATGACTAATGATGCTGAATGTTTTTTCATGTGCGTATGTACTGTCTGTATATACTCTGATAAAAATTTCTCTTGATATCTTTTGCCTATTTTCTAATTGGACTTTGTTTTTTTTAAATATTGAATTTTGAGAGTTTGTTGTATATTATACATACTAGTCCTTGATGGACTATGTAGTTAGTTTGCAAATATTTGCTCCAGTTTTTAGCTTATCTTTATTCTTTTCCCTGGGTCATTCATAGAGTGAAAGTTTTTAATTTTGAAGAAGTCTAGTTTACCAATATTTCCTTTTATTAGTTATGCTTTTGGTGTTGAGTTTAATAACTCTTTTCCTAGTCTTAGGTCCCAAATATTAGCCCCCATGTTTCTTTCCTAAAAGTTTTATAGTTTCCTGTTTTTTAAAGTAAAGTATTTTTTTTTTTTTAATGTGGTGTGAGCCTAGGTCAAGGTTAATGTTTTTGCCTATGGATGTCCAATTGCCTCTGCACCATATGTTCAGAAGTCTATTTTTTTCTTTTGAATTACTCTTGCGCTTTTATTTTTAAAAACCCATCAGCCATATTTGTATAGATCTATTTCTGGGTGTTCTATTCAGTTCCATTTAGCTATCTATTTTATCCCTCCATCCATAACTTACAGTCTTGATTGCTATAGCTATGTAACTAGTCCTAAAATTAGGTAGACTGATTCCTCCCACTGTATCCTTTTTCACAACTATTCTATTCTTATTTCCTTCCCATTCCATATAAATTTTAGAATAATCACATCTAAATCTATGAAATATCTTAACTAGGATTTTGATAGAAATCATATTAAATCTATAAATTAATTTGAGGGAAACTGACATTTTTACTATGCTTAGAGGCCCAATCCATGAATCTGATACATTTCTCCATTGACTTAGATCTTTTTCCATTTCTTTCCTCAGGTCAGGGATGGTGGCTCATGCCTGTGATCCCACCTCTTTGGGAGACCAAGGCAGGTGGGTCACCTGAGGTCAGGAGTTTGAGAACAGCCTGGCCAACATGACAAAACCCAGTCTCTACTGAAAATAGAAAAATTAGTTGGGCATAGTGGTGTGTGCCTGTAGTTCCAGCTACTTGGGAGGCTGAGGCAGGAGAATTGCTTGAACCCGGAAGGCAGAGGTTGCAGTGAGTCAATATCACACTGCTGCACTCTAGCCTGGGCAACAGAGTGAGACTCTGCCTCAAAAAAAAAAAAAAAGAAACAAAAAAGAAAAACTAGGCTGGGTGCGGTGGCTCATGCCTGTAATCCCAGCACTTTGGGAGGCTGAGGCAGCCAGATCATCCAAGGTCAGGAGTTCAAGACCAGTCTGGCCAACACAGCAAAACCCGTCTCTACTAAAAAATACAAAAATTAGCCAGGCGTGGTGGGTGCCTGTAATCCCAGCTACTCAGGAGGCTGAGGCAGGAGAATCACTTGAACCCAGGAGGTGGAGGTTGCAGTTAGCAGAGATTGCACCACTGCACTCTAGCCTGGGCAACAGAGAGAGACTCTACCTCAAAGAAAAAAAATTATTTTCTCAGTGTTGTATAGTTTTTACCATAGAAGTCTCATACACATTTTCTTTTTTAGATTTACACATAACTATTTCTCTTTTGAGCAATTGTAAATATCTTTTTTGGTGCTAATAAGGACATATCCAAGACTGGGTAATTTAGAAAGGAAAAAGGTTTAATTGACTCACAGTTTAGCATGGCTTGGGAGGCCTCAGGAAACTTACAATCATTGCAGAAGGAGAAGCAAATATGTCCTTTTTCACATGGCAGCAGGAAGGAGAAGTGCCAAGCAAAAGGGTGGAAAACCCCTTATAAAATCATCAGATCTTGTGTGTACTCACTCACTGTCATGAGAACTGCAGCATGGAGGTAACTGCCCCATGATTCATGTATCTCCCACTAGGTTTCTCCCACAACACGTGGGGACTATGGGAACTGCAATTCAAGATGAGATTTGGGTGAGGACACAGGCAAACCATATCAATCTTTAAGTATAATGTTAGCTATAACAGCAAGGAATATCGCTATTAGGGCAAAAAAGTTTAATGTTTTCTCTGTGTTTTGTCGATTCTCTTTATCTAATTGAAGAAGTTCTGTTTCTATTTATCCGAGAAGTTTTTTCTTTTTAAATCATGAACAGGTATTGAATTTTGTCACATACATTTTCTGTATCAGTTGATATGATTATGTGATTTTTCTTCTGTAGCCTCTTAATATGGTATATTACATTAACTGATTTAGAATATTGAATCAGCCTTGAATCTCTAGAATAATCTCTACTTTTTCATTGTGTATAATTCTTTTATATAATGGTGAATTCTATTTTCTAATATTTTGTTAAAAATGTGTGTGTCTATATTCAGGAAGGATATTGACTTGCTTTTTGTATCATCTTTGGTTTTGGTGTCAGGATAATATTAGTTTCATAAAATGAATTAAGAAATGTTCTCTTACTTGGTTGATCCTGCCAGTAGTAAAAGAAAAAAAAAGGAAATATTGTCTATTCTAGCCTCTGAAAAAATTTGTGTAGATTGGTGTTAATTCTTCTTTAAACAATTGGTAGAATTCTCCAACCATGTTGGCCCAGAGATTTCTTTACATGGAATTTTTAAATTATGGTATCAGTGTCTTTAATAGTTTGTTATAGGTCAATTCATATTATCTATTTCATATCGGTTCAGCTGTGGTAGTCTGTTTTGTTTGAGGAGTTGGTACATTTAATAAAAGCTGTCAAATTTGACGTGTAGAGTTGTGGTATCTCGTATTATTATTTTCGTTTTGTTTTTTTGAGACAGAATCTCACTCTGTCCCCCAGGCTGGAGTGTAGTAGCACGATCTGGGCTTACTGCAACCTCAACCTCCTGGGCTCAAGCCATGCTCCCACCTCAGCCTCCCAAGTAACTGGGACTACAGGTGCATTTTGCCACACCTGGCTAATTTTTTTTTTTTTTTTTTTTGGTAAAGACGAGGTTTCACCACATTGCCCAGGTTGGTCTCAAACTCCTGGCCTCAAGTGATCCGTCCACCTTGACCTCCCAAAGGTCATATCTGCATGAGCCACAGCACCTGGCCTCTTATTTTTTTGATGTCTGCAGGGTCTGTAGTGATATCTATGTTCTTCATCTATGACATTAATAATTTTCATCTCTACTTTTTCTTTGTTAATTTTGCTACAGATTTATTAATTTTATGACCTTTCAAAGAACCAATTCTGTTCATTTATTTTCTCAATTGCTTTATTTCCAATTTCATTGATTTCTGCTCTTATATTATTATTTTCTCTTTCTTGAGGTTTGGTTTTCTTTTTCTTTTTCTTTTTTTTTTTTTTTTTTTTTGAGACGGAGTTTCGCTCTTGTTACCCAGGCTGGAGTGCAATGGCGCGATCTCGGCTCACCGCAACCTCCGCCTCCTGGGTTCAGGCAATTCTCCTGCCTCAGCCTCCTGAGTAGCTGGGATTACAGGCACGTGCCACCATGCCCAGCTAATTTTTTTTGTATTTTTAGTAGAGACGGGGTTTCACCATGTTGACCAGGATGGTCTCGATCTCTTGACCTCGTGATCCACCCGCCTCGGCCTCCCAAAGTGCTGGGATTACAGGCTTGAGCCACCGCGCCCGGCCGGTTTTATTTTTCTTGACTTAGGTTTATTTTTCTCTTTTTTCCCTAGGTTTTTGAGGTAGAGGCTTGTATTGCCAATTTAAGACTCTTTATCTGACGCTGAGTGTGCTGGCTCATGCCTGTAATCCCAGCAGTTTCGGAGGCTGGAGCAGGCAGATCACTTGAGGTCAGGAGTTCCAGACCAACCTGAGCAACACAGTGAAACCCTGTCTCTATTAAAAATACAAAAATTAGCCAGGTGTGGTGGTGAATGCTTGTAGTCTCAGCTACTCAGAAGGCTGAGGTGGGAGGATTGCTTGAGCCTGGGAGGTTGACGTTTATGTGAGCCGAAATTGTGCCGCTGAACTCCAGCCTGGGCGACAGAGCAAGGCCCTGTCTCAAAACAAAACAAAACAAAAACTTCTTTGTCTTTTCTAGAAAGTATATACATACAGTGCTAGTTCCTTTACTTACCTGTATCTTACAAGTTTTGATACAATTTTTATTTCTGTTTCATTTCTAGAGCCTCACTCTGTTGCCCAGGCTGGAGTATAGTAGCATAATCATAGCTCACTGCTACTTTGAACTCCTGAGCTCAAGCAAACCTCTTGTCTCAATCTCCCAAAGTGCTAGAATTATAGACATGAGCCACCATGCCCTGCCAATTCAATGTATTTTTTATTTCCCTATAGACTACCTCTTTGACCTTCTTTGAACTCTTAGATCCTAACAACACAATTATAAGTGTTTGGAGATTGTCTTGATTCCTTTCTGTTACTGATTTCTAGTTTGATTCCACTGTGGTCAGATAACACATTGTGTTATTTCAATTATTGTAAAGTTGTTGAAGTTTCTTTTATGGCCCAGGATATTGTCCTGATGTTGGTATAAGTTCTGTGGTATCTAGATGAGAATGTATATTCTGCTGTTGTTAAGTGGAGTGTTCTATTAATATTGATTAAATCCTGTTAGTTGGTAGTGTTATTGATATCTTTATATACTTACCAATTCTTTAATTGTTCTTTAAATTTTTGAGAGAGGGGTGTGGAGGTCTCCAACTACAAATGTGGATTTGTTTATTACTTTCATTTCTACCAATTTTTGCTAAACATATTTTACAGCTCTTTTATTTGGTTAAAACTAATAGAATTGCTATGTCTTCTTGATCTCTTAAATATCCTTTTTATCATTATACCTCTCTGTGTACTTTTTTCTGCTCTGCAGTCTACTTTATCTTACATTAATGTAACTCTTTCTGATTCACTTCGATTGATGTTTTCATAATATATCTTTCCTCATTCTTTTACTTTCAAAATGCCTATATTGTTATATTTGTAGGGAACTTTCGTGGCCAGCACAGTTAGGTCATGCTTTTTGGTCTATTCTGCCAATGTCTTTGACTTAGTGTATTTAGACCATATACATTTAATGTGATAATTAATATGTCAGGGCTTATGTATGCCATGTTATTTTTTGCTTTATGTTCTCTGTGTTTTTGTTTCTATTTTATTTTTCCTGACTTCCTGTGGTTTACTTGAATAGTTTTTAAAATTATATTCTGGTTTGTCTATACTGTTTTTGAGTATAGCTTCTTTTATTTGTTTTTTAAGACAGGGTTTCACCATGTTGGCCAGGCTGGTTTTGAACTCCTGACCCCAGGTGATACGTCTGCCTTGGCCTCCCAAAGTGCTGGGATTACAAGGCCTGAGCCACCATACCCGGCCAAGTCTAACTTCTTTTTAGCTTTTTTAATGATTTATCTATGTATTCTATTATGCATACATAACTTTTTACAATCTGTTCATGTCCTTTTGCTAGTTCGAGTGAGATATAGAAACCTTATCTCCCTTTCTGTCCCTTTACTCTCCCACATTTATAATACAGTGGTCTTAGATATTTCCTCAACAAAATTTAAAACCCATCAGACAGCTTAAACTGTCAAACATAACTTAGAAAATGCAAGAAAAGAAAAATCTATTGTGTTTTTCTCATATTTTTGCTTACCATGTTCTTTCTTCTTTATCTTCTAAAATCCCTCCCTACATTTTGTAAATCATTTCCTTACTGTTTACAGAACTTCCATTAGCCATTCTGATAGGATAGGTCTACTGATGACAAATTTTGTTTTCCTTCAACTTACAATGTCTTGATTTTCCCATTGTACTTGAAGTATTAATTTGCTGGGATGGGATTCTGGGTTTTCAACTCTTTTCTTTCAGCACCTGAAAAACAATGTGCCACTTCTTCTGTTTCTAATGGTCTCTACTGAGAAATCCACTGTCATTGGAACTGATTTTCACCATAGATATTAGATCATTTTTCTTTAGATACTTAAAAAAAAATTTTTTTTTTTTTGAGATAGGGTGTTGCTCTGTTGCTGAGGCTGGAGTGCAGTGGTAAGATCACAGTTCACTGCAGCCTCAACCTCCCAGGCTTAAGCAATCCTTTCAGCTCAGCCTCTTGAATAGCAGGGACTACAAGTGTGAACCACCATGTCTAGCTATTTTTTAAAAAAAAAAAATTGTAGAAACGAGTTCTCCCTATGTTGCCCGGGCTGTTCTCAAATTCCTGGACTCAAGTCATCGTTCCACCTTGGCAAGATTTTTTTGTTTGTTTGCTTTTAGAGTTTAATTGTGCTTTGATTACACCCCCCCACCTTTTTTTTTTTTTTTTTGCTCTCGCTCAGGCTGGAGTGCAGTGGCATGATCTCGGTTCACTGCAACCTCTGCCTCCTGGGTTCAGGCAATTCTCCTGCCTCATCCTCCTGAGTAGCTGAGATTGCAGGCATGCACTACCACGCCGGGCTAATTTTTGTATTTTTAGTAGAGACAGGGTTTCACCATGTTGGTCAGGCTGGTCCTGACCTCTGGTGATCCACCCGCCTTGAACTCCCAAAGTGCTGGGATTATAGGCATGAGCCATTGAACCTGGCCCTTCTTCTCTCTTTCTGGGACTCCAGTGACACAATGTTAGTTCTTTTGTTATAATCCCACAAGGCCTTGAGGCTTTATTTTTTTTCCAGTCACTATTCTCTGTGTTGTTTAGATTGGGTAGTTTCTCTTATTCTCTTTAGTTCACTGATTCTTTTTTTTCACCTCCATTCTGCAGTTCAGCCCAACCACTGAGCTGTTTTCTTCAGCTACTGTAGTTTTAGTTCTAAAATTTTCATTTGGTTCTTCTTTTCCGTCTTCTTTTTCTTTGGTGAAGTTTTTTTATTTTTTCTTTGCTGAGGATTTCTGTTTCTTTCATTTGTTCCAAGCACATTCCTAACTCCCTTTTCATGGATGCTTTAAAAGTTTTATGAGATTAACTTCTCTGTCATTTTGATGTTGTCACCTATAGGTTGTCTCTTTTCATTCCATTTTGAAATTTCCTGTTTCTTTGTATGACTAGTGATTTTTGGTTTAAGTCTGAACATTTGTGCAGTATGAGACTGAATATTATTTAAACTTACTTTTAATAGGCTTTTTCTGACTCTATTCCAGTAGAAGATGGGGAAGAGGTGCCACCTTGTTACTTCTGTAACAGTTCAGTTTCCCCATTTTGCCCCCAGGGTGGACTTCCCATTACTACTGGGTAAGGGTCCCCATATGGAGAACACTAGCACAGAGAAGAGGAGGGAAGGGCTTCATTACCATCTATCAAGGTGAAAGTAAATGTCCAAGTCCTTCCTTGGCATTCTCTGATACCACTCACTGGGGGTATGGGAGTCCTCATTACAGCCTCATGAGGATATTAATCTCAACTCCAACTCAGCCTTTGCTGGCATGGGTGAGGGTGGGGTCATAGCTTTTTTTTTTTTTCCCCTGTGGTGTTTGGCTGAAGTAGACTTGTAATTGTGTAAACGTTTTCTGCGTTTCTTGGCTACCCCTTTCCTCGTCTTTTTTTTTTTTTTTTTTTTTTTTTCCCTGATCATATTTTTGTTGGGACTTTTTTTTTGGTGGGGATGGTTCCAGCTTCTTCAGTTCCAGGTCTGGAATATATTGGGCAGAACTTAACCAAACAAACAAAAAACCCAGGGAAACAACTACCGTGTTGTTCCTCAGTTCCTGAGGTTCCTAGCTTTCTTTCCACCATTCAAGTCTTTTGCTGTTGTTTTATATTTAGTGTTCAAGATCTTTAGTTGTACTGATCAGGAGAAATAGAGAAAAACATGTCTACTCCGTCTTTCTGGAAGCATTAAGAAGTGAATTATCGGCCGGGTGCGGTGGCTCAAGCCTGTAATCCCAGCACTTTGGGAGGCCGAGGCGGGTGGATCACGAGGTCGAGAGATCGAGACCATCCTGGTCAACAAGGTGAAACCCCGTCTCTACTAAAAATACAAAAAATTAGCTGGGCATGGTGGCGCGTGCCTGTAATCCCAGCTACTCAGGAGGCTGAGGCAGGAGAATTGCCTGAACCCAGGAGGCGGAGGTTGCGGTGAGCCGAGATCGCGCCATTGCACTCCAGCCTGGGTAACAAGGGCGAAACTCCGTCTCAAAAAAAAAAAAAAAAAAAAAAAAAAGAAGTGAATTATCAAAGCAACCAATAAAATATTTGTTTCCTTTTTTATATCTACGTATTTGGAATTTTCTAAAATAGACCCATAAATTTGGCAGTAAGCAAATATACCTAATTTTACAATTATTTACATTCAAAATTGTATATTCTATGTTATATTCTTCTTGGCTATCATCAACACTTTTTATAAGGTTAGTGAAGTCACAAGGAAGTGAGCCCAGCACATTACACTAACGTAATGTTGCAAGTTGTGTTCTCTGTGAAGCAGATTTTGAGATAAGAGTTTTGTGGGAAGGATGTTGATTAAGGAGTGCCCTTAGGACCAGCACCTGTGAAAGGGAAAGGGGTGGAAGTAGCAGGACACAGAGAAGGAAGGTGAATTTTGATACAGGCCCCTCAGGAAGCTCTGGAACTAGATAGCCCTTCAGACTTGGTCTGTATTGGGCTGACAGCCAGATCTTCATACTACATCACTCAGTCCGTGATGTGGGCTCTGGGAAGAGCATCACCTTGGGTGAAAGAGGTCTCTGCAGCTGGCACAATTTCCAAACTCACTGCCAGCTGAAAGCTTTCTGTGGGCAGCATTCTCAGCTGCTGAGGACATAAGTCCTTCTTTGAAGGAGGGTCTGGATAGTGTATCACCATGTATACCCCACATGGTTATTTATTTATTTATTTATTTGAGACAGAGACTTGCTATGTCACCCAGGCTGGAGTGCAGCAGCTGACTGTGACCTCACCTCCTGGGCTCAAGCCATTCTCCTGCCTCAGTCTCCCAGTAGCTGGGATTACAGACATATACCACCACGCCTGGCTAATTTTTGTATTTTTAGTAGAGGCAGTGTTTTACCATGTTGGCCAGGCTGGTCTCGAACTCCTGACCTCAGGTGATCCCGCCACGTTGGACTCCCAAAGTGCTGGGATTACAGGCATGAGCCACCACACCCGGCCATTACATGGGTATTTCTAATGGGAACATGTCTTTCAAAACATCTCTAATCTCGTTTTATAGATCTTGCAGCAAAAGACAGGAATTACATAAGGTCACGTATTAACAACTACTTTCCCAAAGATTTTTTCTCACAGCAACCACAGTGACCTTTACAAAGTGCAAATCTGACCAAGTCACTCCTCAACTTAAAATGTTTCAGTGGCTTCTCATTACTAAGGACAGAAGTCAAATTTTCATACGTTAACCTGAAAGCCTTGCACAGTCTGTCCTCTGCTGCTGGCACAATTTCCAAACTCACTGCCAGCTGAAAGCTTTCCGTGGGCAGCATTCTCAACCACTGAGGACACAAGTCCTTCACTGAAGGAGGGTCTGGATAGTGCATCACCATGTATACCCCACATGGATGTTTTTCTTTTTCTTTTCTTTTTTCTTTTTTTTTTGGAGACAGAGTCTCACTCTGTTGCCCAGGCTGGAGTGCAATGACAGATCTTGGCTCACTGCAACCTCCACTTCCCAGGCTCAAGCCATTCTTCTGCCTCAACCTCCTGAGCAGCTGGGATTACAGGCACCTACCACCATGCCCGGCTAATTTTTGTGTTTTTAGTAGAGACATTCCTGCCCTGCCAGCCATGATGGTCTGCCTTCAACATTTTGAGGCACCTTGTTTCTTCTCACAGTAGACCGGTTTCCTCTGCTTGAAAGACTCCACCCTAATATGACAACTGCATGAGTGATGTTATACTGCTTTTGGCAAAATATCCGTCTATCAGCTTTGTACTTATGTGTGTAATGCCAGACTTTAAGTTTGGAACATTGGTTAGTAATCAGCCATCTACTCTCTCATTACACTTGCAGCAGCAGAATTGCTACCATGGTGACAAATACTGCTGTTAAAAATACTGTCGTTTATCTGATAGGGGTATTGGCTTGATGCCCCAATTGATATTTCCCTCTGAGGAAGAGGCCTGTTGCTTTGAAATACGTAGGTATTTATGCATCTTTCTCTTGATGAGGTATCAAGATAGAAAAGGAATTGCAGAGAAAGTATGTGGCAGAGCATGCTGTGGTGGGCAGGTCCCCACCTCTACTTTACTTAAGTTGCATTCATGTACATTGGAGGTCTGCTCAGCTAATACCCTGCATGGTGGATAAACTATGTTCATGCTGAAGAAACCCTTTAGACAGGGGAGGGTGCATAGAACAAGACTAGAAGAAAAACAAAAGATAAAGCCATAGTCTACACAATTATGAGATTAAGCCATTTCTAGCTAGGATAATTCAGACTCTGGCATAGCTGTAAATCTGGAACTCCAGACCAAAGACTTTTACAGGAGTTCCGTTTTATCTCTCTTCTTTACCCCACCTGCCAACCTGTCACACTCCTGGGTGGCTTTCCCAAAGGCCCTCTCAGACTTTTGAGTGTGTGCCTCTCTCCATATCTAACTATACCCACTATTGGAAGAGTCGACTCCCAGAACATCTTAATCTCAGCTTCTATGGTTTTTACTGAAAGTCACGTGCCGGGCGCGGTGGCTCAAGCCTGTAATCCCAGCACTTTGGGAGGCCGTGGCGGGTGGATCACGAGGTCAAGAGATCGAGACCATCCTGGTCAACATGGTGAAACCCCGTCTCTACCAAAAATACAAAAAATTAGCTGGGCATGGTGGTGCGTGCCTGTAATCCCAGCTACTCAGGAGGCTGAGGCAGGAGAATTGCCTGACCCCAGGAGGCGGAGGTTGCGGTGAGCCGAGATCGCGCCATTGCACTCCAGCGTGGGTAACAAGGGCGAAACTCCGTCTCAAAAAAAAAAAAAAAAAAAGAAAGTCACAAGGTGAGATTTTTCCAGCCGCCCACCAGAGCAACTGAGAAGGGATTCCCCTGATACTGGCAAGCCTCTACTCCTCCCAGAATACCTTGCTTCTCACCTCCTCCATCTGCACTACACATGTTTGGTCTTCAGAGAAAGTCCCTAAGTTTTGCTGGAAACTCAACTTCTGTCCTCCAAGGTACTGCTGCAGAGAATGAGCAAAGACTCAAAAGACTGGGAAGTTGCTCCCCTCCTGGACTTACCTGAACACACATGGCTCCCAGAATCATTTTTCTCAAATCCAACTTTTATTATCTGATGTTAATAATGTAATGTTTTTCATGGATTCATTTTACAGGGTTTATTTTTAATGGAAAGAATTTTTTTTACAATGAAAGTTTTTAAAATTTACAATAACATTTCTAATGTAGTGTGATTTTTAAATTCTAGGGATTAACTTCCACATGAACACATAATTTACATCATGTTAGTACATAGTGTTTTGGACTATTTTATTTCTTAATACATTTAAACATTTTCCATGTTTCTATATTCTGAATATTTTGTTATTTAGAATTTTTGTTTCATACCTATTGAAATATGTCTTTCAGACTTAAATATTTTGTCATAAATCTGTGTGTGTAAAAAGGAAAACATTGGTGAAATAAATTGGATAGGGCATTTCTAAGGCAGTGACAGTGACATACAATTGACATTTTGCTGGCAGTGATTTAAAAACAATCCTGATTTCAGAGATGTTAAAATAAAGATACAATAACAAACCTCCATGAACACACCCTCTTGTTTAAGAAATGGAATAATCACAATTCTGTTGAAACTCTTTGTGTGTGCCTCCCAGATCAGACATCTCTCCCTTTACCCTTTCTCTTCTTTCCTTTTTTTCATTCATATCCTGAATTTTGTGATTATCGTTCCCTTGTTTTTCTCTATACTTTAAGCAAATATATATCCCATAGTTGAATCTTATTTTTCAGCTGTTCTACAAATTGAACTATATCATATGTATTTTTATGACTTGCTTTTAGTATCCCACCTTATGTGAGATTTATCCGTGCTAGCTGGGCATGGTAACTCACGCCTGTAATCCCAGCAGTTTGGGAGGCCGAGGAGGGTGGACTGCTTGAGGTCAGGAATTCAAGACCAGCCTGGCCAACATGGCGAAACACTGTCTCTACTAAAAATACACAAAATTAGCTGGGCATGGTGGCACATGCCTGTAATCCCAGCTACTTGGTAGATGAGGCATGAGAATTGCTGGAGCCTGGGCGGCCAAGGTTACAGTGAATCAAGATCACCTCACTGCACTTCAGCCTGGGCGACAAACCAAGACTCTATCTCAAAAAAAAAAAAAAAAAAAAGTATCCTTTCTGACAGCTGCTATTCATTTTCACTGTTGTAGATTGTGCACTGTACTAATTTCATAATTTATTAATTCTCCTGTTTGATGAACACTTGAGGATTTCCAGGGTTTTGCTATTACAATTTGTTTTACTATAAACATTCTCCTAGTTGTCTACTGGCAAGCATATGTGAGAATTTCTCCACTGTCTACACCTAGAAGGAAGACTTGTTAAGACTAGATCAAGAGTCAGCACACATTTTCTGTGAAGGCCCAGATCATATTTTAGACTCTGTGGACCATATGGTCTCCATTGCAACTACTCACATCTGTCATTTTAGCGTGAAAGCAGCCATAGACAATATGCAAAGGAATGGCTGTGGCTATGTTCCAGTAAAACTTTATTTACAAATCCAGGCAGCTGGCAAGATTTGGACCTCAGAATATGGTTTGCCAATTCCCGATCTAGATGCATAGATTTCCTATTCTAATTGCCTACAAATGCTGCCGCACTGCTCCTTCCTCCCCTGAATATCCCCTCAGGGGATGTGAATCCTGGCTCTGCCTGGTCTGTGGACTGGACTGAATGTCCATGTTCAGGAGCATTCAGGGAAAAGAGAATGGGCATGGGGACGTGGTGGTGGTGGTGCATCCAGCTCTTAATCTGTGACTTTGACAGTCTGGGGGAAGCAAAGGCAGAAAGGGGTTGAGGCAAAGCAAAACACTCACATTGGCTCTGCTGGGCCTGGGTGGGTGGTGGGGCTCTACCTGTCTGGAGGATTGGGTCTCAGGCTGTAATATGGTCACCATCACAGAAGCCACTATGAAGTCACTGCCAGGCTATGGGGCAGAAAAAATTCAAACAGGAGATTTTATTTATTTAGGGGTTGTATGATTTCCTTTATTATTTAAACTCCAGTAAAGAAAGCTTGGATGGGCTCTCTAGGGATACTTCCCAGATCCCTGCGTAGTTGTAGCCCTGGCTCCTCCTCAAATGGATTTGGTTTCAAAGATGATCATCTCCGTCATCTCGGATGTCATAGTGCCACTGATCACCTCCAGCTCCTGGGCTTTCTCCACTTTGGCCTCTATGTTTTGCTTCTCCACCATCTTAGCCACAATGTCTACTTCTCTGTCGTGTGATGTGACCCTTGTTTTTGAACCAGCAGTGGCCCTGAGGCTCCTTAAAAAAGAGCTGATTTTACTGGCTTTCTTACTTAAAGCTCCTGTACTAGATGCGGATCGTTTCTTCCCCAATTTGTGAGTTGTTCTTGACTCCTTTTTGGTGGAACTGTGGCTGGAGCTCTTGCGAGAGGAGCCACGTCCCTTGCCCCTTGCCTTGCTGCGCCCTTTTTCTTTTTTGTCATCTCTCGTGTTTTTATGGCCGGATATAGACCGGTGGGAGGATGCTTTCTGGGTCTTGTCTCCTGCTGTTCTGCCGTGACTTTCACCTGCCTTGCGGTGACTTTCACCCGCCTTGCGGTGATGGGAACTTTTCCTACTGGGACGTTTGTCCTTCTTTTCTCTTCTTTCCTTTTTTTCATTCCAGGCTTCAGCACTGGGCTGGGAAACCTTCTGGCTTCCATCCCGTTCACTCATGTAGCCTTCGCTTTGCAAGGTGGACACGAGGGGTCCCAGTGGTGGTCCTTGAGTTCTTTCTGCCACACACTTGCCTGTCGTACTGCCTGCAAATGCCGTACTCAAGCTGCTGTCTTGGGAGAGACTGGCGGCCCCCGCCATCGTGGTAGAAGTACCTGCCGAGGAGGTGCTTGCAACACCCGCCAAGGCTAAGTTAATACTATCTGAGGATATGTTGGCAACACCTGCCATGGACTTGCTGGATTCATTTTCTCCTGGATTTTTGATGGCTGCTCCTGCGAGTGTTGTGATCACCTGGCCTGGGCCTGCAGGTTTGGTTGCTGCTATGCTCACAGCGCCTGTTGCAGGACTCATGGCTGCCCCTGCTATTGCCACACCTGCTCTGGGGCCTGTTGCTGCTGCTGCCACGCCACCTGCTGTCCTTGCTGCTGCTCCTTCAGCAGCCCCTGCAGTGCTTGTGTCTAGAGAAGTCGCACTAGCCATTCCATGGGAGGCATGTTGGATTCCCTCTCCCCCAGCATAAGCAGAGGAGGTGGCTGCAGATACATCACAAGGCTTGTGAAGCCCAGTCTCACTCTGATCCCCTTTTCTGTGGCGCTCTGCAGCCTGTACCAAGGGGAGGAGAAACAGGTGAGATAGAGATGACTGAAAGAGAGTTCAGAACTGTCTGCTGCTCTCTTATGCTGGAGCGGAACAATTCAAAGGTTTATGATTAGAAGAACCTGGATCGAACATGGTGGCTCACGCCTGTAATCTCAACACTTTGGGAGGCTGAGGAGGGCAGATAACTTGAGGCCAGGAGTTTGAGACCAGCCTTGCCAACACAGCAAAACCCCACCTCTACTAAAAATACAAAAAATTAGCCAGACAGAGTGGCACACACCTGTAATCCCAGCTACTCAGTAGGCTGAGGCAGGAGTATCACTTGAACTCAGAAGGCAGAGGCTGCAGTGAGCCAAGATTGTGCCACTGTACTCCAGCCTCGGCAACAGAGCAAGACATTGTCTCAAAAAAGAAGAAGAAGAAGAAGAACCTCTAAAATCATCAAGTCTAAGGTTTTGTTGTTGTTGTTGTTGTTGTTGTTGTTTTGAGAGGGAGTCTTGCTCTGTCACCCAGGCTGGAATGCAGTGGTGCTATCTCGGCTCACTGTAATCTCTGCCTCCCAGGTTCAAGGGATTTTCCCCTGCCTCAGCTTCTCAAGTAGCTGAGACTACAGGCACCTGCCACCACGCCTGGCTAATTTTTTTTGTATATTTAGTAAAGATGGGGGTTTTTACCATGTTGGCCAGGCTGGTCTCAAAACTCCTGACCTCAGGTGATCCGCCTGCCTTGGCCTCCCAAAGTACTGGGATTATAGGCGTGAGCCACTGCGTCCGGCCTTAGTCTAAGTCTCGCTCTCATTTGTTGCCAGGCCTCCCAAAGTGCTGGGATTATAGGCGTGAGCCACTGCCTCCGGCCTTAGTCTAAGTCTCGCTCTCGTTTGTTGCCAGGTTCCATCTACAGCAACCCTTCAATGGTCACTCAGTTTTTGTTGAAAAATTCCAGTACCAGAGAAAGTACTGATACAACTCCTCATCCTTGGACACTGTATTTTATATACTTATTTTTACATGCTCTGCAGGACAGATTTCCAGAAGTGGGATTGCAGAGTCTAGGGATACACTCACTTTACATTTTGGTGGCTTCTAAGATTGTGCACGTGCATACACACAGGCAGGGTGTAGTGACTGATGCAGAAATCAGTGCCTGGTAGTCACAGGAGACAGACTGTGACTCAAATGGAAGAAAGACTTCTCATTGTTAAAAATATTGCACAGCACTTTGGGAGGCTGAGGCAGGTTGATCACCTGAGGTCAGGAGTTCAAGACCAGCTTGGCCAACATGGTGAAACCTCATCTCTACTAAAAAAAAAATAATAAAAAATAAAAAAATTAGTTTAACACAGTGGCAGCTTCCTGCAATCCCAGCTACTCAGAGGCTGAGGCAGGAGAATCGTCTGAACCAGGAAGGCGGAAGTTACATTGAGCTGAAATCTCGACATTGCACTTCAGCCTGGGAGACAAGAATTAAACTGTCTGAAAAAAAGTTGCACCAAAAACTGTACAGTCTCCGATTGCAAATTGGATACTCAGAAGGGTGGGAGAAGGGTGAGGGATGAGAAATTACTTAGTAGGTGCAATGTATATTATTCAGATGATGGTTACACTAAAAGCCCAGACTTCACCAGTATGCAATATATCCACATTAAAAAAAAAAAAACAACAAACTACACTTCACCCCTTCAATTTATACAAATAAAAGATCCACAACAAGGTGGGTGCAGTGGCTCACGCCTGTAATCCCAGCACTTTGGGAGGCTGAGACAGGTGGATCACAAGGTCAAGAGATAGGGACCATCCTGGCTAACATGGTGAAACCCCGTCTCTACTAAAAATACAAAAATTAGCTGGGCATGGTGACGCATGCCGTAGTCCCAGCTACTCGGGAAGCTGAGGCAGGAGAATTGCTTGAACCCAGGAGGCGGAGGTTGTGGTGAGCCGAGATCGCGCCATTGCACTCCAGCCTGGGTAACAAGAACAAAACTCCATCTCAAAATGAACGTTCCACAGTAAATCAGAACACCTGGGTCGGGGTAAAAAGTGTTCAAGAAAAGGCTGACAATCAGGATGCTGTAGAAAGGATTTCAACCCTGGTTGTGAGGCCAGAGTAACTGATACCTAAGGTCTCTGAAATTCAGCCTTATGGGACACTCTGAAGAAGCCCTCCAACCTCTCAGTATGCTCAGTCTGCTAGTAGTGGCTCATTTGGTCCTGAGCCTTTGTAAATGGAATACCTTTTCCAGGTGGACCTCAGAAAGCACCAAAGGCTTTGGAGGACTCGCTTTGAACTACTCCCCCATAAAACCCTTCCCCCTTTTCTCGAGCCTCTAGAGAGGCTTACCAGTAGGCTTTTGTTGTCTTCTGGTGCTGTGTCCCCAGTTAGAAGTGTTGGAGTACTGCTGTAACTATCCACTGGCGGCCTCAGGAGATAGACAAGTTTTTCCCAATAGCAAAAGAGATCTTCCCGGGTGTCAGAAGATGGACACAGCTGCAGATAAAAGGTACGGCCAGTGGCAAGTTTCAGGCGCAGCTGCTGTTTCTCATGATTGTGGATGGAGATCTTCACAAACTTCAAGGGAATTAGTCTCGTGAGCTCTAGAGTCTTGGGGGGCCTGCGACGTCTCCCCTTGGCAAACCAGCCCTGTCTGGCATGCTCTTCATAGACTTTAGCTGGTCGGGCCAGCAGCATGACATCAGGCAGTGGGAGGATGGGGCTGGTGCAGACGATACCCACTGTCACCATTCGGACACGATTGTGTACATCAATCACCTCTCCCTTTTTGCTTATCTGAATAAAATCACTCTCGAACATTGGTGCATACTTGAAAATGTCGTACTCTCCTCTCTTGTACAACTGTCGTTGCAGGTCACCCATGGAGGTTCTGAACACACTCATTGAACGGTAGCTGTGGGCCGTGTAATAAGGTAAACAAGGTTCATTGCTCATGGTTCTCTACATTTAAGACAGCTCCACCAGCCACAAATGGAGTCCCCAAGAAAGAGAGGGAGAGAAGGCAACTACCCATCTCTCTACAGGGCTTCTGCCCAAATCCTCTGGCATCACCACATTTATCCTCTGCTGTCCTTTGTGACCTATACTCATCTCACACCCCTTTGTCCTGGCCTCCATGCAGCTGTCCCCTTGGGTCAGGGTCACCAGCCTCCCCAGCAAAACAAATCAATGCCTCTACAGGGGAGAAGCTAACCCTGCCAGGATGTAGGTGTGGGTAGGCTGGGTATTCTTTTCAATCAAAATCCTGGGATGTGTAATTTATGAAGCTATTCCGCTTTTATTAATATCTAGGTTGTTTCCAGTTTTGTTGTTGTTGTGGGTACCCTTTCAAGGATCATCTTGGAAAAATATTTTTGCTTCAGCTGAATTACTTCCTGGGGATAAAATCCTGGCCATGGATGGTGTGCTTGCTAAGAGCAGGGGTGCTGTCTAGATTGCTGGTCTCTGTGTCCCAAGCGTGTAGGTAGCACAGTGCCAGCTGGCACTCAGGAATAGATGCTGAATGAATGATCCCAAGGGACTTCTGCTCCCCATCAGAACCAGAGACCCATCTGTATGGTGATTTTCAGGCTATGGAAGATTTTCTCGCCTATTCGCTCATTTGAAGCAGGTTAATTTTTTTTTTTAACGGCATTTCGCTCTCGTCACCCAGGCTGGAGTGCAGTGGTGCAATTTCAGCTCACTGCAACCTCTGCCTCCCAGGTTCAAGTGATTCTCCTGCCTCAGCCTCCCAAGTAGCTGGGATTACAGACACCTGCCACCAGGCCCAGCCAATTTTTTTATTTTTAGTAGAGATGGGTTTTCGCCATGTTAGCTAGGCTGATCTCAAACTCCTGACCTCAGGTGATCCACCCACCGCATACTCCCAAAGGGATTACAGGTGTGAGCCACTGTGCCCGTTCAGAAGCAGGTTTTTGTTGTTGTTGTTGTTTTGCTTTGAGACAGAATCTTACTATGTCATCAAGGCTGTAGTGCAGTGGTGCAATCTCAGCTCATTGCAACCTCTGCCTCCTGGGTTCAAGCAATTCTCCTGCCTCATCTCCCGAGTAGCTGGGACTACAGGTGTGCACCACCACACCCGACTAGTTTTTGTATTTTTGGTAGAGACGGGGTTTCATCATATTTGCCAGGCTGATTTTGAACTCCTGACCTCGTCATCCGCCCACCTCAGCCTCCCAAAGTGTTGGGATTACAGGCATAAGCCACTGCGCCCAGCCAGAGGCAGGTTTATTTTTCAAAACGTAATTTTAGCGTGAGGAAACTGAGGTTTAGGATTGTCTTGCTTGAGGTCAGAGTGCAGAGCTGGATTCTAGTTAAGAGCTTTTTTTCTTCCTCAAGCTGCCCAGCTCACTCATCATCTCATTCTGCATCAAAGCTGGTGTCATTGGTAGTTATCAGTGAGTGTGGGGACTTACTGAGAACCACAGGAATTCTTGGAGGTCTTGAATCACCGTAGGGTTTCCCACACTGGTAGGTCTGCTGCTTCACTCTTGATGCCTATTTGATAAACCACTGACGTTCTGTTTCGTTTTAAAGCTCTTCTGAGAAATTGTGGCAAAGACATCTTTCTGGAGTTTTTTGTTTTGTTTTGCTTTGCACAAGGTGAGGACTCCAAATTCCCCCTCCCCCAGCTAGAGAACTTCTGAAATAAACATACATTCCCCCAAACTCAATGATTACCAGGTAGAGGTCTTGAAATAAACTTCAACCATTAAATGTTATTTTTTTATATCCCCCAGTGCAAACTGCAGTGCCTGACACATTGCAGCTTTGCAGTAAATATAAACTTGCTCGTGCCCATTGATATTTATTCTTCCATTTATTTATTCCACAAAATTTAATGAGCAAGTATTTTGTTTGGGACTAGCTAGAAAGTAGAAATGCAAAGATAAAGTTTTCTATCTCTGAAAAGCTGAAACATTTTTTATTAAAGATGTTGAATGACTTTTTGAGGAAAAAAAAAGAACAAAGTGGCATATATTCTATTATAACGGAATAATAACTAAAAGTCAACACAATTATGTTAAAAAGAAGTTGGAGCTATATATAGATATAGCCATATATTCTTCTCATAAGGTCATTTCTGATGAATAATTAATGAGAGAAATTATCATATTGAGAACTTACTATAAGCCAGTCATGGTGCTACCACTATACATTCTTCTAAAATTTTCAGTTCTGGCTGGGTGCATTGGCTCACACCTGTAATCTCAGCACTTTGACAGGCTGAGGCAGGAGGATCACTTGAGACCACAAGGCTGAGATCAGTCTGGGTAACACAGCAAGACCTTCAGCTCTACAAAAAAAATAAAAAATATTAGCTATACATGGCAGCATGCCTGTAGTCTCCGCTACTCAGGAGGCTGAGACAGGAGGATGAAGCCCATGAATTCAAGGCAGCCAGTGAGCTATGACTGAGCAGTGGCTCAGGCCACTGCACTCCAGCCTGGGCAACAGAGCAAGATCCTGTCTCTAAAAAAATAAAATAAATAAAAATTTAAATCCTCACAAAAACCCTATAAAATGCTTCTTCTTGTTTTTTTTTTTTTTTTAATTTGAGATAGAGTCTCAGTTTGTCACCCAGGCTGGAGTGCAGTGGTGCAATCTTGGCTCACTGCAGCCTCCACCTCCTGGGCTCAAGTGTGATCCTCCTGCCTCAGATCCCCCAAGTAGCTGGGACTACAGACTCATGCAGTCATGCCCAGCTAATACTTTCTTTTTCCCTTTTTTTTTTTTTTTTTTTTTTGTATTTTTAGTAGAGATGGGATTTTGCCACGTTGGCTAGGCTGGTCTCTAACTTCTGGCCTCAAGTGATCTGCCTACCTCAGCCTTCCAGAATACTGGGATTACCTGCAAGAGCCACCATGCCAGGCCAGGTTTCTATTTTGTAGAGGAAAAATGAAGGCTCAGAAAAGTGACAAGCAGATTGGGCATGGTGGCTCATGCCTGTAACCGCAGCACTTTGGGAGGCTAAGGCGGGAGGATTGCTTGAGCTCAGGAGTTTGAGACCAGCCTGGCCAACATGGCAAAATCTCATCTCTACTAAAAATAAAAAAAATAGAAAAAAGAAAATATTAATTGGGCATGATTGCACGAGTCTGTAGTCCCAGCTACTTGGGGATCTGAGGCAGGAGGATCACTTGAGCCCAGGTGGTGGAGGCTGCAGTGAGCCAAGATTGCTCCACTGCACTCCAGCCTGGGTGACAAGGTGATACCCTGTCTCAAAAACAAACAAAAAAGAAGTTACAAGCAATTTCAGCAAGGTCATATAAGACCAAAAGCATACTGACATCCAAAAATGTGGCAGTGGTTGAACTATACTAGCGTGGGTGACACTAATAGGACACAAACACACAAATGCACTGCAGCATAAATTTATCCATTCACTCCGTTAATATAATTAATTGCCTAATTTGTGCCAGATTCTGTTTTAAGTACAGGAATATAGCAATGGACAAAAATAGACAAATATTCTTGGTCTCATGAAGCTTGTGTATAGACAGTAAACAAGTAATTTGTTTTCCTAATACCTACGATCTCAATGATAAGTAAGTAAATTAAATGGCATGTTTAATGCGATAAGTGCTGCAGAGAAAAAGTAGGCAAGCAGGATGGGAGTGTGTGTAGGAGAGGGGAAGGTGGTGGTTAAGAAATACTCAACCTGAAGGGTATTTTGTTGTTGTTACTGTTGTTTAAGAGACAGGGTCTTGCTCTGTCACCCAGGCTAGAGTGCAGCGATGTGTTTATGGCTCACTGCAGACTCAAACTCTTGGGCTCAAGTGATCCTCCTGCCTCATCTTCCCAAGCAGCCAGAACGACAGGTGCACACTACCATACCTGTTAGTTTTTAAATTTTTCTGTGGAGGCAGAGTCTTACTATGTTGCCCAGACTGATCTCAAACTCCTGGCCTCAAGTGATCCTTCCACCTCAAATCTTCCAAAGTGCTGGGATTACCGGCATGAGCCACTGTGATTGGCCCACAAGTGACTTTGAGTGAAGGAGATCAGGGAGGATGCCATGAAGACATCAGGGGAAAGAGCCTCTTAGTGAGGGGAGCAGCAAGGGCCAAGACAAGAGCATGCCTTGGCTCACTGCAGGCTCTACCTCCTGGGCTTGAGCCTGAGATGAGAGCATGCCTGGTGTGTTTGAGGAGTTCCCAGCAGGCTACAGTGATGAAAATAGAGTGAATTGGGAGGAGGGTTGTTGGAGATGAGGCTGAGAGGCAACTGGGGTGGTGGCGGATGAGCAGATCATGTTGGACTGACCTTATAGTGCTCTGAGAGGTCTTTGGCTTTGCTCTGAATGGGAGATGATCCAAACCACAAATATAGAAAATGATTCTGGTCATCGTATTAAAAAGAGACCGTAGAAGTGCAGGGAAAACAGCAGTAGAGATGGGCAGCTCCTGCAAGAGATGATTTGGAGTAAGATGTGTGTGATAGCAGTGAGAGTAATGAGAAGTGATCAGGCACCACACATACTTTGAGGCAACTATTATGTATGCTGATATTAAACAATTTCTAGTAAATATTAGCAAGTAAAAAAGTAAGTTGTTGGACCTGGGATACTGTGTACACACAAAAAAAGTAGGTTGCAAAATAGCATATGTGGTATGTCATGTATTTTTTAATGAAAAATTTAAAGTGTGTGTGTGTGTGTGTGTGTGAGAGAGAGAGAGAGAGAGAGAGAGAGACAGAGAGAGAAAGGAACTGGTAACAGGAGCTATCTTGGGTTAACTTGCTGTCTCAGGGAAATAGCAAGATGGAGACTTCATTTCTAGGATATTCCCTTCACAGAGTGAGACTTTAATGCATCATAGATAGCCTTTGGGTGTTGAAAATGTTCTAAAAATTAAATTAAGATGGCTGTACAACTCTGTGAATATATACTAAACATCACCAAACTATATGCTTTCAATGGATGAATTTTATGGTCGATAAAACATATCTCAATAAAGTAATTGAAGATAATAGATAGCAATACTTCAGTTTTATGGATCCAATCCCATTGTCTTCCTTCATTCTCTTAGATAATTAAATAATCCTTTGGCAGGCATGTTAAACAAGGCTTTAATATGACATCAGAAGTACATATTGTCTGCTTTACTTGATTTTTATTTACAAATTTTGGGTAATTTTTCTTGACTGGAATGTGGCAGAGCTAGAATCCAAACTGTAAGGAGCTTACAAACGAGAACACACACGGAAGAAACAGAAGAAAACAGGAGGACAAGTAAATACATGGTAGGGTGATAGCAAATTAGTTGAATGAATGGTGACCCTAATACCCTTTACCACTATATTCAAAACCAGCAATAATTGTTTCTTAAGAAGAAAAATGATCAAAACCACAATTCTAAAGACAGCTTTGCGTGCATTTTAAATTAGCCTAAGGTTGAATAGCTGTGAAAGAGTGGCAACAGAAAGTAGTGTATACAAGGCGCTGAGTATATGCAGGCATACAAGATTATACATGGCTGAAGTCTAAACATGCACTGTGGGAAGTGGTTTCAAGTCAATAACTTTTATTCTTCATCTATGATTTTGAAACGCAAGGTAGACAGCTATATTTAGCCTTTTCAAAGAGTATGCAGCCCAGGGGAGCATTGCGAGCTAGGCAGGATGTGAGGGTGGGGAGATTTCCATACCGTACACAGTATGTCCTGGCTGGGTAAATCCCCTGGCCTAAAATACAATCCACAGTACTTTTATTGTCAGTGCTGCTGAGCCGAGGTGGCGTGGGCTGAGCTGCGGTCAGCCTCGGGCACCTAGGACTTCAGGAAGCCAAACTGATTTCTACCTTACCTTCTGGCTCCAAAAAGACCACAGTCACCTAACTCTTCCCCTGAGGGCCACTATGCAAATCAGCCGGCCTCTGCCTTGGGTTGAAAAGGAAAATGAGCCGGTATACATACAAAAAAGAAGTTGGACAGGTGATCAAAGTAATTTTATTCTCAAAATTATGATCCAACTAGCGCCCCCTATCGTCCCCCTCCCATCTCCCGCCCCTGTCTTGCTGCTTGCTGGCTCGGCATTTTTGGCCCCACTCCCAGGCCGAATCCCTCCCAGCTGACACAGGCTTAGGACTATTCCCTTTCTCCGAATCCTGTTTTGCTCTGTTTACAGATCATGAGATGTTCTCCCTCCGTTTATCTATTTAATGTTACACTGAAGAAAGTTGCAGCTAAATTCATACACACAGACACACACACATAATAAAACACTTAACATTGAAGATAAAAATGAAGATCAGAGGCCGGGCGCGGTGGCTCAAGCCTGTAATCCCAGCACTTTGGGAGGCCGAGGCGGGTGGATCACGAGGTCGAAAGATCGAGACCATCCTGGTCAACATGGTGAAACCCCGTCTCTACTAAAAATACAAAAAAACTAGCTGGGCGTGGTGGTGCGTGCCTGTAATCCCAGCTACTTAGGAGGCTGAGGCAGGAGAATTGCCTGAGCCCAGGAGGCGGAGGTTGCGGTGAGCCGAGATCGCACCATTGCACTCCAGCCTGGGTAACAAGAGCGAAACTCCGTCTCAAAAAAAAAAAAAAAAAAAAAATGAAGATCAGACCGGGAAGTGGCTCACATCTGCAATCCCAACACTTTGGGAGGCCGAGGCAGGCGGATCACCCGAGGTCAGGAATTCAAGGCCAGCCTGGGCAACATGGTGAAACTCTAGTCTCTACTGAAAATACAAAAGGTAGCTTGGGGTGGTGGCAGGCATCTGTAGTCCCAGCTACTCCAGAGGCCGAGGCACGAGAATCGCTAGAACCCTGTAGGCAGAGGCTGCAGTGAGCCGAGATTGTGCCACCGCACACTCCAGCATGGGGGACAGGTCGAGAATCCCTCTTAAAAAAAAAAAAAATCAGAAATTGTCTACAGGTAGAAGGAGGTAACTGATCCAGGAGCTAAGATAAAATGATTATTCTAAGTAAATATTAAATTTAACTCTGAAAAAGTACTGGAAGAATGTAAAATAAATATTAACATTAATTATTTCTGAGGAGTGATATTAGATGTAATTTTTATTTATTTGCTGGTCTACTCCTTCCACCAAGAATGTTTTACTTTTGTCACCAGAAATATATATATTTCAAAAAAAAATTAGCTCTAAGTTTACCAGCCACTTCAGTTATCATTGTCTTCTATGAATCAAACCAACAATTCTGACAAAGGACATATTTTTCTTTTATTTTAAATAGGAAAGTAAAAAAATCCTTCCATTTTCTCATTTTTTTAAATTATGTAAATTAAAAAGTGAAACATCTCTTTACCTTTCTGGTTTCATTTGCTGGCATTTTGATATATAAACTTTCTGATATCACCATGTGCATTTAAATATACATTAATAGAAACAAAATATACCTGGAAAAGGTACAGAACAATATGTATGGCTTCTATGTAAAAACACAAAAGCCAAATGTATTGTTCTGCACCTTTGCCATGTTAACAATATATCCTGAAGTTTTTTAGGTTGATACATTATGGATATACATTATTTGTTTCTATAACCTTGCACTGCAAGGATGCACTGTAAATTATTGTACTTGTCTTGCATTGATGCACAGATAGTTTCCATTACAAAAAAATACTGCAATAGACATATTGTACAGATACCTCTCTGTGCTCATGCTACTTTTCCCCGTTAGAATTGATAGTTCTAGCAAACATAAGATGCTATTGTTGTTGTTGTTGCTGTTTTCAGAAGAAAGAAGTTACGTATTTACCAAAACATCTAGGTATGACTCTTAAGTGGATATTAATAAACCTGATTAAGTTTGGACAGGAACCACAAGGAAATCAAAGGGCTTCAAAGCCACATCCTGAGAGGACAAACTGAAGGATCTCTTTGGCCTAGACACAAGAGGGCCGTGGAGTTAACCAGAGGGCAAGCCCCTGGGCTGGAGAAGGTTGGAGTTACAGGACCTCAAGAGATAAAGCAATGAACACTAGTTTTAGGGAATAGTAAGAGTGTAATCATTTATCAATGATCCAGCAGCTGTTCCCCTTCCTCTAGTGTTCCTCAGAGAACCATCCCTCCCCCATCTGTGGATAGGTAGGTCTGTGTGGCTGGGTAGGGCTGACTCCACGCCACCCCCAGATCCAGGAGTGGGTTCAGACCTGGAATGAGTCAACTGACTATTCCATTGCCTTGGCTCTAATGATTGAGGTACATGTGAGCATGTCATCTGAGCTAGGCCAATGATTCAAAATTCTAGGTCTTTTACTGGAACTATGAGGAAAGAGATCTACCTCCACTGATAAGATGTCAGCCCAGCAGCCATTTTGCTGCCATGGAGGACAGCTTGCCCTTGCATGAGACCAGCCCAGAACTAAGGAAGGAAAACCAAAACCTCTGATGTCGTCGTTAAATGCCAGGGGACCCAGCAGTGCCAGGTTGAACTGATTTTTTCTTTGTTATAGAAATTAGGTTAAATTTGGTTTTTCCAGCCCAGTTTCAGTTGAGGCCCTAAGGCCCTATATTAATATGATAAAGGGAATGAAGTACCTCCATCTACACTTGACACATTAAGATGCAAAACAGGTTCTGCCAGTAATAGTGTTTGCCCACCTTCAGCCTTTAGAAAGCAAGGCATGAAAAAGCCAGAGAGAGAGAGTGTTGGGGGCTGCGCGTTTCCTCTCACCACCAGCCCACAGGGGAAGGCGGGTGGGTGTGTATCTACCAGAAGCCAACCAACAGGGACTTTAAGAGACTTCTCAGTGAGCTTGGTGTGAGTCTTAGAGTTTTGCAGCTGTAAGGACTAGTGTCTAAATCTCACTTGGAGAAATGTAATGGTGAAAGCTTGTGGAAGAGCTACTGTTGGGTGTCAGAGGGAAGAGGGGGCTCTACTTGGGGCAAATGGTATGTCCATCATTGGCTAGGAAAGGAGGCCTGAGTCTTCCAGTAGAGCCATGGGAGGGAATAAGTGGTGTGTGGTTCAGTTTCTTTTTTCTTTATTTGAGATAGGGGTCTCACTCTGTCCCCCAGGCTGGATTGCAGTGGCACAGTCTTAGCTTACTGCAACCTCCACCTCCTGGGTTCAAGTGATTCTCCTGCCTCAGCCTCCCAAGTAGCTGGGATTATAGGCACCTGCCACCACACCCAACTAATTTTTGTATTTTTAGTAGAGACGGGGTTTCACCATGTTGGCCAAGCTGGTCTCAAACTCCTGACTGCAAGTGATCTACCCACCTCAGCCTCCCAAAGTACTGGGATTACAGGCATGAGCCACTGTGCCCGGTTCTTTTTGCTTTTAATTTAATAGAAACCATTTTTCTGTGTTTTGCCCAAGCTGATCTCGAACTCCTGGGCTTAAGTGATCCTCCCAGCTCAGACTTCCAAAGTGCTGAGATTACAAGTATAAGGCCCCATGCCCAGCCTCTGTGGTTCATTTTCAAGGAATTTCAGCCAAGAGGACAACCTAGTGGGCAAAGGAATCCCGACAGGGGAAGGTAGAACAGCTGAATCCCAAGGGCTGAGGGTTGGGCTGGTTGGCCAGGGAGAGTGGCACCTCCTACATCAGGGGAACAGTTGTCAGAACCTTCAGCTGAAAAATCTCTGAAAACAACACAGCACATGAAACATGCAAGAAAAAGCAGCAATTGTGCCTGCACCACATCCCAAGGACATCATCCCCAGATTACTGCTGCAGCTTCATGACTGCTGCACCATTCGCCCCTCTTCCTTTTGCCCTCCAGCCTGAGCTGCTGGCTCAGGTGGGTCAGAAACCAGGCTTAGGTGTGGGAAAAGAGAAGTTAGAGCCTGGTGGAAAAGCCAACATGCTTCAAATTCTGAAGCAAACCCATGCAAAGTTAAGGAAAGCGTCATCTTGAATACATGTTTGGAGTTTTGATTATTACCTTGAACTGAACTAGGCTTTCTTTTTCTTTTCTTTTCCTTTTTTTGTTTGTTTGTTTTTTGAGAGTTTTGCTCTTGTCACCCAGGCTGGAGTGCACTGGCACAATTGGCTCACTGCAACCTCTGCCTCCTGGGTTAAAACAATTCTCCTGCCTCAGCATCCCAAGTAGCTGGGACAACAGGCGCCTGCCACCAGGCCTGGCTAATTTTTGTATTTTTAGTAGAGATGGGGTTTCGACATGTTGGCCAGGCTGGTCTCGAACTCCTGACCTCAGGTGATTCACCCACCTCAGCCTCTGAAAATGCTAAGATTACAGGTGTGAGCCACTGCGCCCTGCCACTTTCTCTTTTCTTAACTTTTTATCATGGAAATTTTCAAACATGCATCAATTCAAGGAGAGCAGAATAATGATATACCCATTAGCCAGCTTTAGCAATTGTCAAGTCATGATCAAACATATTTCATCCCTTCCCCTACCAATTTCTCCCCCTCCATTGGACTATAATGAAGCCAATTAGAAATATTTTATTATTTTATCAATAATTCAGTATGTTTCTATACAAAATAAGGACTATTTTAACATGATAATAGCACCATTATTACATGTTGTTTTTTTTTTTCTGAGATGGTGTCTTGCTCTGTTGCCCAGGCTGGAGTGCAGTAGCACTATCTCGGCTCACTGCAACCTCTGCCTTCCAGGTATAAGCAATTCTCCTGCCTCAGCTTCTCAAGTAGCTGGGATTACAGGCACACGCCACCTCACTCAGGTAACTTTTGTATTTTTAGTAAAGATGGGCTTTCACCATGTTGGCCAGGCTGATCTCGAACTCCAGATCTCCTGACCTCATGTGATCTGCCCACCTCAGCCTCCCAAAGTGCTGGGATTACAGGCATGAGTCACCATGCCCAGCCCATCATTACATCTTAAAAAATAGCACGTTTCTCAGTATTATCAAACATCTGTTCAATATACAAATTTTTCTAATTGCTTCATAACATCTTTACACAGTTGATTTGCTTGACTCCTAACCCAAAGTCCAATCATGCTTAAAGTCTCTTTTTTTTGAGACAGAGTCTCTCTCTGTTCCCCAGGCTGGAGTGCAGTGGCACCAACTCAGCTCACTGCAACCTCCGCCTCCCAAGTTCAAGCGATTCTCCTACCTCAGCCTCCCAAGTAGCTGAGACTGCAGGTGCGTGCCACCATGGCTAATTTTTTGTACTTTTAGTGGAGACGGGGTTTCACCATGTTAGCCAGGATGGTCTCAATCTCCTGACCTCATGATCCACCCTCCTCGGCCTCCCAAAGTGCTGGGATTACAGTCGTCTTTTAATTTAAGAGTTCCCTTCTGACTTATTTATTGTTGTTTTGTTTTGTTTTTGTTTTATGAGACAGAGTCTGGCCCTTTTACCCAGGCTGAAGTGCAGTGGTGCAACCTCCACCCACTGGGCTCAAGCAATCCTCCCACTTCCGTCTCCTGAGTAGCTGGTACTACAGGTGTGTGCCACCATGTCTGGCTAATTTTTTGTAGAGACAGGGTTTCACCATGTTATCAAGGCTGGTCTTAAGCTCCTGGGCTCGAGCAATCCACCCACCTCGGCCTCCTAAAATGCTGGGATTACAGACATCAGCCACCCTGTCTGGCCCTCTATGACTTATTTGTTACTGATACTGAGTCATTTGTCCTTAGTATGTTTTTTTGTATTCTGGATTTATCCAATTGCACCTCCACAGTGTCATTTGTCAGGTTCATTTATCTCTTGTATTTTCTGTAATCTCGAATTTATATCAAAGTTTGATTAGATTTGTGTTTGATTTTTGTTTTCTCTTGGCAAGACTTCTGAGTTGGTGATTTTGTGTACTTCCTCTTGCGTCACCTCAGGAGACATACAATGTCTGGTTGTCCTTCTTTTAAGATTAATCAGTGTGTTACAGTGTTGTCAGCTTCATATGACAGTTACACATTTTCCTGCTGGCTTTTTGCATACAAATTTTAACAGCCATTGATGATCATTGCCTACATTTATTGTTTCATTAGCATTGCAAAACAAGGATATTCTATCACTCCTTCATTGTTTAGCTTCTCCGAAAAAAACACTTCCTCATTAAATACTTGATTATTGAATCGAGAGAGAATTCTTCGAGAAAAGCAAGAAATACGTTTTATTCTTTTCCTTTGTTTCCAGTTTTCAGAATAACAAGTTGGTTCTTCAGCATCCTCCAAAAGTGATCAAAAGGTTGGGATGCTTTTTTCAATTCTTTTGTGAACTCATTGATTTAACATTTTTACTGTTCTTTATTTCATGGCAATTATTATTCCTTTTGATACTCAAATTGTTCCAATTTTGGCAAACGGGAGCTCCTTGAATTTGGCTCCTGTGAGGTGAACTTTTCAAAACCAAAAGAAACAAGAGGACTATTTGTTTTTGTTTATGTTTTCCTTAAAAGGAGAAAAAATATGGAGCCTTCTTAAAGTTTACCTTTAAAAAGATGGCAAAGACAAATCTCAGTGGGTTTGAAGGCTCTATGAGAAAGAGAATAAAATTACTTATGATGGCACTCCATGGAAACTGGGCAAATGAAAGCCTCCTAACGATTGCAACAACTACCAATGATATTTTGCTTTCCCGGATGAGAACACTTTATCAAGTCTGTAAATCTTTTCATCTGAACCAACTAGGTATAAAATGTACTTTTCTCAAACGAGTTTGTAGTCTAGCTTGAGAAGATAGCCCTGAATTATCTAGGTTTGCTAGTAGTGACAGAAACCTCAAAATAACCAAGACTTGGAGAAGAGATATTAAAAAAGGTAATCCACGGCTGGCGTGGAAAATCCATGGTCACCAGGGTGCCAGATTCTTTCTGTCTTATACTCCATTGTCCTCAGCAGTGAATTTCCACCTCATGATACTAGATAGCTGCTTCAGCTCCAACTGTCACCTCAACATTCTAGTCAGAAGGCAGGAAGAAAAGGGAAAGCAAAGGGTGACAAATCCCATTAAGGACATTTCCTAGAAGTTGTGCACAGCACTTCTGCTGTGCTCAGTTGGCCAGAAGACAGTCATGCAACTACACCTAGCTACACAAGAGAGGCTAAAATTGTAGTTTCAATTATGGCCGGCCAGATGCCCAGATAACCGTCAGGGATTCAGTTACTCTAGTAAGGAGAGAGTAGATATTTGGGAAAACTAGCAATCTCTGCCTCAAGCCTATACTCAGAAAAAAATATATATATTATCTTGTTTGGGCAGTGTATTTCCACACATATGTCTTAAAATCTCAGAATGGAGGAGATCATTTAAAATATCCCCATACCCTACTCTCCTGGGTGTCTTGATTATGCCGGGAATGCAATATATAACATAAAATTAGGCTGTTGTCTGGTAATTTACATTTAAAAATGAACATTGGAGAATTTCACTCCTATACAGCAATAATGATTGTTTCGTTTATTATTTATTCCTACCCAGTACATGCCATCTCTGCTTACACTAAAATCTCTTGATTATTAACATGGTAGAGGTAAGTATCACACATTATACTTCATCTATGTACTAACTCTAAGGCAAGATGCATGACTAGCACCCACCATTTATAAAATGTATGGGATTCAGTTCTTCAAGGACCCTCACAAGGAAGCTAAGGATCAGAGAAGGCACAGCTTGCTCAAAGAAAAACAGCGTAGTAAGTGACAGAGCTGAGAGCCCAACACAAGTTTGTCTGTTTTCAAAGCCCATGTATACTTTGTTATGCCATCCTGAAGGATTCACTTATTTTTCACTTTTCCACAAAATGTCAGTATAGAAAGGCAATCACCTATATGTAGCATTGAGACATTTCTATGGGTTTTAATTTAAATCTTAAAAACTAATCATCTTCAGCAACATATTTCTTCATTTTAATATATGAGGAGTTTGGCTCATTACCTCTTTTACTTGTCTAACCCAATTTGGTGATGATCCATTGAACAGATTTTTCTTAAACATCTTTTCTTATGTCTGAAGGTTGCTGAGTGTATCATGGTAAGGAAAACCACACAGTCTACCCCCTGTGCTACATGTTTTAACTGCTGGATGGATTAAACCAGGAACTAGAAAGATTAAACTGTTAATCCTTACCATAATTCTGAGTCTACAATTCTTCAAGTATTATTTCAAGCCATATAGCAAAGGGTGTATGTATTTTTTACATATGCCTCCTGGTTTTGTGAATTTCGAAAGGATGTGGTTATGGCCTTTGACATCAGAGGAGAAGCTCTGCTATGTTGGCTAAATGTTGATAGAAAGATAACGTTGAAGGCAAGTTGCCTTTGAGCAGGTTTCTGAACAGCAACTGCCTCTCCGTCGCATTCTTTGCCCCAAAGCTCTTTCCTTTGGTTGTGCTAATAGGTGATGCCCAAGGTGCATCACCTTTCAAGAACTGGATCATGAACAACTTTATCCTCCTGGAAGAACAGCTCATCAAGAAATCCCAACAAAAGAGAAGAACTTCTCCCTCGAACTTTAAAGTCCGCTTCTTTGTGTTAACCAAAGCTAGCCTGGCATACTTTGAGGATCGTCATGGGGTATGTAAGCAGTTTCATTTGTCTTTTTTCACATAATATTTTATGTTTGGACTGGGCTGATGCAAATATGTATACGTGGCATAAAATAGAAAACATGAAACACCAGCATGCTTGTTATAACAACAACAGAAGTACAGTAAAAGTAATCAGAGGAGAACACAGAGAGCAGTCTAGAGGTGAAATGGTGGTGATAGGCGATTTCCGTTCTAAAAACGATACATTTAACATCTATCGGCTTTTTCGCCCTGCAGGATTATGTTTAATTTTAAAATTATTAATAACATTTTAGGCAGCAAATATTATGATTAGATAAAACTTGAACTTTCTATGAAACATACTAAATTTAATGAAACATGGATTAATACAATATTAGCATTGGATGAGATGATCTACCCCAGCTTTCTTATTTTTTAGTGGAAGAAACTGTTGTTTAGAATGGTTAAGTGTTGGGTTCAGTGTTAACGTTTTCATGAATTTAACTCTGTTTGTCTCAATACTCGTCACTTGCCCAATCTTGGAATAAGATTCTCCAGGCATTTCCTTGTTTAAAGTTGTGTGGCACAGTGGCAAACCTCTTCATCTTTGGTAGACTTCCTAGGACACCAGGGTTGTTAAGAGCAAACTTTCTGCAGTGCAGACCAGTGATTCTTACCCAGAAGAGTATGGCTGCTTAGCTAGGTCAGTCGTCTCTATATCTAAAAATAGTCTCATGCTTCTTAACATCAGTAATAACAAAAGCAACGGGAATAATCTTAATAATGTAGTTTGGTAGAAACAAGAGTCAAGAGACCAAACTCTACTTCTCAGTAGGTGATCCAGCCTGGACAAATGTCTGCCTCCCATTTCAGGTTCTTGCTTTATACAAGGAAAAAAACTGGAAATAACAACATACAAGATCCCTTTCTTCCGCAAAACTTCTTTGCTTTATGCACTGGCTCTTGTTTAGCCCTACTCTGCAATCTTTCAAAGCATATTTGATTTCTTACTGTATGATTATATTATTTTTACATCATTAGTAGGGTAGGACAAGAATTATCACGTATTTTCCTGAAGGGAAAATAATATTAGGTACCTGATGGTCACTTAGAAACAAAAGTGCTCCAAATCTTTGTTGGAGTCTGACTTACTAGGTGGAGGCATGAGTTTGGGAGTCTTTGGAGTGCCAGGTTTTAAAGCATTTCATGAGAGGGAGCTCCAAAGTAGGTCAGGCTGGGTATATAGCCTGTGGAGGCCTCATCTTTTAAAGTTGCAGGTGTTGCATGTCCTTGGTGAATTACAGAAAAAAAAAAGTTGCAGGCAAAATAATGCTGTCTCTTTGGAAGTGAAAAGAATTACTTGTCTTGTTAGCAGACTCTTACTGATAACAATTTACCAGTCAATCAGAAAACACATGGAATTATGTGCAAGGCCTCTTTGCTAGGTGGCCAGGAGCCCAGGTTGTGAACTTGGAGGATTTATTGTGTAGAGCTAATAAATTTCATGGCGTTACTCAACACGTTTTTGTGAATGGAACATTTAAAGTTTTTGTTTCGTATTGAAAGAACAGTCATGCACCTTTAAATATTTTTTCAAAGGCTGTTTTATAGTTTTCACTAGTTTGTTTTTCTGACTCAAAATAGTATCATCTCATTTAGTTAGTACTAATAATTCCTTAGCCCAATTGCTGTTTGTGAACTGTTCGTGACTTCAGCTCAATATTATTTGCAAATAATCACAAACCAGATGACCTTATTTCAGAATTTTATTGGTCATAAGTTGCATGTAGACAATGTTGTAAAACGACCCTACTTCTTTATCTGAGCATTATGAAAATTTCTAAGACAATTACTTCATTCTGGGGAGACCTAGGCTATAGTTTCTAATACTTCCATGTGAAATATAGAGTATATATGTCCAAATAGCAAGTTTCTTGTTTTCTAATGCCGATGTTTGATACTTATAAATAACATTTTAAAAGTAATTATTTATTTATTGTAATTATTTTAATAAATTATTAAATATTCATTTATAATTTATAATTAATTATTTAATCATTGATTAGAAATTTATCCAAGGTCACTGAAAAAGTAACATATGTGAGTTATTACTGTTCATGTCCTATGTATAATACAACATTTAGGGCCACCAGTTTACACACAAGAGTGCATTAATATTACTTAGAAGTAAATAACATTACACTTGTGCAAAGAACATTTTCATCTTCAAATTAAAACCTCCATTTTCAGTCTGTAAAATGGATGTGATCATAGGAAGATGGCAAAGACTCAGAGGTACAATGTCTTTAGGCTGAACTTTTTGAAATTATTTGGTGGATCAAATATCAGATATTAGCAGTTTCATATAGTTCAACTTAATATATTAGGTACTTAGCACAGCCTTGTCAGCTGGTAAGCGTCTAGTAAAAATTAACCGTTATTTGTATCCCTTTCATATCTCTAAAAAAGCCAGCAGGGCGGCATTATTTTCAAATGATGGGAGATATTAAAGGATTCTTCGAAGTCAAGCTAAGATCAGGGTACTCGATTCCTTCTGTTCTGTAGCTAAATACAAGCCTGTGGGGAGATCTACATGCATCCTGAGCTCCTGGTCAGTTATTGCCCCTCTTAGATCCCAGAACTTCTTTTTCTCTTTTCTCATTTGTAAAATTGTGATTCTTACAGTTTTCTTATTCTATGAATTTATAACACCATATGAAAAATAAGCCTTCTACATACTCAGGAACAAATTTGGTAATTTTGGAAATCAAGTATGTTTATTCTAACCTAAAAAATCATGCCTGTTGTCATTATAATACTAATTGATTGAGGCTTTTACTTGAACATGGATTGAATTTTGGCGTTAGATGCCTGTTTTCCCTATTGAAATGTGCAAGTGTGTTCGAAGGGACCAAGAAGCACCTTCATCTTGCTGGAGCAGTGGACCAAAAAGCAGCTTAGATTTGGCCGGTGGTGGCCTGCAGGCAGGCATGATTTCAGATGCTCTCCTGTGCCTGCCAATTTTTTCCCAAGTGGTCCCTGATGCCTAAAATTCTATGACAGAGGACAATGAGAGATAAGAGCCCGTGGGTGTTCTGGTAAATGTTTAGGAATCCGAGGATGGTGCTTGTTGGGAAGCCCTGATTCATAGTGTATTGCCAGTTCCTTTGGTGTAAATACTCCCATCATGGCCCATTTTAAACTACCAATGTGATGTCTAATGGTTCACAAATTCCTAAAAATCTAACAATTAGCTCTCCCAGGCCAGTACAAGCCAAGTCCAGCACACCATCAGCAAGCCTAAGTACAAATAATCCTTGGAGAGGTAGCCACCAACTAAACAGCATACTTAGTTGCCTGTGACTGATGTCAGATCCTTTTGAATGGTAAAAGGAAAATAGAGAGCCTCAGGCACTTTGAGTAAGCACAGGACCAAAGAGGGAGCCTAGATGGGAATAAGCATCATAGATTGATGCAGCCTGTGTGTCCAGTTAGAGCTGGATTCAAATCCTGCCTCTGTCACTTTCTAAATATGGGATCTCAGACAAGATATTTGACTTTTTTATGCCTATATCCTGTTGGGGTCAACACTACCTACTTCAAGTGATGTTGAGTATTTCATGAGAAAAGTATATTATAACCTTCTTACCAATTGCTACATGGTAAGGTAATTATTACTCACAATTTTGCCCAAGCACCACCTTGATCTTCTGAAAGCCCCTCTGGAGAACTGGAAAGTTTCTCCTATTTTGACGACTCTTTGCACCTTAGGGATCAAGTGTGCTGTGCTCCTTATGGTACAGAAGGCATTATCATTTACATGGAATAAGAGAAACAGTCAAAATCAACATTCCAGTCAGCATCTGGGTAAGGGTCTCTACTCCTCACAGCCTCTTCCCTTTAGCCTGCAGTCTGATCTAGCAACAGAATCATCTCCTGCAGCAGGAAATCAGAGATCTGGAGAGACCGATGGGGTTGCAGGAGGATTCTATTTAACATGATCACAGGCTCAGAGGAATCGCTTCTTAATTCTGAGCAAAGGACGAAGAAAATGGCATACCTTTTATGTACCTGGGTGGTACAGGGTGACAAAGTAGGAAGCAAGTTTACAGAAGCTAGAACAAAGAGCAGTGAATTAACTTGTGACATATCTTGTGATGTACTTTACATGTCAAAAGTGACGTCTTGAGAAACACATTTTGCAGTTTTGAGTTTATCTGCTTTGTGACTTGCAGCTGATCAACAAGAAAAACAGGAATTTTTAGATGCCTGGGAACTTTGTTAAGAATGTAGGAAGGATAGATAAGGTTCAGTGCTTTGCAGGAAGGCAGTTATTCTGCCTTAAACAGAGCTGGGAGGTGTTATATTAAACAACACACAACACAGCAAAATGTCCTTTGTCACATAGCAACTACAAATTATAAGGTTTTGTTTTACTATTATTGTTATTATTTAACTTTCTTCTTCACTCCTACTTGCAGCAAGCATCCTTTCTAAATTAAAGATGGCAGGTGGGAAAGTTGATCCCCTTTCCTTGCGTTTGAAAGCATTGCTACATAGCAGAAACACTGCTTCTGGTGTCAGACAGCTCTGACGCCAGATCTGTGTCACAGCTCACATTTGATCTGTGTGATTTTGTCTACATTATATAATGCTGTGCAATCCTCTAAGAAACTATTTGTGTTTTTAAAATAATTAAACAAGGCCAGACACAGTGGCTCACATCTGCAGTCTCAGCATTTGGGGAGGCCGAGGTGGGCGGATCGCTTAAGCCCAGGAGTTTTGAGACCTGCTTTGGGCAACATGGTAAGACTCCATCTCTACAAAAAAAAAATAATAATAATAGCCAGGTGTGGTGGTGCATGCCTGTTGTCCCAGCTACTCAGGAGGCTGAGGTGGGAGGATCCCTTGAGCGCAGGAGGTTGAGGCTGCAGTGAGCTGTGATCAAGGCACTGTAATCCAGCCTGGGCAACAGACTGAGATCTTGACTCAAAAATAAGATAAAATAATTGAACATTCCTTCTTGATCTTATTAATCTTATTTCCTTTTAATAAGATGGAGGTCACCTTTATTTGAATAAGATAGCAACTAATATTTACCAAGCACTTACTACATGTCCAACACTGTGCAAAAAATGTGAATTATTTCACCTAATCATTACCAACACCCTGTAAGTTAGGAACTAATATTACCCCAATTTGTAGGTCAAGAAATTGAGACAAAGCGAGTTTAAATAACTTGCCTGAGGTCCCATGTCTCTAGAGTCTACATTGGTCCCTGATAAATAGTACTTATGGGGGCCGGGCACAGTGGGTCAAGCCTGTAATCCCAGCACTTTGGGAGGCCGAGGCAGGTGGATCACAAGGTCAGGAGATTGAGACCATCCTGGTCAAAATGGTGAAACCCTGTCTCTACTAAAAATACAAAAAATTAGCTGGGCATGGTGGCACGTGCCTGTAATCCCAGCTACTCAGGAGGCTGAGGCAGAATTGCCTGAACACAGGAGGTGGAGGTTGCGATGAGCCGAGATCGCGCCATTGCACTCCAGCCTGGGTAACAAGAGCAAAACTCCGTCTCAAAAAAAAAAATAGTACTTATGACCATTAGCAGTTGTTACAGGTAATCAGGTATTCCATTGGGTTTTTACAAAGTGTGCAATACATTCTTGCTCTGAAAGTCCCCAATGTAAAGGACAGTCCTGAAAATTGGTACCCTGTGCCACATGGGTCTTCTGAAATGAAGAATTTTATGACTTCTACATTTTCCACTTATGCTTCAGGACAACTCTTTGTCTCCATTTACTTCAAGAACCCCTACTATGTGTCTGAGACAAAGAGAGAGACAGAGAAAGAGAGAGAGAGAGAGAGAACGAGAGAGAACGCACCTTGGCGAGCTTTGCCTCCTAAAGTTCCTCTAGAATCTCCACATGGCAGCCAGCACCAGCTTTTGACATGTGACCATAGTCAAGTCCTGATGACCTTCATCAGACATCAGTGTGTCCCTACAGCGGCTCTCCGCGTTCCCTGAGGATGGACACCACCAGAATCTACTCATGGTCTCTTCTGTCTCAGCACATGTCTCACTTTCTCCCATCTCTGGGCTCCAACCACACCACATTTTCTTCGGTGTGAAAGCCGCCATTTTAAGTGTCACTTATTGGGAAAGCGTTCATTGGTTTCCCTAGACAAAGTCATGTCCTCCTGTCCTGTTCTACCGTAGCACCAGTGCCCTTTCTTCAGAGCACAGGTCAAAGTTTTAACTACCCATTAGTTAATATGATGATGTATTAATGTCATCTCCCCACCTTGTCCTCCACTAGACTATCAGCTATATGAGAGCAAGCACCCAAGTTGATGAAGATGGCTTCACCAGGGTCTACAAGAGTGTCTGGCACACACTATTCACTCATGCATCGTTTGTGGAAGCAATAAAATAAGAAAGAAAGCTGGAGAGGTTAGTGACGCAAACGAATCCCAAATAGAAAAGGTTCAATGACCAAATAATAGAGACCAAGGCAAGTGACTGTAGGGCTTCAAAAGGGAGATTAGTGAGGGTAGGAACAAGTAGCAGACTCCCTGGAGGTGGTAGTATATGGCTTGTCCTTGAACAAGGAAGAGGAAGATTCAGGTGGTTGGAATTTTAAGAGCTGGATCACAGAGACACGTGTAGGAACCAGCAGGAGGTCCTGTTCCCAGTCCTCAAAGCTTTTTAGGAGTTTAAGCAACTCTTCTCCTTTTTCCTCTGCCCAGTCTTACCCTTCTCCTTGACTTTACAGCTAAACCCTCTGTAGATAATATTCTTTTTTGGGGTGGAGGTGTCTATCGCCAAGGCTAGAGCACAGTGGCTTGATCACAGCTCACTGTAGCCTCAATTTCCAGGCTCAAGTGATCTTTCTGCCTCAACTACCAAATAGCTGGGACTACAGGCATGCACCACCACACCTGGCAATTTTTTTTTTTTTTTGAAACAAAGTCTCGCTCTTGTCCCCTAGGCTGGAGTGCATTGGCACAATCTTGGCTCACTGCAACCTCCACCTCCTGGGTTCAAGCGATTCTCCCGCCTCAGTCTCCCGAGTAGCTGGGCTTACAGGTGCCTGCCACCATGCTCCACTAATTTTTGTAATTTTAAAATTTATTTTATTTTACTTTATTTTTGAGATGGAGTCTGGCTCTGTCACCAGGCTGGAGTGCAGTGGCACGATCTCGGCTCACTGCAACCTCCGCCTCCCAGATTCAAGCAATTCTCCTGCCTCGGCCTCCTGAGTAGCTGTGACTACAGGCATGCACCACCATGCCCAGCTAATTTTTGTGTTTTTGGTAGAGACGGGGTTTCACTGTGTTGGCCGGGATGGTCTCGATCTCTTGACCTCGTGATCAACCCACCTTGGCCTCCCAAAGTGCTGGGATTACAGGTGTTAGCCACTATGCCTGGCCAATTTTTGTATTTTTAGTAGAGACAGGGTTTCACCATGTTGGCCAAGCTGATCTTGAACTCCTGACCTCAGGCGATCCATCTGCTTTGACCTCCCAAAGTGCTGGGATTACAGGCGTGAGTCACTGCATGGGGTACTTGGCTTTTTTTTTTTTTTTTTTGTAGGGACAGGGTCTCACTATATTGCGTAGGCTGGGCTCAAGCGATTCTCCTGCCTCAGGCTTCCAAAATGCTGGGATTACAGGCATAAGCCATCATGCCTGGCCATGTAGATAATATTATTAAAACTTCCCTGGGCATTTTTGCTTGAGACGTTCAGCAGTCATGGGCTCTCTCCTCTCCATTCCCATGTCATTCAGTTGTCTTCCAGCTGGGCTCCTGCTAACACTTGAAGCTCTTTACAGTCTGTTATCCACATAGCACCTAGAATGAACCTTAAGATGATAAATCAAATACTACTTTCTACCTTAAAACCCTCCATGGCTATTTAGAGTATTTAAATAAATTCTCAACTACGGCTTACAAGACCCTTCGTCCTGTGGTCCCAGCCTGCCTTCTTTATTTCATTTTATACCACACTCCCTTCATGTGCTCCGTCACATCTGCCTTCTTCCTGAAGCACTCCAAGCTCAAGGCCCCTGCAGGACCTTTGTACAGGGCCAGGACTAAGGTGAGACAAGTGAGACACACACGTAAAATAACGCTCATTCTCAGGATGCAGGATCTTAGCATTAGCTGTTTCCACTGCCTCAGACACCCCAGAGTGTTGTAAGAGTGTTTGTTTGCTTGTTTGTTTGAAACATGGTCTTGCTCTCTTACCCAAGCTGGAGTGCGGTGGCAGGATCTTGGGTCATTGCAACCTCTGCCTCTCAGACTCAACTGATCCTCCTGACTAGCTGGGACTAGCTGAGTGCATCATCATGCCTGGCTAATTCTGTTTGTTTGTTGATTTATTTTCCACCTCTTCGAAAGCACATAGATACTTTAGTATCTGCACTTATTTGTTAGGTTTATGGATGCGCTTCTCTGTTTAATTTCTGTCTCTCCACCTACTAGAAGGGCAGATCCATGAGAGCAGAGATCTTGCCTGTCTTGTTCATCATGTTATCACACCAGCATCTAAAACAGTTCTGGACACTGTTTAGTAGTAGTCAGTAAATACCTGGGGAATTAATGAAGGTCACGTAACTCACGTTGCATTCAGAAAAGCATCTGGAAGCTAAAAATGTGGGTCTTGTCTAGCTACACAAAGAAACTAAGGGCCCAAGCAAAGGACTTGATAATTGAGGCTTGCATGGTTTCCATCTGTTTTAATGGAGTTTCATCATGAATTGATCTTTGCCTGTGTTATGTGAGGTTAACGTTTCATGGAGATAACGATTGTATTGAAATTTTCTTTTTTGGAGGCAAATATTCTCACATTAAAATTAGATTCGACACCTACTATTCAGGGGCTGGTGCGCCCATTCATCAGTTTCTGCAGTAAAAACAGGCCACAGGGAGATACTACAAACACGAGAGTTTAGTTTCTGACTCAGTCTGAAAGAAAGCAGAAGAGCTCTATTTCAGGCCACGCACAGTGGCTTAGACCTGTAATCCTAGCACTTTGGGAGGCTGAGGCAGGCAGATTACCTGAGCTCAGGAGTTTGAGACCAGCCTAGCCAACATGGCAAAATGCCGTCTCTAAAAATACAAAAATTAGCCAAGCATGGTGGCACATACCTGTAATCTCAGCTACTTGGGAGGCTGAGGCAGGAGAATCACTTGAATCCTGGAGGCGGAGGTTGCAGTGAGCCAAGACTGCACCACTGCACTCCAGCCTGGGTGACAGAGCAAGACTGTAAAAAAAAAAAAAAAAAAAAACCTCAGTTTCTTGAACTATGAGCTCCAAAAACAAGACATTTAAATATCAAACTCAGAAATCGTATCTACAAAAAACTATTGTAAAGCTCTTTGCAAATGTTGATGGACCATATGGTAACTTCCCATTCCGCCCTTATTTTCTTAACCAACTAATAATACATTCCTCCATTCTTCTTTTTTTTTTTTTTTTTTGAGACGGAGTTTCGCTCTTGTTACCCAGGCTGGAGTGCAATGGCACGATCTCGGCTCACCGTAACCTCCGCATCCTGGGTTCAGGCAATTCTCCTGCCTCAGCCTCCTAAGTAGCTGGGATTACAGGCACGCACCACCATGCCCAGCTATTTTTTTTGTATTTTTAGTAGAGACGGGGTTTCACCATGTTGACCAAGATGGTCTCAATCTCTTGACCTTGTGATCCACCCGCCTCGGCCTCCCAAAGTGCTGGGATTACAGGCTTGAGCCACCGCACCTGGCCTATTCCTCCATTCTTCAATGAGTTATGAGGCCAGCTCGAAAAAGTACACCTTCTAGGATGTAATTTTCATCCAGAGGTCAGTTTGGGTTTGGCTTCGTGACACTCAGAGGCCTAACTAAAAGCGATCCTGAGGGGAAAATAGCTCTGCAATGCTTTCCTTGTCATATGAAAGTCCCCTTTTGGATCAATGGTCTGCTCAGCTCCTTGAAAATCAGTAAAAGTTTTCTGTATTTTAATAGAATAAGAACTCGAGACAGGTTCTTTTCTTATGTCTTATATTGCTGTATAATTCCTATTAACCTAAAGTTATTTATAAGCAGGCTTCTTATCATATTTTTTCTTTTTTGATATTTAAAAAGTCACAGAAATTTTACCTGCTTGTTCTAAAAATTCAACAATAGAAAAATTTCGCCCAGACTTCATATATTGTGCCAAATCTTTATTATTATTGGGTTTTTTTTTTTTTTTTTAGACAGAGTCTTGCTCTGTCCCCAGGCTGGAGTGCAGCAATGCCATCTGAGCTCACTGCAACCTCCTCACCTTCCTGGTTCAAGCGATTCTCTTTCCTCAGCCTTATGAGTAGCTGGGACTACAGGTGCATGTCACCGTGCCCAGCAGATTTTTGTATTTTTGGTAGAGATGAGGTTTCACCACGTTGGCCAGGATGGTCTGTCTCAATCTGCTGACCTCATAATCTTCCCATCTCGGCCTCCTCCCAAAATGCTGGGATTACAGGTGTGAGTCACTGTGCCTGGCCGTGTGTGTGTGTGTGTGTGTGTGTGTGTGTGTGTGTGTGTGTGTGTTTTAGTTGACTCTGTATCAAGGAAACATTTCTGTTTTGATACATTTAGATGTATTCATTTGTTCAGCAAATATTTTGCAAACAACTGCTCTGTGCCAGACACTGTGCTAGATGTGAGAAGCGCAGTAGTAAATAGTGGAGGGAGGTGTCTTAGGTTGGTGCACAAGTAATTGAGGTTTTTAATTGAGGTCAATTAATTGTGCACCGGCCTAATCGCTTGCATTCTAGAGGATGGGACAGACAGCAAGCAAGTGTATAACTGCATAGGGCAGATAAAGAATGTAGTAGGTTCTATGACAAGACCACGTATCCACTGGAGCTGAATTGTGAGGAAGGGTGGTCAGAGAAGGAATTTATAGCTGAACTAAAGTTTGAGGAAAGAGCTAGTTAAGTGAAGAAATGGAGAAGAGCATTCTGGGCAGAGGGAACTGTAAGTGCAAAGACCCTAAGGTAGGAAAAGACTTGGCTTGTGTGGGGAATAGGGATTTGAACATGGAGAGTTCAAGAGAAGGGCACAAGACGATACACAGAAGCCAAAATCTGCAGGCCCTTGTGGATCATGGCAAGGAGTTTGGATTTGATTTCAACCTCAATGAAAAGTTTCTAAGGTTAAACCAGTGGGTGTGATTCCATCCATCTAGAAGTGAGCTGACAGTTGTGGGGTCAACAGATTATACAATGGCCAAGAATAGAAGCCCGGAAGTCGGGTGGAGTCCATTGTGGTGGTCTCCTAGGCCACTGTGTAGTGTCCCATCCTATGAGCTGTTCTTCAATGGTCTTTTTTTTTTTTTTTTTTTTTTTTTTTTTTTTTTTTTAAGGCAGAGTCTTGCTCTGTTGCCCAGGCTGGAATGCAGTGGCGTGATCTCAGCTCACTGCAACCTCCGCCTCCTGGGTTCAAGTGATTCTCCTGCCTCAGTCTCCCAAGTAGCTGGAATGACAGGCGCACACCACTATGCCTGGCTAATTTTTGTATTTTCAGTAGAAGCGGGGTTTCATCATGTTGGTCAGGATGGTCTTGATTTCCTAATCTTGTGATCCACCTGCCTCAGCCTCCCAAAGTGCTGGGATTACAGGCATGAGCCACTGTGCCTGGCCTATTTGTCTTATGTTTTAACTTCTTGTGGCATCCTTCTTCCTGGGGGTACTTCATCCAGAATCATCTTACTCCATGTCTTATTGGGAAAGTGCCTAGTGTATAAGCTGGGTCAGGATCAACACTGAGCTCAGGTAGACTGCAGCAGCAAAGACTGAAACCAACTTAGAATTGGGTTAAATCAGCTTTGATTAATCTCAAGACAGAGCAGTGAACCTTCTGATATCCATACTGTCAAAAATAATTAATGAGCCAAGTACACTCAGAATGTTTTCTGTAACTCTGGTCTGAAGACATCAATTAACTATCTCTGTGAGCACTGGTCTTTTCTCTCATGCAGACATATCTTTTGCATAGTTACAAACATAATGCATGACAATTTTGTATTCTACTTATCCATTTATTCTTTTATATAAATGTATTTCCATATATCTACATTGCCTTTAATCATTTTTCATTTATATGGTTTTCCAATCGTTGAGTCAGTTCATTGCAAGAACATGTTTATCTATCTTATGCACTTGGAGGAATAGATGAACTGCTCCATTAGTTACGGTTCAACATGCAGGTTGTTTCCATGTATAATTAAAACACCAAAAAAATAGTATACATAATACAGGACTGTCTCATTTTTAAAACCAGCTTCTTAGGATAGAGTGCCCCAAATAGGATAATTGTGTCATAGGATAGGAACACTTTCTGGTTTTGATCATTTGTTGCTACCTCATCTTCCAAAGAGATCGGAGAAGCAGTGCATGGGTCACTAAAAGCGGCACCATATTTGTTACGAAAACCATTAGAGAAGATTATGTTTCTAAAAAAAAAAATTAATAGAAACAAAAGAATCCCATTGTGATTTTTCAAGTACATCATTTTGAATGTTGCAATGAGAGAGAGGGGGATATATGTAATCTTTTATACATAGGTGAGATGATTTGATTTTTTTTCTCTATTTTTTTTTTTAACAAAAGCTGTGATTTGGGAGAGATGATTTGATTTAATGTCAGTGTCACATGTATGTAAATGAGCCCATCACCTACATAGTTGGATTTCAGGTGTGCCAAAAGGTCTCCTACTCTGCAAAACCTGAATCCCCTAACTGACTGTCACGGAGCAGGGGGTGTGGTCTGAAAGGTTCCCATGAATGAGCTCTTTGGGTTAGGTCATCAAACACCTTATGAAGAAGCAAATGAAATATAGGAAGGTGTCACAGGAGCCACTTTTTTTTTTTTTTTTTTTTTTTGAGACGGAGTTTCGCTCTTGTTACCCAGGCTGGAGTGCAATGGCGCGATCTTGGCTCACCGCAACCTCCACCTCCTGGGCTCAGGCAATTCTCCTGCCTCAGCCTCCTAAGTAGCTGCGATTACAGGCACGCACCACCACACCCAGCTAGTTTTTTGTATTTTTAGTAGAGACGGGGTTTCACCATGTTGACCAGGATGGTCTCGATCTCTCGACCTCGTGATCCACCCGCCTCGGCCTCCCAAAGTGCTGGGATTACAGGCTTGAGCCACCGCACCCGGCAGGAGCCACTTTTGACTGCTCCATAGAAGCCAGTTTTAATTTTAGACAGGGCCTAAGACACTGAAGTTCTCAGGCTGTAATTCCAGGGAAGTGGGATGAGGTGTGGAAGGAACAGCAGGGCAGCCTAATAGAAAAGAGATTTGGTCCCGGCTCACCTGGCTAATTCTTTACCCTCTCTGGGATTTAGCTTTCTTGTCCATAAAGTCAAAGGATTTGGCTAGGTAAGTGTTTTTCCAAACTTTAAACAACATTTTAATACAAAATTATACGTGCCATCACCATCCCCACACATAAAACAGAGAGAAGTGGATATTCTCTGCTTGAAGGAGGGCAGGGAAACTGCTTAGAACCCTATGCCCCTTGGCCTGCTCCTGACTTTCAGGGATCAACAAAGTATCTTCCAACTCTGTGACCCATCTCCCCAGGGTGTAAATTGAATAGAAATGATAAAACAAGAACCAGTAGAAAGTCACCTTGAAACCTTATGGTCCTTGTCTCTGATATTATAAAGTTAGACTGAATGATTTCTAAAGACTTATCCAGTTCAAGAAAGTAGAAACTTGGTTCAATTTGTAATACACTTTGGGAGGCCAGAGTGAGAGGATTGCTTGAGGGCAGGAATTTGAGACCAGGCTGGGTAACATAGTGAGAACCCATCTCCACACACACACACACAAAATTAACTGGGCATGGTTGTACACACCAGTAGTCCCACAATTTGGGAAGCTGAGGCAAGAGAATTGCTTTAGCCCAGGAGTTCAAGGCCACAGTTAAGGCACCACTGCACTCCAGCCTGTGCTACAGAGTGAGACCCTGTCTCTATTTTTTTAAGTGGAAACTCTGATTGTGTATCTCTGTCAGTGATATCAGGAATTCACAAAAAGTGATGGAGATAAACCAAACATGGAAGCCTTTCTAGGAAGTAATACCTTTAGGATAATTAATAACTGTGTGGCTCATGAGAAAGCATGTTGTCAAAATACAAACAAGACCCCAAGAACACCCCCTAAAAATGAAGTCAGACGTTTCATGTGTACCCAACATAAAATCTGAAATAATAACAGCCAATATTTAATGAGTTCTCACTGTATTTCAAAGGATCAAGGTTAAGCGCTTTATGTGTCTTATAAATAAATATTCACAATAATCACAATCATTATGTTATCCTGTTGTCATCCCCATGTAATTTATGAGAAGGCCGAGGTTTAAAGAAGCTAAATATCTTTATGTAGGTTATACATATAGGACAAACATTAAAAGTTGGATTAAATGTTCTTCAATGGACATTTTCATATCTAAGCTTGTTTGGTTCTGATACATCTTACAACGGAAGCTGATAAGGCAGAATTGGGGCAAGAATTTGTTGGTGAGTTTCTAACACACTCAGATAGAGGTGTTGCTTGGGGACCAGCAGGCTCCATCCAGGCTGCCCAGCAGACTTACCCAAAAGACAGCACAAACAGGCCGGATGCGGTGGCTCATGCCTGTAATCCCAGCAATTTGGGAGACTGAGGCGGGTGGATCACGAGGTCAAGAGATCGAGACCATCCTGGCCAACATGATGAAACCCTGTCTCTACTAAAAATACAAAAAAATTAGCTGGGTGTGGTAGTGCGCGCCTACAGTCCCAGCTACTCAGGAGGCTGAGGCAGGAGAATTGCTTGAACCTGGGAGGCAGAGGTTGCAGTGAGCTGAGGTCGCACCACTGCACTCCAGCCTGGCACCCGGTGACAGAGTCAGAATCTGTCTCAAAAAACAACAACAACAACAAAAAAACAGCACAAACATCATCAACAGCAACCATTTTTTTTTTTAAAACCACAATACTTAGCATCACTACAAGAAGAGGACTGAACACTTTGTTAAGTATTTTCTCATTTCCTCCTAACAATTCTTTGAACATGATAAAAGTAAAATTTTGTTTTAGTGAGGAAGCAATGAAGATAAGAGGACAGTAAGTAATTTGCCAAAGGACACAAAAAGTGTAAAGGTGACACCATGCCTTAGGACATAAGGATTCCCTATATTTTGCTCCTGTACACATTAGTGTGACCTTTCCTGATATCTCTGTGGTTACACAAGTTGAATTACCTTTTGTGAGAAGGTAATTCTACTCACCTTCACAACTGCAAGCATCTCAGCCAATTTCTCGCTGTGAGTTTGTGAATTTGCAAGTCATTGGTGCTTTGCAGAGTGTGTTTCCATTCACCTGGACTCTGTGGGCTGATAAACATGAGTTCCTGGGCTTGTAAACCTGAGGATCTGTTCCTGGGGTAGCCTCCAACAAGGAAAGATGCTGTATCCACCTCAGCGCTGTTTAGTTTTCCAGATTAACAACTAATAACAGTGTTGAACATTTATTGAGCCTCTTCTGAAATTAACATTTTAGGAAGGCTATATCCAAAGTGATAGTACAAGGAATACCAGGAGGAAAATATTAGCCCAGCAAAGTGACCCAGAAAGGGAGCTTGCGGGTGCTAACACCAAACCTCACCCTTTTCCACAATCCATGCTGAGGCCAGTTCCATGACTGATCCAATCTGGTGTTTCCCAAAGTGGGGTACTACCAGGAGCACACAAGATGGCACATGGACAGATCTGGTTTTAACATGTCTTTAATAGTTATGTGTCTACTACAATTTACATTAGAAATAAGTTTTTTAAATTTATGGTGGTGATTTAAAGTTTCTTCCTAGGATAAATTTAAGTGGAAAAAATAAGTCAATTGGAAGAGTACTGTTAAGCAGACAGTACTATTTGAGGAAAATAGGGTATGGTAAAAATTGCAAGCCTGGGCTGCAGCCTGAAGCCTGAGAGCACTGAATCCATGGAACAGCAACGTGAATCATCATTCATTATAATTTGCTTTGAAGTAGCTCCAAGCGTGAAATGTAATAACCTCCACTGGACATTGGAAGATGCAGAGGTGATCCACAGAGTCCAGAGCACTTGAAGATATTGGGTTGGTGCAAAAGTAATTGTGGTTTGTGCTACTAATAGTCATAAGCACAGAGGAGTAGGGAAGATGGTCAAAGGAGATCTCGAGCCCCCACATTCTGCCAGAGCAAAGCAAGCAAATGAACCTGCTGTCACAAACTGAACCCAAATTTCTCTGAATCCAGAAAAAGGCTGCTCTAATTCCAAACCAGCTCATTATAAATCTCAGTAATATGAAGTTAGTATTGTTTACATTGCTTTCCAACTATGTTTCAGATTGATATAGCTGTTTCCTAAAGCATAATTAACTGCTGTTGGAATGAATCCTAGTCCCCTTGCCTCTGTGCCTGCTGGACTTCACATCTGTGTATTAATAGTCACTTTTGTTTGGAGAGCTTCTGCAAAATGCAGACTAATTTTTAATTCTTTAAGAGATAATAAATTCACATAATTTTATTTTTATTTTAATTTTTTTAGATACAGGATTTTGCCATGTGGCACATTTTGGTAATTTTAAAACACAGTTGCAAAATGTTATGCTGTAACAAATCTCTCATCCTTGTCCCATGTCACATTACTGCCCTACATCAAAGCAATCATGCTAGTTAATTTCTCATAAATTATTCCAATAATACTTTATACATATACTTACCATACAAATAAACATTCTTCTTTCCTTCCTTTTTAAACAGTAGTAACATACTCTACACATACTTCTTAACCTTTCTTTTAGTTGGCTAACAACATATCCTGGAGATTGATCCACATTGATACACAAAGATATTCTCTATTCTGTTTATGGTGGCATAATATTTCATTGCATGCGTGAAAATTTTCTTTTAATAATGGATGTTCTGTTTCCAGTGTTTTTTTTTTGTTATGAACAATGAGAAATGAATAGTCTTGTAGATGTGTTATTTTCCATGAATGTGTTTGTAACAGTGGTTCTCAACCAAAGGTGATTTTGCCCACCAGGGCACATTTGACAAAGTCTGGGGAAATTTTTGGTTGTTCTAAGTGGGGAGGAGGGTGCAACCAACATGTAGTGGGTAGAAGCTGAGGATGCTGCCAAATATCCTACAATTCACAGGACAGACTCACAACAAAGAATTTTCAGCCCAAAATGTCAACAGTGCTCAGGTTGAGAAGCTCCGGTCTGTAGAAAAAATGTCTAGAAGTGGAATTGCTGAGTCAAAGGATATTTGCATCTGTTATTTTGTTGACTACGAGCAAATTACTCTCCACAGAAGTTGTACCAGTGAACATTCCCCAGGGTCACATGTGAGAAGCCTGTTTTCTCAAAACCTCACCAACACCATTATCTTATGTTTTGATCTTTGCTAATCTGATAGGGGTTTTAAAAAAAAGTACCTAAGTATAATTTATTTGCATTTCTGTTATTATAGTGACATTGAGCATCTTTCCATAAGCTTCAATATTTATGTTCCTTTTGTTCATTTTTCTATGAGGTTATTAGCATTTTACTTAATTTGTAGAAGCTCTTTATTTACCAGCTAAACCCTTTGGGCAGACTAGTTTTAACCTACATTTTCATTGCCAAGAGATTTTTACCCCGCTGCCAATTTTTCGGGAAATCTTATTCCAAATCATTTCCATTAAGAGTTTAGTCTTAGGGTTCACAATCATCACTTTATGCTGCATGGTTTTATTTGCTGTTCCTTCAATGGGTTAACAAATATGAATTGAATATCACATCTATGCAAGGGATTATTTCCTGAAATGCAGTAAAGTTGTTATCCACTTACGTATTTTGGCTACTCGTTCTTCAGTGCTTAAAAAGAAGACCCAAAAAATCTGTTCTTGCAAACTCATTAAACATTTCATATTTCTTATTCTGGGAGGAAGGGCTTTGGAGGAGTATTCACAGCTCAGAGATACTGAGAGGAACAATATGTAGGCTACCTTGAGAATCTGCTTTATGCGTGGGAAATAACCTTTTGTAAGAAAATCTAAACACACATGTTTCATCATGCTAGGGTCATGTTGTCTTAATCTAGTAAGAATGGGGCTTGGACATTATTCCTGAGTTATCATTTCACTTATAAGATAAATATACCCACATAAAAGCACACTGAATTACTTTATTGGAATCTATGAAGAAAATGGCTAGCCCTCTAGAAGAACATGAGAGAGACTGTCATGAACTTGAACCTCCATGGATACAGATGAGCAGGCGGCAGGTGCTCTCTAGCTGCTGCTCACTGCTAATGGGGTTATGCGGTTGCAAGGGTGTGCATCCCGGCACATCCAACATTTGCTGTATACCCCTTATTCTTCCACAATCATCTAAGTTGACACTGTGATGTTTTTAAAACTTCTGACTGTATTCAGACATTATTTTCATTTCTCTGCTTTTCCTCCTGCTTCATGCTCACTGTAAAAACTTCAAATATCCTAAGAATATATAATTTTGTGAATTTCTGCCACAGTGGAACCCACGACAAAGAACCAGTGTTAGCAGCTTGAAATGTTCTTCTTGTATTGTTTCTTTGGATATTGCATATACTAATATATAATCTCCTTTTCCAAAACTGGGATGCTGTTCCATCTGTTGCTTTAAATCTGCTCTTTAACATTTAGTACATACTTTTATCCCTCCATATAGATGAACCTTATTATCTGTTAATAGCTACAGAGTAGTCACAGGATGGATGAACCATAACTAATTTAACCATTTGTCTATTGATGGATATTCAAGTTTTTCCAGTTTTATTTTAGTGTAATAAATAATACTGCTGTGAACCTCCCTTTTTCTCTATCCTTTTATATTTTGAACAAGTTATTTCCATAGGATAATTCTGATCAGGGAAATGTATTTATTCATTTCAGTTAACTGTTTTAATAAAATAAAAGAAATACATATTTATGCAAAATAATCAAAGAATACAGAAGGACATGAGGTAAAAAGAAAAGCTCTTTGGGAGGCCAAGGTGGGTGGATTGCTTGAACCCAGGAGTTCGAGACCAGTCTGGGCAACTGAGCAAAACCTCATCTCTTAAGAAAAAAAAAGGAAAGAAAGCTCTTTTCCCACTTCCTACTCCCAGCCCCCAGGACCACCCACACAGGCATCTGCTCTTAATAGTTTATTATGAGAAAATACATTTTAATTGAGGATCCTAAATTACCCTCTGAAAACTGTGTATGAGTATAATTCTTTTTCTTTTTTTTTTCTTTCCTTCTTTGTTCTTTTTCTTTCTTTCTTTCTTTTTGAAAATTCTCACTTTTTTCTTTTAGGTACCCAGGGTGTTACTACTTAAAAATGGCAGGTTTTAAAGGAAGTGGAATTGTTTTCCTCATAGCACATCCAGCCACATGGTAGCCCACAGTGTGAAATGCTGAGGTGGAGAAAGCCAGCCAACAATGGGCCAGTGATGACTAAGAGGTCTTATGGAAAAGAGGAGAGGAAAGAAGGCAGGTGTGGAACAGATCAGAGTTTCCTGGCTTTAAGGTGGTCCAGGGAGCCTTAAAATTAATGGTTTTAGCTCCAGACTTTTCTAGAGCTTCAGAGTAGAGGTGGGTTAGGTCTAGCTGAAGATGGGCTGGGAGGAGGAACTAGGAACAGCTCATTGCAAATTTCATTGGTGTTTTACAAGACGCTAATTTTTCCATAGAGACAGAAATGATTATATCTGTTCTGTTTTGTTTTGTTTTAAGACAGTCTCACTTCGTCACCCAGAGTGCAGGGACATGATCATGACTCACTGCAGCCTTAACTTCCCAAGCTCAATTGATCCTCCTGCCTCAGTCTCCAGAGTAGCTGGGACTAGAGGCATATGTCACCACACCTGGCTAACTTTTTAAATTTTTTATAGAGACAGGGTCTCACTATGTTACCCAGACTGTTCTTGAACTCCTGGCCTCAAGCGACCCTCCTTCCTTGGCCTCCCAAAGTGTTGGGTTTACAGGTGTGAACAATTGCTACTAGCATTTGCTGGTAATTTTTTAAACCCTCTAAAGCAGGCGTCCCCAAACTTTTTTACACAGGGGTCCAGTTCACTGTCCCTCAGACCGTTGGAGGACCGCTACATACTGTGCTCCTCTCACTGACCACCAATGAAAGAGGTGCCCCTTCCTGAAGTGCGGCGGGGGACTGGATAAATGGCCTCAGGGGGCCGCATGCAGCCCGCGGGCTGTAGTTTGGGGACGCGTGCTCTAAATTAATTCAATGATTCAGAGACTCTTATCTCACTTTTAAAAAAAACGAGGCAACTGAGAGGTTGAGACACTTGCCTCAGGTTGCACAGCTGGTAAGGAATGGGGTTAGGATGCAAACCCAAGTCTGCCCTGCTTGAAAGCTCCAGTTCTCCCCCACTCTGCCTCACCAGAAGAGAAAGCTGAAAACTGCTGTTTTTCAGAAAGATGGAGATATCCTCTTCCCATGAGTAGCAGACACATAACTTCTCTTGGATGTATCTGCTGGGCTAGTCCAGCAGCAAAGGAGCCAGTGTTGTTGGAGCAGAGAGGAGTGACTATTCTGAGGAGCCAGGGAGTGTGTTCCACCTTTGCAATCCAGCATAAGCATCGCTCAACCAAATGGGACAGAAACAAAGCTTTGCTAGGCCATGGCTTGATGAAATGGGTCACACAACTGATTTTCCAGCACTGAGTTCAGTGAATGACAGTCTTCTGTGGAAAGTCCCGGCAAGGAAGCATAGTAGTTAGGCGATCAGGCTCTGCAGTCATAGAGTTGAGCTTGTATGCTACTCTTCGACTTATTAAGAGGGTTGATCTCTCAACTTCAATTTTCTCACCTATAAAATGGGGAAATCATATGTTGTAGGATCGTGGTGAAATGGGATGGAATGTGGAGTGCCTGGGGTATAGAGAATGTTCAAAAAATAGTATCATCAAACATTTTTTTTTCTGTCTCTCTCTTTGAAACTTACAATCCAAGTTCTATTTCATACAAAATATTAATACAAAAAGCCACCCCACCCCGTCATCTATCAAGAAATGCATGTTTATGGGGAACCTGGTGCTAACCCATTTGCAAACAACTTGGCTTGTTTCTGGGTTGGGGTTTTGTACATAGCAGAGCAACTCCCTCGCTGTGAGATCTGTTGAAAGCCCTCAATACAAGAGTTTGTTAAAAAAAAAAAAAAAAAAAGAAAAGAAAAAGAAAGAAAAGAGGAAAAGAGAGAGAAATAGTAACATAGAAAGAAAAAGATATAAAAGCTGATTGCACAAGTTTACCCTTGTGCAAATTTGTAAACATCAGCATCTTGAATTGTGTCTGAAACGTGTCAGAGGCTGGGATGAAACATTAGACTATGAGGACAGCTTATCTTTGAATGTGGCCAAGAAAAGAGACAAGGGTAAGCAAAGTCCTGTGACTTTCACCCCAAGTAATGCAGACAGAATAACAAGTAAGAATGAGAGCAGGTTGTATTTGGCCTCTCCCTTTCTCTGGTGGCTTTTGTGTGGTTTCCTTGGAAAGTTTTACCCTGGCATTTTTCAGAAATAGCACAGTTATTTGGGATGATTATAGGCAATCACCCTTTCCCAGAGACTGAACTGTGTCAGGCTCACTGACTGGCCACTCCCCAGGGACCAGCTAGGGGGAACATAACTATCTGGTCCTGCTGTTTACCAAGTATTTGATCTTGTGAGATGCCAGGAGAACCAACCTCAGGGTCTTTGGAAAGACTTACCAGCTGGTCAGAATGGATTATGGTGTTGGGGTCCCAAGCTCTCATTTGGGGATGAGAGTGATGTTGATGGTAGAACATGAAATCCATTCCAAGAGATGAGAAAGCTTGAGAGCAAGCTCATCTGACGGACTGTTAAGGCACAGGCATGAAGGAGGCCATGTGAGTTGAGAGGAGAACTCCTTGGAAATCTTGGAGTGTCACTGTCCGCCAAGGTAACCACTGACCACATGTCTACTTAGCAGCTGAAGTGTGGCAAATGCAAATTGAGATACGCTGCAAAATATAAAATTTCAAAGACTTAAGTACAAAAAAAGAATATATATCATTAATTTTTTAAGTTGATAATTTTTTTAATATACTACAAACAAGATTTCATTTTCACAAATGCAATGTTGGCTTACTATTCTTAAGTCAATTAAGATAATACACAATATTACTTGAATAAATGTCAAAAAAGAATGTTTCAATAAATAAAAACATTTGACAAATCCAACACCCATTGTGATAAAACCCCCCAGTACACTAATAGAAAAAGAAATTTTTGAGTCTTGCAAAAAGTCATCTGTAAAAACCAACCGCCAGCATTATTCTTAATGGTGAAAGGCTGAGTGCTTTATCTGTAAGTTTGGGAACAAGACATGAATTTCCACTTTTTTTTTTTTTTTTTTTTTTAATGGAGTCTTGCTCTGTCACCTAGGCTGGAGGGCAGTGGCATGATCTTAACTCACTGCAACCTCCACCCCCTGGGTTTAAGTGATTCTCCTGCCTCAGCCTCCTGAGCAGCTGGGATTACAGATGCATACCACCACATCTGGCTTATTTTTGTATTTTTGTGGAGATGGGGTTTCACCATGTTGGCTAGGCTGGTCTCAAATTCCTGACCTCAAGTAATACACCTGCCTCGACCTCCTAAAGTGCTGGGATTTCAGGCGTGAGCTGATGGGCCCGGCCAATTTCCACTTTTAACACTCTATTCAACATTGTACAGCAAATACTAACCAGATAAATTATACTATAAAGTGAAAGGAAATTGTCCAGATTGAGAAAAAAAGTAAAACCGTTTTTCATTACACATCACATAATTTTCCACACAAAAAAATTTGTAAAGAGTTTACTAAAAACCCACTAGAACTATTAAAACAAATTCATCCATGTCAAAAGATAGAAGATCAACATACAAATTATATTATTTTTTTAAAACTTTTATTTTAGGTTCAGGGGTACAAGTGCAGGTTTTTATATTAGGTAAATTGCATGTTGCAGGGGTCTGGTCTCAGATTATTTTATTATCCAGGTAATAAGCATAGTACCCAGTAGGTTGTTTTTAAATTCTCACCCTCCGCTCTCGAGTACGTCCCAGTGTCTGTGGTTCCCTTCTTTATACCCATATGTGCTCACTGTTTAGTTCCCACTTACAAGTGAGAACATACAGTATTTGGTTTTTAGTTCCTGTGTGAGTTCACTTGGGCTAATGGCCTCCAGCTCCACCCATGTTGCTGCAAAGGACACAATCTCCTACTTTCTATGACTGCATAGTTTTCCATGGTGTATATGTACCACATTTTCTTTTTCTTTTTCTTTCTTTTTTTGAAACAGAGTCTTACTCTGTCACCCAGGCTGGAATGCAGTGGCATGAACTCGGCTCACTGCAACCTCCACCTCCTGAGTTCAAGCGATTCTTGTGCCTCAGCCACCCATGTGCCTAGGATTACAGGTGTGCACCATCATGCCCAGTTAATTTTTATATTTTTAGTAGAAATGGGGTTTCACCATGTTGCCCAGGCTGGTCTCAAACTCCTGGCCTCAAGTGATCTGTCCACCTTGGCCTCCCAAAGCGCTAAGATTACAGATGTGAGCCACCACGCCTGGCCTCACATTTTCTTTATTCATTCTATTATTAATGGACATTTACATTAATTCTGTATCTTTGCTATTGTAATTAGTGCTGTGATGAACATATGTGTGTATGTATCTTTATGGTAGAATAATGTATATTCCTTTGGGTACATACCCAAAAATGGGATTGCTGGGTCAAATGGTAATTTTGTTTTAAGTTCATTCAGAAATCACCTAACAATTTGAAATGATAATATTTTAGATACTGGGTTAAACAAAAAATATTGTTAAAATTAATATTGTTTGTTATGTTTTGCTTTTTTGAATGTGCTTACTGGAAAAATATTAAGTTACATATATGGCTCCTGTTATATTTCTATTGGACAGTATCAGTTTAGAACTTCACTTAGAATTTTTATCCCTATTCACAATTCTAGTTGCTATTTGCCCACAGTGTGCCCTCATCACAATGATGCTAGGCTGTTAACAAGTCAGGCTCGCCCAACAGTTTTCTACCCCAGGATTTGCTCTGGCTGCTTGCTCTACCTAGGATGCTCACTCCCCTAGACCTTCTCCCAAATGGTTTGTGTTCAACGTTTTGGTCTCTTTTATAATGTCATTCTGTTCTCTCTCCAGCACTTCTTTGTCTTGTCTGCCTTCCCAAATATACTATGAGCTCTGTGAGAGTCTACCATGTTCATCACTTCATTTCCTGAACTCAGAATAGCACCTCACTCATGGCTGGCCCTCAACAAATATTTCCTGAATGGCTAACTCTATTCTCCTTAAATCTGGTTAAGACGGTTGCAACTGTGTTCCAACTTGACACTCTTTGTTTTGAGCTAATTAAACTCCACTGAGGGCCAGTCACTGCTGGGCACCGGGTATATGGAAAGATGCCCTGGTCTCTGACCTTAGGGAGCTCAGGACTTAGTAGGTTCCAAAGATAAAGGTGTCAGCAAATGGAGTTGTCATTTCACTTGCTATGAGCCTGTTGCTTTATTTCACCATGCATACACTAAGGAGAGAACCCAGCAGAGGTCAGAACAGCAACCTCAAGCTCAGGCTCCCTGTTTACCACTAGCTGCAGATGGTTCCTGAAAAGGCAGCTTTTCTGTGCTCTACTATTTGTGAAAAACAGGTTAACCATTCCAAAAACTGTAATTATGGGCAGGACCAGAGCATGCATTTCTAGTTCCAAATGAGACGATAGTCTGAGTCCAAAGGGCACATTTTCAGAGGCTTTTGCAGCAAGACAAACCTCCTAATTTAGCATTTCAAAAGCAAGTTCTAGACTAATATGTAGAGCAGACACTTGTTTTCCTTTATATATACCCTATAAAAGTGCAGGGAGAAGACAAAAACACTCCAAACGATTAACCTTGGCTACCTCAGGGTTATGAGGCAGGGTGGGATAATAACACACTACAGATATTTTCTTCACATGCTTTTGTAGTGTTTTGTTTTCTTTGTTTGTCTGAAACAGTGTCTTGCTCTGTCAACCCAGGCTGAGGTCAGTGGCACCATCACTATCACAGCTCACTGCAGCCTGGAACTTCTGGGCCCACGCCATTCTTCCACTTCAGCCTCCCAGGTAGCTGGGACTACAGACACACACCATCAGGCTTGGCTAATTTATGTAATTTTTTGTATTGCCTCACTGTGTTGCCCAGGTGCTCTCGAATTCCTGGGCTCAAACAAGCTCCCACCTCAGTCTCTCAACGATCTGGGATTGGCCAGGTGCGATGGTTCATGTCTGTAATCCCAGCACTTTGGGAAGCTGAGCCGGAAGATTGAGCTCAGGAGTTCGAAGTACCCTGGGCAACATGGTGAAACCCCAGCTCTACTAAAATAAAAAAAGAAAAAAAAATTATCCAGACATGGTGGTGGGCAATCTGTAATCCCAGCTACTCTGGAGGCTGAGGCAGAAGAATCACTTGAGCCCGACAGGCAGAGCTTGCAGTGGGCCTAGATCGCACCACTGCACTCCAGCTTGGGTGGCAGAGTGAGACAACATCTTGGAAAAAAAAAAAAAAAAAAGATCTGGGATTGCAGGCATCAGCCACCATACTGAGCATCTATAGTGCTTTTATTTGTTACAATAAACATAAATGGATTTTGTACTTTAAAAAATGGATAAAGTTGTTTTTACTTAAAAAATTAAAATCCAACCACCACAAAGCTTTCCTGTATTTGATAGAGTCTGCTTCTTATATCTTGAATTTTTTTTTTTTTTTAATCTCAGTTCTGTTCCTCAGCTAATAAATCAAAAATCAGCTTCCAGGCTGGGGACCCAAAAAAAGGAAGTAAAGATCGAGTTCACTTCTAGAGAATTTGATGATGTAATGGGTCCCTGGATATCAACCAAGTACACTCATATATCACAAATCTCTTGTGATAGATAAGGGTTCCTTAACTTCTTTAATTGGGAAGGTACCCTTTATTGAGGGCACCAGTTATAAGTCAGGTAATTTGTTTACATCATCCCATTTTATTCCCCAATCAACTCTCAAAAAGTAGGTATCATGGGGAGAAATGCCAGATATAGGTGACGCGGGGATAGAGGCAGCAAACCACATTGCCATGTATGTACCTATGCAACAATCCTGCATGTTTTGCACATGTACCCCAGAACCTAAAGTGCAATAATATATGTATACACATATATATATACATATATACTGTATCTATGTATGTATATATATATGTGTGTGTGTGTGTGTGTGTGTGTGTGTGTGTGTGTGTGTGTATAAAGCATGTGGGATCGTTTCTGCAAAAAAAAACAAAACAAAACAAAAAGTAGGTATTATCATTACTTACCAGATGTGGAAACCAGGATTTTGGGAAGTTGAATGAATTGCCCAAGGACACAGAGCTATTATGGTAAGAGGCAGAGATCTATTTTGAACATAGCTTTTCCAAACTTGTGCTCATTTCACCACCATTTGCTACCTCCGCTTTATTTTTTATTTTTATTTTTACTTTTTAGACAGAGTCTCGCTCTTATTGCTCAGGCTGGAATGCAGTGGCGTGATCTCAGCTCACTGCAACCTCCACCTCCCTGGTTCAAGCAATTCTCCTGCCTTGGCCTCCTGAGTAGCTGGGATTACAGGCATGTGCCATCACACCCAGCTGATTTTTAAATTTTTGGTAAAGACAGGGTTTCACCATGTTGGTCAGGCTGGTCTCGAACTCCTGACCTCAAGTGATCTGCCCGCCTTGGCCTCCCAAAGTGATGGGATTACAGGTGTGAGCCACCACACCTGGCCTGCTACCTCTTTTAAAATAATAAGATAGAATGGGCTTTGAGCCCCAATCCTGAACACCGTAATCCCAAATACTGAAATCCAAAACATAAAAATCCCCAAAAATATAATTCTGGAAAAAATAATTTTTAAGAGTTTTTAAAAAGACATTTGTTTACATTTTAAGAGTGGATTTATGGCCGGGTGCAGAGGCTCATGCCTGTAATACCAGCACTTTGGGAGGCCAAGGTGGGTGGATCACGAGGTCAAGAGATCGAGACCATCCTGGCCAACATGGTGAAACCCCTTCTCTTCTAAAAATGAAAAAATTAGCCAGGCGTTTAGCACACGCCTGTAGTTCCAGCTACTTGGGAGGCTGAGGCGGAAGAATGGCTTGAACCCAGGAGGTGGAGGTTGCAGTGAGCCGAGACTGGGCCACTGTGCTCCAGCCTGGCGATAGAGCAAGACTCTGTCTCAAAAAAAAAAAAAAAGGTAGATTTATTTGAGAAACATATAAAAACAGGACAAAATGCTTCATAGATTACCTTGTGCAATAAAAGAGACAATAATAACACAGTATACCTATTTTCGCAAATATAAACACTCAGGTATACTAAAGACAGTCCCATGGGTATAACAGTTAGGAGCAGACAAACTGTATTCCTAAAGAAATAGCTGGTATTCAAGAGGAATGCCTTCAGCTTTTACCCATTCAGTGTGATGTTGGCTGTGGTTTGTCATAGATGGCTCTTATTATTTTGGGCTATGCTCCTTTAATATCTAGCTTATCGAAAGTTTTTAACATGAAGGGATATTGAATTTTATTGGAAGTCTTTTCTGCATCTATTGAGATAATAGTGGTTTTTGTCTTTAGTTCTATTCAAGTGATGAATTACATGTATTAATTTATGTATGTTGAACCAATCTTGCATCCCAGGAATAAAGCCTTCTTGATCATGGTTGATCATGATGGATTAGCCTTTGTTTTGGTTTTGTTTTTTGAGAACAGTCTCCCTCTGTCACTTGTGCTGGAGTGTAGTGTCATGATCTTGGCTCACTGCAACTTTGGCCCACCTCAGCCTCCTGAGCAGCTGGGGCTACAGGTGTGCACCACCATATCTGGTTAAGTTTTGTAACTGTTTGTAGAAACAGAGTTTCACCATGTGGCCCAGGCTGGTCTCACATTCCTGGGCTCAAATGATCTGCCCTCCTCAGCCTCCCAAAGTGCTGGGATTACAGGCATGAGCCACCACGCCTGGGTGGATTAGCTTTTTGATGTTCTGTTGGATTCAGTTTGCAAATATTTTGTTGAGAATTTTCGCTTCAATGTTCATCAATATTGGCCTGAAGTTTTCTTTTTTGTTGTTTCTCTGCCAGGTTTTGGTATCAGGACGATGCTGGCCTCATAGAATAAGTTGTGGGGGAGACTCTCCTCCTCAATTTTTTGGAATGGTTTCAGTAGGAATGATATTGGCTCTTCTTTTGTACATCTGGTAGAATTCGGCTGTAAATCCATCTGGTCCTGGGCTTTTTTTGGGTGGTAAGCTGTTTATTACTGATTCAATTTTGGAGCTTGTTATGGGTCTGTTCAGGGAATTAATTTCTTCCTGGTTCAGTCTTGGGAGAGTGCATGTGTCCAGGAATGGACTCATTTCTTCTAGATTTTCTAGTTTGCATGCATAGAGGTGTTCATAGCAGTCTCTGATTATCTGTATTTCTGTGGGGTCAGTGGTAACATGCTGTTTGTCATTTCTAGTTGTGTTTAATTGGATCTTCCTTCTTCTTTAGGAGTAGAGCTAGTGGCCTAGCTATCTTACTAATTTTTTCAAAAAACCAGCTCCTGGATGTATGGATCTTTTGAATGCATTTTTGTGTCTCAATCTCCTTTGGTTCAGCTCTGATTTTGGTTATTTCTTTCTCTTTTCCTGTATCTTAATTATGGAGGTTATTACATAACTATATACATTTGTTAAAATTCTCTGAAAGGTACATTGGTAAATTTTATTATATGCAAATTGTACTTTAATAAAACTGATTTTAAAAACAAAAGAAAAACTCAATATGAATATGCAATTTATTTCACCTTTAAATTAAAAAAATGAAATAGCTTATATAACCACGATCATCTGAAATACTATGATAGACAGAAGTCTTTGAATGAGATTGATCAAAAACAGCAGAAGAAAAATCTGTTCCAGCTCTCTGAGAGAGACTAATTTGCCTTCAGTATTTGTTCTCTTTGGGTCCCTGGCTGATTGAATGGTGTCTACCAACACTGAGGGCAGATCTGCCCCACCCCACCTCCTCCATTCAGACACACATACTAATCTACTCTGGAAACACCCTCATAGACACACCCAAAATAATGCTTTATCAGGTGTGTAGATACTTCTTCTTCTTCTTCTTCTTTTTTTTTTTTTTGAGACAGAGTTTCACTCTTTTGCCCAGGCTGAAGTGGCGCAATCTTGGCTTACTGCAACCTCTACTTCCCAGGTTCAAGCAATTGTCTTGTCTCGGCCTCCAGAGGAGCTGGGATTATAGGCTCCCACTGCTATACCTGGCTAAATTTTGTATTTTTATTTTTTGAAAGAAAGAAAGAGAAAGAGAAAGGGAGAGAGAGAACAGGAGTCTTGCCCTATTGCCCAGACTGGAATGCAATCTAAAAATAGATATTAAAAACCTCTTTTATGCCGATAATTGTGCTTAACAATGGAGACAGGAAGGAATAAGGAAGGGAGACAGGAAGGAATAAGGAAGAAAGACAGGAAGAAAATAACAAACAGCCAACCAGTATTTCATTTAAGTCAGTGAAATGCTATGCAAATGCTGAAGAGTGATTTACTTCCAATTATGTGGTCACTTTCAAAATAGGTGTAATATGATACTGAGAAAAATGTATGTTCTATGGACCTGGAGTGAAGAATTCTATGAATATTCACTGAGTTTACTTGTTCCAGGTCTGAGTTCAAATCATGGATGTCCCTGTTAATTTTCAATCTCATTAATCCATCGAATATTAACAATGTGGTGTCAAAGTCTCCTGCTATTATTGTGCGGGAGTCCAAGTCTCATTATAGGTCATTAAAAACTTGTCTTATGTATCTGGGTGTTCCTATGTCAGGTGCAGATATATTTATGATCATTGACTCCTGTTGTTGCATTGATCCTTTTACCGTTATGTAATGTCCTTCTTTGTTTCTTTTAGTCTTTTTACTATTAAAGTCTATTTTGTCAGAGACGAAAGTTACAACTCCTGTTTTCTTTTTTTCTTTTTCTTTTTTTTTTTTTTGCTCTCCATTTGATTGGTAAGTCTTCCACCAACCCTTTGTTTTGAGTCTTTGGGTGTCCTTGCTTATGAGACGGATCTGGATACAGTGAACCGATGGGTTTTGACTTTTTATTCAATTTGCCTGTCTGTGTCTTTGATTGGGGCATTTAATCCATTTAAATTTAGGATTGATACTGATATTTGTAAGTTTAATATTGTTGTTTAATGCTAGCTGGCTGTTTTGCCCATTAGTTGATATAGATTTTTCATTATGGACATAGTCTTTACCTTTTGGTAAGTTTTTGGGATGACTGATGCTGGTTGTTCCTTTCTGTGTATAGTGCTGCTTTCAGAAGCCCTTGTAAAGCAGACCTGGTGGTGATGAAATCTCTGAGTGCTTGCTTGTTTGTGAAAAATTTTATTTTTCCTTCATTTATGAAGCTTAATTTGGCTGGATATGAGATTCTGGCTTGAAAATTCTTTTCTTTGAGGATATTGAATATTGACCCCCACTCTCTTCTAGTTTGTAGGGTTTCAGCTGAGAGATCTGCTGTGAGTCTGATAGGCTTCCCTTTATGGGTAACCTGACCGTTCTCTCCAGCTGCCCTTAGAATTTTCTCCTTTATTTCAACCCTGGTGAATCTAACAATTATGTGTCTTGGGGTTGCTCTACCTGAGGAATATCTTTGTGGTGTTCTCTGTATTACCTGAAGTTGAGTATTTTCCTGCCTTACCAGGTTAGGAAAGTTTTCCTGAAGAATATTTTCCAGCTTGGATTCATTCTCTTCATGACATTCAGGTACACCTATCAAACGTAAATTAGGTCTTTTCACATAGTCCCGTATTTCTTGGAGACTTTTACTCTTCCTTCTCTATCTTGTCTTCTCATTTTATTTCATTAAGTTGGTCTTCAACCTCTGATATCCTTTCTTCTGCTTGATCAATTCGACTGTTAAAACCTGTGCATACTTCGTGGAGTTCTCATATTGTATTCTTCAGTTCCATTAATTCACTTATGTTGCTCTCTAGATTGTCTATTCTCGTTAGGATTTCTTCAGACCTTTTTTCAACGTTCTTAGTTTCTTTACATTGGGCTAGAACCTGTTCTTTTAACTCACAGAAGTTTCTTATTATCCACATTTTGAAGCCTAAATCTGTTAATGGAACGCACTCGTTCTCCATCAGGCCTTGTTCCCTTGTTGATGAGGAACTGTGATCCCCTGTAGAGGGAGAGGCATTCTGATTTTGGGTATTCTCAGCCTTTTTACGCTGGTTTCTTGCCATCATTGTTAATTTATCCACCTGTCATCTTTGTAATTACCGACTTTCAAATTAGGTCTCTGAGTGGTCGTCCAACTTGTTGATTCCCAGCGCCAGAATCTGAGGAACCCACTGCGCTGGCCAAAACAGTGGCGTTAAGATTCGTGGTGCTTTTCTGCCCGGGAATCTCCGGTCTGGCTTCCTTCTTGAGTTCCTTTTTCAATCAGCTGAATAGGCGACTCTGCCTTCCCGGAGCTCCAAATGTCGACCAAAAGGGGACCCAGTACCGTTTACTCTGCACCAAGAACCGCCACGCCAGGGCACCAGCAAAACTGCTGTGCTGGCCACAAGAGTTGGGCTGGCGACCCGTGGGGCTCCCCGCTGGGAATCTCCTGATCTGTGAGCAACAAAAATTCGTCTGAAAGTGTGGCGTCCTCTCGTTCTCTGCGCTTTCACTGGGAGCTACAATCCTGAGCTGCTAGTAATCAGCTATCTTGGATCTCTCTCCTAAATTTTGTATTTTTAGTAGAGGCAGGGTTTCACCTTATTGGCCAAGCTGGTCTCAAACTCCTGACCTCAGGTTATCTACCCACCTTGGCCTCCCAACGTGCTAGGATTACAGGCATAAGCCAGCACACCTGGCCTTAGATACTTTTTAATCTAGTCAATTTGACCCTAAAATTAAGTCCACAAGTACACCCCTTGTCTATTTGGCACCCATATACATCTTAACCACATGTAATTTCCAAATGAAGATAATAATTAATAGTTCTGCCTAACATGATGCAACTAACATAATGAGGCTATTCTGTGAACAATAGAAAATGCACTAATTGTGATTTTTGAGATTTTAGACATCAGGGACTTAGACTTTAAGGATTTTTGTCTTTTAGGATCTCAGCATTTGAGACTGTGACATTCAGAATTATGTCTTTTGGGATTGATTGGTAGTGGGTATAATAACATATTTTGCAATAGTTCCATAGCTGAATTAAAGTCTCTTCTCAATGGCAGCTCAAAAAAGGTTTCTTCCATCCAAAAGCACTTTTCTATCTTTCCTTGGAGTCTGATAGACCACCAGTGGAATTTGTCCCATTGGGTAAGGCATCAAATCCCCTGAGATCCATTCTCCAAGCACGAGGATCCTTAGAAATAGGTAACATGTAACATTATTATCAATCACAATACCATCATGTGAATTGGTTATCAGGGAAATACATCCAGCAAGTTTCCAAGGAAATGAGACAAAGTACCAGTAATAGTTGATGGGGAGGTTGGGGAGGAGGTAAAGGGATAGTTGTAGAGCAGAGTCAGAAATGTCCTTTGGGGGTGTCACTGTGGTACTGTGGATAATTTAAAGGACATGGAGAAGCCAGATGCAGGCAAAAAAGGTGCCACTGAGAGTATACACCACTATCCAGGTCAGGCCCGAGCTCAGTTACTGTGCTAATATGGTCATGAATAGACACAGAGAAAATTGTTACATGTGTGTCCATGGATTTTTCTACCCATCCCAGCTATGAGTTCTGCTGATGTTGTTATTTGTCACAAGGGCAGTGGGGTACATGACCCTGTGGCTCAATGAATGGAAACCTATCACCAAGAAGAAGACTCAGAAGGCATGTTTTCCGAGGAGACTGCTCAGAGTGTTTTTTCTCACACTTAGGGCCAGGAGGCAGCTTTTGGATATTTGATTTGGAGGGGTGGAATTGGTTTACAAAGCCAATGGATCTTATCTAGCAATAGATTTCTAGAGCAATCTGGACAAAAATATTGTCTTCTCTCTTACATGAATGGGATGTGCTTGTCTTCCCACAGAAGAAGCGCACGCTGAAGGGCTCCATTGAGCTCTCCCGAATCAAATGTGTCGAGATTGTGAAAAGTGACATCAGCATCCCATGCCACTATAAATACCCATTTCAGGTAAGTCCATCAGGTGGGTAGTTCCCCATTCCCTGGACCATGGTTAAAATCCTCAGTCACTGTAAGAGAGGGTGAACAGGGATAAATGCCTGGTTGAAGGTTAGAACTTGGACCAATCTCATTAGGAAACTTACGTGTTTCTTTAATCAGTGACATTTACTCATTAATTCTTTCACTTACGGAACAAAAATTAAGCACAAAATCTTGAAAAGATGGTTATTCCTAATATCCCTTTCCCTCATGTCTTCTCTTCCTCAAGGAAAGTCCTAATTAGTGAGGGAAGAAATAAAGCTGCTATCAGGGGCCCCAAATCCAAAGCATGTTAGTGCTTAAAGTGCATTTTACTCATGATTTGAGGCAACATATTACAATTGCTGAGTATGAATTGCTTGGAGATTCTGAGGCAAAAAGATTCAGATTTTTTTTTTTTTTTTGAGACAGAGTTTTTGCTCTTATTACCCAGGCTGGGGTGCAACTACACGATCTAGGCTCACCACAACCTCTACCTCCTGGGTTCAGGCAATTCTCTTGCCTCAGCCTCCTGAGTAGCTGGGACTATAGGCATGCGCTACCACGCCCAGCTAATTTTTTTGTATTTTTAGTAGAGACGGGTTTTCACCATGTTGAGCAGGATGGTCTTGATCTATTGACCTTGTGATCCACCCGCCTCGGCCTCCCAAAGTGCTGGGATTACATGCGTGAGCCACCATGCCTGGCAAGATTCAGATTTTATAATCTGAGGGCTATCTGGAATTGCACTGTCTAGCAGCCACTAGCCACACATGGATGTTCACATTTAAATGTACATTAATTAAAATTAAATGACATTAAAAACTCACCTTCTTAGTCACACTGGGCACATTTCAAATGTTCAATAGCCAGGCAGGGCTGGCAACTACTGTATTGAAACAGCACTGGTCATAGAATGTTCCTATCACTGCAGAAAGTTCTACTGAACAGAGCTGGTGGAGGGTATCTCTAAAGTCCTTATCTTACAGGTGGATCTTGGCATTTCTGGCTTCAAAGGCATGGATATCTCCTTGTACATCCCAGGGTACCATTCTTGTTGGCCAATCTGAGGGATGGATACATTTTTAATGTGGCATAGAAAAGAACTTTTTTCTACTAGAAAAGTGACCCTCATGAGATGTAAGTTTGAGGACTGAAAGTAAAAGGAATGGCATATATTTTTCAGTTGCTCAAAATCCCAGTGATAATGAGTGCCTTAAAAAGTGGTGAAATATAAGGAAGATTGCTGTTTAGTTAACAGTATTGTACCAGTGACAATCTCTTGGTTTTGAAAGATGGTTATGTGCGATGGTTATGTAAGATGTCATCAGTGGGGAAAGGTGGGTGAAAAGTAGAGAGGAACTCTGTACTATTTTTGGAACTTCTTGTGAGTCTTAACCTATTTTGAAATAGGAAGTTTTCAAAATTCTCATTGCACATTTTTCATGTAATATCTTTCTCTTTCATATGCCAGAAATATTTTTCAATCACTAAAAATTTAAGGTGAGAAATAAATGTGCTTTCTAGACAAGAGGAGAACGTTCTCCTGCTGTTTTAGTTTAGCGATTGCTTCTTGGGGGCATGGGATCCTAGATGAGCAGCTGAAGCTTCTTAACCTTGTATTTTCATAGCAGCCGAACACCTAGATAAAAAGGTTACTGGCCTCCTAATCACCCAAATGTTTGCCCATAAGACGATAAACACCTGAGACCCCACTCTCTGCCCAGTAGGTCTGCTGTCAGTCAACTATCTCTGCACACTCTGCTCACCTTGGACTCTGTGTGTGTGTCTCCAGGTCGTGCATGACAACTACCTTCTATACGTGTTTGCTCCAGATCGTGAGAGCCGGCAGCGCTGGGTGCTGGCCCTTAAAGAAGGTAATTAAACTCATTTGCCATCGAATCACTGACACCCTTGATCCTATAGTAGGCTTGGCTTCCACAATAGAATAGAGTGTGGTGTGAGCACAGCTGATGGCTGATTTCCCTTTCGGTGTTGGAAGTTCCCAAGTTTTCATCCTGGGTCCAGGAGGCAATAACTAGTATCATTCAGGGATTGACCAAATCCAGCCTGCTGTCTGTTCTTGTCAGGCTCTGAGCAATATTTGTATATAACTTATTTCAAATTGTTAAATAAGTACCTATATAAGGCCCTTGATTTTGTCTCATGGCCAGTAAAACCTCAAATATTTACCGTCTGGCCTTTTAAGAACAAGTTTGCCAACTCCTAGTACAGTACGAAGAAGCAGAGCATGGGACCCCGTGTGAGATGACAGTCTGTCACTTGCTGTGTACACGTGGGCAAGTTCCTTAATTGCTCCATGCTTCAGTGTCCAATTTATTTAAAAGGGAGAAAAGGAAGGTATAACAGCACCTGCATTTGGAGCTCATGTGAGCAAAGTCCTGGGAACTAGGCTGGCCCACAGACAGCATGCAGTTACTGTCAGCTAGTTTTCAAGCTTTTACACCATTGGTAAGGCTATTTTTAAGCCATGCCTTCCTAATGGCACAGTTGGAGGCAGCAGTGTTTAAGCACGTGGATGTGGAGCCGGGCCCAAGGTGAAAATCCCAGCTCTGCCGATGATTAGCGTGTGACCTTGGGTAAGTTTCTTGACCTTCATGTGTCTCTATAAATTGTGACTAAAAACAGTCATGGAGCTGTTGTGAGACCTGAATAGTGAGGACTTAGAACAATACCCATCCAATGATAACATTGATTGAAAGAAGGCACTCAATCAATGTTACCACTACTGTTCTTTAGCCTGAAGCACTGGATGTGTCAAGAGATCTGGGTTCAACTACTAACCCGCCTCTAAGGAGAAGCAAGCTGTTTGTTATCTCTGGAGCTGCAATTCCTCTATCTAAAAAAAAAGAGAGTGGAAATACAAGTTGTATCTTATTCCAAGGTTGTTGTGAGCCTCAAATAGGTTATGAGCAGACAAGTGCTGGGTAAACAGGAAGGTGCTCTCAGTTCTAACAGTCATGGGACATAGAGCAAACGCTGAAGTAAAAAGTAATCGAAACGGGCCAGGCGCTGTGGCTGACAACTGTCATCAGAGCACTTTGAGAGGCCAAGGTGGGAGGATCACTTGAGCTCAGGAGTTCAAGGCTATAGTGAACTCCTATAGCCTTGAACTCATGGGCAGCTGCACTTCAGCCTGCGCAACATAGTGAGATCTCATCTCTACTAAAAATAAAAACATCAGCCTGGTGTGGGGGCATAGGCCTGCACCCCTAGCTGCCCAGGAGGCCGAGGTGGGAGAATCACTTGAGCCTGGGAGGTCAAGGCTGCAGTTAGCCAAACCTGACCCTGTCCTTCCTCCACCAAAATAAGGAAGAAAAAAAAGTCATAAAAAGGGCCCCAACTATGGTCATTGGCCATTTGCCCTCTGTGAAGGGATTTTATACACAGGATGTTAAAGCTGGAAGGAACTTTAGAGATTAGCTATCTAGTTCTGTGGTTTGTTTATTTATTTATTTATTCATTGAGACAATGTATTAGTTAGTTTTCACACTGCTATAAAGATATACCTTAGAGTGGGTAATGTATAATGAAAAGAGGTTTAATTGACTCACAGTTCCATATGGCTGGGAGGCCTCAGGAAACTTACAATCATGGTGGAAGGCGAAGGAGAGGCAGGCACCTTATTCACAAGGTGGCAGGAGAGAGAATGACTGAAGGAGGAACTTGCCAAACACTTATAAAACCATCCAGTCTCATGAGAACTCACTTACTGTTACAAGAATAGCCTGGGAAAAACCACCCCTATGATCCAATTACTGCTACCTGGTCTCTCCCTCAACACATAAGAATTACGGGGATTACAATTCAAGATGAGATTTGGGTGGGGACACAGAGCCAAACTATATCAGACAGGATCTGTTACCAAGGCTGGAGTGCAGTGGCACAAGCACGGCTTACTGCAGCCTCAACCTCTTGGACTCAAGTGATCCTCCCACCTCAGCCTCCTGAGTAGCTGGGACTGCAGGTGCATGACACCATGCCCAGCTAACTTTGTTTTTTTGGTAGAGAAGGGATCCCACTATGTTGCCTAGGTTAATCTCAAACTCCTGGACTCAAGTGATCCTCTTGCCTCAGCCTCCCAAAGTGCTGGGATTACAAGCATGAGCCACTACACTCAACCCTGTTCTGTGGCTTATATATGTATTTGTTTCAGAAGCAAAGCCCCCATTTTTTTTCAAACTAAAATCTTACTTCAAAGCCACAAATCTAGAAGGAAGAAAACCAAGTTCCTGTGGTTGAAGGTAGGAGAGGTGGAGGGGTAGTAATTCCACCCTCTCCACCTTCTCATTACCCTTAAAGCACCTTAGCAGAACCCCAGGTTTAACAGCCTCATTGCATAGTGGGGGAAACTGAGGCTCAGATGAGGTTTGTCCACCCTAAGAACACACAACTAATGCAAGGCAGAGCCAGACGTGAGCCTAGATTTACCGATGCCTAAATGTAATGCGAACTACCCCAGTAAATAGCACAGTGCACTTATGTGCTCAGGTCAATCCATGCTACTGAGTGTTCTGGGCAATACTCAGTCAGACTCACTCAGCCAAGTCTCATCCTGAGACGTTATAAAATTGGTGGCCCTTCATAGACTGACCTGGATATAATTCTTCTGTTGGTGACAACCTATTTCAGAAACGAGGAATAATAACAGTTTGGTGCCCAAGTATCATCCTAATTTCTGGATGGATGGGAAGTGGAGGTGCTGTTCTCAGCTGGAGAAGCTTGCAGCAGGCTGTGCCCACTATGATCCCACCAAGAATGGTAAGAGACTGGGAATTCCCTCCACTCTGTGAAATGATCATAAAAAGGTAAAAGCTTTCAGCTTTCCATCATCAACGGTGTCAGAAATGGAATGCAAAATTCTACATTTTCAGAGAGGAATCATCTGTCTTTCCTACCATTCTGTGGGTGCTTCCATCTCAAAGCTGATGTCTTTATAGCTCCTGATCACTCGAAATCTGCTTTTTGGACCAGCAGCATCAACATCTCCTAGGCGTAAGAAATGCAGATTATCTGGCTCACTCATGAGCGACTGGATCAGAATGTTCGTTTTAACAAGATCCCAGGAGACTTATGTGCACAGTACAGTTTAAGGAGCCCTGGCTGTAACCGGCATTTGAATAGCATGGTCTATTGAAATCCTAAATTATAGAGGTATCCTTAAGAGATACAAAATATTCATTTCTCACAGTGACATCAAATCACACATACATTTAATTACACAAGTGCAACTCTATACCATTAAGCGTGAGAGGAATTCTTTTTTATTTTACATTTTATTCTGTGGTTTCTCCTTGCCTCCTCTTCAAACTTGCCCTTGACCTCCGCAATATCAGAGAGGAAAAGTCCACAGTCTAAATTCAAAGTGAAAACAAGAGAAGCTGTTTCTTTGCCTTTGACGTTAAAGGCTGAGGTCCAGGGGATTGGGCTGCAACTTGATTTTAGTGATGACTTTGGAACCTTAACCTCTAATTGAGTACAACTGTACTCGAATGTACTTCACATTCATTATGCTCTTGTTCCTCTCAACCGTCCGGGGCAGATGGTGTGATGTTAAGGAAATGGACTGCCTTGAGCAATTCAGGGTGCTCCGGTAACCTGGAAGTGCTCTGCAAATCCATTACTGAGTAGGAATGATGACCCATGTGGATTGTTTTGCTTCCATTTTCCTTTTTCTCAACCTCTTTTGCCATAGTTTCCCTTTCTCATTTATTGCTTCCTTTTGTGCACTTAAACTTAGTACTGAAAATTGACAACGCGAGGCGGATGTAACACATGGCTGGGTTTTCTGAGGCTTCCTGACTCATAGCCCCTCTTTTAAAACCACCACTTTTCACCCTGCACCTCGGGAAGAAAGCCCTTCAACATTATTGGTCCCTGAGCCTAGAAGAATAATATTTAACAAGTTTTCGAAGTTGGTAAATATTCAAGGGATCCTCCACATTAGTCCTGTTGACCATACTCATGCAGTCCAATTTTTAACTTAAAAAAAATGGAAAGTTTTATATGGATGGGATCTACCACAGTAACAGGACGGCATGGGCTTACCTCAGTGAGTGAAAGCCCTTTCCAAAGGCAGAGATCTGGTCTCCAAATTTCTGCCAATGCCTTGCCATGGGCCCTCAGATGAGTCACTTGGTCATCAAGGGCCCCAGTGTCCTCATCTCAAAAATGGCAGGGAGTCCTGAGGGGCTTAGGATGAAATAATATCTAAGCCCTTTTCCAATTCTGAAATTCTTTGACCCGGTATTTCCATTCGGTAGTTTTCACCAGGCATGTGGCAGCGGCTCCTCTTCAGGGCGCACGGTATTTCCTTTCTTCAAGTAATAGACACATGACTGAGGTGCTAGGAACATCTGAATGACTCACAAGAACTCCACTGCGGGAAGGCTGCTCATGCCGAGCTGCTCCCCAGGGAAACCAGGGCCTGAGAGCTCTTGGGGTCCCACTGTGGGTGTCATGCAGTCACTCTGCTAATGGTTTTGCTTTTGCATTGCAACCCCCCGCCATCTTTCCCCTCTGAGCATCTCCTCACTCTACCCTCTTCTGACTTGGTTGAATAGCTTCATACATCCAAGTTTTACATAATTGAGAGCAAAATTTTCTTTTTTTTTTTTTTTGAGACAGAGTTTCGCTCTTGTTACCCAGGCTGGAGTGCAATGGCACAATCTCGGCTCACCGCAACCTTCGTCTCCTGGGTTCAAGCAATTCTCCTGTCTCAGCCTCCCGAGTAACTGGGACTGCAGGCGTGCGCCACCATGCCCTGCTAATTTTTGTATTTTTAGTAGAGACGGGGTTTCACCATGTTGGCCAGGGTGGTCTCGATCTCTTGACCTCGTGATCCACCCGCCTCGGCCTCCCAAAGTGCTGGGATTATAGGCGTGAGCCACCATGCCCGGCCTGAGAGCAAAATTTTCAAGAAGCACACTGCACTGTGAACACAGCTCATGGTCGACTCCCCAGATGAAGGCTCACAGGATTCCTGGTACCAAGCACATCGACAGTGTCGGTCTATGAGCACAGGGCTTTGGATAGCCCCTCTGAGCCTCACCCGTAAAATGAGGATAATGATAATAGGTAGTTACGTGTGAGGCTGGGCGATTCAATGGGGTTGTGGGAAGCAGTACAGCTGCCAACATCTACAGAGTTCTTGATAAATGGTAATTGTGTCTACCGGTCTTTCTTATTTGTGGATGGAAGAATCTGAGGCCGAGATAGAGCCTCAGAACATGTGTGTGTCTGGGAAACAGCAACAGCAGTTAAGTAAAAACAGACTCACCATACTCAACCCATAGCAACACCCATTTCTGCAACCAGAACTGGCCCTGATCTCCCTACATACCAACTTCACACAAAGGCAAGGCCAGAGGAAGAAGAAAGACAGACCAGTTATAGAATGTCCAGGGCTGGAAGTGGCCCAAGGCCCACAGCGAGTATTGGAGCCAGGGTTAGAACATCAGTCTCCCGGCTCCAAGTTGAGTTCTAAATAGAAACCATACTTCCTATTATGGGGGTTTTCCTTCTTCTCTGGTTATTGTGTACCCAGGTCACCACCCCAGCCTACTGTTTCTTGCCAAGTCTGCACAGGGCTGGGCTCCAGTGTCTCTGTGTGACTCTCCTTTGCTGCATCCCTGATATGGGCTGTCCAACTTCAAGTCAACCTCATACAGAAAGGAGGAGCTCCCTGCCTACCTATGCAGCCCATTCCCCTCTTACCTCTCATCATTAAGGAAGTATTGGTCTGAAGCCCGTGTAGTGTCTCCCATACCACAGAGAGCCCCAGACACAGGCACACACCTTTGATTCATTGAGTCTAGGCATGGCCTTTGCAGGGCTACAGAGGAGAAACAGCGAGAGATGAATATGAAGAGATGAGAGGAAAGAGACAGGGAAGGGGAGGGGAGAAGAGAAAGGAGGCAAGTGAGAAGAGAGAGGAGAGCTAAAGAGACGGAGACATGGAAACAGAGATGAAGAGAAGAAAAGAGATGGAGAGATACTGAGGTTGGTGTAGTTTGAAAGAGGCAGAAAGAACACATATTCAGGTGCCTTAAGGCAACTAAAAGTGGATTCCAGCCCACTCAAAAAGCAGCACAATGACTCCCACCTCAACCACCCCCTCCCCAAGCCCACAACTGCATCAGGAAGCTAGTGAGTCACTGTCCCCCTGAGTCACCAATTCCCACTCCTGAGCTTAGCAGGTGGCAGAGACATTCCCGGAAGTCTCTGTGCCTACAGGGAAGGGAGCAAGTCTAACCCCTCTGTCAGGCTTTTTCTGAGAATACAGAGAGAGAGAGGGCCCCCGAATATGGACTTCTAGAAGCTTCTGGTGTCTATTAGAAAAGGGAATCAGGAACCAGCAGGCTCAAGGAGGTAAAAGACAGCTTCTGACAAGGCCAAGTCGGGTTTCACTGTGTCTCTTCGTCTCCTTCTGGCCCCTTTCTTCTGTTGTTTTCCCTGGGCCCCTTTTCTCAGAAAAGCCCCCTGGCTGCTCATTTCCGGCTGGGTCCATTGGTTTTCATGCTCATTTTTTGTTTTCCTGTTTTTCTTGTTCTAGCTTCAAAGAAGCCTCTTCCTCCTACTCCTGAAGACAACAGGGTAAGTGAGACCCTAGCTCCACAGGCTACCTGATTGGCATGTCCCTATTTGCATGTTCCCCTCTGGGTGCATGCAGCAGGCTGTCATGATTCAGTGGAACTCAAGACACTGGAGTTTTTTGGGCCTGAACTGTCTTGGAGGTCTGTTCACTTAAAGGACCATTCAGCTGCTAAATCTCCATCTCACTTTATTCATTCAACAAATACTGGTATCAAACTGGTTGTCAATTCACCTGGCCACTTTGGAGTTATAGTAGCAGCTCACTCTATATAAAAGTGTGTCCGGCATAATGGGCTCACACCTATAATCCCAGCACTTTGGGAGACCAAAGTGGGAGAATGACTTGAGCCCAGAAATTTGAGACTAGACTGGACAATGAAGCGAGACCCCCATCTGTAGAAAAAAGTTTTAAAAATTAGCCAGTGTGGTGATGCATGCCTGTGGTCCCAGCTACTCAGCAGGCTGAGGTAGGAGGATCTCTTGCACCCAGGAGGTCGAGACAGCAGTGAGCCATGACTGTGTGCCACTGCACTCCAACCTGGGTGACAAAGCAAGACCCTGTCTCCAAAACAACAAACAAACAAACAAACAAGATGCATATATACTCTATGCAAGCATTTTGGAGACACACATTTATTGAGATTTTATATATTTCAAAGCACTTCCACCTCTTTATTATCTATGTTAAAATTTACTATCTGTTCTATCGACTTCAGAGGGTTTTAGTTTTATTCTTACTGTAAAACTTGGGAAATCAAATCCCAAAAGAGGTCTTGAGGTTTTCCAAGGCCATTCAGCAACTTAGTAGGATGCAAGGTTTCTGGTATGGTGGTTTTCAATTCCAGTGATGGTTCTCAAAGTATAGTCCGTGGACTGGAAGTGTCTGCATCACCTGGGAACATGTTAGAAATACAAATTCTTAGGTCCCATCCCTAGACCTGCTGTGGAGTCTAAACGCTGGGGGAGGTGCACGGTAATCTGCATTTTAATAAGCCTCCTCACTGGTCTGTAATATATTGACTTACAAGTCTTAGATGTTATAGTACCTACTCTAGGGAAGCTTATTTGCCTAAGGAGATGAACAAAAAACAAAGACGGGAGAAGGATCATGACCTTTAGGTAGGGGATTGACGCTTACTTATGATAATATTAACACCAATATCCACTTTTTTTTTTTTGAGAGGGAATCTCACTATTGTCACCCAGGCTGGAATGCAATGGCACAATCTCAACTCATTGCAACCTCCATCTCCCAGGTTCAAGCGATTCTCCTGCCGCAGTCTGCTGAGTAGCTGAGATTACAGGCATTCACCATCACGCCCGCCTAATTTTTAATAAGGACGGAGTTTCACCATGTTGGCCAGGCAGGTCTTGAACTCCTGACCTCAGATAATCCACCTGCCTCGGCCTCCCAAAGTGCTGGAATTACAGGCATGAGCCACTGTGCCCAACCAATATCCACATTTGAGTACTCGCTTTTCATTCCAGAGTAAGTTCTTTAACCAGAACTTACTGATTCTATTTCCTCATGCTTCTTCCTGAAGAATGAGCTCTGCCTTTTTTCCTTTCAGCCAACGTGGTGACATTTCAAATCTGGCAGCATCCCCATAAAGGAAGCTCTAAATCCTCAAAGCCTCAGCCTGGTGTTTAGATCTGTCATCAGCCTACTCCCTCACAACAGGAAAGAAATGTACTGAAACTGTAGCAGAGAACGAGCTCTCTCTCCTTTTCTTTCCTTGACCTTCTAAAGACTATTTCACCATCCCCCTTGAAGGCATGGTTCGGAATCCTACTGCCCCTCCCTTGCAGACGGTTCCCTCAGCAGTTCCACTGAAGCCCACACTTCCCATCTTAAGCCAGGCTGCTCTTGTGTCTGTCTTCGGTATCCATGAAGGTGAAAGCCAGAAAACACTGCTGGTCCTTCTCTCCCTGTGCTCCGCCATTTGGCGTTTCAGCCTTCTTGAAGGAGCATCGTGGATACTGTTTTGAGTGTTCTGGCCACAAGGGTTTTAGAATCATTGTTCTAGTTTCAACCACATGTCTAAATCCAATGCAACAGCTCTCTTATTCGGAGCCACTTGAAGTCATTTCGCTTCTCGCCTTCCTGTTCTGCTGCCTGAGTGGTAATGACATCTAGGGTTGTCATACTGAAAAGCTATGTTTTTAAGCCAGTCTGAGCCAACAGGCCTCATGCTCTCTGTGAGAAACATGGTGAGCAGGGTCAGTCCCCGGGGGTCAGGGGATGGCTGTTTTGGTTCAGGTTGGAGAATATCCATGGTCAGAGTGAACAACAATCCCAGGCTTCTCTTGCCTATGGATACAAACAAGGTCTTATTGCACACTGAAGTCCAAATTCTGATTCCTCTTGACCCCCTGAATCCATGGAACTCAACTCTTCCTCTTATGATCTCTCCCAGCCAACCCAGCTGAGGGGCCACTAGAATGTGTCTGCATGTGTCCTTTCTCCCTGGGTCCCTACTAAGGTACCCTATCCCTGCCACTGCTACCTGGGCTCTCTGTGAGGGCCCCTCAGCCCAGTGGAGCTCTTCCCAGCTGGAACCAGGAGAGGTTCGGGGGGGCCAGGTTGTGCTGAGGCCTGCAGCAGAGTGGCTGGGAGATGGGATTCTCATTCCCTTCATGCCTCACCGCATCAAGGACGCTCCCAACCATTCCTGAGCCCACGGACTCAGTTTCTCCAAATACTATCCCTTGATTTTCTCACTCAAATCTAATGGTTCCCAACCCTAGCAAACTTAATGCTGCCTTTTAATGACAGATATTCGTAAGGCTCCTTTTATTATCCTGAAAAGAAATTTATAAATATTATAACACATAAATGCATGTATAATTTTTTTAAATTAAAATATTTAATTAAAAATTTTTTTGTTGTTTTGAGACAGGGCCTCACTCTGTTGCCCAGGCTGGAGTGCAGTGGTGCAGTCATAGCTCACTGCACCATCTATCTCTCGGGTTCAGGCTGTCCTCCCTCCTCAGCCTCCATGGTGGCTGGGGCTACAGGCATTTGCCACTACACCTGGCTAATTTTTGTATTACACATACTTTTTAAAAAGAATCAATAAATGTTCTAACTGTAATATTTAAACTGGAAAGAAAAATAATATAACAAAATAAGAGTTTCTATATAAATATTGGAGCATGACTGCACTGGAAGACAGAATGAAATAATTGATTGCTTGCACCTGTAGGTAGGATCCCATTGAATTTGGCATCTCAAATGCAACTGATACAAAATGCAGTATTGAGATTCAACTACAGTCTTACCACCTGTGATATAATTTTCCAAAATGATGAACAACTCTTGATAAACTTCTGAACCAAAGTATAATCTTCCCTCAAAGAACAAGGTAGTTGCATTCTTGGGAAACCCAGTACTTTGTATAGTGTACAGATAGGATCTAGGATCAGGCTGTTCTTACATAATTACTGCATAAGCTGGTTTCTCACCACATGAATGTCTACTAGGATAGTCGAAAGTTGTAGGGAATGTGGGACCCTATAGAGCATTTTGCATTCTTGCCCATCACCCATTAAAGGCCTATAGGACACTTCAAATTTTATGATATTCAAAATAACCCCCATATTCCAAGTTTGCATAATTGTTAGGAAAAAAAACCATACATGGCCGGTGTGCCCCCTATAGAAAGGTACCATCATAATTTGAGGACCCTGCTCTGATCTTTCTCTTCACAGGTATTAACCAATGAGTTGACCTAGAGTGGGATGAGTGCCATAACTCTCCTTCATCTTCTCCAAGCATCCTTGAATACAATTCCTCCCTCCATGAGCTCTTAGAGCAAAAGCCTCAGGCCATCTGTGCTTGTCTGTAGCACCCTATTTATACAACCTCACAAGCTTTACAAATATCTGGATGTCAAACTCCAATCTGCAGCCGAGCGCAGTGGCTCATGTCTGTAATCCCCGCACTTTGGGAGGCCAAGGCAGGAGGATCACTTGACCCCAGGAGTTTGAGATCAGCCTAAGCAACACAGTGAGACCTCGTCTCTATTTAAGAAAAAAAAAATCCAATCTGGGCTCAGTGGGATGACATACTACATCAGTATAATGAGAGACTTTTTTTTTCAGCTTCAGTATTTTTATGCCACCGAATGCTTCAGTGTACTCAGAGAACTTGTGACTTCCTAACACTAAATCACATTCTAGCCAGGAACTCAAGCTTTCCCCACATTTACTTTCACAAAGTCTGCCAACCCAGAGCAGGTGTGTCCGTCCTGAACTCTGGTGACTGTGTGCTTTGTAGTCTTTTTTCATGTCCCCAATATCTCATCCTAAGAAAAGGATTGAGGAACAGAGACATCAGCAAGAGAGTCTGCAGGAGAAAGAAGGCAGACAGGTGCTAGAGTAGAGAGAGGCTTGGGGCTAATTCAAGTGGTAGATTTGCCAGGTCCATTTCTCCATCTAGGCCTCAGTTTCCTCATCCTAAATGAAAAAGTGCATGAAGTAATCTGTCAGAGGAATTCCAGCTCCAATACCCTATGATTCTGTAGACCTGGATAAACCCACAAGTCATAGCAGCAAAGCACAAACTTAAAGATTAATGTTGACTGCGTCTCCTTTGCCAAGGGCATGATGCATCCGGCAGAGAGGCTGCCACATATAACAGTGCAGATAGAGAAACCAGCAGACTTTTGTGAAACCCGTGTGGCTACTTGGAATTCACTGTGGTCAGAATTTACCTCATAGAATGAGAATGAATTCCAAGTACTAACGTCTCTGTGTCATAGTCAGCACCGTAACTCTAACTCATAAAGAAAGTCAACCAGTGGAAGGCAAATTGTCTCCCAAGACATCCTGAGGAAAGGAGGTGTTTTACCCCCTTTTTATGTCTTTGCTTGGTTTTGTTGTCTCCCTTCCCCAGAGACCACTTTGGGAACCTGAAGACACTGTGGTCATTGCCTTGTATGACTACCAAACCAACGATCCTCAGGAACTCGCCCTACGGCGCAATGAAGAGTACTGCCTGCTGGACAGTTCCGAGATTCACTGGTGGAGAGTCCAGGACAGGAATGGGTAAGGCATCTTTGCGGCTGCTGCCCCCGTGTTTGAGGCGGTGGGAACAAAGATAATACCAGGATGATCTGTCCTACCTCCAGCAGCGTGACCACTGCGCTGAGATGGGAGAGGAGAGCAGGGGCAGAGGAAGAGGAAGTAGTTGAGGCTCATTTTTCCTCTTCTCAGAAGTGACTCTGAGGCAGTTACCTGCTGCTATGCTTGCTCCCTGCACCCCATCTCAAGCACTCCAGACCCAAACTCATCTAAAAATGCCCTGGATTTTTCCACTGACATCGACAGTTTGGGAGCTTGGCAACTTGTTCAGCAAAGCGCTATTGTCCTTGAGTGTTAAGTGAGGCTGAAGGTACATCCCGTTAGGAAGAGCTTATTTTTGGTGGAAAGATAAGGTGTGCAGAGATGGTAGAGATTGACAGTTACATAGGACAAGTCAGAATGAAGATTCTACAGATTTATTTACAGTTGCAGTCATTGAACTAGCCATCCACATGACTCGGGGAAAATAAGGTTGTACAAATGCCACTTTTCTTTTTTTTTTTTTTTTTTTTTTTTGAGACGGAGTTTCGCTTTTGTTACCCAGGCTGGAGTGCAATGGCGCGATCTCGGCTCACCGCAACCTCCGCCTCCTGGGGTCAGGCAATTCTCCTGCCTCAGCCTCCTGAGTAGCTGGGATTACAGGCACGCGCCACCATGCCCAGCTAATTTTTTTGTATTTTTAGTAGAGACGGGGTTTCACCATGTTGACCAGGATGGTCTCGATCTCTCGACCTTGTGATCCACCCGCCTCGGCCTCCCAAAGTGCTGGGATTACAGGCTTGAGCCACCGCGCCCGGCGCCACTTTTCTACTATGGGACTTTTGAATGAAAAAAAATATCGATCATGAGATTCACACTGCCTTTTAAGGTTTTTCTTTTATTATATCAGACGTATTAACCCATCCTCTGAAATATTTTCCAGAGTATGAGTGCAATGGTTGCATAAATCCAGCAATAAATGTACCCTAAATTAGCAAATTCCTTTGTTGAACACTTAGGTTGTCTCCAATATTTTGCAAATATTAACAGCACTGCAGTGAACATCTTTGTATATTAATATTAAGGGTTTACATGTTTTCAAAGTATGAGGTTATCATTAATTTTAAAATATAAAAAAGAAAAAGCTGTCATTGCAACATATGAATTATTTATGTCAACATTTTATTTGACTAACAGTAGAGAGAAATATACATGAAAAAAAATAAGCCATCCTCTATTTACCTCCACATCAAGTCCAAAAGTAATCACTATTTGGCCGGGTGCCATGGCTCACACCTGTAATCCCAGCAGTTTGGGAGGCCAAGGTGGGCGGATCGCTTGAGGCCAAGAGTTTAAGACCAGCCTGGCCAACATGGTGAAACAGCTTCTCTACTAAAAATACAAAAATTAGCCAGATGCGGTGGAGCACGCCTGTAGTGCCAGCTACTCCAGTGGCTGAAGCATGAGAGTCACTTGAACCCAGGACAGAGAGGTTGCAGTGTGATGAGATGGTGCCACTGTACTCCAGCCTGAGTGACAGAGCAAGACTGTCTCAAAAAAAGAAAAAAAAAGGTGATTACTATTAATACCTTTTTGTGTATCCTAAACAAGTTATACGTATGCAAATGCATCCTTTTTTCACTTGTACCAAGTTGATCCATTCTGTTCTGCGTCTTGCTTTTAAGTTTTAATGATATAATACACATTAAAGATCTTTTCATTCCAGCACCTGCAAATCTTCATTTTGAAAATAATTGCATAGGCCGGGTGCAGTGGCTCACACCTGTAATCCCAGCACTTTGGGAGGCCAAGGTAGGCTGATCACCTGAGGTCAGGAGTTGGAGACCAGCCTGGCCAACATGGTGAAACCCCGTCTCTACTAAAAATACAAAAAAATTAGCTGGGCGTGGTGGCAGGCGCCTGTGACCCCAGCTACTTGGGAGGCTGAGGCAGGAGAATCGCTTGAACCCAGGAGGTGGAGGTTTCAGTGAGCTGAGATCGTGCCACTGCACTGCAGCCTGGGCAACAGTGAGACTCCATCTCAGAAAAACAAAAATTGCATAATATTAGAATGTATGATTGTATTATAAATGTTTAAATAACCCATTGTGGTGGGACATTTATTTGCCTGTTTGTTTCCTCTGCTGTTTCAAACAAGGCTTTAATGAAGAGCTTGTGTTCATGCGTCTTGGCAATCTTTGGAATACACACACACACACACACACACACACACACATAACTTTTCTCTTTTTTTTTTTTTTTTTTTTGAGACAGGGTCTTTCTCTGTCACCTAGTTTGGAGCACAGCAGCACTATCACAGTTCACTGCAGCTCTGACTTCCCAGGCTCATGTGATCCTCCCACCTCAGACCCCTGAGTAGATGAGACTATAGGCATGTACCACCATGCCCAGATAATTTTTAAATGTTTTGTAGCGATGGGGTCTCACTGCGTTGCCAGGGCTTGTCTGAAACTACTGTGCTCAAGCAATTCTCCTGCTTTGGCCTCCCAAAGTGGTTGGGATTACAAGCATAAGCCACCATGCTTGGCCTGTATGTCACATTTCTAACTGTGCAACAATTGAGTCCGAGTATGTGGTATCTTAATTTTGACATATAATTTCCTCACAAAGCTTGCCAAATTTACATTCCTGCTAACAGGGTTGTGGAAGTGCTGAGTTTGGGTATCACTGAACTTAAAAAAAAAGCCAATCTGATGAGTTAAAAAAATGTGGGGGGAGGCACAAATATCTTCAAGGATGACGCTTTACCTTTTACATAGACCCAATTTACATTTTCCAGGTGTCTCCTCTTTAAGTAGGCTTATCAGCCCCATTGCAGGGGAAGGAAAGACAGGAGTGAGGAAGGGTGAAAGGTGATGAGATTCAGAACCATGGTTTGAGAGGCAGTGTGGTTTGCTAGCTAAGAACAGACCCCACCTTCTCATTTGAAACCTCCCTCTCTAGTTGAATCAGGGAGATAATTGAAGTTGGTCACATCCCCCTCTCTTTGTTCATTTTGGAGAGGCCCATATCCGAAATAGGTTCAAGACTGTCTACAGGGTCTATAAACACCAAAGGGACTTAGAAATTCACTAGTTCAATCAACTGACATTATTTAGCACACCTAATGTACCAGGAAATTTCTTCTTCTAGATCTTAATTCCCCAAATGACAGTTAAACCCTTCATTTGGTGACCTGTAGAAAGGCCGAACTGTGCACTTCAAAGGGCATCAAAGAGGACACCCCAGCAGCCAGTCAGCATTATGGGAATTTCCCCAGTTTGCTTTGTGATCGTGTGGTATAGTGGAAAGTACACAAGATGGGAAGACAGAGGACTCAGCTACTCTTGTCACATGCAGCTGAGGATTCACAGATGACCATGTCATATAACATGGTCAAGTAACTTATCCTCCGCAAATTCATCTCCAGAACTGTAAAATGCAGATAATGTCAGCTTTGTCTGTCTCACAGTGTTGAGAAAATCAGTGAAAATGTTGGAAGTGAAAGAGCTTTATAAATTTTACCTATCCACATACAAGTATTAGAGTTATCATTTGTGGACATGACCCAGCTTTTGGCGGCATATTGTATTCAATAGCAAAATATTATTTGATCCATTAATATAGTTGTAAAGTATAGTATGGCAAAACCAGACATAATTAGGGATCCCAAGAGTTATACAGAAAGAACAGCAAATTTCAGAATAAGCTGAGTTTCTTCAGTTGGAATGGCTGCCTTGAGCACTGGGTGAAGGATGATCTGAGGCCAGATGTACAGTTCTCCAAAGAAAGTATGCCGTGATTGATTAGCAATGTCTGCCAGAGGAGTAAAATATAAGACAGTCACCCTGTATTTGACATCTCCAGTCAATCTGTGTACCAATTACACCTTTCCCATAAACATAATCACTAGATTGAAAATTGGCCTTACTGTAAGAAAATTAAAACATTTTATGAAATAAAGAGGAAAAAACTAAAGGCATTTTTTTTTTTTTTTTTTTTTTGAGACAGAGTCTTGCTCTGTCACGGGCTGGAGTGCAGTGGCATGATCTCAGCTCACTGCAACCTCCACCCTCCCTCCCCACATTAAGTGAGTCTCGTTCCTCAGCCTCCCAAGTAGCTGAGACTATAGGTGCATGCCACCACACCTGGCTAATTTTTGTATATTTTCCAAAGATGGGGGTTTCACCATGTTGCCCAGGTTGGTCTCAAACTCCTGAGCTCAAGTGAACCGCCCACCTTGGCCTCCCAAAGTGCTAGGATTACAGGCATGAGCCACTGCACCAGGCCTATCAGGCATCTTTTTTTACAGATTGGCAGTGTATGGATTATCTACTTAAACTAAATTTTACGTATAATCTAGTTTAAGCCCTTCACTTGACGGATATAAAGCTAGATGTCCAGAGAGTGGAAGGGATGCCGCCCTCACCTTGTGATATTAAAGGAGATAACGAATGTGAAAGTGCTTTGAAAACTACAAAGTTATACACAAATGTAAAGAAGTTTGATACTCTTTTTTTTTTTTAATTTTTTTTTTATTGCATTTTAGGTTTTGGGGTACATGTGATGAACATGCAAGATTGTTGCATAGGTACACACATGGCAGTGTGCTTTGCTGCCTTCCGTCCCCTCACCTGTATCTGTCATTTCTCCCCATGCTATCTCTTCCCACCTCCCCACCCCCCGCCCCTCCCCCATTTCCCCCCAACACTCTTTTTTGTTTATGCACAATTATTAATTCTTCCTCAAAAGTGACTCCCGATCCCCAAATCTAGCCTGGCTTTATCCTTTTATCTTGTGTTTTTACCATTCATATCTGAAAAAGCTCAGTTATGGAGGCCTTAAAATAAAAAGCTTACAATGCCAACTGGTAGTATCTTTTAGAATCTGTGGTTGGAAAGTCGTCTTTTATATTTTAATTATTTTGGTTTCCTGACTACAAAATGATAGTACTAAAGTGGAAAAAATGCTAATTATCACACAAAAATGTTTCCTTATAGAAAATAGAGAGTGAATATTAATATTTTTTCCAGTAGAGGAAATTTCACAATGAGGAGAGCAGCAAGCAGAGCTTTTTAAGTAAAATCGCGCTTCTTTTTTATTGTTTCATATTTTAGTCATGAAATCAGCGTCTCTTTAACAGACAGCAGTTTGCTGTTATTTTTACCAGCTCTTTTATTCTAAACTTTAAAATATTTTATTACAAATGCCAAATAATGTGATATTCCCCCAATTTTTAAATGACTTTTGGTGGATTAAACCTATAAAATGATGTAAAACTTAGTTCTATGTAAGTCTAAACACTAATTTTTCTTTTAACAGGCATGAAGGATATGTACCAAGCAGTTATCTGGTGGAAAAATCTCCAAATAATCTGGAAACCTATGAGTAAGATATTTTCTTTGTTTTGGGGAAACATAGTCCTAAGGAATCCTCCCTAGGTTGGGGGTAAATTATTGATTGACTGTTAAAATGCCGGATGATCTCTACTGCACAGCAATGTGCATGCATACCACCCAGATCCTGGTTTCTAAATAACACTTTCCACTAAAAAGAACCAGGACTTTCTGGAGAAATAGCTTGGAGTAGGGATAGAACAAAAAAGAACTTGGAACATCTTTTTGTGCCAGAAATAAAGAAGTACTTGAAAATACATTTTTCTTGTTTAATTTTTTTGAGACAGGGTCTCGCTGTCACCTAGTCTGGAGTGCAGTAGTGTGATCTTGGCTTATTGCACCTTTGACCTACTAGGCTGAAGCAATCCTCAGCCTCCCATATAGCCGGGACTACAGGCACATGTCGCCCATCTCCAGCTAATTTGTAAGTTTTCTGTAGAGACAGGGTCTCACTAGGTTGCCCAGGCTGGTCTCAAACTACTGGGTTCAAGTGATCCTCCTGCCTTGGCCTCCCAAACTGCTGGGATTACAGGTGTGAACCACTGTGCCCAGCCAGAAAGATGTAGGCATGTCAAATGAGCACAGAAGTTGATTCTTACTTTGTTTATTAGGTTTTTTGTTTATGCACAATTATTAATTCTTGCTCAAAAGTGACTCCCGATCCCCAAATCTAGCCTGGCCTTATCTTTTTTCTCTTGTTTGTACCATTCATATCTGAAGAAGATATTTTATTTGTTTTTGGAAAATATAGTCCTAAAGAATCCTCCCTAGGTTAGCAATAAATTATTGGCTGACTATAAAAATACCACAGGATCTCTACTGCAGTAGAGATCATCCATTTGATGAAATCTGGGACAGGCTCCATTTGATGAAATCTGGGACAATTTGAGTGTCAAAATAAATAATAAGTATTAAAATAAGTAATAGACTACAAACCATTGAACAATATAAGAATCTGTAATAAATAGACTGATCGATAAATAAAGAAGTAAATACATAAAAAGGAAAGGTTTTTTTTTCCTATAGTAGAATGTCAACCAATGAATGATAAAGTTTAAAAATCATCATTTTGTAAAAATCATCATTTTGTAGCTCAAAATGATTAACTGATTCAGGCAAGAATCCTTAATGAACGTCACCACCAGCAGGTTAAAGTTTGATGAGCTATGGCATATTTACACAGTCTCAAAGTATCTCCTCACAAATCACTTGTAATTACTAAATGGAGGTAACTAGTAGGCCCATCTTAAACAGTCAGTCAAAATGCACATAAATAATGGAGCAAAAAGATATCATGTTTCTCCTTATGTGATACACTGAGAAGGGCACACATCACTTCTGTGGTATTTCGGCTCAAAAATGCACAACTTGGATTTACTCATGAGGATATGTTTATAACAGTATATTAGACAAATCCAATTTAAGGATTATTCTCTAAAATTAATGTCCTGTGCTCTTCAAAAAAACGTTAGTACCATGAAAGGCACAACAGACTGAGAAATTGGTCCACATTAAAAAAAAACTAAAGAGGCCAGGCACGGTGGCTCACACCTGTAATCCCAGAACTTTGGGAGGCTGAAACAGGTGGATCACATGAAATCAGGAGTTCGAGACCAGCCTGACCAACATGGTGAAACCTCTGTCTCTACTAAAAATATAAAATAAGCTGGGTGTGGTGGCTCATGCCTGTAATCCCAGATACTTGGGAGGCTGAGGCAGAAGAATCTCTTGAACCCAGAAGGCGGAGGTGGCAGTGAGCCAAGATCCTGCCATTGCAACTCCAGCCAAGGCAACAAGAGTGAAACTCTATTTAAAAAAAAAAAAAAAGACTAAAAAGACATAGTAACTAAATATGGTAGTGATCTTGGGCTGGATCTTGAACCACATAAAAAATGTTTTTATTATACATTATTGGGACAACTGATAAAATTTGAATAAGATCTGCAGTTAAATAATGGTATTATGTAGATGTTAAATCTCATGATTTTGGTCATTGTATCATGGTTAGATAAGTGTATACTTTATGTCTTAGGAAATAGACACAGAAGTACTTAAAAGTAAAAGTCAATTCTCAAATGGTTCAGAAAATAAATCAATCTATATCTATCTAAAAAGAATACGAAAGCAAATGTATAAAAGTCAGTAATTGGCTTATCTGGGTGAGGTGTATATGAGGGTTCTTTTATACTATTTTACAGCTTTTCTTTAAGTTTGAAATTACTTAAAAAATTAATTACTCACTAAATATAAGATACCAGGCCTGAAGAATAAAGCTAATGAGGACACCTGTTCACACATTAGGGTTCTTAATTCAAATGTGGCCAAGTTATTTTGTTGCTGAAATTCTAATAGAATCCTTAATGAAGAACCATCGTTTTCTGGTGCTCTCGGCTTGTTTTGATCAAGTATGTGTGAGTAGCACTTCCCTCAGTGAACAGAACAGTCATCAGTTCTAAGAATTCTTGAGCTGAAATAAAACATACAGGAGATATGCTTAAATAAAATTTTAAAAAATTTATAGGCAATACCTTTGGAGAAAAAAACAATAAGCATTTATTTCAAATGACCACTAGGCTATGTAGTTTTGTTTGTTCATCCTTGCTTTTAATCAGAATCTCTTTGTTTATGATCAAAGGAGGAAACTCAATTCCAACAGGATAAGCAATAGGGAATAGTGAGGCCTGGAGCAAATAAAAAAAGTCTATTCACACACCTAAAGGTATTTTAAGCCATTTTAAAAATGAAACACTATACCATACAAACCAAACAATCTATTTATACTGTGGACTTTCAGTTTGCATTTTCCAGATTATGAATCTCAGCTGGAAAATAACATGACTTACAAGCCAACATTGAGATATTTAGTATACAACTGGATATGTGAAAGATATCCAATATGATAACTTTTTATCCATGAACTTAGAGTTGTCTAGTTTCAGGTGAGATCTGCGTAAGTACTTACAAACGTACCACCTGGGAACATAATCATGGGTTGGTAAATTGAATGGATTCAGATCTCCCGCCTTGGTTTGCAGTCATGACCTTGGGCAAGTTACCTCACCCTGTTTGAGTTCTGATCCCTTCTCCATAAAATGAAGGCTCAGACAAGATGAAGGAAAGCAAATCATGACTCTTGCTGGCATTCCCCACCCCAGCACTGAGCTCAGGTAGACATTACTCCTTGATAGTGAAACTACTTACCCACCGTGCTGACAACAACCTTTTCAATGCACAGCTCCTGGCAGCCACTACTACTGCTGGGGGCTTGTGTATGACATGAAGTCTATGTTTGCCCAGCGCTCAATTAGATAATCTCTAGGAGCCCGTGTTGGTGTGAGGTACGGTTCTGTCTTATAATGTTTGAAAACCTCTAACGAATTCATGAATTCCTTTAGTCATGGCTACTCTCAAAACGCCAAATAAGTTCAGTAAGTGGTATTCCTTCCCTACCCAGAGCTTTTCTCCTCCTGTATTTATTAATTTTCAAGACCAGTTATTAACCGATGATTAGCCTGCCTCCTCTTACCTAAAAAGCAGCCACAGAGTCCAGGATGTGGCTCAAATATTGTTAACAACATAAAAATTTATCCGTAAAACTCATTTATATTCTTCTTTACCATTTTATTGTTATTTTTTACCAGGCAACAAAATTATAAAAATAATGCAATTCCTTGGCAGAATGTCTGGAAGACCAGTCTTAAAGTGTAAAATACTACAGTTGTTTTAAAAGGATATTTGCTGAACTTTCAAACTGGTATTACATTTTTATAGTTGCCCTAGCACCCTCCTCCTTGTAATCAGCCGCCCACTGACTTATGAAACAAAGAGGAAAATTAATGTTTTCTAAAATTGTATTTTAGAAAACTTTCAGCATATACAAAAGTAGAGAGAATCATATAATGAATATCCATGTTCCCCAAACCCAGCATCAACAATGATCAATATTTTGCTAATTCTGTATATGTTCCTTTCCAATTAAACATTTTAATACCTGGAAATGAAAACTTAATCATGCATTTGCTTTTGAGTCTAAAAGCACTGGTGGAAACATACATGTGCAGGCTTGTTAAATAAATAAAATGTATTCTAAAAAAAATTTAAAGCACTGGTAGAAACAGAAAATGACTGTATGATTTTCTTGCATTGTCTTTTATAAGTAAATAATGAAACTTTAAAATGTCATTGACATACGACTTTTCCTTGCTTTCAGGTGGTACAATAAGAGTATCAGCCGAGACAAAGCTGAAAAACTTCTTTTGGACACAGTAAGTCTCCTTAACCTGTCTTTTGACATAAAATGAATTAAGGCTGAGTGCAGTGTCTCATGCCTGGAATCTCAGCGACGTGGCAGGTCAAGGTGGGAAGATCATTTGAGCCTAGGAGTTCAGGTTTCCAGTGAGTTATTATTATGCCACTGGACTCAAGCCTGGGCAAGAGCAAGAATTTGTTAAAAGAAGGAAGGAAGGAGAGAATGAAGGAAGGAAAGAAGGAGGGAAGGAAGGAAGGAAGAAAGGAAAGAAGGAAGGAAGAAAGGGAGGGAGGGAGGGAGGAAGGAGAGAGAGAAAGGAAGAAAGGGAAAAAGAAAAGAAAGAACTGTACTGTTTTATCAGCCTTGCGGTATTTTATGCCAGTGCAGTGGGTTGACATGTTCGATTACAATAGTTTTCATGTCTGCTGTAAATATTCTGGGGATTTACAAGACTAGCAAATCATAGTCTAAGACACCTGGGCTTGGCACTGACATGCAGACATCACACAGCTGCAGCAGTCTTTGTGAGTGGTGATGGCTGACTGTGGGGTGCCATCAGGGCTGGTCTGCTATGCCCTCTTCTCAGTCGAGGTCAGGGGTGCCTGTGACCTGATTCAGCCTGGTTGGACTGTGAGTCCAGAGGAAACATAGCACCTGTTTGAACTTACTTTTCATCAACAGTTATTCTCTAAAGCCATGCAGTGTGCATAGCAGGACCGATTTTACTCAGGGATGTCAAGATTAAGGGAGAAAGAGAAGAGAAAACAGAAAACACAGTATGGTGGGACAGGTACTGGGTTCTGGTTCCTGTTATGTCACCAGCTCAGTGTGTGACTTTGGGCTCTTCTCTTCTTCCTTCTGGGCCTCAGTTTTTCAATAAGTACAAGGGGAGCATTGAATTAAGTCAGGGATGACAGTTACCCAGCCCTTATCCTGCCACTTTCTGCTCCTTGTCCTGTGACCTACATGGCTGATCGCAGTCCATGGCATTGGGACTCTATCGAGAAGCAAGATAAATGCTGAAGAAAGAACGAGCAGATAATCTAAAATAAACCATGGTAAACTCCAAAGGAGTCGGGAAAGATTCCACAAAGGAAAAGAAGTTGAGCTGGGTCCTTACTGGACTCTGGTCTTTCCTTGGCTCTACATCAACTCAGCATTTAATTATTTCCTGTGAGTTCCCCCAGAAACACACATTAGAATTGCTGGGAAATGTTCAAAAACACAGATTCCCAGGTCCCACTCCAGATCCACAGAATCAGAACCTCCAGCGTTAGTTCCCAGGAATCTGTACTTTCTCAAGTTAAACTTACAATGCAAATGTAGGCAGCACAAACCTGGTGCCACCAATCTGTCTTATTGGATAACAAAGAACTAATTGGGAGGAGTGCAAAATTAACTAAAACTCTGAATTACACTGTGTTTAAACAAGTGTAGTTTTGTTATTTTAAATCATACATTGGTTAATGACGTCTATGGAACACTTTAAACAGCCTACATTAATGACTTCCTAAAGATGATTCCTGTATTACAGCAGTTCTTGTGAGGTGCTAAGCACATTTTGCTTGCTCTGGCAGTTGAAACATTTCTCTTTACTAATTTTTTTTTTTCCTTTTTGAGACTGAGTCTTGCTCTATCACTCAAGCTGGAGTGCAGTGGCACAATCTCGGCTCACCACAACCTCCACCTCCCAGGTTCAAGTGATTCTCCTGCCTCAGCCACCTGAGTAACTGGGATTACAGGCACGCACCACCACACCCAACTAATTTTTGTATTTTTAGTAGGGACGAGGTGTTGCCAGGTTGGCCAGGCTGGTCTCAAACTCCTTACCCCAGGTGATCCATCCACTTTTGCATCTCAGAGTGCTAGGATTACAGGCATAAGCCACTGCACTCAGCCTCCTTACTAATATTTTGAGCTACTTTACCAAATTGTCTTCTCCTCCTTAGTTAAATGTGAGGGCAAACTTCAGTGGGTCCCTGTCAGAAGCCCAAATCTCAGCATCACACAGTATGTCCACATAACAAATCTGCACATGTACCCACGACTCTAAAATTTTATAAAAAGACATATATTCCCAGTAAGACACCGATGAAGTTTTCAGGACAGTTTTGTGCCTTTGTGGGGGAATGGGGAAGCAGCTTCTAACATCCTTTGACAGGAGGTATCCTGGAGTAGTAGACCGAGCCTTGGTTTTGCTTGCATGCCAGAGTTCAAATCCCAGTTCAGTCACTTTCTAGTTGTGGGTCTTGGGAATGTCACTTAAGCTCTCTGGCACTCAGTGTCACTGGAAATTAAGGATACCAGTGTCCAGATGACCGTGTTGTGGTAAGAACTGGAAAATATCTGTAAAGAGTCTGATAAATACATGGGAGCTTTAATAGGGCAGAGCTATGTCTGTTTCCACTCATGGTTCACGTCAGCACGAGAACAGTCTGGGATCCATGAAGGAGACCAAGAAATATCTGCTGAAGGACAGGAATGAATGAAACGGTTGCCATTCTTACTGAAATTTGCTCTTTGCCAAGTGGGCCTACAGTATTTCCTCCTTCTGTGGGCAAGAAAGCAGAGCTGGGGGCATAAGCCTGGTTTCCTGAGATCACTAACCTTCCATTCTTTCTAACCGTTACAGGGCAAAGAAGGAGCCTTCATGGTAAGAGATTCTAGGACTCCAGGAACATACACCGTGTCTGTGTTCACTAAGGCCATTGTAAGGTATGGAGCTAACCCTGCTCAGCAAAGTGGGGAGAAACACTTGTGAAGTGTGCGAGCACTGGAGCACAGACAACAGAGTCAGACAGTGCGAGAGGCAGAGGCTCACTAGAAATGGTCTGCTTTCCGTCTTTACTCGAAGAAAACCAAGGCCATGGAGATCAAGGATAGAACCGAAGAGACTTAGAAAGTGACAGAGCTGGGGGTAGACGCCAGGTCCGCTTTCAGTTAGCATACCTAATTTTAGAGTTCTAAAGACATAAAATACTTGGCACTGTATTGGATGAGTATAAAATACATAGAGCAACAGAAAAGATATTATTATCTGGAAGCAAAAATGTATCAACTCTAGTTCTGGCTCTGCTCATAAAACTGCTTACCATTAATTGAGTCTTTATTATGTGCCAGAAAATATGCAGACCATTTCCAATTCTAAAAAAGTCCTGAAGGCAGGTATTACTATGCTCATTTCACACAGAAGAAACCGAGATTCAGAAGCTGATGGTGCCTCCCTGTGACCGTGGGTCCGAAAGGGTCAAGCCACATCCAGGCTCCAGCCAATGACTGCAAGACCCTTGCTGCTTGTCTGCCCCTCTGGACCTGTTTCTTCTCTGTAAAATGATGTCTAAGAACCTATCTAGGTCTCAAATTCCCTTCTAATTAAAACATTAGTAAGAACCAATTAACTAAGAACCGCTGTTTGACAATGGCCAAAGTAGTCAGAATTAAGAGACAAATAATTTTTAAGGTGTCTTTGGAAAATTTTTTTGGAAGACTGAGGATGTGAGCAGGATGTGGAGCAAGGGCAGGTGGCCAAGAGCCCGATCCAGGGATGGGAGGGAACACGGTGTGTATCACAGAGGGGCTGCATCTCTGCCATGGCTTGCAGACAGGAGGTGACCTACAACCTGCAATCCCACAGGTATGATGGAGAAGGGGTGAGACATAATGTCTGTGTCGAGGCTCCCCACAACTACCCTCAGCTTTGGAGACTCATTAGGAGAGACCTTCCAGGACTGAGACTTACTGAGATTTAATACAACAAAGTGACCCAAAGCAAAGTCAGCAAAGGGAAAAGGCACATGGGACAAAATCTAGAGGAAGCAAAACACAAGCTTCCGAGAGCCCTCTCCCACTGGAGCCACGCAGGACGTGCTTAATTCCTCCAGCAATGAGCTGTGACCACACGTGAGCACTGTCTACCAGGGGAGCTCATTAGAGACTCGGTGCCCAAGGCTTTTATTGGAGGCTGTTTCCACAGGCAGCTCGTGTCTAGCAGATGCCAAAATTCCAGATACCCAAAAGGAAAACAGGTGTTCACCACGGAGCACATTGTTTCTAGCAAAGTTTCAGCACAGCTCATCACCCTCATCAGTTAGGGAAAGAGCCGTCCCGAAATCCAAGTTCCCAAACACCAGCCAAGGGCTAACAATGCAAGCAGGCCTTCCTAAGGAGAGTAGTCAGGCCTGTTCTGTTCATCCTCTGCAGCAGTACAAAGTCAAATAAGTGTGAAGGGGTCAGAGAGGCTTTCTCAATGTATGCTGACCAATCAGTTAAATTTATAGAGCAGGCAGGGCAAACACATAGCACATGCATCCACTCCCTCATTTTGTGGCAGTGAAGAACTATCACCAATCCATCACAGCACTGCTGTCCACTGGGTCCAGACACAGCCTCAGAGTTCTTTTTAACACAGTACTGCAAGCACCCGGGGCCAACCTGTCAGGACCTATTTACACATTGAACTATAGCTGCCATCTTTGTGAGAGGTTACAAGACAAAGATAATAAGAACTTAATACTAGTAGACTTATTTGTGTCTCAACATTGCTTCTTAATAGTCACTACATTTGTGTTTCATTTGTTTAAGTGAGAACAATCCCTGTATAAAGCACTATCACATCAAGGAAACAAATGACAATCCTAAGCGATATTATGTGGCTGAAAAGTACGTGTTTGATTCCATCCCTCTTCTCATCAACTATCACCAGCATAATGGAGGAGGTAAGCTCCAGAGCAGGGGTGGAGCAGGGGTGGACCAGGGCCACCCCACAGGTGAGCAGCGGGCAAGCAAGCAGTACCGCCTGAGCTCTGCCTCCGTTGGATCGGCAGCATAGATTCTCATAGGAGTGCAAACCCTATTGTGAATAGCACTTGTGGGATCTAGGTTGTGTGCTCCTTATAAGAATTTACTATAAGGACACATGCACACGAATGTTCATTGCAACACTGTTTACAATAGCAAAGACCTGGAACCAACCCGAATGCCCCTCAATAATAGACTGGACAGGGAAAATGTGGCACATATACACCATGGAATATTATGCAGCCATCAAAAATGATGAGTGTCCTTTGTAGGGACATGGATGAACCTGGAAACCATCATTCTCAGCAAACTGACACAAGAACAGAAAATCAAACACCACATGTTCTCACTTATAGGTGGATGTTGAACAATGAGAACACATGGACACAGGGAAGGGAGCATCACACACTGGGATCTGTTGGGGGGAAATCGGGGAGGGACAGCAGGGGGTGGGGAGTTAGGGAGAGATAGCATGGGGAGAAATGCCAGATACAGGTGATGAGGAGGAAGGCAGCAAATCATCCTGCCATGTATGTACCTATGCAACAATCTTGCAATGTCCTTTTTTTAATTTTTATTTTTTATTTTATTTTTTAAAAGACAGGGTTTCACCGTGTTGGCCAGGCTGGTCTTGAACTCCTGACCTCAGGTGATCCACCCACCTTGGCCTCCCAAAGTGCTGAGATTACAGGCGTGAGCCACCACGCCCAGCCTCTTGCATGTTCTTCACATGTACCCCAAAATCTAAAATGCAATTTAAAAAAATAAATAAAAATTTTAAAAAAGAATCAAATGCCTGATGATCTGAGATGGAACAGTTTCATCCTGAAACCAACCCCCTGCCACACCCATCCATGGAAAAACGGTTTTCCACAAAACCGGTCCCTGGTGCCAAAAAGGCTGGGGTTTGCTGCCCTACGGGACAGAGCCAGAGGGTACCTGGGTTAGGCTTTTTTGAATTGCTATCAAAGAATACCTGAGGCTGGGTAATTTATAAAGAAAAGAGGTTTAATTGGTTCATTGCTGTATAGGAAGCACGGTGCCAGCATCTTCTTGGCTTTTAGGGAGGCCTCAGTAAGATTTTAGTCATGGCAGAAGTCAGAAGGGGAGCAGGTGTATCACATGGCAGGAGAAGGAATGAGGAGGGGAAAGGTGCCACACACATTTAAACAACCAGATCTCGTGTGAACTCAGAGCGAGAACTCATTTATTATCACAAGGATAGCACCAAGACATTCATGAGGGATCACCCAATGACCCAGATACATCCCACCAGGCCCCACCTCCAGCATAGGCCATTACTTTTCTTTTTTCTTTTCTTTTCTTTCTTTTCTTTTTTTTTTTTCCCTCAGGGTTTCGTTGTGTCACCCAGGCTGGAGTGCAGTGGCATGATCTTGGCTCACTGCAATCACCACTTCCCAGGTTCAAGCAATTCTCTTGCTTCAGCCTTCTGAGTAGCTGGGATTGCAGGTGTGCACCACCATGCCTGGCTAATTTTTATATTTTTGGTAGAGACAGGGTTCACCACATTGGCCAGGCTGGTCTTGAACTCATGACCTCAGGTGATCTGCCTGCCTCGGCCTCCCAAAGTGTTGGGATTATAAGCATGAGCCACCATGCCAAGCCAGGGATTACATTTCAACATGAGATGTGGAGGGAACAAACATCCAAACTATATCAGCACCCACACAGGAAACTTGGAGAAAACTGGCAAAAGCCCACCCTTGCTTCTTTCTGACTACAAATAATCACTAAATATACAAATAGAAAAATACAACAAATACTTAATTATATTATATATCTTCTATTAGCAAACTGTCTTGTGGAAATCGTGAAATTTTACTACCTACCCATCTGCACTCATAATGTTTTCAAGGAGGGTGTGATATCAGCAGTTAGGCTTTGGGATTTGTTTTCCAGAATAAAATTAGCTTTTGCTTTGATTATTTTTTCTAGTGATTTAAGTTAGATGGTTGCTACAGCAAAGCCCTAACCACTGCTTCTTGACTTTTCAATCAACTCAGGCCTGGTCACTCGACTCCGGTATCCAGTTTGTTTCGGGAGGCAGAAAGCCCCGGTTACGGCGGGACTGAGATACGGTGAGCAGTACATCCAGGAATGTCAACTCATGTCCCTAAAGATCTGGGGCAAATTCTGAATAAACTTGCCATGAGCCTACCTGTTTCCCAGGCTACAGATCACCATTAAAACAAGTATATTGCCGGGCGCGGTGGCTCAAGCTTGTAATCCCAGCACTTTGGGAGGCCGAGGCGGGTGGATCACGAGGTCGAGAGATCGAGACCATCCTGGTCAACATGGTGAAACCCCGTCTCTACTAAACAAAAAATTAGCTGGGCATGGTGGCATGTGCCTGTAATCCCAGCTACTCAGGAGGCTGAGGCAGGAGAATTGCCTGAACCCAGGAGGCGGAGGTTGCGGTGAGCCGAGATCGCGCCATTACACTCCAGCCTGGGTGACAAGAGCGAAACTCCGTCTCAAAAAAAAAAAAAAAAACAACAAAACAAAACAAAACAAAAAACAAGTATACTATATATCTAGAGATGATGGCACTAATGAATATTTACATTGTGTATTAGGGACGTACATATATGAGCACATTTCTCTAGGTCAAATCAGTGGCCATTGGTGCTAGTGAAGAGTTCATTAATCAAGTGTTTATTAAGCACCTACTTTGTATAGAGCATTCTGCTAAATACTATTAGAATAATATTAGAAAATCATGAATTAGTACTGTGTTTCCACCATCTTCTAGAACTTTTATATCATCTAGTTGGTTGAGTATCAGACTATTACAAGAACAGCAAGCTGACAGCATCTAGAAGTCTGCATAAGAGAGTGCTAAAATTCTTTGGACTGCCTTTAGGCGTGGCATGACCTCCAGTGCTGCAGCCTCTACTATGTTTTCTGGTCCTGCAGAATTGCTTCACTCACTTGGGATTATCTGCCTGGACTCTGAAGGCATTTGGCTTTGCATCCCTTGGTTCCAATTGTGTGCTGCTTATGGAGAAGGCTGGTCTAATTTTCATTTCTCTCCTGGGTTGGTGGTTCTCAAACTTGAGTGTGCACCAAAGTCTTCTGGAATGCTTGTTAAAAATGTTGACTCCTGGCTCCTACCCAAACACTCACCAAAACGCAATCCTTGATAGTGTCCTGGAGTCTACTTTTTTTTTTTTTTTTTCTGACAGGGTCTTGCTGTGTCACCCAGGCTGGAGATGCACTGGCGTAATCATGGCTCACTGCTGCCTTGACATCCTGGGCTCAAGGGATCCTCCCACCTCAGCCTCCCGAGTAGCTGTGACTACAGACACGCACCACCATGCCTGGCTAATTTTTAAAAATTTTTTGTAGACACAGGATCTCACTATGTTGCCCTGGCTGGTCTTGAACTCCTGGGCTCAAGCAATCCTTCTGCCTCGGCCTCCCAGTGTGTTGGGATTACAGTCATGAGCCACTGTGCTCTGCTGAGTCTACATTTTAAACAAGCATGCTAGGTGACTTTGATACAGGTGGCCAGAGGGCAATAATTTGAGAACCACTGCCACACATGGGCTTTATCCCTAACCAGCACCATGTCTGGCACACAGTACCTACTGGTGCTCAATACTGCTTGCTGTTGAGTCTCTGCCTCAAAGAGGTAAAAATTTGGCTATTTAAGTACGAGACCAAGCATTGGGGAAGGGTAATGACTCTTTAGCCTCCTTATGAAAATAAGGGTATTTTAATAAATGTAGAGTCTTAATGTGTCCATGCTGGATAGGATCTCAGATATTATCTGGTCAACCCACTCATTTTGACAGTGAGAAAATTGAGCCTTGGGATCTGGTATTTGTTTGCTAAACATTCTTTGAGCGCCTCCCATGTGCCAGACACCGTGCTAGCTTGTGCCTCTGCACAAATTCTCTTTGAAACTATCTCTTTAACTGCCCCCCAAACCCCACCAGCAAGGCCTAGCAGAGTGCTGTGTATATAGCAGATGCTCTTGATAGATGAATGAATGAATAAATGATCAGCTCAAATGGAATTTACTTAGTGTAAAAAATGACAATAAAAAATTCACGGTCAAACATAGATTTGGTTGGAACATTGCAAGAACCCTTTCGTTAGTATTTTGATTAATATAGTTTCTTTAATATCTTGATTCATGCCCTTCTCCATCTTTTCTCCATGTTACCTTCCCACACATATTCTCATAGTTTTCCGGCATATCCAATGTTATTATGTGGGGAAAAGATAATTTATTTGCCCTCTCTGAATTATATTAACAATAGGCTAAAATTCTAGGTAGGGCTTTACAGTCCCCTGGTATCCCAATACCTTATATCTACTGCTTGCCAACCCTAGAGAACTCTCTCTCTTTCTTTCAGGGAAATGGGTGATCGATCCCTCGGAGCTCACTTTTGTGCAAGAGATTGGCAGTGGGCAATTTGGGTTGGTGCATCTGGGCTACTGGCTCAACAAGGACAAGGTGGCTATCAAAACCATTCGAGAAGGGGCTATGTCAGAAGACGACTTCATAGAGGAGGCTGAAGTCATGATGTGAGTGGCCGAAACAAGGATGTGCTGAAACTCGGGGGGGAACATCGGTTCTGTGTTCCTGAAGTACCATGCAAATGTCATGTGCTACTATCTCCCTGTGCAAATTCCCAGCAGTGGCTTCCTATTGCACAAAGAATAAAATCAGACTCTTCACAGTGGTTTCCAAGGCCCGCCATGGCTATACCCACCTTCCCTTCTCAGCTCCTACCCATCTTTCCTCTGGTCCATGACATGCCAGCCATAATGGGCCTCTGCTCATCTTCACACTCACAGCTGACTCCTTGCCATTTGTCAGGTCTCAGCTCCAATGACATGTTTTTGTTTTGGGGAGGAAATGAATATTATTTTCATCCAAACCATAATAGACAAAATGACCATTGACTATTCCAGCACCCTAATATTTACAGCATTTTTGGAAGAGACTAAGTTTAGACCATTTTACCCCTTGTTTTTTTCTTCCAGGAAACTGTCTCATCCCAAACTGGTCCAGCTGTATGGGGTGTGCCTGGAGCAGGCCCCCATCTGCCTGGTGTTTGAGTTCATGGAGCACGGCTGCCTGTCGGATTATCTGCGCAGCCAGCGGGGGCTTTTTGCTGCAGAGACCCTGCTGGGCATGTGTCTGGATGTGTGTGAGGGCATGGCCTACCTGGAAGAGGCGTGTGTCATCCACCGAGACTTGGTATGGGCATGCAGGGTGAATACCCACAGGTGCAGGGTGAAGGGACATGTCCCCCTGAAATGGCTGGGAATGCACTAATAAATAATACCTCACAATCTCCTTTCTTCTCTCAACTTCTCGCTTCCTCCACCGCTTTGAGTGGTCCTAGTGGAAAGTACTTCATGTGGACTTAAATCTGGGCCCTAATCCCGGCCTAAACTCTTTTACCTGCTGCATGTCAGTTTACATTCTTCCAAAATGGAGATGACTGCCACTCCTTCTTAACCTCTCTGTGACTCAGTTTCCTCTTGGTAAATGGAAGAAACTGAGTTTGTCTGAAGGTGTTATTCTACCAGAATCACACTGGGGAAACTCTTAAGCAACTCTCACAATCTCTGGTGGCTGGGACTCAGGAATATTCATTTGAACACATTCCCCATATAATTCATCTGCACATTAAAATTTGAGACACACGGCCGGGCGTGATGGCTCACACCTGTAATCCCAACACTTTAGGGGTGGAGCCGGGTGAATCACGAGGTCAGGAGTTCGAGACCAGCCTGGCCAACAGGGTGAAACCCTGTCTCTGCTAAAAATACAAAAAATTAGTTGAGCCTGGTGGTGGGCACTTGTAACCCCAGCTACTCGTGAGGCTGAGGCAGGAGAATCGCTTGAATCCGGGAGGCAGAGATTGCAGTGAGCTGAGATCATGCCACTACATTCCAGCCTGGGCGACAGAGTAAGATTCTGTCAAAAAAAAAAAAAAAAGAAAGGAAGAAAAATAATTTGAGATACACTGTGGTATTATCTCTAAGGGCTCTTTCAATGCAACATTCTATAATACTAATTAGGGGTCAGGTACTCTCCCTTTGGAAGAATGGTTTTAAGAGGATTAACAATGTCAAACTATTCTTTCTTTAGTCAACTGGGAGACACTTTCTTCCTATTATCCCTGATGTTAACATTTCCTATCACATCAGGTTGCGTCAGAGCCTATCTCTGGCTAGACATCACCATGGATTTCTCTTCTAATTAGAACTCAAGAATGAAGATAAACTCGCTCATCTTGATCGTGAATCTTACACATTCAGCTTTCCAGTTAACTTCCAGCAGGCATTTGTGAAGCTTAATTAACGTTTGTAAAGCTTGGTGATGCCCTTGTAGGACAGCACACAGTAAAGCAAAGGACTGTGATTAGGGGAGACTCCTTAACTACTGATGACCCGTCAACAGTTTTCCCTCCCTTGCTGTTTTTCTGTCTCCTCTCCAGGCTGCCCGAAATTGTTTGGTGGGAGAAAACCAAGTCATCAAGGTGTCCGACTTTGGGATGACAAGGTAAAAGAGGAATGTGGTGCCAGTGAAGTCTCAGGAATGGGACTCAGGCCCCGGAACATTCTGACCTTCTCCCTTCACTCTCTCCCAGGTTCGTTCTTGATGATCAGTACACCAGTTCCACAGGCACCAAATTCCCAGTGAAGTGGGCATCCCCAGAAGTTTTCTCTTTCAGTCGCTATAGCAGCAAGTCGGATGTGTGGTCATTTGGTGAGTGTCATGCTGGGCCCCGCCGCCCCGCGATCTGGGCTGCAGACCAGATGTTGCCTTTATCAAATGCTGACAATCCTACCCACCCTGAACCCTGTATTGTGTCGTGAGGGTGTCCCACTGGAGGGTTGTGTAAGAAAGGCCCTGAAAACAGTGAAGGAGCCCTCATTATTGCATTTGTTTTTAGAGATATTGGACATGGTGGTGGGGGTTAAAATAAAAGTGGAAACAGCATTCTGGTGCCAGCTGCTGTAAAGTCAAAAGCTGAAGTCAGGAAATTCAAATAGGAGGCCCTTGAAGGCAGGGACCATGTTTTGTCAAACATTACATTTCCATACTTATCTCAATAAGTATTAATATTTTACTCATTCATTCAACAACAATTAACTGAGCATCTATTCAATGCCAAGGGCTAATCTAGGTGCCAAGGATGCAATGGTTCATACGACAGAAAAGACTTCTGTTCTTTTTTTTTTTCAGGACACAGGCTTGCACTGTTGCCAGGCTAGAGTGCAGTGGTGCAATCTCAGCTCACTGCAACCTCCCAGGTTCAAGCGATTCTCCTACCTCAGCGTCCCAAGTAGCTGGAACTACAGGTGTGCACTAGCACACCCAGCTAATTTTTTTGTATTTTTGCTAGAGATGGGGTTTTACCATGTTGGCCAGGATGGTCTCGATCTATTGACCTCTTGATCCTCCTGCCTTGGCCTCCCAAAGTGCTAGGATTACAGGCGTGAGCCACCATGCCCGGCAAGACTTCTATTCTTTTGGAACTAAATTTGAGATGGGAGAGGAGACAGAAAATCACAAAAGATCATAATAACAATCATAAACAATAATAATCACAAACAAGCTAAGGTATAGAAGATAAGGCCAGGCAATCATGAGTAGGTGCTATGAATAAAATAAAACAGTAATGGGACAGAGTGACTAGAATGGAGAGAGGGTCTGCTTTGAATAGTGTGATATGGGAAGGTCTTTCTAAGAAGGTAATATGTGAGCAGAGACATATGATAGGAGGGAGCTGTCACCATTTGGAGAGCAAAAACTTGGTGCACTCAAAGAATAGGGGGTACTAACTTAGTGGGAGAACAACAGGCAGTGAAGCCGGCAGGCCATCATAAGGAGTGAATGAATGAATGAATGAATGATGTTGGTATGGCAGGATGTACCAAGTGTTCTTGCTGGACTTGTCATGTCACCTGAAGTCATAGTTTGTGCATACTAAAGTGTACAAAAAAATATACCAGACAACCTTTTTGATTTGGATTACAAGAAGAATTATACCATGGACAAGAGCTGGTTGAAAATTGATTTTTGCCATTCAGTATGAAGGAAGGGTTTGATAAGGGCTTACTAGTAGTCAAAACCAGGGGAAGGTTTGCTAGGTAAATCTCTTAGGAGAAGAGTGAGTCTTAAAAATCTTCTCCAGCGTTTTACACTATCCATCTCTAGGAGCCAAGTGGTTTGTTAATTATGAATCCTACCTATTACTTAAAACAGTCCGCTATCCACTTAAAACAGTCCGCTATCCACCACACTTTGTTAACGAGGCTTAGGTTACAGAGTGGACTTGAAATAAATTGTGCTGACAGCATTCTTGGATGACTCTCCTCTCCCCAGTGTGTATAACTAGGAAGGTTGGGGCTGATTGTAGTCATCTCACTATGGGTGGTGAAACTGATCACACTGCACCAAGCAAGGGCCCCAGAATGAGACATCTGGAGCAATGACCACTTCAGCACATTCACCTTCTGATTCTGAATGGGGTTTATTCAGCCAAAGGGTGTCAGCCTGGGAATTTCCTGCTGTATCTTATTGAAATTCATCCCTGCCTATGACATATTACTTGAAGAGAGCCCAGAAATGAGGTTGATGGATGGATGCAGAATAGAAAGGGATCAATGAAAAAAAAGTATGAGAAAACTGGGGGTGCCAGCCTAAGCAGCAGAAGCCTGGATGGGCTAAGAGCTCCATGCCTGCATCAGCCCACTGGACTTTGTTGTATGTTTTAAGGTTTTTGCCCTAATTAGCGGTGTGCTATTCTGAACAAGTCAACCTCTTTGCACTTCATCAATATTTTCATCTATTCACTTCTCATCTATGCATCTATGTAGTAAGGCAATCGTTCTGAAACCATGTTTTAGCAGCAGCACACATTCAAAACAATTTTCACTAAAAATTCTGGTATCTTGGGTTGATAAACACTCTTATCTAAGGTCAGGTTGTGGATTTCCAACTCCTGAGGCACCTCTGAGTAACCCCTAGAGATTCTGTTCCACTGGGTCTGGCCTGGGGCGCAGGAACCTGCCACTTGAACAAGCCTCTGAGATGATTTTTATTCGGTGTTTTGGGGATCGTGCTTTGGGAATGTCTACTCTAAGATTCTCTGGAACAAACCTTGCAAAGCACTGGATTAGGTGATTTACAAGCAGTCTTCCTGGTCTGACATCCTGTGACTATATCAGCATATAATAAGGACAAAGCTGACAATTGTACTAAGGGCAGAAGAAGAAAGGAAAAGGATTAAATCAGAGGTCAAAAAGAGACGAGCCAAAGATGTATTCTGCTTGGTCTACATGGTATTTTTAAAATTCAAGAAGTTCACCTCTTAATTTTTGACTTCCTTTTTAAAAATCAGAAAGTGTTACAATTCTGATCCCTCATTTTCATGTGCCATACTTTGGCTGGAGTCAAATCATAGCTGTTTCCTTAAGACGGAGCTCTTTATCTCATTTGCCACAATTCTCCCCTATCACACTTCCTGCACTCCATTCATTTGCCTATTGCACGTTGGCATTTGAGTCTACAACTGTTAGTGGCAGCATTTGAGTTTGATATAACAAAGGGTCCATCTTGAAAATCCTTCTCCACTAGAAAGGTTGGAAAATTTCAGTTCTTTAAAATAGGACAGGCCTAATAAACCTCAGGGAGACTTGATGTACTTCTGGAGGTAGCACGTGAATCCTAATGCCAAGGAGTCTGACATTTCTAGAGGCAGGTTGGTTGGTTTGCTGTCTGTGGGCTTTGTCATTCACTGTGCTGTGCTCACCATTTCTCGTAGGTGTGCTGATGTGGGAAGTTTTCAGTGAAGGCAAAATCCCATATGAAAACCGAAGCAACTCAGAGGTGGTAGAAGACATCAGTACCGGATTTCGGTTGTACAAGCCCCGGCTAGCCTCCTCACATGTCTACCAGATTATGAATCACTGCTGGAAAGAGGTCAGTGGAGGAAGTGCTTCCCGCTGCATTGTCATATACAATTTCAGGTCCTGCCTCCTTCCCTAGAGAAAGTAACCCTCTCTGAAGGATAAGGCAAGAGGGATGACTCATGGAGATTAACAACAACATGACTTCGAGGGTCTTTTAACGGGATAGATCCCCATCACTAATGGAGCTGACGGTGACCTTAAATATTATTTTGTTTACTATATAATGTCACAAGCCATAAGCATAACTTCAGAGAGGAGGACGGGATGTGGCCTATGCCAACTTCCTTCTCGATTTTCTGAGAAAAGAAATAAAATCTGTGATATCATAAAACCATTAAAAGTACATGAAGTTAGTTCTATAATTTGGGGAACAAAGTTCACTCACACTGTGAAAATACTAAAATCGCTTAATTTGAATTCATTTTATTCATTCAGCAATTTAAAATGGGGAGCCACTTACTTTGTGCCCACCTGGCTGGCTCATTTATCCCCTCCTTGGATTGCCGGCCATGGGTTGAGCCCCATCAACATGAGTCTTAGATGGTCTTTGGTGAGTTAGAAAATCGTACATTTCGGCCAAAGTGGTAAGTTGCTGAAATAGAGAATTAATAAAAATTCATATCATTGTAGGACAACAAAGTGGAATACAAACAATTTAGAACACTAGGATTTTGTCTCAGCTTTACCATTTATTTGCCATTTATCTTTGACAATTCTCTGAACTTCCTTTTTCTTACTGTTAAGAGAATTAAATAATGCTTGATGTATGAGTTCATAGAGCCTTTATAATGAGAAACAAAGAAACAATAAAGTCATAAACAAGGGCATGAAACAAATCTTATCCACTTCATAAGGATTGACTACAATAATAATGACAGCTGATGTTCAGTTAGCACTTTTTCCTTTTTTAAACATCTTTTGTTGAGTTTTTAAATTTATAGACTTTATTTTTTAACAAAGAGTACAGAGTTCTCAAATACCCTCCTCACCTGAACAGTTTCTCTGTTCACTGACATTTGGCAAGAGTGTGATAATTTGTTAGAATTCATGAACCTTTATTGATCCGTTATATTAACTAAAGTTCATAGTTTACACGAAGGTTCAGTCTTCGTGCTCTAGATTTCTGTAGGTTTTGATAAATGAATAGTGCCATGTATCTGCCATTATAATAGCAGACAGAATAGTTTCACTGCCGTAAAAATTTCCTGTGCTTCCCCCATTTATCCCTCTCCTCATCCCCAAACCACTGGCAACTGCTCATCTCTGTACTGTTTCCATAGTATTGCCTTTCCCATAATGTCATATATTGGCATCATACAGCATGTGTGCTTTTCAGACTGATTTCTTTCTCTTAGTAGTATGCCTTTAAGGTCCCTCCATGTCTTTTCATGGCTTGATAGCTCATTTCTTTTTGTTGACAAATAATATTCCATTGTACGGATATACCACAGTTTGCATATCTATTTACCTACTAAAGGAAATCTTGGTTGCTTTCAGGTTTTTTTGTTTGTTTGAGTTTTTGTTTTGTTTTGTTTTGTTTTGTTTTGAGATGGGATGTCCGTTACCCAGGCTGGAGTGCAGTGGCATGATCTCAGCTCACTGTAACCTCTGTCTCCCAGTCTCAAGTGAATCTCCCACCTCACCTCCCAAGTAGCTGGGACCACAGGCATGAGCCGCTATGCCCAGCTAATTTTTTTGCATTTTTTGTAGAGACAAGGTTTTGCCATGCTGCCCAGATGAGCTCAGGCAGTCCACCCACCTCAGGCCTCCTGCAGTGCTGGGATTACAGGTGTGAGCATCCAGGCAGACTGGTTTCTTTCACTTAGTAATATGCCTTTAAGGTCACTCCATGGCTTTTTGGCTTGATAGCTCATTTCTTTTTATTGCTAAATAATATTCCATTGTATGGATATACCACTGTTTGTTTATTTACCTACTAAAGGAAATCTTGCTTGCTTTCAGTTTTAAGTGATTATGAATAAAGCTGCTATAAATGTTTATGTGCAGGTTTTTGTATGCACATAAATTTTCAACTCGATTGGGTAAGTGCCTAAGAGTATGCTTGCTGAATCATATGGTAAGGCTATGTTTAGCTTTTTAAGAAACTGCCAGAATGTCTTCCAAAGTAGCTGTACTATTTTACATTAGCCCAGCAACGAGAGTTCCTCATTAGCATTTGTGGTTTTGGATTTCAGTGGTTCTAATAGATGTGTAGTTATATTACATCATTGTTTTAATTTGCATTTTCCTAGTGACATATAATGTTAAGAACATTTTCATATGTTTATTTGACACCTGTATATCTTCTTGGTGATATCTATTCAGATCTTTTGCCCATTTTTCAATCAGGTTGTTTACTTTCTTACTGTTGAGTTTTAAGAGTTCTTTGCGTATTTTGGATACAAGTGCTTTATCAGATATGTATCTTGCAAATATTTTCTCCTGTTCTGTGACTTTTCTTCTCATTCCCTTGACAGTGTCTTTCACAGAGCAGACTTTTAAAATATTTTAACAAAGCTCATCATCAACTTAATTATTCATGAATTATGCTTTTGGTATTATATCTAAAAACTCATCCCCAAGCCCAATGTCACCCAGATATCCTCCTATGTTATCTTATGGAAGTTTTTATAATTTTGCATGTTACAGTTAGGACTTTGATCCACTTTGAGTTAATTTTCCTGAAAGGAGTAAGGTTTGTGACTAGAGTCACTGTTTTCTGTATGGATGTCTAATTATTACAGCACTGTTTGTTGAACAGATTATACTCTTTCTCCTCTGCTCCTTTGTCAAAGATCAGTTTACTATATTTATTTGGATCTATATCTGGGCTGGTTCATTAATCTTTTTGTTGATTCTTTCACCAGCACCATGTGTCATTATTACTGTATCTTTAGAGTAAGTCCTGAAGTCAGGTAGGGTCAATCTTCCAGCTTTGTTCTTCTTCATTATGATATTGTGTCTCTGGGTCTTTTGCTTCTCCACATAAATGTTAGAGTCAGTTTGTCAATGTCTACAAAATAACGTGCTGAGATTTTTATTAGAGTTGTATTTAATCTGTAGATCAAGTTGGAAAGAACTAACATTTTAACACTGTAGTGCCTTTCTGTCCCTGAGCATGGAATGTCTCTCCATTTATTTAGATCTTCGCTTTATTTCGTTAGAACTTTTATTTTTTTCTCATACAGATCCTGTAGATATTTTCTGAGTCTTGTACACAGATATTTCATTTTTTGGTGTTCTTTAGCAATAATTTCATGGTTTATTTTTATATGTGATTTATTTAATTCTCAAAACAATTTAATGAAGTAGATACTATTATTGTCCCCATTTTGCAAATGACAAAACTGAGGTTCACAGAGGTTAAGTAACCTGCTCAATGTCACACAGCTAATTAGTGGTAAAACTGAGACTGAACACTACTCCACTGGATTCCAGAATACCTGCTATTAACAACTAGGGCAATGTATATGGAATACAGTCAATGTGGAAGTGCATATAAAAATCTGCAAGGGATGCTGCTATTAAATTCTGGTTTGTTTTAGACTTACCTTTGACACACAGATGCAAGGAACTTATAGAGTTCTTTTTTCCCTTTCCAGAGACCAGAGGATCGGCCAGCTTTCTCCAGACTGCTGCGTCAACTGGCTGAAATTGCAGAACTGGGACTTTAGTAGAGACTGAGTAGCAGGCCACGGGCTGCAGTTCCTGATGGAGGAAGGGTATGTCCTCCTCCCATAGAGCATTAGAAGCCGCCACCAGCCCAGGACCCTACAGAGGCAGCCTGGCCTGTGGCGCCAGTCCCTGAGTTACCACAGAAGTAGCATCCTGACCACGGCTGGCAGTCAAGCCACAGCTGGAGGGTCAGCCACCAAGCTGGGAGCTGGGCCAGAACAGAAGTGATGTCTCTGCCCTCTCGCTAGCCTCTTGTCACATGTGGTACACAAACCTCCACCTGACAGCTTTCAGGCAGCATTTCTTGCACTTCTTAGTAATAGAGACAGACATGAGTAAGACCCAGATTGCTATTTTTGTTATTTTAAACATGAATCTAAAGTTTATGGTTTAAGGGACTTTTTATTTGACCCAACAACACAGTATCCCAGGATACGGGGGCAAGGGAGCAAAGAGCATGACTCTTTTTCTAAGAAAACTGGTGAGTTAACCAAAGTTAGAAAGAGTGTGCTCTGTTGCTACGATGCTGTCAGCCGCAGCTTCCTGCCACAGAGAATGGTGGAGCAGCTGCTCCAACAGGAGGCCGGATACTCTGAGAAGCAGCTCTATGAGGTTTTACAGAGTACGTTGCTGCCTCTCTCCTTGAAGGGAGTTTGGTGAGACCCACTGGATGGATTGGGGTGAACAGTTCGGGTCCCGTGCTTGGAGCATTGGGTATCTGATGTCTGTGCCAGGACAATGACTACGTGGTACAAGAGAGGCCTTAGGTTTTATCATTCCCATGCTCATCCTTCATACCAAGCTATGCAGGTGACTATGTCTCCTCTTCTGCACAGAATGCTTCCGCCAGCATCTTGAGAACGATTACTCGTAAATACTGACTCTTGGGGTCATCCTTTCCAGCCTCTGGGAATCAGCCCCCTCTCTGCACTATCTAATCCTGATCAACAGAGGGCAGCATTGTGTTGATTAGTTGTTGGCCTGGTGAGCAATTGAAACTTGTTTAGGGTTGAGCAATTTTAAGGTTGAGACTCCAAGTCTCTCCAAATTCTAGGAGAGAAATAAAGAGTCTGCTCTTGCTCAGACCGTCAAGATGGAAACAGTCAGGCACTGACTGGCACTTCCAAGATGCAGGAGAATGCCTACTCTGGCTTGAGCACTTCTATATGCAAGGTGAATATGTACTGAGCTAGGAGTCTTTACTGCAAAATCTCTGTTCACTCTGAGTTCACATCCCCATGAGGCAGTATTATTATTCCCATTTTACAAATAATGTCACTGAGGCTTTAAGAAGCCAAGACATCTGCCCAAAGTGACGGAACTACAAAGTCTAGAGCTGGGATTCTAGCCCAAATCTGTCTGACTCCAATACACAGATTCTTTATTCCTATTCAACACTGCCTCCTACTGAAAATGAAAGGGATTGCAGGGGGGGATAAATACAGCAGAGAGGAAAGATGGAAAGACAGTAAAGAAGTCTATAGAACCACTAGCGAAGAGTGTTGCCCTGGCACTCCTTTTCCTACTTTATATCCTTATCTTGGTCATGTTAATGACTTTGGAGTTATTCAGTTAATGAACTCTTTAATTCTCACAACCAACCCATCAGGCTGCTTGAAGCCATTTATAGACGAGCTTCAAAGCAACTTTAAAAGGTTCTTCTGTAGAAGTATGAGTTCTTCCTTTAATTATCATTCCAACTTTGAGCTGTAGTCTTCTGGAACACTTCATGGGGAGGCATATTCCCTGATATATGAGAGGATGGTGTTGCAGTTGGCTCTTTCTAAATCATGTGACATGTTGACTGGCTTGAGATTCGGATGCATAACTTTAATTATAATTATTGTGAAGTAGAGAGCCTCAAGATAAAACCCTGTCATTCAGAAGATGATTTTACTCTGCTTATCCAAAATTATCTCTGTTTACTTTTTAGAATTTTGTACATTATCTTTGGGAACCCTTAATTAGAGATGATTTCTGGAACATTCAGTCTAGAAGGAAAACATTGGAATTGACCGATCTCTGTGGTTTGGCTTAGAAAATTCCCCTGTGCATGGTATTATCTTTTTCAAGCTCAGATTCATCAAAGCCTTAACTGAAATGTGTAGATATTTCACCTCCCAGTGCCTATCCCACAAAATGGGCTTCCTGTCTGGTTTTTCTCTCACATTTTGTAAATGGTGCCCTGTGTTTGTAGAGAACTCCCTTATACAGGGTGTTGGTTCTAGTTTCATTTTGTAGACTTTGCATTTTGTACCTTTTGACTATGTATTTATATTTGCATCAGATGCATATTTATTAATGTACAGTCACTGCTAGTGTTCAAAATAAAAATCTTACAAATATTTGTTATCCTTCGTGGGGCACACAGAGTTAAAAGCTGAGTATAGCAGTTAAAGCTGTGTTTTAATAAATATGGTGCATAGGGCCTGGGTTCTGTATTTATTCAATTGGCAAACTCTCAGGACTTTTCCTTAGGTAAGAATGGTTACATGGTTTCATTTTCCACAGTCAGTTGTTAAGACTACATATCATTGAACAACATTCATTCAATAAGTAAATATCAATGTTCCTATGGGTCATGCACAGAGCTCAGTGTATGTATCCTCATGCAGACAAAGATGGAAAAGGCATAGTCTTTACTTATATTAAAAAAAAAAGTCTCCTAGTCTGATTGAAAAGGAAAACATAAATAAAATTATAATACAACAATTAGGGCAATGACAAAAAACTGTGGTCAAAGAAGAGAAGAGCTCAGAAAAAGTGATGGAATCTAACAGGGAAAGGATGACATCAAGGAAAACCTCTTAGAGCCCTGCTACTCAAAGTGCGGTCCCTGGACCAGCAGCAATAACATCACCATGTTGTGAGAAATGCAGATTCTCAGGCTTCTTCCTCACCTACTGAGCAAGAATCTTCATTTTAACAAGATCTGCAGGTAATTGTATATACATTACGAAGCACTGTCATAGAGGATCTAATGTCTACCCCAGTTCTGAAGATAAAGTATGAGAAGTATGATTTATAAGGCAAATAAGTGGGCAGAAATAAGAGAAATACTTTCCAGGTAGAGAGGACAGGATGTATGCAAGATGTATGGGAAAGCTATTGTCAGTTCACTATTGCTGGAGTGTGTGTGTGTGTGTGCGCGCGCGTGCGCGCGCTCAGAAAAGATAAGGATGATAGAAGAGGTGGGTAAATTGAAACTGTGACTATGAGACTATAAATCTAGGCAAGAACTATATATTCAAAGACCAAGAGGATGGAATTTCACCCTATAGGTAGAAAAGATGTCATTGCACAGGAAGAGAAGGGCAAATTTGCGATTCGTGTTTAAGAATATATTCTGGCAGCAGCGTAGTGAATGGATTTGAAAAAGGCAAAGCCAGTGGAAGACAAACTAATTTGGAGATGATTCCTGCCTTTTTCACAGTACCATATTATTTTTCCTAATCATTCACTGTCATCTGCTGTGTGACATATGGAAATTGTAATCTGGAGTTCTTCACTCACTGTTGGATAGCAATAAAATAGCTTTCCCTCTGAAAACCCCAGGAATATCAAGGCTGGGTGGTCACAGTTTTGGTGTACTGAGCACTCTGTGCCTTTCAGTCCACCAAATGTCCAGGTCCATTGCCAGAGTCAGTTCATGTGCCAGTCGACCACTGAGCATGGGTAAGAAAGCCCATGGCTTCCATGCAGTCCTTCCTAGAGCTCAGCTCTGGGCTGGAATCTCACTGTTAAGTCATCCACATGAGAAAGTCAAAAGCAGATTGGAGGAACAGATTTGCTTCTCAGTGGATTTTTCTTGCAGTCCCTGCTCTCCTCGGAATCTCCTAACACCTAAGCCCACCCTTTGAGGAAGAGACAAATACTCCATTCAGCAAGATGGGGAATGTGTGTGTCAGTAGGTGCAGAAGGAGCTGCAGATTCCCAGTTAGAGGGCTTGGGAAGGTGGCCTAGTCAGGAAGAGCGGGTTAGGCGTGGAAGCTGCATTTGAACAGTAAGCACATGGTTTCACTTCAGAATATATGTTAATTTGCATGGGCTTTAATGGTGGAGGTGCTGAAATTTTAGTGCACTGAAGTTTACTTGCCAGAGCCACCCCTTGGCACCACACTAGGGGTTCGTGTATGGTCATGTAAGAGTGTGTCCCAATGACTTTGAGATTCTCCCCAAGTTACAATGTATAGTTGGCTTGTAGGGTAACAGAATCATACGGACAGTGAGTGGTGGAAGGAGTTTCAGAGGTCATTTATTTCATAAATGGTTACTGTTCATCTACTATGGCTCTGTCAGGTACATGATATAAAAAGATGACTTAAGATATCAGTTAGGGACCAAATATGTCACACTCAAATTAGTATAATTTAAGGAGAGCTTTTTCACAGAAGGACTATTTAAAACCGTGTGGGTCAGTTTAGGAGAACCTTAGAAAGTGGTACAGAGGAAAATAACAGCTGAGTAGTCATGCTATGGTTTGAATGTTTGTGTTCCTCCAAAATTCCTATTGAGACAATCTCCAGTACAATAGTATTGAGTGATGGGGCCTTTAGGAGGTGATCAAATGGAAGAGAAAATATATTTACTATTCATTAAGTGGAGGTGGATCATCATAAAGGTCTTCATCCTCATTGTCTTCACGTTGAGGAGGTTGAGGGGAAGGAGGAAAAGGAGAGTTGGTCTTGCTGTCTCAAGGGTAACAGAAGCAGAAGGGGTGGAGGAGGTGGAACGGGAGGCAGGAGAGGCAGGTACACTCAGTGTAACTTTAGAGAAATGCATCGTAACTTCTGTCTGACCTTTTGCCTTCTCATTTCTCTAAAAATGTTTCTGTATGACACAAAGACTTCTTTCACTATTTGCTTTAGCTTCAGTGCGCATGTCATAGAAGGGTCCATGTCATAAAAGAAGTCAAGAGTAACCTTGAATAACCAAAACCCTTCGCCAGATTGTCTACAACATCAGTTTGTTTTCTGACACTGCCTCTTCTTTCTTTCTTTTCAACAAGATGGGGTTTCACCATGATGGCCAGGCTGGTCTTGAACTCCTGAACTCAGGTGATCCACCCACCTCGGCCTCCGAAAGTGCTAGGATTACAGGCATGAGCCACCGCGCCTGGCCGACACTGCCTCTTTTACATCTTCTTCCTCATTGCCTGGTGCTGGCTCAGTAGCACTCATCCCCATCACATCATCATTTTTCCGTTAATCCTTCTGGAGTGACATCTATTAGCCCTTGATTTTTCCAAGATCCACATCTTGAGACCCTTCACACATGCCCCTCACCCACCTTTTTGCCATATGCTCAATCTCTTTTTTTTTTTTTTTTTTTTTTTTTTTTTTTTTTTGAGACAGAGTTTCGCTCTTGTTACCCAGGCTGGAGTGCAGTGGTGCGATCTCGGCTCACCGCAACCTCCGCCTCCTGGGTTCAGGCAATTCTCCTGCCTCAGCCTCCTGAGTAGCTGGGATTACAGGCACACGCCACCATGCCCAGCTAATTTTTAGTATTTTTAGTAGAGACGGGGTTTCACCATGTTGACCAGGATGGTCTCGATCTCTTGACCTCGTGATCCACCTGCCTCGGCCTCCCAAAGTGCTGGGATTACAGGCTTGAGCCACCGCGCCCGGCCATGCTCAATCTCTTTCATGGTTTTTGTGATTGGCTCTGTTGTAAATCCTGTGAAATTAGGTACAATATCTGGACACATTTTTCTCCTGCAGGAACTTGTTATTTTGGGCTTGATGGCTTTCACAGCTTTTCCTGTAACAACGATAGCATCTTCGATGGTGTAATCCTTCCAGACTTTCTTGATCTTCTATCAGGGTTCTCTTTTAACAGCCTTGACAATCTTTTCCCAAGAGTACTGTATATAATGGGCATTAAAGTCCTTATGACCCTCTGATCTAGAGGCTGGATTAGAGGTGTGTTTGGGGGCAAGTAGATCACTTTGAAGCCTTCAGTGCTGAACTCATGGGGTTCTAGATAACCAAGGGGCATTCTCCAATATCAAAAGAACTTTGAAAGGCAGTCCCTTAGAGGCAAGATACTTCCTGACTTCATGGACAAAGCATCAATGGAACTAATCCAGAAAAAGAGTTCTCATTGTCCAAGCCTTCTTGTTGTACGACCAAATACTGGCAGCTGGTGTTTAACATTTCCCTCCAAGGCTTGGAGGTTAGCAGCTTTATAGGTAAGGGCAGCCCTGATGATAGGCCTGACTGCATTGGCACAAAACAGTAGAGTTAGCCTCGCCTTTCCTGCCTTAAATCCTGATGCTCGCTTCTTTTCCTTACTAATCAATGTTCTTTGTGACTTTCCCCTCCGCTCCCCAGAATAGGGTACTTTCATCCAAATTAAAAATCTGTTCAGGCAGATACACTTTCTCCTCCATGATTTTGTTAATGGTATCTGATAACTTGTCTGCTGCCTCTTGGTCGACAGAAGCTCCTCCTGTTATCTTGACATTTTTTAAGCCAAATCTCTCTCTGAAATTATCAAACCGTCTTTGCTGACATTAAATCCTTCCGCTTTAGATCCTTCCCCTTTCTTTTGCTTTAAGTTGTCATATAATGACTTCGTTTTTTCATGACTCATATGAGAGTCTATGGGTATGTCTTTCTTACAGCAATCTTCATGGCAATGCACCTGCCTAACGGGTGCATTTTCGATATGAGCTAAAAAGGCATTTAACCCAAAGCGCAAGGTTTTCATACCTGCTGGCACAGCAGCAGCTACAGCTGCATGAATTTTCTTTTCTTTTTTTTCTACAGTGGTCTTTATGCTGAATTCATTCATCTTAACATGCTGGGCAACCGCAGCTGCAGACCTCAATCTATGGTACATACCAGGAAATTCAACTTTTTTCTCTGCTTCTTGAGAACACTTCCAGCATCACTGGTGTCACTTTATGTGGGTTTCATAATGTTATTCAAGGTTTGCTGTATTACACTAACCATGATGAAAAATGTTTTTTTCATGAGAACCAGGAGATACCACATTTTACTCTGGTATCCAATTAACCGGAGAGATGAATTGCTCACTCAGGGATGATTAGCATCACACAGCACTTGAAGAAGTACTGGCAACACTTGAGCTTACCACAGTAGCAGCAAGAGATGGCCACAGGCCATTTCAGGGGTGGTAACTCACACCTATAATCCCAGCACTTTGGGAGGCCAAGACGGAAGGATCACCTGAGGTCAGAAGTTTGAGACCAGCCTGGTCAACATGGTGGAACCCTGTCTGTACTTAAAAATACAAAACTTAGTCAGCTGTGGTGGCACACACCTGTAATTCCAGCACTTTGGGAGGGTGAGGCATGAGAGTCACCTGAGGTCAGGAGTTTGGGACCAACCTGGCCAACATGGTGAAACCCCATGTCTACTAAAAACACAAAAATTAGCCAGGTATGGGGCCACACGCCTGTAATCTCAGCTACTCAGGAGGCTGAGGCACGAGAATCACTTGAACCCGGGAGGCCGAGGTGGCAGAGAGCTGAGATCATGCCACTGCACTCTAGCCTGGGCAACAGAGTGACACTGTCTCAAAAAAAAAAAAAAAAAAAAAAAGAGAGATGGTCACAAAATCACTGTAGTGTAGTATGGATTACAGTTAATTTTCTGCATTTATGATTTAATATTGCATTGTTATGTTTGTTTACATTTCTCCTAACTGAAAGGCACAGTCCAGAGTTTGTGTCTGTGTGTAAGTTTTGATAAATTTTAACTTTTTAATCACAGATTTGTGTATATTTTATGGTTGTAAATGATCAAATAGAGTAATGTCTGTATATTGTATGCATTCATGACACATCTTTTTCTTAATTGTTTTGCTAATTCTAGGTTATGAGATTCATCTGTAAGTTTTTTCAAATTGTTGTCAATCTCCAAAAACTTTTCCAATATATCGATTGACAAACATCTGTATGTAAGTGGACCCACGCAGTTCAAACCCATGTAGTTCAAAGGTCAATTGTAGATTCTCGTTCCTTACCCTCTCAGTTGACCTCCATGCACACCCCTCTACATCCATGTAGAGCTACCATGAAGCTTCGAGTTCCTTTGCATTTTCTCAAAGACTGATTTTGAGTAGAAGTTTCCATAAGCTGAGATAAGTGACACAGACACTCATTTGCTTTGCTTTTCTGTCCTTCTGAAAGTATTTTTCCATTTAAGACTACATTTGATCTCTACAGCCATTTGAGGAGGGCAGTAGGGGTGAAGAGGGGGTCTCACTTGACAGAGGGGGGCAGTGATACACAGAGAGACTAACTCACACACACCTGGGGGTGTAGAGCTACCTGACACAAGTGAGATTAGCACTTAGGTCTTTTGTCAAGTTCTACTTTCTTCCTAGGGATCACACCAAAATTCAAACCATGTTTAAAAATTATGTAATCCCAGCATTTTGGGAGGCTGAGGTGGGTGGATCACCTGAAGTCGGAAATTCAAGGCCAGGCTGGCCAATGTGGCAAAACTCCATCTCTACTAAAAATTAAAAAAAAAAAAAATTAGCTGGGTGTGGTGGTGAGCGCCTGTAATCCCAGCTACTCGGGAGGCTGAGGCAGGAAGAACGGAACCTGGGAGGCGGAGGTTGCAGTGAGCTGAGATTGTGCCATTGCACTCTAGCCTGAGTGACGGAGACTCTGTCTCAAAAAAAAAAAAAAAATTAGAATTAGAACCCCATTTTTGAGCATTTATTATATACCAGACTCTGTTTAGTATGTTATGTTAAAATTTCATTTAATTGTCACAAGAACCTAAGGGTTATACTGTTTTGTTTTGTTTTAAGACAGTGTTTTGCTCTGTTGCCTAGGCTGGAATGTAGCTGCATCATCTCGGCTCACTGCAACCTTTACCTCACAGGCTCAAGCTATTCTCATGCCTCAGCCTCCCACATAGCTGGGATTATAGGCATGTGCCACCACACCCAGCTGATTCTTTGTATCTTTAATAGAGACCAGGTTTTGCCATATTGGCCAGTCTGCTCTCAAACTCCTGGCCTCAAGTGATCCACCTGCCTTGGCCTCTCAAAGTACTGGGATTACAGGTGTGAGCCATTGCGACTGGCCGAAATAGGTAAAATTATTATCAACTCAGCGTTACAGATGAGAAGTATAGGGCTCAGTAGATCAGAGAAATGACCCATAGTCCCACAATTATTAAGAACCAGAATGGGGGCTTGAGGCCGGACCTAACTATCTCCAAGTTCCAATGCTCCCAAGCATTCTGTGGGACTGATTTTAGGGCCACTTACACTACCCTCCAAGAGTACAGCAGCATTGACCCATTGTACTTCAGTTACATTGTTGCATTCCAAATCCAGTTCAGAATATGCTCAGTCCCTCATCAGCTCTTATCTAAAATTATTGTAAATTGTATTTGTTTCAATAAAGATGAAATGTTATTTGCTATCAAGTTATGTGTAAAAGATCTGACCTTCAAGAGAGGCCAGGTCTTCAGAAGTTGTGGAAAATGAGAGAAATATAGCAGGGAATAGAGGGTATGCATTGCCAAGCCGCCCGACGTAGAGCTGCAATGATGCCACCACAAAACAGTCCTTAAGTTTCTATCTATAAAATAACAGGGGCTACTTCTTGGAATTTTGTGAGGATGAAATGAACCCATCCATGTAACATCCTTAACATAGAGGCTCGCCTCAAAGAAACCTTTAGTAAATGTTCGTTTCAAATATATGCCTTAACAAATTACTTTAGAATACAAAGAAAGAGATAGGCAACCCAGTTTCCTAGGGAAAGTCTTGTGGTCTGGCCAGACTTGGCCAACCCTTCTGCTTCCTGGGCCTCTGTTCCTTGATCTATAAAATGAGGCAATTTTGAGCAAAAGTGGTCAGGTTCTGTCTACAGAATGGCCAGTGTAAATTATGTAACTGCCCATCAAGTTTCTCTCTTCCTGCCATCCACATAAACGCTCAGAACCAAATGTGCTAGCAAGCTCATAGCACGTAGATTTGTGACTGCTCTTGCGGTTTTGTTTTCGTTTTTGGTCTTATGCATATTTTATTCTCCATCTCGTCTTGGCACCCTTTTCCTTCCTTTTTAAAAATTTCTTGCTGATTTTTAATTTTTTAATGTAACGTATTCCTATAACTTACATTTAATATGTTTTTGGAATAAGGTAGCATATCAGTAAACACACTGACTTAGGTTGGAAGGGGGAAATGAAGCTGTATGAGATTGTGGTAAAGAGCATGGGTTTGACTTCACTACCTTGGACAAATTATTAAACCTTAGTTGCTTCAGTTACAAAAATGGGAAAAATTATTTTCCTCATAGAAAAATTGTGAAAAATTAAGTGAGGTAATGAACTTGGTAAATGTTAGCCATTATTATTATTATTATTACTATTATTTATGTTTTCCTTTCATGCCTATTCCAGATACTTCATTACTGGCGTCTATGAAGCAGCATCTGCTGATAGTTTTAAAATAGAGATCTCGATACTCTAAGTAACTTGAAGATTTTCTAAAACTCAAGGCAATGTTACCACATGGACAACACGTGGGCCACAGTTTTGCAAATCGCAAAGCAATTCTAACCGATAACCTCTACCATTTCATTGCTGATGGCACAGCTTGGGGTTGGATGTGAAAGAAATCTGAAGGCACTAGACAGACAGCTACACATGACAATGGCAAAGTTTAAAATTTTCACTCATGGGTGTTCATTCCATCCATTTTCACTGAACTCCTGTTAAGTACCAGGCTCTGGGGACTCAGTGGGAAAGCAAGACAGACATATCCCTGCTCCCTTAGATTTTATAGTCTCATGGTGGAATACAGGCAAGTGTACTGACAATCACAACACAGAATAGTAAGTTAGATGATAGAGGGAGGCCAGGCAGCTAAGGGCACATAGACAACTCATCTCAAGCTAACCCAGACACGTAGGAATCTTGGAGGAAGTGACATCTAAAGGCATACCAGTAGGTGAACAGAACTTCATCAGGTAAACTGGGAAAAATTGTGGAACGTGGAGGGAATGCCGGGACAGAAAGAGTGATTCAAGGAGCCCTGCATGTACAAATGTCAGACACAACAGAGAACACAGCAACTTTGAGGAACTAAAAGCTGTTCCTTTTAGCTGAAGTGCAGCAAGCTTGTTCACATGGAGAGATAGCGGCCAGCTCTTGAAGACCCTCCCAGGCCACTGAAGAGAGTATGCACTTCATCCAGAGGGTGGTGGGGAGCTACGGAAGCGCCTTAAACCTGGGAGGCGCATGTCCTTCTTTCTAACTCATGTCATTTTCCACTTTCAGAGGGGAGTTGGAGTGCATCCAACCTACTTCATTTAATAGGTGGGGAAACAGGGGTGAAACTCCTTGCCTAACATCATTCTTCTGTTAGTTGCAAAATTAGGACCAAAAGGCAAGCCTCTGGATTTCCAACACAGTGGCTTCAAAAGACCACACTACTCTCCTTAGCACGCAAATAAAACTCAGAGGTCAGGGAGTTGCTTTTGCCTAAGATCTAACCAAATATATATGTAATAGTCTTTTCTGTTTTCAGGCAACTTGTTCCTGAAGGTGAAAAGACAGGGAAGGAACAACAGGGAGAAATGCATCTTCCGAAAACTACAATGTCTGAAATAATATGCCCCGTAGAATGAAAACATGACTTATTGGGATTCTCATTGTTAATATTTGTAATCACTAACACTTGAAATCCCAAGGATCATGGTGGAAAATGAAACATTTTTAAAAAAGGAAACCTCGGTTCTGTTTTTAAACCCATTCTCCACAAACACCCCCACAGCTTTTCACACAGCACCAGGGACAGAAATGTATGTATATATATGTCATTTTTTTTTCTGATATAGCAATTTGAATTGGAATTAGAGACTTAAGATCAAACCATAAGGAATCATGGATTCTGAGAACTTGGGACATAAGGTGAGATCAGTAGGGGCAAGCAAAGGCTTCCATAAATCCTTTGCTAGGGCTTGAATAATGAGGCTTCTCTGTAAATCACCCTTATTAGGAATAGCTGAATGATTAAGTATACATTTGTGGGCCCTAGGAAACCATTCCTTATGTCTCAAATGCTTTCAAATTATTTACCCTGTAAGGTACAAAGGGCAACTGTTATTCACTGTATTGCAGATACGGAGACCTCTGTGGAGCAGAGTGGAGATGTGACTTGCTCAGGTGTCTCAAGGTTAGAATTTGGTGCAACCTGCCTTCAGCCCGGTCTGAAGGCCCACCAGGCTGCATCGCAGTGAGAATTGTTTCTTTCTCTTTTTTTCTTCCTTTTCCTTTCTTTTTTCTCTCTCTTTCTTTACCTTTTTTCCTTTTCTTTCACCTACCAAGGCTGCATCTCAATGAGAACGGTTTCTTTCTCTCTTTTCTTTCTCTTTCTTTCTTTGGCCTACCAGGCTGCATCTCAATGAGAATTGTTTCTTTCTTTTCCTCTGTTTTTTCTTTTATTTGTTTATTTATTTATTTATTCATTCATTTTTGAGAGTCTCACTCTGTCACCCAGGCTGTAGTCCAGCAGTGGGATCATAGCTCACTGCAGCCTCAATCTCCCAGTCTCAAGCAATCCTCCCACCTTAGCCTCCTGAGTAGCTGGGACCACAGGTTCATGTCCCCACACCCATCTTTTTTTATTTTTATTTTTTATTTTTAGTAGAGATGAGGTTTCGTTGAGTTGCCCAGGCTGGTCTCTATTTCCTGAGCTCAAGCGATCCTCTGGTCTCAGCCTCTCAAAGTGTTGGTATTACAGGTGTGAGCCACCGCAGGTCAGATAATTGTTTCTTTAAAGAGCCGGAAACGGCAGATAAGCCTTGAAGACAAAGGTTCCTGTTCTCTCAGTGCTTCCTGTCACCTATTTGTCCGTTACGCAATTCTTCCAGAACGAAGTTGAGGCAGGCCCCTGTTAAAGAGGTGGCAGCTTCAGGGACTCTTCTCCAGCCAACTAGAAGGGAGCGGAAGAAGTTATTCTTGAGCAAAGGAGCCCCATCAGGGAGCAGGCTCAACTGGTGGAAGGTCCCTTTCCCTAGCCCCAGTTGCATCTTCTGTCACTTCACCCTGGTCCTTCTCACAGCACTATGGACTGTAACTGGACATTTGCTAGGTTAACTTACACCCGTCTCTCCTGGCAGGTGACAAACTTCAAGGGGGCAGGGACCATGTCTTTTATACACCACTGCACACCCAGGTCCTAGCACGATCCTCGGAACAGAATAGGCAATCAATAAAGATTGGGTTGATAAACGAGCACTTGGAAATCACGTGGGGCCAATGAGATCCGAACGCGGCCGAAGCTCTCGTCCTCGGGTAGCTGCAGGTGTGGCTCCCGGTGATGGAGGCCGTGGAAGAAGCCCTCCCTCCCTTTCCCGCCCCCAGGGCAGGAAGCCTGGGTGCCGAGCGGTCCTCCGAGCCCGGGTTGCAGGTCCCGGGCGCGCCGGCGGTACAGCGCGCAGCGCGGAGAAGGGCTCGCCGCAGCCATTTCCTGCCCTTTGTGTGACAGCCGCAGCGGCGAAGGGGCGGGCGCCGGGCGGGGGCGGGGCCGGGGCGGGCGGAGCCGGGGCGGGGCCGAGCGCGGCGCAGCGGAGCGGGGCAGAGCATCCTGCGCCCCGGCGCGGGGCCCTGCGGTAGCTTAGGGCCCCTCCCCTGGACCGCGCTGCAGAGCCAGGTAAGCGGCGCTCGCAGGCCTCGGGCCCGGCACTGGGACCGGGATGAGGCCGTGAGGATGCGCGAGGGGCCGCCCCCTCTCCCGGCCCGCGGGGGGCGCTCGGCGCTGCGCCCTGGCTAGCTCGAGGCCGGGCCTCAGGCCCCACGCGGCCCCTTTCCCCCTCGGGCCCACCCGGCGTCCCGCGGTCCGGACCCTCTGGCCGGGAGGCGCGGGCGCATCGCGGAGCTCCGGCGAGGCGGCTGGGGAGCCGCAGCAGCAGGTGCGCGGCCTGGGCCGGAGCCGCCAGCCCGGGAGGAGGCGGTGCTAATCTCAGAGACCAGAGACACCTGCAGTGGCCCCGAGCCCGGCGGCGGCGATATCCTCTGCTCCAGGTACTGCAGAGCGCTGGCCCCCGCCTCTGCCGCCGAGACCACCGTCACCTCTCCCAGGGCCAGCGAGAGCCGCCTGGGCCCGCCTGGCAGCCGCCTCGGCCACACAGAACGTGTGATGGGTGGGGCGAGGGGCGCAGCGGCGATGTTTGGGGGCGGAGGGCTTTGACGCGAGAGGAGCAGGTCAGACCCGCTTGGAAGCTTTCTGGCTTACACTAGCATCGCTCTCCCGGCTGGCTGCGGGTAGGATGGAGGTGGGGGAAGGGGATGAGTGGGCTGACTCCTTCGGGAAAAGGTTGTTTTTTTTCGCTCTGAAGAACCAGGAAGATGCCTACCTGTCTGTTGTGGCGTCTGCTTTTCGGGACAGTCCTACCCCTCACCCCAAAGAAAAGCGCACCTATGTGCAAAAGAAGAGGAGGAGGTGCTCTCTGCTTGGGGATGGGGGCAGGTAGCATGGCCCACAGAAGCATGGCTCTTTATACCCAGAACCCAGCTAGAAACGACACTGACAGCCCCTGTGCCTCCCCAGCCCAGGGAATCTGACGTCGACTTCTGCTTGCCTACTTTCCCCAGCGCAGTGGAACCACTCACCAGGGCTGATGAGCCATCAGCTGTCCTTCCAGCTAGGCCAAGAATGGGACAAGGATCTTTTTCTGCTAGTTCCTGGGTGCCTGTGCCCTCAGCATGGGCAGGGAGATGGTGGCAGTCCTGCAGGCAGGAGGGACAAATCTGGAGAGTGTTGGTTTCTGTGTTCCCATTTTCTACCTCCTGTCTGTGTCCCAGTTAGGTCAGTGGGTCTCACCTTACTTTTGGATACAGGCTGTGCCAGCAACCTGGGGCTCTCAGATCTTAGAGGGCAAAAATCTAGGTCCGTGTCTATGGGCAGGCCCGGCGGTTGTTTTCTCCACCATTAGACCCTCGCTCTGTGGCCTTCCTGGTGGCCTCCCATCCCCACTTCCATACAGTGTCCTGCCCTTCCCCCATTCTCCAGTGTCAGAAATTGTTTTCAAGAAAGGAGCCAATGACTGTGTTTATCTTGAAGATCTAAATACCGAAGAAGTAGTTCCCATTTGATGCTGAGCAGGTGCTTTACAAGTCATTTGACCGGAAAAGAAACAGGATGGAGGCATTTTAATGGGAAACAAAGCTTTAATGAGAAACAATTAGAAAATACTTGCTGTCACTAATGGTGGAATTTCAAACAGTGGGCCTGGAAGTGGAGGTGGAGAGCTGGGTAGTTCTTTCGGGAACAGGTCCCTGAAATGGCAATATCTAGCAGCTGTCAGCTCTGTATTTGGCAAGGGCAGCTTTGGCCCTGCGGGCAGGAATGCTGTAAGGGTGTGTGTGTGCATGCATGTGTCTGAGTGCATGTTTAACTGGTCAGGGGTTACTGCCACCAGAAGGCATTTGTTGAGCACCCGGTGTCCACTTTCAGGATGTGAAACTTGGGTACACAGGGTTAACTCGTTGGCATTGGCTGCCCTTTGCCAAGGCAATGATTAGACCTCAAGAAGAGAGTGTTGTTGCTTACAAAGGCAGTGCCACTAGCTAGTTCTACACACTGAGCCTCTGGCTGGGGCATTAGCTCTTTGCTCACTAAGCTTCTTTATTATATTTCCTGGCCAGTTCTGACCGGTTCTGTAGGCACCCAGGGCTGCCTTGTTTAGTCCCTGCTGGAAAATGAAAAAGAAAAAACTTGCTTTAGGCATTAGGCCAAGAGTCAGATGTACAGCCCAGTGGCGTTGGAGAGTTTTACTTATATCAAACGCTGGCCCAGAGAAGAAAGTAGACATGAATTCAAAAACTGGTAAAAGGCCCCAGGAGAACACTATGTGTCCCCTCTGATAAATCACTGCGTCTCCGATGTTCAGTGGGCCTCTGCAGCTGTCATCAACCAGAAAGCTGAATGAGATGATGACTAGGTAACAAGCTAATTAGCAGGAACAGCACGCCTGGAAAACAGTACAGGTGGCCACAGTCCCCCCATTTAAGGATAGGACTACACTCTCATCCCGGTTCTTTTGACCACTGTTGGTCCCAGGAGTCCACCAAGAGTGCCACAAAATGGCCTTTTGTAGCCTGCATGTGGCCACCATAACAATGAGTCTTATTTCTATACTGGCAAGAATTAATTACTCACTTGTAGTTGACGAAGCCAGACATCAGTCACCTCATTGGAGTCTTTATGAAAGGCCTTTGGTCTTGTCATTCTGAGGAGCAAAGCCATGCCTAGGGTCCAGAGGATGGCCCCTGTATCAGTAGTGAGATCCTGGGAGGAGGGGAGCAGGCTGCTGTCTTCTAGACAGTGAATGGGGGTGGGGGACCCACTGTGGTGGGAGAGGCACTAGAATATCTTTGGATGCTCTTACTATCTGTGGGGAGCATGAAAGTGCCAGGCAGAATGCCTAGCACATAGTACTATCTTTTTTTTTTTTTTTGAGACAGTCTAGCTCTGTCACCCAGGGTGGAGTGCAGTGGCAAGATTTTGGCTCACTGCAACCTCCACCTCCTGGGTTAAAGTGATTCTCCTGCTTCAGCTTTCTGAGTAGCTGGCATTGCAGGTGCACACTACCACACCCAGCTAATTTTTTATTTATTTTTATTTTTTTTAGTAGAGATGGGGTTTTACCATGTTGGTCAGGCCGGTCTTGACCTCCTGACTCCGTGATCTGCCCACCTCAGCCTCCCAAAGTGTTGGGATTACAGGCATGAGCCACCACATCCAGTTGTTTTGGTTTTGTTTTTAATGGATGAGAGGTTTCTGTGTTGCTCAGGCTGGCCTCAAATGCCTAGACTCACTTCCTTATGTGCCAGGACAACTGGCCTGAGCCACCACAGCTCCTCATACTTATATATTTCTTGTTATCATGTATTAATTACATAGTCATTAAGAATTTGGCGTATGTATGTAATCAACCCTTGGCTCTTACCAGCAGCTCTACCTCTAGGGCTTCCCTGAATTTTGCTTTTTTGAGGGTGGTGGGTCTCTGTGACCAGTAAACCCAGCCCCAAGTTTACCTGCCAAAGGAAGGGAAAGCTAAGAGTGATAAGGGGTGAAGCGAAGGGCTTCAGGTGGGAAGTTAGCTCTTAAGTAGCACAAGGGAGGTGGGTAGAACTTGAATAGGCAGGGAGAAGGGGGAGGGAGAAAGCCAAGCAGAAGCCCAGGGCCATTCTCACATTTCAACACAGAGTTGAGGAAGGACCTCTTTAGCATTTTGCAACCATCCAGAAATGTTGAGGGCATGCTTTGCTTCCAGGGCAGACAGCAGCACAGTGAGCATGGAACACAGGATTTATCCCTGTTAAAACACAGGATTTATCTGTGTGCCTTTAAGCCAGCCACTACCTCTCTAATGTTAAAAATTGAGCAAGGGAAGGCAGCCTGCCCAGCTCTTACCTGCCTGTCATCATGGAAGCCTGCGAATGACAGAATGTCTGTGAATCTCAGTCTGAGAAAAAAAGACCATGGAATTAAGGAGACTTCTGAATGTGTGACTCTTTTGGGTAAATGCCCTCCATTCCTTAAGGAACAGTTTATTAATTATATATTGTGTGTCAGTTTAAGATGGATCTGTGGCCTCTCTGTACTGCTGAGCCAATGGGAAGCTGAAAGGCACTTTGTGATTCACAGATTCTGTCAAGGCCCCTGGATGGCCTTATCTGTACAAAGACACTTCAGAATTCAGTCAGTGGGTGTGGGACGCCTCCCAGGATGCAAAGAGCTTTGCTTTTGGCTTTCTAGCCATGGCCTTTATCTAAGGGCTGTGTCTGATGTACCTCAAAGAACAGCCATTTAAGCCATACTTCTTGGGCCCTGGCAACAGAGGGTGCAAATTCCTGAAAGAAGGTGTTTTGAGAAGGCGGAGCTTGCGTTCAGGCAGAATTTCTTGCAGGGATCATTCTGGTTGCGTGGCCTTTTGATAGACTTAGGGCAACTCAGTAACAGGCAGTGAGAGACAGAAGTAAAGAGGATCTTCTGGCGAGATGCCTGGGAAAGATCCAGTGACGACCTCATCAGTCGGCTTTTTGATTCTGTTTGCGTCATTATTTGGTCACTGTAGAGCAGGGATTCTCAGGCTTTCATCTCTAGGTAAAACAGAGGTGTGTTTAGTCTGTCCATGTTCTATAGTCTCTGTTTTCTAAGTAAGGCAGGAGGTGAGGACCTCTGCAGGAAATAAAGGTGGTAGACTGGTTAGGAAACTTCAGGAGACTTCAGGGGTTTGGACCAGTTGCCTCTGTGGGTGGAATAAGAAATCAGCTGGGGAAGAATGAGAGAATTGTCTAACTTCACTGAAGGCCTGGCTAACATCAAAGAGAGTTTGCAGGGCCGACCCTTGGAGAAGACGTGCAATAACTCTTAAGGAATATCTGAGTAGTATTTTTGATTTATACTTTTAAAATGTGATGTTTTTAAGATTTATTTTGGCAAGATACAAATGATGAGATAAGAATTCAGAACTAGAGGTCAGCCCTCTACCTTCAAATCTGTTATACTTCCATATGGGAGAGAGAAGGCCTGCTTCTTAGGGTTTGAAGTTTAGGTTTGCGACAGAAGGATTTTCTAAAGAAGTCTCCTCAGATTCTTTTTTTTTTTTTTTTTTTTTTTCCGAGACGGAGTTTTGCTCTTGTTACCCAGGCTGGAGTGCAATGGTGTGATCTCAGCTCACCGCAACCTCCACCTCCTGGGTTCAGGCAGTTCTCCTGAGTAGCTGGGATTACAGGCACGCACCACCATGCCCAGCTAATTTTTTGTATATTTAGTGGAGTCGGGGTTTCACCATGTTGACCAGGATGGTCTTGATCTCTTGACCTCGTGATCCACCCGCCTCGGCCTCCCAAAGTGCTGCGATTACAGGCGTGAGCCACCGCGCCCGGCTTCAGATTCTTATAGTAATAAGGCAGACTTAGATATGGGATCTTAGAGAAGCAAGATATTTTAACTTTTTTGTTAATTTTTTTAAACTAGAAGAATTTTAGTCATCGGCTCATGCATTCAACAAATCATTCCTGAAGTATTAATAAGCAAGTAATTCCCGATGTGTGTCTACCTCTGTGCTGGTTGCTGTGGATCAAACACAGACAAGATGACTATCCTTGGCATTCTTAGTGATCCAAAGAATTCGTGTAATATAAAGCAGTTTGTAGTGCAGTTAAAAACTGAACTCTAGACTGTGAGTTCTAAGGGAATGAGAGAAACGAAGGTCATTGTGGGGCTTGGCTGGTCAGACCTTTGTGGAAGGGGCATATCTTGACTTGGGCCTTGATAAATTGATAGGATTTGAGAAGGAGAGAAGACAGTCCTTAAGGGAATAGAGACAGTCTGAGCAAAGGCACAAAGGAAGAATGTCCTTGGACAGGTTTACGGTGCCCAGTATACCTTGGCCACAGTGAATGGTCTGCGTGATCCTTAACATGTGGTCTTTAAGGAAGCCCTTTGGATGGAATGTCTCAACTGTAGTCAAGGTCATTTGCTTTAGAGTTGGAGGGGCCCTGAGAGAGGCTCAAATCCAGTGATTCTTAAGTGGTTGCTGTTGTTGCTTTTTAGTACACATCATGGACAAGATTGATATGCTCAACATGTTAGCCCCTACAGCCAACTCCCCAATCTGTTCCATTCCCGCCGCTCAAGGGAAGAGATGAACATGCAAGCAATAATATCATGCAGAGGCCTTGAACCCTTGCCTCATATACAATAAAACATACCTCGTTTACAAAAGTCAGTGCTTAAGCTATTATTAGCACAAGTTACCCACAGTAACCTTCACAGTGCAGGTTTTGACCTCATGGTTGCGAGAAAACCAAGGGTAACCTCCATATTTTACCGAGAAATCTGCCCTTTTAGAGTGAGTAGAAAGGTGATTTGGGGGCCTTTGTCTTCATACTGAGCCATGGTTCGAGTTAGTTTCACGTGCCCTGATCTGGTGGCCAGACCTGAAGTCCTGCTCTTTGTTTCTATAACAGATGCATGGCTTCCCTTTGTGAGTTTTAGCAGATGCTTCTGAGAGGCAGCTCCTCTCCCTGCAGAGGCATCATGTTGGTGTTCTTCATGTGACAGCCCACAGGGCCCCAGCAGGAGCAAATCAGCAAGCCACCTTGATGGCATGACTTCCCCTCCTGACGGCCTGAGGGCCATTCCCCTGAGCTGCTGGTATCTGCCTGGTTTGGTGTCACCAGAAAGGCGGCCTCAACCCTAACAACACAGGAAGCAGCTGGGCAAAACCACCAACGAAGTGGCAAGCCCTTTAGCCCCCATCAAGATCTTTTTCTCTGCCTACTCATAAATAACAAGGAGGGTAGGCCTTCTCCAGAGGCCCAAGTCAAGGCTGACTTGAATTCTCGGCTCTGACTGCAGGTCCCCTGTGTGGAGAGAAGTTGCAGGTGATGGGGCCTCTGGTCCCCTAAGACAGGCAGCAAGGAACTGAAACAGCAAAGACCGCCTTGCCAGTCAGTGCTGGGCACCAGCCAGGTGTCTGAACTGCCAGCAAAGAGACTTTGGGTGGTTGTCGTCTAAAGTAAATTATTAAATTTTGATCAAACCAGTACATACCCATGTTTTTAAAAATCAAATAGTATTGAAAACCTTGTAATGAAAAACAACTATCCAGCGCCCATCCTCCCTTAGAGGCTGCTGCTTTTAGCTCACTGTTTCTTCTAGTAGCTGCCTCCAGATCTCTAAATGATATGCTTACACTGCTGTTTCTTGATTTATCTATTCTGCACATTGTCCATTTACTTCCTGCTGTGATGGATAGAGATTTCGCTTTCTTACACCATCTCCCTCCTTCCCTCCCCTGCCCCCATCTCTCAAGATAGAAAGCTCTATTTTAACCTAAATCAGGTTTAAAGTGTTTACATTATTAAGAGATATATGTGATGATCACAGAAGGCCGAGTAATGTTCTTTGATTGTATTTCCTTTCTTAGAGCACTTTTAGTTTTGTTGCAGAATTTTTGTGGCAATACTTGTCTTATTTGTTTATTTAGAGACGGAGTTTCATTCTTGTTCCCCAGGCTGTAGTGCAATGGTGTGATCTCAGCTTACTGCAACCTCTGCCTCCCAGGTTCAAGTGATCCTGCCTCAGCCTCCCAAGTAGCTGGGATTACAGGCATGTGCTACGATGCCCAGCTAATTTCGTATTTTTAGTGGAGACAGGGTTTTACCATGTTGGCCAGGCTGGTCTTGAACTCCTGACTTCAGATGATCCACCCCACTCGGCCTCTCAATGTGCTGGGATTACAGGCATGAGCCACTGTGCCCGGCCGTGTCCTTTTCTTTTAAAGATCTATGTCATGTGAGTCGTTCTATTGCATTCCCTGGTCTTCTCAGGAGGTTGCAGTGTTAGCCCCAGCTCTACCCGTAACTACCCAGTGACCATGCACAGCTCCCTTCTCTTTTCTGAGCATCGGGTTCCTCATCAGTAGAAAGAGAGCTAGACTCCCTTCTTGCTCTCATTATAAACCTCAGAGCCTATCACCCCACCCACCTCAGATGCCTCTATTAATGAGGAGGAGTCTTGACTTCAGGGTGGGGCACCCCTAGGACCTGAGAGATGGCAGAGAAACCAAAACAGGCAGGGGCAGGGGAGGGAACAAACAGGCTAGCTGGGCCCGCCCCGTGTGGCCCAGTTCACCCTGCAGTTTAGGGGGCCACTCCATGGGGTGGTATGGTTGTATCTATTGCTCTTTTCCTCCCCTGTTGTCCCCGTTAGTTTTTGCTCTCCACGGCCTCTGCTTGTAGGGGCAGCATTACAGTCCCCAAACCCTCCAAGCTCCCACTCCACTCCCAGCTCTCTTTGTACCCCTTCTGCTTATGTTATACCCAGAGTTTCCCAAAAAGTAGTTAAAAAAATACTAACTTTTAGTAACAGCTGTATTGAAATGTAGTTCACATACTGTACAATTCCCTCATTTAAAAAATATCGTTCAGGCCAGGCACAGTAACTCACGCCTGGAACCCCAGCACTTTGGGAGGCCGAGGTGGGTGGATCACCCGAGGTCAGGATTTCAAGACCAGCCTGGCCAATATGGCAAAAACCTGGCTCTACTAGAAATACAAAAATCAGCCAGGCATGGTGGCAGGTGCCTGTAATTCCAGCTACTCTGGAGGCTGAGGCAGGAGAATCGTTTGAATCAGGGAGGTAGAGGTTGCAGTGAGCAGAGATCATCACACCATTGTACTCAAACTTGGGGAACAATTGTGAAACTCTGTCTAAAAAAACAACATAGTTCAGTGGTTTCTGGTGTATTCACAGAAGTCACACAACCCGTAATCATAGTCAGTTTTAGAGCATTTTAGCGCCCCAGAAAGAAACCTGGTGGCCTTTAGCAGCACTACCTATTTTCCCCAGCCCCAGTCCTAGGCAACCACGAATCTGCTTTAAGTCTCCGTTGATTTGCCTCTTCTGGGCATATTTAATAAATGGAATCATACAACATGGGATTTTTTTTTTATGACTGGCTTCTTTTACTTAGCATAATATTGTCAAGGTTCATCCATATTGTAGCAATATCAGTATTTAATTCCTTTGTATGGCTGAAAAATACATCATATGGCTATACCATACTTTATCAGTCGATGCAAATTTTAGTTACTTGTGCTTTTTAGCTATTACGAATAATGCTGCTGTGGACATCCATGTACAGGTTTCTGTGTGGACATATGTTTTCATTTCTCTTGGGGTTATGCCTAGGAGTAGAATTGCTAGGTCAAATGGTAACTCTGTTTAAAAATGTGAGGAAATGCCAATCTAGTTTCCAAAATTGTGGCACCGTCTTACATTCCCACTAGTAATGGTGTTCCCAGTTTCTCCACATCCTTGCCAACACTTGTTTTTTATACACTGAAGACATCTAGATTATAAAGGAAAAAGTAAAACACTTTTCATTGTAGCCATCCTAGTGGGTATGAAGTGGTATCGTGGTTTCAATTTGCATTTCCCTAATGACAGAGGATATTAATCTTTCTGTGTGCTTATTGGCTATGTATATATCTTCTTTGGAGAAAAATCTGTTTATTGCCTATTTCTAAAATCAGGTTGTCTTTTTATTGATGAGTTTTAGGAATTCATTTTTTAAAATTTATTTTTATTTTAAAAAAAATTTTGTAGAAACGGGGTATTGCTATGTCGCCCAGGCTGGTCTCAATCTCCTGGCTTTAAGTGACTCTCCCATCAGCCTCCCAAAGTACTGGGGTTACAGGCATGAGCCACTGTGACCAGCTAAGAATTATTTACATATTTTATATATTTAGCAAATACATGATTTGCAAATATTTTCTTCTATTCTGTGGACTTTCTTGATGGTGTCCTTTGAAGCTCAAGAGTTTTCAATTTTGATGTTTATTTTGTTGCTCGTGTTTTTGGTGTTATTACATAATTCAAGGTCACAGAGATGTATTTTTAAGTTTTCTTCTATGAGTTTTACAGTTTTGGCTCTTACATAGATCTTTTATCCATATTGAGCTAATTTATTATGTGGTATGAGGATATACTTGACACCACAAAACAAATTTTACATGTGGGTATCCAATATCCAGTTGTCCCAGAATCATTTTTTGAAAAGAATATTCTTTCTCCATCTCTTGTTATCCTTGTCAAAGTTCAATTGACCATAAATGTGAGGGTTTATTTCTGGATTCTCAGTTCTATTCCATTAATTTATCATTGTTCATCGTCCTTCTTCATGGTAATACCACACTGTTTTGATTCCTGTAGCTTTGAGTACATTTCGAAATCAGGAAGTGTGAGTCTTCCAATTCCGTTAGGTTCCTCCCACCCCCAAGATTGTCTTGGTTATCCTGAGTGAGTCCCTTGAATTTCCATATGTATTTTTGGGATTAGCTTGTCAATTTCTGCAAAGAAGCCAGATGAGATTTTGATAGAGATTATGTTGAATCTGTAGATTAGTTTGGGTAGTGCTGTCTTAAGAATCTAAGTTTTCCAGCTTATGGACATGGGATATCTTTTTATTTATTTAGGTCTTCTTTATTTTTTTTCAGCAAAGTTTTACTGCTTTCAGAATGTATGTTTTGCACTTATTTTGTTAAGTTTATTCCCAAGTATTCTTTTTGATGCGACTGTAAATAGAATTGTTTTCCCAATTTTCTTTCCATATTGTGCATTGCTAGTATATAGAGATATAACTGATTTTTATATGCTCATATTGCATCCTACAGACTTGCTGAACTTGTTTATCATGTTAATAGTTTTTAGTAGATTTTTCATGGATTTTCTATATATAAGACTATGTTATCTGCAAACAGGAATAGTTTTACTTTTTCTTTTCCAATCTAGGTGTTTTTTATTTAATTTTCTTGCCTCATTACCTTGGCTGGAACTGCCAGTACAATGTCGAATAGAAATGCTAAGAGCAGACTTATTTGTCTTGTTCTTGATCTTAGTGGGAAAGCATTCAGCCTTTCACCATTAAGTCTGATATTAGCTAAGGGTTTTTTTGTTGCCACTTACCATCAGTTGAGGATATTCTCTATTCCTAGTTTTTTTAAATTGTTTTTATGGTGAAGGCATTGAGATTTTGCCAAATGTTTTTTCTGTGTGTATTGAGATGAATGGTTTTTTACCTTTATGGGCATAGCTCGTTACCTTAATTGATATTCTGATGTTACTGTTAGGCCAATCTTAACATTCCTGGGATAAATCTCACTTGTTCACAGTTTATAATCTTTTTTATATGTTTCTAGATTCAGTTTTGTTGAGGCACTAACTTTTATCAAGCGCTTTCTACCAGCCAAGCCATTTACATGGATTAATTCGTTTAGTTTTCAAAGCCTATGAGATAGGAACTATCATTATGCCTTTTACCAAAATGAGGAGAGTGAGGCTCAGAAAAGTTATGTCACCTAGTCAAAGTCACGCAACTGGGTATTGGCAGAGGTAAGATTCTAACTCAAGCTATCCATTTCACCTCCACACTAAAAATGCCTCTCATGTGGGTATCAGTGGTAAACAAGGGATGATTTTCAGATAATACTCAGACCTGTGTTTATGTTCATTGCTGTATTTTTTTATGGCTCCCCTGTGTTTATGGCATATACTATTGGTTTTCTATCTGTGATGGTTATACAAAGCTTCCTTCTAAAATATAAAGTAGCAAAAAAGAGAATCTCTAGAAAAAAAAAGTAAGAATTATCCTGGCAGTTTATGGATATGACTGTGTATTCCATGCTGATTTTAATTATCTCTGTTGCTTTGTTGAGGTGGAGTCTTGCTCTGTCACCCAGGCTGGAGTGCAGTGGCTCTATGTCAGCTCACTGCAACCTCTGTCTCCCGGGTTCAAGCAATTCTCCTGCCTCAGCCTCCTGAGTAGCTGGGACTACAGGTGTGTGCCCCCACGCCTGGCTAATTTTTGAATTTTTAGTAGAGACAGGGTTTCACCATGTTGGCCAGGCTGGTCTCGAACTCCTGACCTCATGAGATCTGCCTGCCTTGGCCTCCCAAAGTGCTGGATTACAGGTGTGAGCGACTGTGCCTGGCCTTATCTGTGTTATTAATAGTGAGGGAGAAGGAATGGAAAAAACTAGAAGTGAGGACATGGCCAACTTCAGGTCATCTCCTCTCACCTGTGTTGTCAGGTGATTGAGGTATGTTCATGCATTCTTTCATTCAGTACTTCCCCAGTGCGTCGTCTTTTTGCAGTACTCTGCTAAGGTCTCTGCATTTCCACTGATAGGTAAGAAAGTGGTCCCTGACCTTGAGGAACTTTCACATGTGTGGTTCTCCAGGGAGGGCACGTGTGTTTTATTTCATGGGCAAACTCAGATTGATTGCTGGTGGCTTCCTGGAGCTCAGTATTTCCTGAGGATTCTGAAGCTGTCTATGGACTTAGTGGAAAATAGAGTCGTTACCAATTAGCAATGTCTGCTCTGGCATGGGAGGAAAAAGTAACACTATTCAGGTTTTATTCTGTGGCCAAGAAGACATCATAGAGTATTCTTGCACAAACCTATATGGCATAGCCTGCTGTATATATAGCCCATTGCTCCTGTTCTACAAATCTGTACAACATGTTCCTGTACTGAATTCTGTAGGCAGTTACAACACAATGGGAAGTATTTGTGTATCTAAATATAGAAAAGGTACAGTAAAAATATGATATAGTCTTATGGAAACACCATCATATACATGGTCCACTGTTGACTGTAACATCATTATGAGGCAAATGACTGTAATTTTAAAAATAGAAACAATTAAAATATCCCTTTTGTTTTTATATTATGTAATATTTTCTTTGTACTAATATATGTATACATGTGTGTATATATACGTCTGTGTGTGTAGTGTATTTGTGTGTGTGTGTGTGTGTGTGTGTGTGTGCGCGCATACATATATAGCCACTGGCTGGACAGCCATACGACAGGGAAAATATTTCCTGGCCTCTTGAAGTTCATGAAACACAAAGGTGACATTACCTAATCTTTCTAGCCTGGCAAAGTTGTGTTCTTCTTGAGGAAGGATAAAGCAGCCAAACTGGGGGGAAAAATGTGCTTGGCACCTTTCAAAAAGGTACGAAACCAGCTGTGGTCTAGAAGAAAAGGTCTAGAAGAAAAGGCATGGGAGAACTGGGAGTCAAGATATCCTGTTTCTACCCTACTTCTGCCACTAGCTGGCCATGTCACCTTGAATAAAAGTGTTTACTTCTTCATTACACAGTGTCCTCAGAAACACAGCAAAAATTAACCTGCTGAGTTAAATTTGCAAGATAGTTGTGATTGAGAAAATCAATGTGAAAAATCTATAGAACTGAGGTATTACTGTAATAATAATAATATTTTCCTTTTTGTAGGAGAATTGTTGCAGTATTTAATTCATCCTCTCTATTGAAAACAGGCCACAGACTAGCTAATGATAAACAGGGAGGTCATTGTTTAAGACTGAGCTCCTGTACTAGACCCCTAAAATCCAGACCAAACTAAAATGGAGTCACTCATGCTAAATGCTACTCTCTACCTGAGTCAGCATAATAAGCAAATCCCTTCTGCCCTAACCCTTACAAAAAAGTAACCTGAAGTAACCTGATGTTAACTAATCATTTATTTTTCTATTGTTATGTTTCCTTTTTCCCACCTTACAAAACCCACTGTTTTGCTATTGTCCAGTGGGAGCTTTCATTCTATCGTATAGAAAGGAGGTGTTTCAATTCATAAATCATGAATTAAAAGCAATTAATTATATAAATTGATTGTAATTTTATTTTTTGACACATCTTTGCTGGCTACTGTGTTAAGTACATGCTGTAGTTATATAATCAGAATAATCACTGAGGACAGGCACTATTATAAATTGTCACCCTTATAAGGTAAGGAAACTGAGGCTCAGAAAGGTTAAGGAACATGCTATTGGTTATATAGCTAGTAAGTGGCAGATGGCAGATTCAGACCCAGAACTCAAGCTTACTCACTGTACTAGTCTAATATTCTGCTTTGGTAAAAATCTTAACTTTTCATTTCTTTCCAGAAAATCAAACAGATAATGACAATGCAAGTCTTTTGCTTATAGAAAAGCAGGGTTTAAGCTGGGAGTGTCAGAAGGTTCTCCTGACAGCCATCATGCGTTTATAGGACCTATCCCCATCTTGCTTGGGGTCTGTCAGTCATCTCCGCCTGGAGGGACACCTAAAGCCCCCCTTCTCAGAAGCAAATTGCTTGTGAGCCTGATGTTATTACTGCTTTTGCGGAAACCAGGCCACTGACTGAGTTTGTTATGAAGACACTGAATTTAAATCTGTCATGAATGCCCCCCACTGAGAAGCTGCAGCTGCGCTGGGTAAATGATACTCCCAGAACACTGTTAACGTTTAAATATTTCATTAATTTCTTTTCCAAAATGATGAAATGGTTACATGTGTGTAGACTGAACATAAATAATCATTCTTACTTGGAAGATTGCATAACAGGCGGGACACGTGGGCAGAAAAGAAGTACGTTCTTATTTTCATTTATACCTCTGTTCAAATTTCCAGAACATTTGTCCTTTCTGGGTGATGTGGATTTGGCAGTGCCTGCCAGCACTTGAGCTAAAAATGTCTGATTTCCAGCTCCCTTAGGCAATGAGTGATCTACCAGTGTTCGTAGAAATCCACTATAGAAGCTGTATTTGCAAGGGAGAAGAAGGGTTGCATTAACATAAACAGAATCCTAAGTTACTAGCTTTGTAGGTTGTTTACTTACTGATTCTCTTCAAGGGATGTTCAGGGGTGCTATTATGCTATAGAGAGAAACTTCATGGTTATTCTGGTAAATGAGTATTTTTATTTTATTTTATTCTGAGACAGAGTTTTGCCCTTGTCGCCCAGGCAGGAGTGCAATGGCACAATCTTGGCTCATTGCAACCTCCACCTTCTGGGTTCAAGTGGTTCTTCTGCTTCAGTCTCCTGAGTAGCTGGTGCCTGCCACCATGCCCAGCTAATTATTTTTTTCTTTTTTCGTATTTTTAATAGAAACAGGGTTTCTACTAAACCCTGTTTAGTTTGGCCAGGCTGGTCTTGAACTCCTGACCTCAGGTGATCCACCTGCCTCGGCCCCCCAAAGTGCTGGGATTACAGGTGTGAACCACCATGCCCGTCCGTAAATGGGTAAGTTTGAGAAGCCCAGAAGAAACCTAGTTACAGGAGAAAAAAGGGAAGTTGGCTAAGAGCTAGGAGCATATAAACTGATATAGGGGATTTTATAAAAAATTTGAAACATAGAAAGTTGGATGGAAAAATACAATAATCTCTATGCATGTGTCACACACAATCTACAGTTACTAACTCACTGCTGGTTTTGTTTCGTTTTTACTCACCCTTCCCTCATCTGTATTATTTAGAAGCAAACCCCTGTGTCTTTTATCAATATTTTAGTAGGTATTTTTAGAAGATAAAGGCTCTTTTAAAACATAACCTTGATGTTATCACACCTAAATAAAATATTTCCTTCATATTATCAAATATCCGGTCAGTACTCATTTTCTAATTTTCTCATAAAGTTATAATTTTATTTTCATGGTGGTTTGTTTGAAATAGGATCCAAATAAGGTTCACGCACGATAGTGTGTTAGGTCTCTTCAAAACCTATAGTTTTCCTTCCATCTCTTTTCTATCTTTGCAATTTATTTGTTAGAGGTCCTGAGTCATTTTTCCAGCAGAATTTGTCTTGGATTGTATTTTCCTATTTACATCACTGGGGTATAGCATGTTTTTCTGCCCTCTTATATTTCCTGTGAGTTGGCATCAAAGGCTTAATTAGATTCAGGTGTTTTGTTAGGGGGGTGGGGGAGTGACAGTGCGTTTTTCCATCACTAAGCACATAATGTCTGATTGTCTTTCATTTAGGGATGTTAGCAGCTCATGATGATCAGTTCCTAGATCCATTTGTTTATAGAGGTTGGAAAACAAGGATATTGTCATTTTTTTTCTTAAAAAGAAAAAAAAAAACTTTTATGGAAAGAAACAACCATCTCTTCTATAGTTTGGTTATCTGGTGGTATAGTTTGTTGAGGTAAGACAGGTTAAATGTTTGCTTTTATTTACCAATATTCAACATAAAAATTGGTTCACAGGCTTGTCTAACAGTAACAAAGTAATAAAAACCAAGTTTTTATTAGATGTCTTTGAGATCCATTGGCGTCTTCCAGCACATCACTCAATTTTAAAATACTTGGAACAGTCCCTTTCTGTGGAGTTACTCCAATAGTACAACGTATATACATTCATTTGTTTCATTTTGCTTTTCATTTTGTGGGCCACTTTTTATAAATTTAAATTTTAAAAGTATATAAAATGTTTTGATGGTTTCAAAGTCAAATCTACAAAATAAGGCATATTCAAAGGATTCTAGCCTCTATCTCTGCCCCTTAACTGTATTCCCTTTTTTCCTGTTCCCCATGGGTAACTAATTTTTAAAAGTATATGGCTTTCCCTTCCATTGTTTGTTTTTGAAGTAGAAGATGTGTGTGGAGACATCTGCAGACCCTCTCCCGGGTACATGAGCACTTGCTCTCCATACCATGTCCTGGAGATTACCCCGTAATTGCATGTAGAGAGGTTCCTCACTGTTTTCCTGCTGCTTCATATTTCCCTGTATGGTGGCACCATAGTTTATCCAGACAGTCTTCCATTAATGGATATATTAGGCCGAACTTGCACTGCTGTAAAGAGGTACTGGAGACTGGGTAATTTATAAAGAAATGACTAGAAAGAGGTCTTCACACATCTTCTACTTACAAAACGAGCAATGGAAGGGGAAGCTGTATACTTTTAAAAATTAGTTACCTATTGGAAACAGGAAAAGAAGGGAATACAGTTAAGGGGCAGAGATGGGGGCTAGAATTCTTTGCATATTGGTTCATGGTTCCACAGGCTGTACAGGAAGCATGGTGCCAGCATCTACTTGGCTTCTGGGGAGGCTGCGCAAAGCCTTCAATCACAGCAGAAGGCAGAGGGGGAACAGTTACACCACGTGGTGAAAGCAAAAGCAAGAGAGTGGGCAGTGTGGGGAAGCGGGGGGTGCCACACACTTTAAAATGACCATCTCTCCTGTGAACTCAGAACTCACTCATCACCAAGGGGATGGCCCAAGCTGTTCAGGAGGGACCTGCCCCCATAGTCCAGACACCTCCCACCAGGCCCCACCTCCAATATTGGGGATTAGAATTCAACATGAGATTTGGGTGAGAGCAAGTACCTAACTGTATTAATGGATGTTTGCAGTTTTCGGTTTTTGCGATCACAAGTAGTGCTGCTGTGAATGGCCTTGTGCATATATCTTTGTGTATTTTTGTCCGTGCAACTTTGGGATAGATTCCTAGAAGTGGGATTGCTGGTCAAAGGGTAAAATACTTATGGAAGTTTGTTAGTTAGTGCCAGATTTCTTTCCATGGGAAATGTGTCATTTTTACATCCCTATCAACAATATTTGGGAGAGCCTGTTTCTCCGTAGTCTTGCCAACAGCATGTATAGTCAAACTTTTAGATTTGAGCCCATCTGATCAGTGAGAAATGGTGTATCTCCATGAAAGTTTAATCTGGATTTTTCTTACTGAAAATGAGACAGGACACCTTTCAAATGCAGTCTTCCTGGTCCCCTGGTTGGAACCCAGGCATTTTATTATTAAGAAGCTGTACACGTGACTTTTTGGCACAAGCAGGGCCAAGAACCATTAATGCAGAGTGTTTGAAAACACGAGCATAGAAGTTGGTATGAAATAAACCTCCCCTTATCAAGTGTAGTCTCACAATGCAAGCCTGAGCCGTTGGAAGGAAGTATGTCATAATGAAGATGACTTCTGACTGTGGAGCTGGACAAACCTGGCTTCGCCCTCGCTCCACCACTTGCCAGCCCTTGACCCTGTGAAATTAAATGCTGAGGTTCTGTTCATTCATCTATAGAATGGGAATAATCAGGGTACTTACCTTTATGAAGTGGATGCAAGATTGAAATAGTCAAGTATTTTGCACAGTTTCTGACACAGAGTAAAGGCTGAAGAAATGTTTTATTATTATAATTGGAATTAATGAAGAGAATTAGCAAGGCTTTGGAGGTTGAAGATCATATACCCAGTAAAATCATCACTCCTCCTCCTACTTAGTAGCGTAAGAAGGAAGACAGTCTTTTTTTCTTTTCTTTTCTTGTAACGGATAGGCAAAGTAGTTTTGCTGTAGAACTGAATGCCACACTTAGAATTGTGGGGAGAGAAGAGGAAGAAGCTTAGGTGTGGAGAGGACCTGAAACCACCCTAGAAGGCCAGCCTTCTGCAGAGGGCAGAGGGGGAAGTTACCTCTGAGCTCAGTGATCCCTCACTGGATGCAGCATTCGCTGTTGCCATGGTACATGATGGGAGGTGTGTTCGAGAACTCGGGTTAATGTGAATCCAGTTAGCTGCTCAGCAGCCAGTGAAGGCTCAGTCCCAATCTGCCCTCCCAACCTTGGACCTAAGGCAGATATTAGTCTCCGGGCAGCATGACCTTGGGTAGATTCTGCAGTTGTTTTAGCCCTTTGCGGCCCCTGGACCAAATTCTTCTGTTGTGGATCCGTTTTCCCCCTAATGTGAGACACTACATTTCCTAACGAGCAAGGCAAACTTACTGACATTCCCAGGAGAAATTCCAGCCCTGTCTCACAGCTATCTGGGATTGAAGGTGGTCAGGAAGGGGTTCTCAGACAAGCACGGTGGCGCTGCTCTTTGTGTCCCTGTTAATCATGTATGTTTAGGATTGGCTTTATTATTGTTAGAAATCTTTTTCTAAAACTCAGCTTTTAGTGTTTTTGCTCACCTCTACTGTTGTGTTTTATTTTGCTTTGTTTTTTGCTTTATGTCTGCCTTTGTAACTCCCAACCCCTCAATTCTCATTTCTCTGGGCTGATTTTTTTTCTCTGAAGGTTGTTGAGTGTAACATTAACTTCATTTAGTTCTACTTTTCTTTCAACTAAATGTGTTGAAGACATGTATGAGTGCTTTCTGTCTTTCATTTCTAAATATTCTTATTATTGCTATTTAAATTCCTCTTTAGTTATGAATGACCTTGAAGTGTGTCTTATAAATTTTCAGAGGTATGGGATTTTATTGCTATAATTTGCATTATTGATTTCTAATTTCATTGTATTATGTTTAATAATCAGTGAATGTGACTGGTAGGCTGTCATTTTTGAAGAGGGAATCTGATTTATATCCTAAATCATGATTAGTTTTTAAGCCGTGTTTCACATATGTTTGGGTGGGGAAAATGAGTATTCTGTTTGCTGGGTGCTGAGTTCTTAAAATAGGAATTAGCTCAACTTGGGTAACTGTGCTGTTCAGATCCTCTTCAGCTTCGAATCCTGCCAAACATACTGTCAAAGCAGTTACACTGTGCCAGGGTCTTAAGACACAAAAATGTCCATTTAGGGTTGATTTGTTCAGTGTGCCTCACAAAAGATACTCAGGCCGAGGAAGACAATGGCTCCTCCATCTTTGCAAAGAAGGTTGATTTGCAGGAATTGAGTTATTTTAATCCCAGTTTAATTAGCCTAAAAACCTGGGCTCTGGTTTTCTGCTAATTATCTTGGCTGTCACAATCATGGATAACTGTGTTGCTGATAATTTAAGAGTGGAACTCATAAATATCCTTAGGAAGAACAAAAAAGGTGGAGAAATAACCATGACCCATGTCCTCACATCCTTCACTCCTGGTCACGTGTGGGAGTCATGTAACTTCTCTGAGCCCTGATGTTTCATCAGTGATATAGATAGAGTACCGCCTTCCATGTTGATCACACAGGGTGGCAGTGAGGGTCAGCCAAGTACACACAAAGTACTTTGTTAGCCATGTAGAGATCCTCAGATATAAAAGATACAGGTTGAGAACACCTCGTGAAGAAGTGGTGAGTGGAAGTGGCCTCAGTGTGTTTTAACCCTCTTTATTCTCCTGAAGGATCCTGGACAGGGTGCGGTTAAAAGAAATTTTAGAGGCCCCTGAAAATCTCCACTGACCTTCTCTTTCTTTCCCTCAGTGCGGAATACAGAAACTGCAGCCATGACCACGCATGTCACCCTGGAAGATGCCCTGTCCAACGTGGACCTGCTTGAAGAGCTGCCCCTCCCCGACCAGCAGCCATGCATCGAACCTCCACCTTCCTCCATCATGTACCAGGTAATGGAAATGGCAGCTAGCACCAGGGGAACCAGGAACTCTGGGGATCCCCTAAGAGGGTTTGCCCTGAGGCAGAGGGAAGGGGGAGGTCTCCATCTAGAAGGTGAAAGGTCATGAGCTGATCCAGTCCCTTGTGCACCAGTGGAACCCAGTATAAGGAACAGATTAGCTACTAAATGTGCACCAGGACTATTTCCCTTTCCCAGGGAGGTCTTGTTGATCTGATTGGACCCCCAGATACCTTCCTGGCTATTCTTGCTGCTGCACTAACCAAGGTTTTAGCAGCTCTGACCTCATGAATTAAAGATTGCAATTTAGAAACCCCAGAACCTGCCTGGGTAATTACTTTTGAGGAGGGCATTACAACATCCCATAGCAGCTCATGCCTCAGGAAAGCTGGTCACAGTTGTTGGCTTTTGCTTAAGAGAACAGAGCTTGTGATAAACCACCATCAGATTGTTCCAGACCATGACCCATCAGGGCTGGGAGTCAGCTTTCTAACCCCTTGTCTGGGTATGCCAGTCCAGAAGCAATGTTAAGAAAGGACATGCTAATTTGAAAGTTCTAGTTGTGTTTGACCTTTTGATAGTTCTCAGACTGCTAAAGGAGACTAAATATAAATACATGATAAATTCTTAAATTTCATTCAGTGGATGTATGAAGCACATGCTTGAGGGTTCAGCTCATAAACTTCATTGATTCACCTCTTCTAACACAGATTAACATTTTAATTAGACAAATATCTTTTTTGTCATAAGCAATAAAGTATGCAAAAAAGTGTACAAAAACGTGGAATTTTTTTCTTTAACTGTGCCTATATATATATGCCTTTTTTAACCAAATATACACATTTGTGTGTGTGTGTGTGTGTGTGTGTGTGTGTGTGTGTGTATGTATGTGTATGTTTACCAAAAGAGAACCATACTATATTTATTGCTTTATGAGTTGGCTTTTTAACTTAAAATATGGATATTTTTCCATGACAATACCACAATACTACCACATTATGCTTAGCCACCTCATGGTACTTATAAGCCCGCTTATGGATATGCTATTATATATTCAGCCTTTCACTGTTGAGGGACATTTGGGTTGTTTACAGTTTTTTTAATCACAAAAAAATGCCACGATGATTATTCTTGGACCTATATATCTGCACCCTTGGGTGAGTATTTTCTGGAACTGCTGAATCAAAGCAATGCACATCTTCACTTTTAGCAGCTATTTGGGCTTGAGGAGTTTCAGCATTTGCTTCTGAGGCTCAGCTGAGTGAACCTGATTACTGATGGGAAGCGGATGGCAGGCCCTGTCATCACTGGCCTCTGCCCAGTGTGAGTGAGGGTGGGACTTTGTGGGGAAGGGGCAAGATGAGAGGTGAGGCAGCGGGAGCTTTCCGCAGAGAGCTCGTGCTGTTTGTTGGCAGCAGTTTGCTCCCTGGACACCCAGCCAACTTGGAACTGTTTTCTAACGACCAAAATGTTCCTGCCCTCTAATTCCACAGGCTAACTTTGACACGAACTTCGAGGACAGGAATGCATTTGTCACGGGCATTGCAAGGTACATTGAGCAGGCCACAGTCCACTCCAGCATGGTAAGTCTCTGTGACCCACGTGTGCAGACATGCTCCCTGCTGGCCTGGCAGGGGCTGTGGGCAGCTTCTCACACCAGAGGCATGTGCTCAGCTATTCTAAGAACCCTCTGCCTCAGTCAGAATCATGTGCTTAAGCCCAGTCTTATATTCTGCCCCGTCCCCTCTTGGTGCCTAGAAACACAGTGTTCACCTTTATCATCCAGCTTTGCAAATCCTACTCAACTATTAGGGCCCAACTTAGTCTCCACTACTCACTTCCCTGAGCTCCTATAGCTTTTTGGGTTAACCACGTGATTGGCTCCTGCCTTGTATATATATTATTGAATGTGTGGAATTTTGTCTCTTGAGCAGAGCAAAAGGTTTCCTGAAAAAGGGACACTGGCTTTGGTTTTGGAATAACAGTTAGTTACTCAAAAGAGCTGATGGCCTAAATCATTTGCAAATAGGGCCACTTATTATTTTCTCTCTTAGAGTCTGATTCATCTGTGGAGGGCTCCTCCCCTTCCCTGTTAGGTTTCCATTGATTTTATTCTCATGTAGCACTGCAATTTGAAGAATTCCAAATTCTGTGTTCATAGACCCTGCCTGTGGCCCCATAGACCTTTGACATTATATGTCTTAGCTTGTTTTGTGATGCTATAACAAGGAAACCAGACTGGGTAATTTATAATAAGTAGAAATTTAGGTCGGATACAGTAGCTCATGCCTGTAACCCCAGCACTTTGGGATGCTGAGGTAGGAGGATCCCTTGAGCCCATGAGTTTGAGACCAGCCTGGGCAACATGGTGAGACCCTGTCTCTACAAAAAAATTTAAAAATTATCTGGATGAGGTGGCACACACCCATAGTTGCAGCTACGTGGGAGGCTTAGGTGAGAGGATTGCTTGAGCCCAGGGGGTTGAGGCTGCAGTAAGCTGGGATCGTGCCACTGTACTCCAACCTGGGCAATAGAACAAGACTCTATCTCAGAAAAAAAAAAAAAAAAAAAAAAAAAAAAAAAGGCAGTAGTTTATTGGCTCATGATTATGGAGGGTGGAAAGTCCAAGATTGATGGGGCAGTATCTGGTGAGAGCCTTCTTACTGCATCATATCATGGCAGAAGGCATGACATGGGTAAGAGAGAGGGAAGGGAGCCAGACATCCTTTATAAGGAACTGACTCCCATGATAACAGCATCAGTTCTTTCATGGGGTAGAGCCCTCATGACCTGATTACCTCTTAAAGGTCCCACCTCTCAACACTTGCATTGGAGATTTAAGTTTCTTTTTTTCCTTTTTTTTCCCCCTGAGACAGAATTTCACTCTTGTTACCCAGGCTGGAGTGCAGTGGTGCAATCTTGACTCACTGCAGCCTCCACCTCCTGGGTTCAAGTGATTCTCATGCCTCAGCCTTCCAGGTGGCTGGGATTACAGGCAAGTGCCACCATACCTGACTAATTTTTGTATTTTTAGTAGAGATAGGGTTTCTCCATCTTGGCCGGGCTGGTCTCGAACTCCTGACCTTGTGATCCGCACCCCCCGCCCCCACCACCGCCAGCTCAGATTTAAGTTTCTAACACATGAACTTTGGGGAACACATTCCAACCATAGCACTGTATCAGTTATCTCCTGTAACCTTGTGCTGGCAAACCCTGCTCATTCATTCAGTAAGTATTGTGTTGCCAGTGCCTGCAAAGGACTGTGTAAATGCTGGGGAGGTATGCAAGGACAGATAGGGGCCAGTCCTGATTCTCAGTGAGTCAGGTGGGAAACGGACAAACTTACCATTTGTTGAATGCTGCCTCTGTCCAGATATGTTAGATGCATTTGTCTCATTTACTCCTCACATCAACTCTGTGAGGTAGGTTCTATTATCATACCCATTTTACAGATGGGGAAAACTGGAGCCCAGAAAAGTGACATAATTTACTCAGGGTCCTGCAGCTGACAAGTGACAGATCTAGGCCAAGGTTTGCCTGACTGCAAAACCTGTGCTCCAGACTGCCTTGCAGACAAATAAAAATACAATAAAAAATAAAAACACATGAAGATAAGTAAAAATACACGAAGTTAAGGGTAAATGTCATGGTAAAAGTTCAAAGTTCTGTGTTTTTGAAAGAACCTTGAGAGAGTCAGAGAAAGCTTGATGAAGGAAGTGGCTTTTGTGTGAGGCCTTGTAGGAGGGTAATGATACCTTGTAGATATAGTATACTTTAAAATATAGGTAAGGCATTTTCATATGTTATATTATTGGGGCTTTATAACAGCCCTGTGACTTGCAAAGGGATCATTATATCCATTTTAGGGATGAGAAAACTGAGGCCTAGAAAAGTTAATAAGCAGGTTGCTTATGATCCCACAACTAGTAAATCACAGGACTGGACCTGAAATCCAGGACTGACTCCCTGTCCTGATCTCTTTCTCCTGTTCTGTGCTGTCTCACACAGTTAGAATTTTACTAGTCAGAGATGAGATGGGGAGGGCACACCAGGTGGAAGAGCCGCTGTGAGCAAAGGCGCAGGGCAAGGATTTCCAGGCACTGTCTGGTTTGGACTGTAAAGGACATGTTAGGGATATTGTTTACAGATTCCCTACAAATAAAGGGTCAGGGCATAGAGGGTGTATTTGTTTGCTTGGGTACCATAACAAAGTGCCACAGACTAGGTGCCTTAAACAGCAGAAATGTATTTTCTCCCCGTTCTGGAAGTTAGGAGTTCAAGATCAGGGTGTCCATAGGTTCAGTTTTTCCTGAGGCTTCTTTCCTTGGCTTCCAGACGGCTACCAAGGAAGTGGCAGCCATCTGTGTCCTCGTGTGGTCTATTCTCTGTGTGCACACATCTCTGGCACCTTCTTTGTGTGTGTCCAGATTTCCTCTTTTTATAAGGACAACAGTCAGATTGGATCAGGGCCCTCTCTAATGGCTCATTTGATCTTAATTACCTCTTCAAAGGTCCTGTCTCCAAATACAGTCACATTCTGAGGTTCTGTGGGGTTAGGGCTTCAGCATGTAAATTTGGGCACACAATGTAGCCCATAACAGAAGGCTTTAGTTTCTTTAATAAAAAAAAATTAAAAGCAATGAAAAATCTTTATCCTTAGAAGAGATATGAACAGAACTCTGCTTGGGGGACAGGTTCCATGTGTTAGTTATGTGTAGAATGAGTTGCAAGTAGGAATGAGGCAAATATATTAGTCAAGATAATTTTTTTTTCTTTTTTTCTTTTTTTGAGACGGAGTCTTGCTTTTGTCGCCCAGGCTGGAATGCAGTGGCACGATCTTGGCTCACTGTAACTCCACCTCCTGGGTTCAAGTGATTCTCATGCCTCAGCCTCCTGAGTAGCTGGGATTACAGGCGCCTGCCACCATGCCCAACTAATTTTTTGTATTTTTAGTAGAGATGGGGTTTCACCATGTTGGCCAGGCTGGTCTCAAATTCCTGCACCAAGTTGGCCAGGCTGGTATCAAATTCCTGACCTCGTGATATGCCTACCTCAGCCTCCCAAAGTGCTAAGATTACAGGTGTGAGCCACCTCGCCTGGCATTTATTTTATTTCATTTTATTTTGAGATGGAGTCTCGCTCTGTCACCCAGGCTGGAGTACAGTGGCATGATCTCAGCTCACTGCAACCTCCACCTCCTGGGTTCAAGTGATTCTCCTGCCTCAACCTCCTAAGTAGCTGGGATTACAAGCGCCTGCCACCACACCTGTCTAATTTTTGTATTTTTAGTGGAGACAGAGGTTTTACCATGTTGGTCAGGCTGATCTCGAGCTCTTGACTTTAGGTAATCTGCTCCCCTCAGCCTCCCAAAGTGTTGGGATTATAGGCATGAGCCACCACACCCAGCCTAGTCAAGATGATTAAAGTTACCTACAGTGCAGGCATTCAAGGCCAAATGAGGTTGATGGCCCTGGGGTACAGCTAAGAGGATATGGATGTGAGGGAGGGACACTGGCTTTGCAGTCATCTGGGACTATTTGGACTGAGTTCCTAGGAAGACCTGGGTCAGGACACCAACAGGGAGGTTGGAAGGAGGGGCTGGGTTGTAGGGTGATGGCGTTCACAAACTTAGTGGCCTAGAACAACGCTGATTTATTTGTTTACAGTTCTGTAGGTCAGAAGTCCAACATGGGTCTTACTGAGTTAAAATCAGGGTGCCAGCAGGGCCGCAATCCTTCTGCAGGCTCCAGGAGAGAGTCTATTCCCTTGCCTTTTACGACCTCTAGAGGCACCCACATGCTTTGGCTGGTGGCCCCCAGCCAATAGCGACTTCACTCTGATCTCTGCCTGCCTCTTCACATCTCCTTCTCTGACTCTTCTGCCTCCCTCTTTTGCTTATGAGTATCTTGTGTTTACACTGGGCTCCCTGGGATAATTCAGAATAACCACCACCTCCTCCCTATCCCCACTGAAAGCCTCTTAATGTGGCCACATCTGCAAAATCTGTCTTTCCACATGAAGTGACAGGTACCAGGGATTAGGGTGCAGACATTTTTGGGGGACATTCTGCCTACACAGGGAGAGTGTTGATGTGGCTTAGGCATGAGTTATGAGTGGCATGCAATGCTGACAAAATCTTCCTTCTGTCAATGGTGTCCTCTTGTGCCTTGTCCAGTCTTTCTAGAGTAGCTTATCAGCAGCCATGTGGGCATATGAGATGCTCATCTGCTTGTATTTCTTCTGCCCCTCCTTGGGCAATGTGAATCTCTCAAAGGGCAGGATAGCCAGAGAAAGGAGGAACGAAAGTGCATAAACCATGTAATTTACCAACCATATGGAAGAGTTGAGGATTCTTTGCTGGGGGTAAGATGGGGGTTGAGTGATCACTGCATCTGTCATAGAAAATTTGAGCTAGACTTACACTGGGTTTAAGTTATGAACTTACAGAATATTAGAAATGTAAAGAGATCCTCAGTCTTGAAACTGTCAACGTGGCTGCACAAGAGAAACACCTGTGGATTGTTAAACACCAATGCCCCATCCCATCCCCAGGGATAAATATTTAGTTAGTTTGGGGCATGGCCTGGGCATCAAAGTTCCCCAGTAACCCAGTGTATAGCCAGGTGAACACCAATGATTCAGGCCAACTGTTTACCTCCATATAAAGAAACTAAGACATTATAAGTCAAAAGATGGGCTCAAGAAGAGTGAGGACCAGAACTCAAGTCTCCCAAGACTCCCACTCAGGGCTCTTTCCACTGCACCATCCTGACCTCTGCTGCATTTCAGCATAATTATACGACAGTTCTGGCTAATGGCCAACCATGAGGCAGAGTTCACATTCATCTTTTTCACTGCATGTTGGCAGCACAAAGCACAGAGCCTGGGACCTGTGAGTGCCCCATTAAACATTCACTGAATGAATGAGTTGGAATTACACCTATCAGCAGGCAGTTCGTTTGGTGCTAAAAGTAGACCCATGATCCTTGCATTACTGTCACTTCTTTCAGACACGTGTTCTGAGGCAGATGACTGCGGGACCCACAGGCTTGATTGGTTCTCCCTGGTCTCAGGGACAACATGTTACCGATTTTTAAAGTTCTCTAATCATTGAACATGTGACTTGTCAATGACATTTGCTGTTGAAAATAAAACTGTCACAAGTAAATTAATCTGATGTTGTATAATAAGATATAATGAAATGGTGATATGTGAATTTAAAAAGAAAGTTCATTTATGAAAAGAGATGGCCTAGGAAAATTCTTTTTTTTTTCCCCAAGGGGTATTTCCATTTAAAGTGTATAATTCAGTGGTTTTTAGCATATTCACAGTGTTATGTAGCCATGACTACACCTAATTTTCATCACCCCTGAAAGATAACCTGGACCTGTTACCAGTCAATCCCAATTCCTCCTACCCCCTCACCTCCTGGCAGCCACCAATATACTTTCTGTTTCTATGGATTTGCCTATTTTCATCTAAATAAATAATCCAATCTGGGACCTTTTGTGTCTGGCTTCTTTTACTTAGCATAATGTTTTCTTTTCTTTTCTTTTCTTTTTTATTGAGATGGAGTTTTGCCCTTGTTACCCAGGCTAGAGTGTGATGGTGCAATCTTGGCTCACCATAACCTCCACCTCCAGGGTTCAAGCAATTCTCCTGCCTCAGCCTCTCAAGTAGCTGAGATTACAGTCACACACCATCATGCCTGGCTAATTTTGTATTTTTAGTAGAGATGGGGTTGCTCTTTGTTGGTCAGCCTGGTCTCAAACTCTCAACCTCAGGTGATCTGCCTACCTCGGCCTCCCAAAGTGCTGGGATTACAGGCATGGGCCACAGTACCCTTTCAAAGTTCATCCATGTAGTAGCATATATTGGTAGTTCATTACTTTTTATTGCCAAGTAATTAATTGTATGGATATACCACATTTTATTTATCCATCCATCGATGGACATTTGGGTTATTGGGCTATTTTGAATAATGCTGCTATGAATTTGTGTTACATGCAAATCTTGAATCTACACAATTTTCTGTGTAGACATATGTTTTCAGTTCTCTTGGGTATACACATACCCAAGAGTTACTGGGTTAAATGGTAATTCTGTGGTTAATGGGTCCTGATGCTGCCAGATTATTTTTCTGACTCACTTCACAGATTACCAAGAGTGTGTGTATGTGTATGTGTGTTCCATTTAATTCTCATAAAATTCTGAGATTATTAATATTACCATGATTTAACAAAGACTGGAGAATTTTAGGCTAAGTGATTTACAGTAGACTAAAGGGCAAATAAATAATGAAGCTGGGATTTGAGCCCAGATATTTATTTATTTATTTATTTATGAGACCAGAGTCTCACTGTGTTGCCCAGGCTTGAGTGCAGTGGTACAATCTAAGCTCACTGCAGCCTCTGCCTCCCGAGTTCATGTAATTCTCCTGCCTCAGCCTCCGGAGTAGCTGAGATTGCAGGCACCCACCACCACACCCGGCTAATTTTTGTACTTTTAGTAGAGATGGAGTTTTGCCATTTTTGGCCATGCTCATCTTGAACTCCTGACCTCAGGTGATCCACTCGCCACATCCTCCTAAATGCTAGGATTTTGGACTGGTTGAGTCCCAAGTCCAGGTAGAGTCAATCTGAAGAACTTCCCAAAAGACCAATCTTACATTCTACAGTAGTATTGGTATTTGTAAGAGCAACTGGGGAAGTCACAAATCATGTGACCTCTGGCCATGTGGCTCCTGAGTAGTAAGGGATTATGGAAAGTATGCCTACATCTTAAGCAGAATTCACTCACCTCTCATAATCCTAATCTTTTGGCCTTTCATTAGTTTTATAAAGGCAGGTGTTAGCCACCATGCCCAGCCTTGAGCCCAGATGTTTGGACCTTGAATTTAGGTCTCTTTCCACAGTAGCATTTACTCAGTGAGATAAGTCATCACTATAGTTTTTCATGTTCGTTTTTCGTGCTGTTGCTCGTTTTCCCATCTGCTCTGGTTATTATTAAAAATCGATATTAATCATTTTTCTGCTTATGAGATAGTAGTACATGGGCTCTTATAAAAGTGTGAACATTATAGTGCTATCTGGCTTTTTAAAAAGTGATGCAAAATAATCCAGCCCCACAGAGAGCTTGCTATTCAGAGCATAGTGCATGTTACACTGAAATTTTGTTCAACGCATAGTAATGTAATCACCTGATGGATATTTCTGCCCACTGCACAGACAAAATCAATTCACTGAGACAGTGGTATTGCAGTAAAGAAAAAGTTTAATCAATATGAGACTGGCCATGCAGGAGACAGTGTTATTATGCAAATCAGTCTCCCCAAAGGCTTGGAGGTTAGAGTTTTTCCAGGATAATTGGGTATGCATGGGGCTAGGGAGTGGGTGCTGATTGGTTAGGGATGCAATCATGAAGTGTGGAAAACAGGCCTCATGTGCTGAGGCTGCCTCTGGGTGGGGGCCATTGGACCAGTTGAGTCCCAAGTCCAGGTGGAGTCAGTCTGAAGAACTTCTCATAAGACCGATCTTACATTCTCTATGATAGTGTTGTGTTGGTATTTGTAAGAGCAGCTGGGAAAGTCACAAATCTTGTGACCTCTGACCACATGACTCCTGAGTAGTAAGAGACTATGGAAAGAACGTCTTGCACCTCTCATAATCCTAACCTTGTGGCCTTTTGTTAGTTTTACTCTGGCAGTTTAGTTTTGGGAAGGGCTATGATCATCCTTGCCTTAAGGTTAAACTGTCAGTGAAATTCCTCCCAAAGTTAGCTTAGCCTACAACCAGGAATGACCAAGGACAGCTTGAAGGTTAAAAGCAAGATGGAGTCAACTATTTCAGGTTTCTCTCACTGTCATAATCTTTGCAAAGGCAGTTTCAATAATATACTTTAATAATTATTTCTGTTTTGCTACCGTACATACTGTTTTGCTACTTGCTTGTTTTCTTGCTCACATTGTATCTGGGGAGCACGTAGCTCTGCCCCATTCTTTCTAAGGTAGCCATCCATCTGTTTGGAAAAATGTGGCCTGGTTGTGGAGCCCTTGGGTATCTGATGAGGATGATTTAGGTCACTTCTTCTCAAACTCATTGTGTATGTAGGTCATCTGGGAATTTTGTTGAAATGCAGATTCTTACTGCATAGGCCCATGAAAGGGCCTGAGATTCTGCATTTCCAGTAAGGTCCCCAAGTGATGTCCATGCTACTGGTCCACGGGCCTAACCATAAGTAGTGGGGATTTGGGGGCTTTGGAAGCCTGGTGGCACCTGTCTAGTTCCTCCCTGCTGAGGCTGTTTTACCATTTCAGAATGAGATGCTGGAGGAAGGACATGAGTATGCAGTCATGCTGTACACCTGGCGCAGCTGTTCCCGGGCCATTCCCCAGGTGAGACTGTCCTTGCTGTGTGTCTCTTTCCCTTCCAGAGGGTGTTACTAACCCGTGCTTTATCCCCAAACCAGAGAGCTGAGCTTTTCCCTGTGGCAGCGAGTAAAGCAGGGCCTCTCATCCAAGGAAAAACCTGGAAGACATTCAGAGAGCTTCCCATCAAACTGATGACAGGGACCCATGTCGAGGGACCTAAAACACATTTGTTCAATAGGTTTTATTTCCAAAGCAGTATATGCTCACCACATGACACCAAAACCACTGCAGAGGATATAAAGTGAAAAGCAAGATGTTTCCACTGCCTCACCCCAACCACCCAAACCCACCTCCCACCATAGGATGACCATGTACACTTTGTGACATATTCTTCTGATCTTTTGTCTGGCACAAATATTACTTTGTAAACAATAATTTACATAAATATATAATTATATTTACATAAATAATTTACATAAATAATTTAAATTATTGTTTACAAAAATGTACTGTTTCCGTGTTTGTATTGTTCTGCCACTTGCTTTTTTTTCCACTTAATTACTGACTTTTCTCCTGTTGACACATACAGATATTTTTCTTACCGTCAGTACCATCATCATGTAATTAGTGGGTCCCATGGTAACAAAATCAGCAAGCCACAGGTGTGTAAAGTAAATGGAAACTATTGTTCCCCCTTCCTCCTAACTGTAGGCCCCAGCAATAACTACTATTAACAGTTTGGTTTGCATCCTTTTAGATTTTCTGTGCCTGTCTTAGATATGAGCACACATGCTGTTTTGTTTTGCTTAAAAAAATGGGACCAAACTATACTGACTATTCTGTAACTTTTTTCACCTGTTTATGGTGACTTTGTTTCCTGGCTACATAAAGCAATCGCGTTTCTTCTAACAGCTCACAGTGATATTATGTGGTTGTAGCATATTTATCCACTTAATCGTTCACTGGTGGATATTTAGCATGATGCTGCCATTTTAAAACTTTCTAAGCAATAGTGTGAGGAATGTCCCTGTGCTTACCTTGCCTCGCTCTTCAGATCCCGTGTACCCATTAGCAGCCTTGACATATGTGTTGTGAGGATGTCTGCCATGAGATTCTGATGTGCACACTGGTGAAAACTGCAGAGCAGAGGAAGTAGGCCTGGGTTTGTCTAGGGGAGCTTTGTCCCAGGTGTATCCAGAACAATGGATAGAGCATTTCTCTCTGATTAGAATCCAGCTGGACCCCACTGGAGCAGGCACAGGGAAAGACTGAAGGAGTGAGAGCTTGTAGATGAATGGGAACATGTCAGTAGCTCACAGACACAGAACAGAACTGAGAAAAAGGAAGGAGGGTTCTGTTCTTGGGACCAACTGGTTCCTTTCCTGCAGCCAATGTCTGGGGAGCACTCTGCCCCCTGCCAGACTGGTGAAGCAGGGGTTACCCCAGTCTCCTCTCACTAGGATGAGCATATCAGTTATCATCCAAAATCAGGTATATTTGAGAGTAAAAAAGGGCTCTATTAAAAAGACAACAGGGCCATGCATGGTGGCTCATGCCTGTAATCCCAGCAATTTGGGAGGCTGAGGCAGGAGGATTGCTTGAGCCCAGGAGTTCAAGACCAGCTTGGGCAACATAATAAGACGCCATCCCTACAAAAACTCCAAAAATTAGCTGGATGTGGTGGCGAGTGCTTGAAGTCCCTCCTACTTGGGAGGCTGAGTTGGGAGGATCACTTGAGCCTGGGAGGTTGAGGTTTTAATGAGACATGATCATGCCACTGCACTCTAGCCTGGATGACAGAACAAGACCCTGTCTCAAAAACAAAACAACAAACCAGTAATAAGATGACAGGTGTGAACCAGGACTGACTGGGCAAACCAGGATGTGTATGCCCCCACCTTCCCCCACAGGTGAAATGCAACGAGCAGCCCAACCGTGTAGAGATCTACGAGAAGACAGTGGAGGTGCTGGAGCCAGAGGTCACCAAGCTCATGAAGTTCATGTATTTTCAGGTGAGTGGGGAGGGGCAGATCTGCATCTCAAGAACTAAAAAGGCCCCTAGTCTTCTAACCGAAGTTTTGTGCCATGTTATTTGTCACTCAGCAATTATTTTTTGACTGTGCCCTATACACCCTGGGTGAGCAAGGCAAATGGGTCTCCCCGCCCTCATGGAATTTCATCCTAGTACGTATGTGAGTGCGTTTTAGGTAGGGGAAGAGACAGACAATAAGCAATACACGTGAATATTCAGAGAATAATAAGTGCTGTCAGTCAAATAACATTTTGAAATGTTCTGGGTTATAGAGTACCTGTGGTGTGGGCGCTGCTTTAGGGACAGCCTCTCAGGAGGTGGCATTTGAGCTGAGTCTCTTTAGAGAGAGGCTGACGTGTGGTGACCTGGAGGAAAGGATTTCAGGCAGAAGGTACCACAGAGGCAAAAGGCTTGAGGCTGAGGCTGGAAGGAGCTTGATGCGTTTAAGAAATAAAATGAAGTGCCTGGGTGTGTTGGGAGATGGGGGCAGATAATGCAGCCCTGGGTAGGGAGCGTGGCCTTTGGAGGCAGAGAAGCCCAAGTCACATTCCCTGGTCCTTTCACTTTCTGTGTGCTTGTGAGTTATTTAACGTCTCTGACACCTTGGGATTTTTCACCTTGAAAATGACCTGCTTCACCGGTTTATGGTGAGGATCATTGAGATCTATTTGTAAAGAGCCAAGGAGGACCCTGCTCAGACTAGGTTTAACAAATTGCAGCTGCTGTTAGCATCATGGACCTGCCTTCGGGAGTCCAAAATCTTTTGGGGAGTGCAGGACCAAGAGAGAAGAACTGTTCAGAAACGGATTAAGTGCTAAACTGAGAGTCTCCTGACAGGAGGCATTTACAGAAGGGAGGATCTGGAATAATCTAGAACTATGCTGTCCAGTGCCATAGCCATTAGCCACATGTGGGTACTGACATTAATTTAAAAGTGACCACATGAAAAAAGTAAAGATTAAAAAATAAAAATAAGTAAAAATAAAATTTAAAAATGGAAGTTTGAGGTAAGTTGAAAAAATAAAACGAGACAACATGAAAAATTTAGTTCCTCAGTAGTTCTAGGCAGATTGCAAGTGCTGAGTGGCCACGTGTGATGGTGGCTGTTGTATTTGGACAGTACAGTATGGTCCATTTTCATCATCACAGAGTTTAGTTGGACTTAGACTCTGGAAAGGGAAAGTGTGACTTGGTCTGGTCTTTGAAGGAGGACTGACTGGCTGGTTGGGCATCTCAGGCCAGTGGAAGTGGCATGGAGCCTACATCGGGGCAGTCATTTCAGCTCCCCCTTCCTTCCCTATTTTCCTTTTCTTCCTCCTCCTCCTTTCTTGCTCTTCCTGGGTTACTACAGTAGCCTTTTTTTGTTGTTGATGCTGTTCAACTGCTTTTTTAAATTTTTGGTACCAGTTTTATAGAGATATACTTAACATATACCATTTAATTTGCCCATTTAAAGTGGACAATTCGGCAATTTTTAATATATTCACAGAGTTGTGCACCCATCACAGTCAGTTTTATTTTTTATTTTATTTTATTTTTATTTTATTTTATTTTTGAGATAGAGTCTCGCCCTGTTGCCCAGGCTGGAGTTCAGTGACACTATCTCGGCTCACTGCAACCTCAGCTTCCCTCTCGAGTATCTGGGACTACAGGTGTGTACCACCATACCTAGCTAATTTTTTTTTCTTTTTTTTTTTTTTTTTTTTTTTTTAATAGAGATGAGGTTTCTCCATGTTGGCCAGGCTGGTCTCAAACTCCTGGCCTCAAGTAATCCACGCGCCTTGGCCTCTCAAAGTGCTGGGATTATAGATGTCAGCCACAGCACCCCGCCCACACTCAATTTTAGAGCATCTTCATTACCACTAAAAGAAATCACATGCCCTTTGGCCATCACCCCATAATACCCTCATCTCCACCCCCATCCCAGCCCAAGGCAGCCACTAAGCTACTTTATGCCTCCATGGATTTGCCTATTCTGGACATTTCATATCAACTGAATCATACAGCATGTGGTCTTTCGTGTCCATCTGGTACCTCACAGTTAGCATAATGTTTTAATGCATCCATGTTATAGCATGTATCAGAATTTCATTCCTTTTTAGGACTGAATACTATTCCATTGTATGGATAGACCACATTTTATTTATCCATTCTTCAGTTGATGGACATTTGTTTATTTCCATTTGGGGGCTATTTTGAACAAACATTGATCATTTCCATACAAGATTTTGTGTGGACATATTTTTTCATTTCTGTCAAGTAGAGACCCTAGGAGTATAGAATTGTTGGGTCAGATGGCAACCCCACCCTTAAGCCTTTAAATACCCCCTTAATTATTCTTTTGTGTCTAGCTTTGTGCCCTAGTCTGTTCTTCCCACAGCAGCCAAAGTGACTCTTTTATAATATAATTCAGGTCATGTTATCTGGCCTCACAACCTCCCCCCATCTCCCCAGCTTATGCAGTGTCCAAGTCTGAGCCTTCACAAAGGCCCGTAAGAGCCAGTGCCCTGGCCCCACCCCCCGACCCCCGTTCTCTGCCTCCTTAGAAGGACCACCCCTCTGAGACCTTCTCCTCAAGCTTTCCTGTTTTGTTTTTCTCCATAGCACGTACCACATTCTAATAGATGTATTGTTTTCTGTCTTCTCTTACTAGACTGTAAACTCCTAGGCCAGGCATGGTGTCTCACACCTGTAATCCCAGCACTTTGGGAGGCTGAGGCAGGTGGTGATCACTTGAGGTTAGGAGTTTGAGACCAGCCTGGCCAACATGGTGAAACCCAGTCTCTACAAAAAATATGAAAAATTAGCTGGGCATGGTGGTGTGTGCCTGTAATCTCAGCTACTAGGGTGGCTGAGGTGGGAAAATCACTTGAACCCGGGAAGTGGAGGTTGCAATGAGCTGAGATCATGCCACTGCACTCCAGCCTGGGCAATAGAACAAAACTCCGTCCCAAAACAAAACAAAACTAGACTGTAAGCTCCTGAAGGCAGAAGGCAGAATTTCCTTGCTTGCCTGTTTTTCTCTTTTGTTTCCTGTTCTACCCAAGGACCTAGAATGGTGCCTGGCACATAGTAGATGCTCATTAAATAGCTACTGGATGAATGAACCTCTTTTTCTCTCTGCATCTATCTCTCACTCTTGGTCTACCTCCTTATCAACTGGTACCTGACACTGTCCTAAGTGCTGGGAATTCCATAATGAGTAAGACATAATGCTCAGCCAGTGTATGTTGAATGAATTCATTGGTTTGACTCACATGGGGGCAGGTGCCAGCCTCCCTGCTAGAGATCAGCTTTGGATTTAAGGACTCCTCTGAGAAAAACTGCCTGGCAGATTTGCCTTTCTCCAAAGGGCTGGCTCTGAGGAGGGCCCTAGAGGACCCTGGACCCTGCCCCTGCAAGAGAGCCCAGTGAGCCTCCCCAGGAGACCTTACTCACTGTCCCTCTGCCCCCAGCGCAAGGCCATCGAGCGGTTCTGCAGCGAGGTGAAGCGTCTGTGCCATGCCGAGCGCAGGAAGGACTTTGTCTCTGAAGCCTACCTCCTGACTCTGGGCAAGTTCATCAATATGTTCGCTGTCCTGGATGAGCTGAAGAACATGAAGTGCAGCGTCAAGAACGACCACTCTGCCTACAAGAGGTCAGGGCAACATCCCTCTTTCCCTTGCCCCAGTTGGGCCCCTCCTCCAGGGCCACCCACCAAGTGGAGGAAGAGGATGGAGTCCCTCTCACTTGCTATTTCTTTAGTACCAAACTAGCCATCTCCCAGACACAGGAGAACTCAGTCTGATTCAGTGCGGTTTGAGGAACAGGGCATAGAGCTGGGCTTTGGAGCAACTTGATCTTTGCAGAGTTTTATGTCACAAGATAGAATCAAATCCTCAATTCCCACGTCTGTGGAGCAGCAGTGTTTTATGTTGCCCCATGCAATATGGGGCCAGTAAGATCATCACAAAATTGTTACATTAGTTATTTTCTGTAAGAATGAGAAAGCCAATTCAAGCAGCTTATATAAAAGAAGGAAATGAATTGGCTCACAGAAAGTCCAGGCATGTCTGCACACAGGCACTCAGATGACCATGTTAGCCTGGGTCTCTCCAGCTCTCAGCTCCACCTCCTCTACATTGGCTGCATTCTCAGGTCTGTAGTGGCTTCCAGCAGCTTTCCTCCAGCTAGTGCAGTGACCCCAGCTTCTAAAGAAGGGCAGGGTGCTTCTCTTTCCAAATACTTTCTTGGAATTCCCAGGGAGGATTGCCTTTGATCCAGCTTGAGTCATGTGCTAAACCCTCCCTCAGTCACTGTGGAGATGTGGTGGGGATACCTTGATGGGATAGTTACTCGCCTTTGGAGCCCAGGGTCTCTGCCAGCTCCTAAGAATAAGATTAGCCAGGAGAGGTGCCTCACACCTGTAATTCTAGCACTTAGAAGGCCACAGCAGGCAGGTCACTTAAGCCTAAGAGTTCCAGACCAGCCTGGGAAACACAGTGAGACCGCCCCCCCTTCTCTTTTTTTTTAAGATGGAGTTTCACTCTTGTTGCCCAGGCTGGAGTGCAATGGCACAATCTTGGCTCACTGCAGCCTCCCTGAGTTCAAGTGATTCTCCTGCCACAGCCTCCCAAGTAGCTGGGATTACAGGCACCTGCCACCACGCCCAGCTAGTTTTGCATTTTTAGTAGAGGCAGGGTTTCTCCATGTTGGTCAGGCTGGTCTCAAACTCCTGACCTCAGGTTATCTGCCCACCTCAGCCTCCCAAAGTGCTGGGATTACAAGTGTGAGCCACTGCACCCGGCCTCTTTTTAAAAATTAGAACAAAAAAAGAGTAGGACTGAAAGTGGGGAAGGAGTCATTCCACAAACCAGTATGCAGCCGCCCGGAAGTCTCTCTGAAGGATTTGCTGTGTCTCTGCTAAGCAGAGACCCTCCTCCTTGAATGACATCTTTCTGGACTACAGAGTAACCAGAGAAAACAGACTGATTCTCACAAGTTTACCCTCCTGAGTCAACTGTGAAATCTGGTGGTGTCCAGCAGACAGGACCCTGTCTCAAGGCTGACTTAGAAGTGACGACTTCACAAAGTTTTTACATGTAGCTTATTGCATAGTATATTCTACCAAATTCTCCCCAGCTGTGGCCAGCTGTGTCATGGCCACAAATGACATCCTCTAAAGCCCAGCTAGGTCATGAGCAAGGTGGGGTGTCTTGTCTGCTTTCACAGTTCACGATGGCACAGGTGGCACCATCCCCAGGTTAGGCTGGAAAGTCAGGCAGCTGCAGCTTTCTCCCGTCAAGCTCTGCTTGTGTTCCTGGTGCCCGTCGTCCCTTCACCCGAAGTTCTGCGAGGCTCAGTAGACTTCCGTTTTCCATACAGTGCTTTGCTTTGGAAACATTGAAGTTTTCCTATAAATAACAGAATACACAGCAGGGGCATTCTAACATCCTACCTGTGCTTCTTCATAACTTACCATGCAGCCTCACTAGAGGTCACAGGAAGGTACAAGGTTGATCATTTCACTCCCTGTTTTAGCACTCCGGCTGGTTGATGGGATGCTAGTTCCCCTTAAACTTTCTGAGATTTCAGAGGTTTTTAGTACATTCCTGCCTTTTAATTTCAGGGACCCTTATTACAGGCTGTAGATGGCCCTAAAGCAAATGACTTCAGAATACACTCTGTTTCCACATGAGCGTTGCCTGGGATATTCAGAGCTCATTAACTTCCAGGATGGTGTCACTCTGGGTGAGCTGGACGTGGGAGCCTGTGAGGCATGGTTCAGGCCACTGTGCCTGGACAGTCCTCTCTGCAGCACCCGCTGTCTGTGTTTCAGGGCGGCACAGTTCCTGAGGAAGATGGCAGATCCCCAGTCCATCCAGGAGTCACAGAACCTTTCCATGTTCCTGGCCAACCACAACAGGATCACCCAGGTGAGGGCAGAGTCCCTGTTGGTCCTGGCCTGGTGTCTCGGTGATACAGGCAGGCGTGTAGAGGTTGGGTGGACCACATGCCCAAGCAGAAAAGCTCAGTCTGCAGCTTCTGTCTCCACTGCCCTACATGAGAGTGAAATGCAGCTGAGGACTTCAGCCTCCCCTCCCAACCCCAGGTGGCCCATTCACCCTCCCCAGTTGTCATTCTCGTGAAGCCCTCTCAGCCAGTGCTCTGACCCTGCATCAGGGTTGAGAACATGGGGTCTAGATTTAGGCAGCCTTGTTTTCTAATCCTGGACCACCACTGACCCACTGTAAGACTTGGGGCTCAATCTAAGCCTCAGTTTCCTCATCTGTAAAATGGATCTGTTATTTTGAGAATATTATGAGAAGCCATCTCATAGGACTGTTGCGAGAAAGAAATGATATCAGGCCCACACTGAGGGCATCCTCCATCTTCCAAGCGTATTCAGGCTCAAGTCCATATCACTAAGGCGCTGGGATTGACCGGGCCCTTGCCATTCTTTGTTAACTGCAGAAAGCTGCCCAGCAACCGAGGCCTCAGGTTTCCCTTCTCTTATCTGTGGGAACTACCAGCAGTGCCCTCCTCTGCGTACCATGCAAGGCCAAGTTGGTCTCTTTGGAGAGAAAGGGCCTGGGGTGGAGACCTCAGACCCTTCTCTAGTAGATGGTCCTGTACTGCTGTGTCCTGCCAGGAGGGAGACATCTGCCCCCTACCCCACTGCCAGCTCTCCTCCCTTGAATAGGTTTTTGCTGCCATTGTCTAAGAAGACATCCTAGATAAGCCCACATCCTCCAAGCTGAGCTGAAATTACAAGAAGCCTGTTGCTATAAAACTGAGCTGCTTTTTAGCTCAGGACAGGAAAGAATTTTCTAACCATCAAAACTGCCCGGGAATAAAATAAGGGAGTGAGTTCCCTGCCATGGGAGGTGTGCAGGAGTACTGTGGGGGCATCGAGGAGAGGATTCAGGCGTCAGGTGCCGGCTGGCATGCAGGCTCCCCTCCCTGGAGCCATGCTTCCGGGTCATCAGTGGGGGCCACACCCGCCAGCTCTGGACCTTCTGCAGGGGTTCGGGTGAGGGCGCAGGATACATGCACTGCCTAACCTGAGGGTGGCGCTGCTGTTCAGTGTCTCCACCAGCAACTGGAAGTGATCCCAGGCTATGAGGAGCTGCTGGCTGACATCGTCAACATCTGCGTGGATTACTACGAGAACAAGATGTACCTGACGCCCAGTGAGAAACACATGCTCCTCAAGGTAAAACTCCCTGAGGCCACACCCACGGGACCTGAGCTTACCCTCTCACCTTCTTCTTATTAAAAACCCTTTTTAAAAAACAGTGTTTCTTTTTTCTTAAACATTGATACAGATCTTACTGCACATAATGGTTTGTAACCTGTTCCTTTTCTGTAGTACCATAGTCACCTTTCCAGATGTCATTAAGGACATTTCTACGGTGTGATGTTTAATGACTACCAGACGTTCCATTGTACTGGGACATTGTCATAACAAATCCCCTGTGGTTGGATATTTCTTTGCTAAACTCACTGAACACCCCTGTAGCACAGTCCCTGTGCACATCTTTTTGTCAAGCCAGACTTCCTAGAAGAGAAATTGCTGGCTCAAAGGGAAAAACAGAATCAATAGTTTTCTCTTAAATTTCAATAGTTTGAGGGAAACCAGGTGGGTTTTTGTTGCGTGGATTTTACTGGGAATTTCTGAGATTTTCGTGCACCCGTCACCCAGCAGCGTACATTGTTCCCAAAGTGGAGTCCCTCACCCACACCTCCCTGCCTTTTTCTCAAGTCTCCAAAGTTCATTATATCATTCTTTTTTTTCCCTTTTTTTTTTTTTTTTTTGTTTTTTTGTTTGAGACAGAATTTTACTCTTGTTGCCCAGGCTGGAGTGCATTGGTGTGATCTCAGTTCAACACAGCCTCTGCCTCCTGGGTTCTAGCAATTCTCCTGCCTCATCCTCCTGAGCAGCTGGGACCACAGGCATGTGCCACCATGCCCAGCTAATTTTTTTGTATCTTTAGCAGAGACAGGATTTCTCCATGTTGGTCAGGCTGCTCTCCAACTCCCGACCTCAAGTGACTCACCTGCCTTAGCCTCCCAAAGTGCTGGGATTACAGACATAAGCCACTGTGCCCAGCGTATTAATATCATTCTTATGCCTGTGCATCCTCGTAGCTTAGCTCCTGCTTATAAGTGAGAACATACAATATTTGATTTTTCATTTCTGAGTTACTTCACTTAGAATAATGGCCTCTAACTCCATCTAGGTTGCTGTGAATGCCATTAGTTTGTTCCTTTCTGTGACTGAGTAATATTTCACGATGTATATATGCCACATTTTCTTTACCCACTTGTTGGTTGATGGGCATTGAGGTTGGTTCCATATTTTTGCAATTGCTAATTGTGCTGCTATAAACATGTGTGCAAGTATGTTTTTCATATAACTTCTTTTCCTCTGGCTAGACGCCCAGCAGTAGGATTGCTGGATCCAATGGTCATTCTCCTTTTAGTTCTTTAAGGAATATCCACACTGGAAAACAAAGTAGATCTTCGAGCTTTTGCTGTATTTTGCCAAAATGATCAATTGTTTCATCAGTTTACAGGTTTCATTCCAAAATTGTCATATTTATTGTTTTGGAAAATCTGGAATATACAGCAAAGCATAAAAAAGTTTAAATCTCTCACAGTCCTTTTTTTTTTTTTTTTTTTTTTTTTTTTTATGAGAGGGAGTTTCGCTCTTGTTACCCAGGCTGGAGTGCAATGGCACGATCTCGGCTCACCGCAACCTCCGCCTCCTGGGTTCAGGCAATTCTCCTGCCTCAGCCTCCTGAGTAGCTGGGATTACAGGCACGCGCTACCATGCCCAGCTCATTTTTTGTATTTTTGGTGGAGACGGGGTTTCACCATGTTGACCAGGATGGTCTCGATCTCTTGACCTTGTGATCCACCTGCCTCGGCCTCCCAAAGTGCTGGGATTACAGGCTTGAGCCACCGCGCCCGGCCTCTCACAGTCCTTTAACCAAAAGATAACACTTTTATCATTTTCTTTTCCAAGGCAGTGTCTTCTTCTGTCTCCCAGGCTGGAGTGCAGTGGCACAGTCATGACTCACTGCATGAAATAGGCTGCCTAGCTCCCAGGCTCAAGTGATCCTCTCACCTCAGCTTCCCAAGTAGCTGGGACTACTGGCACATACAACCACACTCAGCTATTTATTTTATTTTATTTTTTATTTTCTGTAGAATCAGGGTCTTCCTATGTTGACCAGGCTGGTCTTGAACTCCTGGGCTCAAGCAATGTGTCCACCTCAGCCTCCAAAAGTGCTGGGATTATATGAATGAACCACTGCACCTGGCTTACTTTCAGCATTTTTATGTATGTCTTAAGTTTTTTCCTCTGCTTATATATTTTGAAAATTTGCAGTCTGTATGACCATGTATCCATTTTATCTCAAGTGACTAAATTTATTTGGCTGTTATGCTGCTGTGAAATAATGTGATTTCGATGAGCCTTCCTTAGCTGTTATTCCATTGTTAGCTTAGGTTATCTCTAACTTACACGCCATAGCTGCTGTAGCACTGACATGAACAGCCTTCTCCCATTCTTTTTTTTTCTTTTTTTGGAGATGGAGTCTCACTCTGTCGCCAGGCTGGAGTGCAGTGTTGTAATCTCTGCTCACTGCAACCTCCGACTCCCTGATTCAAGCGATTCTCCTGCCTCAGCCTCCCGAGTAGCTGGGATTATAGGCACACGCCACCACGCGCAGCTAATTTTTATATTTTTAGTAGAGACGGGGTTTCACCATGTTGGTCAGGCTGGTCTTGAACTCCTGGTCTTGTGATCCACCCACCTCGGCCTCCCAAAGTGCTAGGATTACAGGCATGAGCCACTGCGCCCGGTTGCCTTCTCCCATTCTTTCTACATGCTGCAGAGCTCCTTTTGATTCTGTCCCAGATTCTCACCTTTCAGCATTCTGGTGGTTTTTCCTTTTTTTCCTCCTTCAGTGTCTCTCCTGCGGTTCTGAGAATCCCAGCCCTGTGTTGGTGCTCCTGTCTTACATGTCTTAGCACCTCAGTTAAGTTTGCAGGGTTGGGTGGCTTTGAGACTTGTTACCCTGGCTTCCTCCAGACCATCAGAAATCTAGAGAAGCCACTCACAGTTCACACACCCCTCTCACCCCTGGTACTCAGCCTGGGCGGTTGCTGTAACTTTCTACAAGCTAAATCACGACATTCCAGCCCACCAAGTAGTCTTCACGCAGCCTTCAAATTCTCCAGCCCTCCACACCCGGACTTCCCTGCCTTCCTCCCTCTCTGTTCCTCACCCTCTTCAACCACCCCTCACATAGTTTTGCCACATGGGTAGTTTGTGTCAGAGAACTCAGATGCCACCATGGGCACCGTCTGCTCTTATGCAGAAAAGGGTGAAGTTCATCATGCAGAACAAAGTACACCCACAGAGTGGCTCACACCTGTCATCCTAGTGCTTTGGGAGGCCAAGGCAGGAGGATCACTTGAGCCTAGGAATTCGAGATCAACCTGGGCAACCCAGTGAGATGCCATCTTTACAGACAGATACAAAAATTAGCCAGGGGTCGTGGCATGCACCTGTAGTCACACTTCCTCAGGAGGCTGAGGTGAGAGAACTGCTTGAGCCCAGGAGGTTGAGGCTGCAGTGAGCGGTGATCATGCCACTGCACTCCAGCCCAGGTAGGGTGGCGGGGGAACAGAGCAAGAACATCTCAAAGAAAAAGAAAAAGGAAATGCTTCCCACAGGGGAAGTGACCTTAACAGTCCCCTGGTCCACCCTCTTCATGTCAGATGAGAAATAGAGGCACAGAGAGAAGTGACTTTCTTGTGGTCACACAGCTGTTCAGGCCCCCTTCTGCATACATTTTAAAAGGAACAAAATAAGCCAGCATTCAGGAGACTGTTAAAAGGATTGAAATCAAGAATGTCAACTCACTCAGAGGGCAAATTCAGGAAGAGATTATTCTATTATAAAGACATATGTACACATACATTCATTGCAGCACTGTTAAAGACCTGGAACCAACCCAAATGCCCATCAATGATAGACTGGATAAAGAGAATGTGGCACATATACACTATGGAATAGTATGCAGCCATAAAAAGGATGAGTTCATGTCCTTTGCAGGGACATGAATGAATATGGAAACCATCATTCTCAGCAAACTGACACAAGAACAGAAAACCAAGCACCACATATTCTCACTCGTAGGCTGGTGCTGAACAATGAGAACACATGGACACAGGGAGGGGAGCATCACACACTGAGGTCTGTTGGGGGGTGTGGGGCTAGGGAAGTGATAGTGGGGGTGGGGAGATTGGGGAGGGATAACATTGGGAGAAATGCCTGATGTAGGTGAAGTGGGGATGGAGGCAGCAAACCACCATGGCATGTGTGTACCTATACAACAATCCTGCCATTTCTGCACATGTACCCCAGAACTTAAAGTATAATAATAAAAAAAAAAAGTCACCAGCAGCTCCTTGGAAACCTTTACGTTGTCCTTTCTGTGGAGAAAGAGGTGGATACTTTGACATTCACTCACTGTTCAAGTACTCATCAGATGCCTGTGTTGTGCCACACCCTGGGATACAGCAAGGAGCTAGGAGCAGCCCTTTCTCTCAGAAAGATCTAAAGGCAGAAATATTGTCAACAGATCCGGTTCAGCTCCTTTCTCCGCTCCTTAGCTATGTGGCCGTGGCGAGCTGTCTAACCTCCCTGTGCCTCTGATTCCTCATCTATAGAATAAAGTTATTGCAGAGAACTTGACTCAAGAGAGATTAATGCTTATTAAAGCTCTGAGCACAGACTCTGGCCTATAGTAAGGGCTGAAGAAGTAGCTGCCATAGTAATAGACTAAGTGTCTCGTTGAAATTAGACTTATATTTCCTGCCTTTGTTTGAAGATGCATAGGTTTTTATAATATAGTGTGTCTCTACAGGGTGTGTGTGTGTATGTCACATAGACAGACCTACCTTTAAAAAAAAAAAAAAAAAAAAAAAAAAGCTTTTCCAGTGGATGTGATTAGTTTCTGTGCTCTGCCCCCTTCTCATTCTAGGTGATGGGCTTTGGCCTGTACCTGATGGATGGAAATGTCAGTAACATTTACAAACTGGATGCCAAGAAGAGAATTAATCTTAGCAAAATTGATAAGTTCTTTAAGGTCAGCAACTGGGGCTGGGGCTGGGCAGAGGGCTGAGGTTACCAGAGCCAAGATGTTTTTGGCAGAAAGGAATGAAATTAGCCAGAAAACCATGGATTTGTTTTTAAAATTGAGCTGTAGCTCCAAAGCTCCCAAGAGTAGGAAGAGGAGGAAGATGGAACAGCAGGGCCTCTGGCTGCCGTTGAGAGAGGCATTTGCTCTCTAGAAGGACGCTGCCTGAAAGCCGTGCATAGTTCCAGGTTTCAGGATTCAGCTGGGATTTGGGTAGGAGGAGGCCCTGTGAGTCTTTTTGAATGCTGCGTTGTTGTTGTTTCCTCTGAAGTCCCTTGTCACTTAAGAGGTGCATCCCAGAAGACAGCTCCTGCTTTAATTTCCAGTATAAATCAGAGCTCACAGATGCAGAATGGTTAAAGACTGGATTTTAAATTGATTCACATATGCAAAATGACAGCCTCTCACCTGGTACACCAGGGGCCACCTCAGTTTGCCCTTTCCTTTGGATAGAATGCCTCAGCAATGTCCATCATACACTCTATTTCAGTGTCTCTGAGAGTTAATCTTTTGGCCCCAGATCTTAAAAAATTTGCAGTTAAACTAAGCTTCTTAGGATTTTGCCAGGGAATCTTGCACTTTGGAATTAACTTCCATGTTCTCAATTTATTCTAGCTTTGGGCACTGCAGGCATGGAGGAAGCCTGAGGGGTCAGACGTGGGAGAGCCCAGATTAATATTCACAGCAAAACTCCTTAGTCGTGTGATGTGGAGGTCACTGGATTGGGCCTGAGTCCCACTGACTCTTCAAGGTTAAGGAGAAGGAACCTGTCACTTATGTTTTGTGCTGTGGCTTTACTTGTTTTCAAGGGTGGAACTATTATCTAGAGTTGTCCCAAATGAAAATAGGGCTCATTTGGGGAGACCCTTGGAAAATCTTCCCTAAGTCAGCATGAATGAGATGACGGTAGAAGAGAATACAACCTCTCCCTTGGCAGGTCTGGGTTCAAGTCTGGCTCTGCCACTTAATAGCTAGATGACTTTGAGAAAGTCACGAAATCACCCTGAAACTGAGTTCCAAGTCTGAAAAATATGAATACCAAGGGTATGAGCTCTGTAGGGTTCCCTGGAGGATTCAGTGGGGTTTGGGGTTACATCGATGACTCAGAGCCCTGGGTTATATAATCCTGGCTTCTTGACTTCTACCTGGTCTTCGTGAAAAATCACTTAGGCTGTTTAAGCTTCAGTTTCTTCTTTCTCTGAAATGGGAATAATAATAGTACAGACTTCACAGGCTATTGTATGGCTTGAGATACTGTTTTTAAAGTGGTTGGTGTAGTCCCTAGTGCAGGTGACGCACACAGGAAACACCAGCCTCCCCGCCATTTGCCCTGGTTTTTGGTTAGGAGTTGTCTGCCCTCTGGTGTTAGGTATGATTATGGTTTTAATTACCTTGAAAGTACAGACTTTCTCTGGAAGACCAACAGCACTCAGACACCTGCTTCTAGCCCAGAATTCATAGCAGCAAGGATGTTTTAAGCTGGGGAAGATTCAAGCGGGAAGGACCCTGCTCTGGGCAGCTGTCCAGTCCTCGGCCTCACCCATGCCGTTGTCTGAGTGACCTTGGACAAGTTACTTTCCCTTTCTAGGCTCTGTTGCTTGGAACACAGAGTTGGTTGGAGTCGGGAGGATCTGCACCCTGGCTGGGGCTCCTTTGGTTTTCAGAGTCAGCTGGTAGCATCCTTGGAAGCAGAAACTAGAGGTCATCCCCCAGGCACACACACAGGCCTGCCTCCCCCAGTGGGGTGGCAGCAAAGGCAGCCGCCCCAGCCCTTCCTTGGCATCTCACAAGCTGTGTTTGCTTCCTTTGCAGCAGCTGCAGGTGGTGCCCCTTTTCGGCGACATGCAGATAGAGCTGGCCAGATACATTAAGACCAGTGCTCACTATGAAGAGAACAAGTCCAAGTGAGTGCCTGCCGTAATGTCTCTCGGCTCCCGCGAGGATGCCCAGCCCGGGCAGGGAGCCGAGGGGCCACTTCAGCCCCTCCTCCCTCCCCAGAGCCCTGGGCAGGTGGATTCTATCAGAACACAGGTGCCGGCCGGAGGGGAGCCACGAGGGTGCTCGGAGCCCTTTTGTATCCGCCCTTTGCTGCCAGGTTCAAAAGGGCTCAGAGCATAGCCATGCCCCTTGTCCAGCCCAGCAGGACGGCAGGAGTCCACCTCCTTCCCTGGAGGAGTGGCCAGTCCTCAGTGGTCCAGTGTGGAGAGGTGGCGTTTTTTCCTTCTCACGCCGATCCTCTCAGGTTAGGTGACCGTGCGCTCAGTACTTTGCGGAGTGGATGTGAAGTGGGCGGGCAGCTTCACCTTCGGTCGCTTTATAAACCATGATGCTAGGTCATCGATGCAAATGCCTGGGGTGTCAGTGCCTCACTGAAGTTGGGGCTCCAACCTCGGCTGCCCCTTTGGTCTCTGAGGCTGTGAAGGAGGGTCCTTCTGTGTGCATCTTGCCCAAAGTTGTGGCTTTTCCACACAGAGGGGAACCAGCCATCCTTTACTCAAGGGCGAGTGTCTTAGCATCTTAAAAAAACATGGACAGAGTGTCCTTGAACCGCATCCACCTGGAGCCCCTGCAACTGAGTGTCCCAAAGGAAAGCTAATGTAGTCTTTTCATCACCCTCTGGCTGCTAACGTGTGAGGGGGTTTTGCAGGAAACGCAGGGAATGGAGAATACTGAGCTCATTCCTCACTTTTCCCCACATGACTTCTCTACCAGCTGAAGCTGGCTGGGAGCAGAGGCTGGGGGAGTGACCAGGGCAGGGTGTGAGGGGCCATGTGCTCCCCTCTCCGTGGATAGCTCTCTGAGTAATACTGAAGGGAAGCCTGAGGAAGGCTGTCACTGTTCTGCCATTCTTGTGAGAACCATATCAGGGCCCCTTCTGGAAGAGTAAATTCTCCCCAGCATCTTTTTCTGCCTTGTCTGGTGCTCATGCTTAGTCTGTCTGCTGGGTCACCAGCACCTGAGGGTAGAAGAGGGTGAAGGGAGTGGTCGTTTTTCTCTTGGGGATGGAGAGTGAAGATGTTCATTCAGTCATTTCCTCTCTGACTTAGGATGGTTTTCCTAATGACATCTCTTCGCAAGGAGTGGCAAAGAGGCAGAGGGAAGGAGGAAAGAGGGTGGAGAGAGGAGAGAAGGGGGCGAGAGGTAGAGAGGGCGGGTGGAGGGAGGGGCCACCCCCAAGTCTCAGAGTGACCCTGGCTTCCCTCACCACCAGCGTGCTTCTGTGTTGCCAGGGGACTGTTGGAAAAGAGGCATAGACACACTAAGATTTCTGCAGTCCCAGCCCAAAGGCCCCCCAAAGCCAGCTTCAGCCCCAGAGTGTCTGTGCTGTCAGAGCAGGTAGCTGGTTTTGGAGGCTGCCCACCTTGCTTTTTCCGTGCTCGGATCCAGCCCTTTGTAGCCCTAGAGCAGCGGTGATCCCTCTCCTCTCATGTTACCGGTAAGTATTGTGGACCAGGTGTCTGGAAGGGCTGCAATTGGGTCCTAGACGAGGCCAGCCCCAAGGAAGAGGAGGAAGGACTGTCCCACTAGGCCTGAAGCTTCCGCAGTGTTAGACTTAGCAGGCTCTCTTGCTGAGGCTGCTGGGATACCATGTGGTGTCACCCTCGGTATTTGGCCACATGGACTGAGCACCAGGAGCAGCTAATACCTGTCCCACCCAGGTGCCTGAGACTGGGACCCTCTCCGACCCCATAATTTTCTACCCAGGTGGACGTGTACCCAGAGCAGCATCAGCCCCCAGTACAATATCTGCGAGCAGATGGTTCAGATCCGGGATGACCACATCCGCTTCATCTCCGAGCTCGCTCGCTACAGCAACAGTGAGGTGAGCATGTAGGGTGCTGGGATGCAGGCCCATGGGCCCAGGGCCAGATGGGGTAAGGAGCAGCCAGGAAAGAACATAGACCCACGGGAGAGTAGGAGGGAGGCAAGAGGGTAAAGTGGCCAAGAGCATGGGTTTTAGAGCCAGGCAGACGGGCGAATTCTGGTGGTGCCGCTGCTCTTTGAAAATTATTCAGGATCTCTTTGCTTCAGTTTCCTTATCTGTGAAATCAGGGTGACAACAGTATCTATCCTGTAAGGTTCATTGAGAGGATTAAAAGATATGGAAGACAATAAAAGCCTGGTGATGGTTAGTTCTGCCTGTACGTGATAAATGATGCCAATCACCTCCACCCTGGATGGCAAGCAGACAGAACACTTGTACTCATAACGTTACCTAAATATTTTTAAACTACACAGTAATAAATGATCATTGTAACAAAGATCTGTAATATACTTAGGGGCAGATGAAGGCCATAAAAATCTCCACTAATCCCAATAATTACATTTCATTTCATTTTTTCTAAACTTTTTTTTTTCCAATGGAGACTTGATCGGTGCTCAAACCTCAGGAAAAAACACAGATAAGCCGAAGGAGAGAAAAATCACATAAAATCCTACCATCCCAGAACCAACTAAGACTAGATATCCTTCTGGTTCTCATTCCATACACACCTTTCTAATAAATGAATATGCTGTTTGATACACACTGGTCCCTGACGCAGATTCCTTTATTACGTAGCACTTGTGGGTGAGTGTGCACTGACCCATGTGTGCTCACTGCTTCCACCATGTGGCCGGCAGCCATGATGACTACACTTTCCAAACCCCAGCCCAGGAGATGCCTTTGATCACAGAGCAATGTATCTGAAGTGGGGTCAGTCTGACAAATGCAAGGACTTGTGGCCATCAGATTTGTGGCCCAGGGGACCAAGGTCAAGCCCAGACCTTAGCTTTCTAAACATAGGTACCAATCAGTTGAACTGAAGTTACAGGAATAACTTCTTTTGAGTGCTAGAACTCTTTAAAAAATTTTTTTAATATTTTATTTCTTTTATAAAAATAGAGACAGGGTCTCAAATTGCCCAGGCTGGTCCTGAACTCTGGACTCAAGTGATTCTCCTGCCTCAGCCTCTCCAAGTGCTGGGATTACAGGCATGAGCCACTGCGCCCAGCCAGAGCTCTTAATTCTACTCAGATTTTGGTGTGGTCTAAGAATGAATCTGGTCAAAGATATTTTTTAAAATCATATGCTCCATACATGTCAATTCTCATTCTTCACAGTACTTCTATAAAGTGGCCATGAACTCTGAATTAGCAAATACTGAATCATTGCTCCAAGAAGAAATCTCAGTTATAGCCCTGTGAGCCTCTGGTCACATTTTCATCAACTGGTCAATATCTAACCTTGTTTTATAAGCACTTTTGTTTAAGACATTTTATGTGATCTCTATTGTTGATTCATGAACTCATGACCAATAGCACTGTAACTTATGCCTGAACGAAGCTTATCTAGAAGATATATTTTTTTTGCATAAGACATTACAGCTTTCTTGCACAGAGGAACACTACATAGCATATTAGCCCTAAGCTTGGGGTAGGGGGAGGGCATTTTAAATTGAGCAATTGCAGGTAAAAAGCGCAAAAATAGAGGAAACATGGCACTAAATACACTTCAAAAAAGATAGTTGTTTACTGTGTGAGAGCTGAAACAAGAAGGCAGAGTCGCTTTGTCCAACTTCAGCTGGGAGTGGGCACATGTCTGCAAACGACTGAGAAATCATCATGAATTTAGCCAGTAAGGGAATTCATAAATACAGAATCCACCAGTAATGAGGACTGGCTGTGTATGTGTGTGTGTGTGTGTGTGTGTGTGTGTATATATACACACACAGTATGTGTGTGCATACACACATATTCTGTCATTGTGGGATATACAGATGTTTATCCATTGCCTTTCAATCAGTGAGCCATGTCTAATGAGTTGTGAAATCAAATTAGTGGTTTGTCATTAGCATTTTTATATAAATATAAAATAGAAAATCAGAAGGAATCCTATATATTAAGAGTAAAACTGCTTTGTAAAACATATCGTTGAGGCAGGAGGATTGCTTGAGCTCAGGAAACCAGCCTGGGCAACACAGTGAGACCCTGTCTCTATAAGAAAAAAAAAAAAGAAAAACATATTGTTGCATACATATATTTGGTAGCTCTATGTAGGTGTATGTTCTGAGTTTCTACACAGTGTGCACTTCCTACTGTGAGTGCAATCAAGAGTTTGAAAGGTGCCATCCTGTGATACTCCAGGGTGATTATGAGTAGGGCTGTGGCATCACCGCCTGAACCCAAGCCTTCAGTGATTTATAAACCACGTGACCTTCAGCAAGGCACTTGTCTGAGCTTCACTTTATCTGTCAAGGAGATGTAATAATAGCCCTTCCCTGCAGTGTTCTTGGAATTAATGAGATAACATATAAAAGTGTCAGGTGCAGAGATGGTGAGTATGACACTTGATGCTCCCCAGGTGGTGACGGGCTCAGGGCTGGACAGCCAGAAGTCAGACGAGGAGTATCGTGAGCTCTTCGACCTGGCCCTGCGGGGTCTGCAGCTTCTATCCAAGTGGAGTGCCCACGTCATGGAGGTGGTAGGTGTCCCAGGGCAGAGGGCCTCACACTGACCTCCCTTTCCTTGGAATCTGCCTTCATCTCTCCCTAGCACTCTCTTTTAAACAGATTTATGGAGTTAAAATTCACATGCAATACCATTTACCCATTTAAAGTGTAGGTTCATTGGTTTTTAGTATAGCCACAGAATTGTATAGCCACGGTCAAATATAGAACATTTTCATCACTTCAAAAAGAAGCCCTGTGTTATCTCCCCTCTCATCTCCCTAGCCCTAAGCAATCTGCTTTCTACCTCTGTAGGTTTCCCTATTCTGGATGTTTCATATAAATAGAATTATATGATACATGGTCTTCTGTATCAGGCTTCTTCCATTTTGCATGTTTTCAAGGTGTTTCCATGTTGTAGCATGAATCAGTACTTTATTCCTTTTTTCCAGCTGAATAATATTCCATTGCGTGGATCCACCGCATTCTGTTTGTCCATGCATCAGTTGATGGACATTTGCTTTGTTCCCACTCTCCCCAGTACTCTTGGAAGCTGGTTCACCCCACAGACAAGTTCTGCAATAAGGACTGCCCTGGCACCGCAGAGGAATACGAGAGAGCCACACGCTACAATTACACCAGTGAGGAAAAGTTTGCCTTTGTTGAGGTAGGTGCAGACTTCCTGCATCTCCCTCCCTCCCTGAGACTGCAGCCTGTGGTGGTTTCAGAGTAGTTCTGAGCAAGAAAACAGCATTGGTCACCCGAATCTCCATGCTCTTCCCTGCCCTCCCATCTAAATCTGTCAGAAGTTATTCTGTTACTCGGAATGGATTAGAAACTCATTCTGTTCTTAAAACCTGGAAGAAAAATGTCCACTCCTCTAAAAAAATGGGCACCAAGAAGCCAGCAGAAGAAACAGAAGGAAAACAAATGGCTAAAAGAGGTATGAAAAATGCCCAAATTGGTTGGCGGTCAGAGAGCCACAGATTGGAATAAGATGGGATGCAGTCTTTACCAATCAGGATAGCGGAGATTTGACAGATGGGCGATGCATGTCGCAGGTTAAAGTACGAGAAATAGACATTCTCGTGTCTTTAGTGGTCAGTCTACATTTTATAGGCTTTCTATGAGAGCAATCTGATTACATGTACTCACGTTTTTAATGTGCATACCCTTTGGCCAAGTCCTTCTGGGAATAAATCCCAAGGAATTAAGCCAACTCTGCAGAGATACATGTACATGGATATTTATCACAGTGTTGTTTATAATACCGAAATATGTGAAACAAATGTTCTTCAATATGGAATCAGGTATGTAAGTTAAGATTCAGCTATATCATTGCATACTATGCAGTCTCTAAAAGCGGTATACGTGGCTCACGCCTGTAATTCCAGCACTTTGGTAGGCTAAGGCAAGTGGGTCGCTTGAGGTGGTCTCCTGAGTTTGAGACCAGCCTGGCCAACATGGTTAAACCCTATCTCTACTAAAAATACAAAAACAAATTAGCTGGGCATAGAGGTGCACACCTATAATCCTGGCTACTCGGGAGGCTGAGGCAGGAGAATTGTTTGAACCTGGGAGGTAGAAGTTACAGTAGTGAGCCAAGATTGTGCCATTGCACTCCAGCCTGGATGACAGACTGAGGCTGTCCCAAAAATAAATAAATAAAAGTAAAACAGGTATACCGACATGGAAAGCTGTGCTCAGTATGTCATTAAGTTAAAAAAGAAACAGTTAAAGAACAGCATGTCTGTAGTTTTAATGCTTATAGGGAAGAAGCAAAACTATATCTAGAAATAAATATGCATATACACATAAAAGATATTTTTAAATACATAAAGAAATATGTAATATATCTAAATATATATATCAAAACACACAAAATAAAAATCCAAATATAGACATTTAGACCAAAAACAGAACAGCATGTAGAATGATTCCACTTACACCAAAATACAATATGCTTTCTATATTTGTCCCAAACTGAAGGACATAAATATATTGTATACCAAACCACGAACAGTAGTAATTTCTGGAAACAGGACTGTCTGATTTATAACCTTTTGTATTGTGTTTTGCTTGATTACAAAATGATGTTCCTATTTGGGAGGAAACTTCTTTTATACTAGATTGTGAGTGACAGCTCTTTCTTTGAGGATCATTTGAAACCTACAAGAGACTAATCTAGAAATCAGAGACCTGGTTCCTCCCCCTGGGCCCTCTGGTCACTTCAGCTCTCAGACCCTCAGATTCCTTACCTGTAAAATGAAGCTAATAATCTCTCCCATGCCCCATCCCAGGGTTATTGTGGAGAATCAAACAATAATTGTCAAATAAGGTAATGAATGTAGATGGGCCCTGAGAAGTTGAAGGGTCATACAAATGTAAGAGGTTAGCGTCTTCTCTCCAAGCTTCATATTAAAGGACTGAGGCTCAGTGGCATAATTTCAGAAAGGAGAAAAATCATAATCCCACTTGACATTGTCCTGAGTGGTCCCGAACCTCTTGGCACTTCCATTGCTAATGGGCAACCTGGAAGAAAGTTTTGCAGCCTTCGTTACTAGAAGACAAAGTCATCCTCAAGCCTATTTAAAGTGAGACAGTCAGAGGGTAAATGCAACTTTGTAAAACGATTTATGCACTTATTTCCTTAATAAAAGGGAGGCACAGGCACTGTAAGTGATTTAGAAGGTGCTCCCCCAACCCCACTCCTCCCTTCGCCTTGCCACAGCCTCCTGCTGTCATCCAGACACAGCCATCAAGAGCATGTCACTGTATTTCCTTCTGGTCCTTGCTTGGCTATACATTGAGAGGTTGTATCATTTTTATCGCATTCATAAAACATGTTTAAAAATTGAAAAGTAGTTCAGTGTGGCCTTTAATAATAAAACGAAGTAAAAGTAGTAACTTAACTGCACCATGCCGTTCCATTCTGAGTCCCCAAATAGGAAATGCCGTTCGACTTGTTAAGTGATTCCTTGTGGTACTTATCTCCCTAGTTCTAACAGGCTTATGAGACTATTTCTTAGTTTTTCAATTTACGACATTTTCTACTTCGGGGAATGAGGTATAGCTCTCTCCTTCCTGCCTCCCATCCCCGCAACACACCCAGTGTCCTTCCCTCGTCTTCCATAGTGGTAATTCTACACCTTTTGGTAAAATCAGTAGTTACCTTATTATTATTACGACCAAGTAACTGTCATCCATCACTGAGCCGCACGATCTAATGTGAATACATTTATTTTCTTGTACAAGTTTTTGTTCTTCATAGAATTTGCAATGCTTTGTTTTGTTTTGTTTTCTATGAGTCCCTCAAAAAGGCAACCCCCAACATACCAACAAACTGTACAACTCCTTACAAAACAGTCCATCCGTGTCAGCATTTGATGAGTTTTGGTGTTCCTGTTTTCCTGGAGCCATCTTCTTTCCATCTGGCACGGGTTTGTCTCTAGAGCAGCCCAGCTGCTGATCCAAGATTCTCCTCGTTATTACCTTGGGAATTCCCTTTACCTCCTTCCTGTCTGGGATCCCATTCACGTATCTTCCTCTATGAAGTATTGAGATCTTTTGCCCATTTTTTAAAAAGTAGCTTTATGTCTTCCTATGATGGAACTGTAAGAATTCATTCCACATTTTAGATTACAAGTCTTCAGTCAAGTATGTGGCGCCAATATTCTTTTCTCGTCAGTAATTTGCCTTTTCATTTTTGAAAGGGTGCCTTTTGAAGAGTAGCTGTTTTTAATTTGGATGAAGTCCAATTCATCAGTTATTTGGTGGTTTATGATTTTGGGGTTTCAGCTAAGAACTCTTTGCTCTGTCTGGAGTTGCAACGATTTTCCGTTAGATCCAACAGGCCTGCCCACTCCTCTGTGTTCGGAGTTACTCTGAGACATCTTTATTACTTGCTCCTTCCTTTATCCTAGTGTCTCCTAGTTACATGTGTAGCCAGTAGCCCAGATTCTGTTATGACCTAACAGTCCTCTAATGCTTCTCTCCCATTATTTCTCTGCACTAAAGCTCCTCGCCAACAAAATTGTTGTACTCTTGGTGCCAGTGCAAACCATCACCTCCTGTGTTGTTTTCATACCAGTTCTATCTAAAAATGTTCTTTTTCTTCCTTTAAGTTTTAGATTAAAAAAAAAGAGAGAGAGGCTTAGGGTCTAAGCTTATTCATTCATTTATTTGTTCATTTTCAACAAAAACTTCATCTGCCCACCATGGGCACAGACACTGGCAGTTGGGCGTGCACAGCATAGCTGCACCTTGTCCTGTGTGTTTCCAGTCTGATGTAGAAGGTGGAACCCTGCCATTATGGGTCTGACATGTGTGGCAGTTGTGAAGTGGACGATCTGCCACATGCCTTCTGAATCAATTGAGAAATTAATGTCAGAGGCCAGTGGAATCAAAGGTTCAGACTTACTGCTGATAAAGCTGGACTAGAGAATGTGGCTTTCACCCAAGCTCACACCAGTCTTCCTATGCCTCCTACATCTCATTAAACTTGCCACTGGGTAATAGGCAAAGCAGCTGCATAGATACTTGCCTCCTTTCCTCAGGATGGGCAGGGGATGGTAACTGTAAGAAGTGGCCAGAAACCTAGAAGGGAGGCCACATGCTCGCAGTCAGGCTGGTCCTAAAAGAGAGAGCCAAGGACAGGCCAGGCTCCTCTCATCACACATGCCTGAATCCTCGTGTCTCCAAACAGGTAAGTGAGTTAGGGTAAGGAGAAGGGAAATAGAAGAGCAGAGGCATTCTCCCCTGTCGGGGACCGTCCGGGATGGGTAGGCACATCTGCCCAGGGGTCTCTCGACCTGCAAGAGGGTCCCAATACCTGGAAGAGGGAGTGCATCTGGAAAAATAATAAAGACAGAGAGAGAGAGAGCGAGGCGTCTGGAGGGCTGATAGGCTGTGCCTAAACAGCAAATTTTATTTTTCAAAGGCCAGGAATAAATACACTTTCTTGGCTCTGGTTTAAGTCATAGTAAGAGGAATGCAAATGTATGCCTCATATGGCCTATACAATAGAGAAGTCAGATATGCGATCAGTGGTTGTAAAAAGTAACAGAATTTCCTGTAATCACAAAGTTTGTTTGCATCCAAACATTATTCACAAAGCTTGCTTACATCCAAACATTATTCACAAAGCTTGTTTACATCCAAACATTATTCCTCCTGGCTGCAGGTATCTCTGGTTTGACCTTGTTTTAGAACTGAGATGTGAAAAGGTTTTTTGGTTTTGCTCATCAGAATATCTTTTAATTGGATTCTCCTTTGTCTACTCCTGACTCAACTTAACTCAACTTCCCCATTCAGGAATCTCTGAGTCAGAAATCAAAGCCATCCCTTTTGGTGGCATTTTGCTTTGCAAATATCGACAGTTAAACCATTATCTAGGGTACAAGGCAGTCAGGTAAGGTTTAAGGCTTATTCTTAAAGTCATAAAAAGGTTAAAAGCAGGAACTGGTTGCCGGTAGGGGGTCACTTGGTCTAGCAGCAACGCATAGTTTTAGGCCCAAAACGATATTGTGGTTGATATTAGAAACTGATCATTCATCTTTCAGTTCCTATATTTCCGGATAGCTCGACTGCCTCCAGTAGGAAACTGTGTTTGGGATCAAACTCACCATATAGTGAGACTCACGCCTTTTAGGGGTCTCACACGGGAATGTTCCCCACACTCCCCCATGACTTCTGCAGAAGAGATTTTGATTTTGTAAACTCAAGCAGCAACTGGCCAAATGGTTTCAAAAACAGATGTAAGAATTCTTTAGAAAATTTTGTAGTAAAAAAGTTCTATTTGACATTGTCTGTGGATATTCCTGGTCTATGGAGAGGCCTTCAAAAGCCAGAGCGCTACTTAAAATGCTCAATATGTGGCCCATGGGCCAGCTACCATTTGTCAGCAGTCAGCAACAACATCGGGAGCTCATGTCAGGATGAAAATCAGTTGCATTGCAAAGAATGCTGTTAGTTGAGCTGCTAGAAGCAGCCAGAAACCGCTGGTGTTTTATAGCAAGACTTTCTCAAGGAATGAAGCAGAGTGCTGATGTATGTACATTCTGGCACACGTTTCTTACCTGGCCATGCACTGGCACTTTGAGTAGCACTGGCCTCATGCCTCCCTGGCGAGGTGATGACATCTCACTCCCTGCCTCCCCTGGCAAGGTGGTGATGGGTAGTAGACAGCTGATGTGCTGGACATGGCGAAACTGACCCTTGGCCTGTACCTGCCCAGGTGATCGCCATGATCAAAGGCCTGCAGGTGCTCATGGGCAGGATGGAGAGCGTCTTCAACCAGGCCATCAGGAACACCATCTATGCAGCATTGCAGGACTTCGCCCAGGTGACGCTGCGTGAGCCCCTGCGGCAGGCGGTACGGAAGAAGAAGAACGTCCTCATCAGGTGGGTTTTCAGAGGCCTTTAGGAGCTATCAGACATAAGCGTGCAAGGTACCCATCAGAGAGTATGTACTGACTCAGCCACTGAACACACACGGGTCCTTCCAGCAAGCTCCAGAGGGCTCTTTAGGAGATTGGGCATTTGGCATAAATTAGGCCTTCATCTCTGGGTTTGAAGTCCATATCCACTGCTGTCTAGCTGTGTGAACTCAGTCAAGTTACTGACCTTCTCCAAACCTCAGTTTTCCTCATTTGTAAAATGGGGATTATAATGCTACCCGTTGCCTGTTGGGATGATGAAATAGACATCTTACCTCACTCAAGTTCTGTCTCACTTGATGGGCTCAGAGCTGAGTTCTTAGACATCCCTTGGACATCAGAACCATGTGGGATACTTGTTTAAACACAGATTTCTGGAGTGTACCTTAAATCTGTTAAACCAGAATTTTGGCATGGGGGCAGAAAAAGCATCTTCACAAGCACCCCAAGAATTCAAATGCGGGTGGTCCTGGGACACCGTGGGCCCTAGAAACACAAGCTTGCGGTGCCTTTGTCCAGTGGTGAAATCTGGTCTGCGTCTTCATTCTTCCTTCCCCAGTGTCCTACAGGCAATTCGAAAGACCATCTGTGACTGGGAGGGAGGGCGAGAGCCCCCCAATGACCCATGCTTGAGAGGGGAGAAGGACCCCAAAGGTGGATTTGACATCAAGGTGCCCCGGCGTGCTGTGGGGCCGTCCAGCACGCAGGTAAGTGGCTCCAGGCACGGGCCAGCTGCGTTGACTCAGAGGCCAGCCGGGCTGTGGTAGATCATCATGGCTGGCCATGGGCAGTGAGGCCGGGAGGCATTGGTCAGGAGGGGCAGGGTTGAGTGGCTGCTCTGGTCTTACTTATTCTGCCATCTTGTTTTTGAGATAGAAAGGAGGACCACTGGCTTAAGATTCAGGAGACCTGGATTCTAGTCCTAGATACCTGTGTGACCTTGGGCATGTTACAGATCTCTCTGTGCCTCAGTTGTTTAACCTGGCTAATGGGGATAATACCACATCCACCGAGCCTGGCTATCTTCTAGTCCTATGAAGTATACATTCCAAAGTGCAGGAGGAGTTTAAAATGGAATCTATATGCATCTATCCTGTCCCTCTTTAATAAGCCCTGGCCCTTTCCCCCAAAAGTTCTGCCTCTGACTTGCTGTGTGATCTTGGGCAAGCACCTTGACCTCTCTGAGCTCTGATTATCTTCTCTGTAAAATGGAAACTTTGGATGAGATTGTGTTACTAACAAAATACCCCTTAGTTCCACATCCTTCCAAAAGTGCCAAGTATGGAAAAGCCCTTGTCCCTTTAGAGGAAGTCTAGTATTTGGAAATACAGAGTTGCCAGCCAGAGCTTCTGCACAAGCAGATCTGCCACAGTGCCTGGCCTTGAACCCTGGCCTTGAACCCTGGCCTCAAACCCTGGCTTATCCAGAGCAATCATAACATCACAGGAAAAAAGTCAATAATCTGGGTATCTTAGTTAAATCCCTGCTACCTGCTTAAGGATACGTAGTTTCTGGTAATAGTTTCGAGGTACTAAAAAGAGTAGATGGTTCTCATTGCAGGTTTAAGGGTCTCACAGGCCTCACTTCCCATGACCTTTAAGCCTCTCTCTGCTGTGAATCACCCAGGATGGACCATCTGAGGCCCACGCCCCTACCCCTCTCCCTGTGTGTGTGTCTGTGTCTGTGCTGGGGGCTGGGGCAGCGGAGAGGAGGGTTCTCGGCAGGGTCATCCTAACTCCCCTTGGCTTCACAGCCCTCTGCTGGTTGTAGAATGCCCCAAGGAAGCATCTGCAGACAGTTCCGTGTAGTATCAAGGGCTGAGGTCCTGGGGATATTGAGTGGGGCTTCCAGGTGTTTCTGTAAGTTTTAAGACATGAGTGAGCAGGAGACAGGGCACGAAAGACACTGGCAAGGAGGAGGAGGGGGCTCAACAGGCAGAGAGAAGAGGAAGGAGTGTTTGGGTAGACAGTGAGAGGGGTGGGTCTCCAGCAGTGAATCCCCCCACCCCTGACCTCCACCAGGTCATGCTAGGTGGCACAGACATGTTGAATAAACTCCTAGACCACCTGAGCTAGGAGAGCTCTTCGAGAAAAGCTAGGCCCTCCCCCTATCTCATGGATGGGGAAACTGAGGTCTAGAGAGGGGAAGTGACTTGTCCAAGTCACAAGGTGAGTCCCAGGCAGAGGTGGGACAAGAACCCAGGTCTCCTGACACCCACCCAGGGCTCTGGGGTCTTCAGGACACAGTAGACACGGGCATCTCGCACAGTTGGGATAGAGACTGTTTTGGTGAATTAAATGCTCTGTTGAGTATGTGAGAGAAGAGTTCACCCTCATATGGGTGGAACCACTTTTCAAATAGTTAGCGTTGGATATAAATCAGACAGCACCCACAGCAGATTAGATGTGGATTCTTCCTTTGAGGACTTGAGAGGCCGTCGTTAGAAGAGTGCTGCTCGGCTCGTAGGGATGATGAGACCGGCCCCCCCAACAGGGCTGCCGATGGGGGACTGTCTGAGGCACCGACGGCCACCGTGGCTGCTTTCCCACAAAGGAGGCCCCGTGGCAGGGATGGTGGGTCACACGTTTCTGTGGCTACCCTGCCTGCGTCAGTGCCAGGCCTGTGGTGGGGAAGATCCCAGGGAAGCTCCAGAGGCAGCAAAGGCAGACGCGGTTGCTGGGAGGTTGGAGTGTCTCAGAGGCGGCCCCCGGCAGTCGCGGCGGCTTTCCCATCGTATACAATACCTCTTGCTTTTCTCTCTCTCTCTTTCTCTCTCTCCCTCTTCCCTGTCTCTCCTGCCCTCCCATCCCCTCTTCCTTCTCTCCTATCTATGTCCTAGGCCTGCCAGTGGTCCCCGAGGGCTTTGTTTCACCCCACTGGTGGCACACAGGGCCGAAGAGGCTGCCGATCCCTGGTACCACACCGCCTGGCTGGGTTGGTCTGGGTACCCTTCTGGAGGAGGCAGCAGGAATGGACTAGCCTGGCTCCTCAAGGTCCCTTCCAGCCCTAAGATTCACACACAGATGATGTGGAGAGATCTAGATTAGCAAAGAGAACCACCCCACCGCACTCGCATCCTTCCCACTTAAGGCACCCTGTAAGCGGGAGTTAATTGTCTAGTAGCCTCCTGTGTAAGTACCAATGTTAACCCGCTTTCCACCCCGGACTTCGGCAGGCCGCGCAATGCAGCTCATGCCACCAAGGGGGCGCCGTCACTCAGCAGTGGGGTCAAAACGCTGAGGGTCAGGAACAGGTGTGGGAGGGGGCTCATTCTGATCTTATCCCATTTCTCAGTTCCTCAGAATGTTAGTGCTGAAAGGGACTGGTGTGAGAAGGCATCTGGTCCAACCCCCTGGTGTTACATAAGACAGCTGAGGCCCAGAGTGGGGGCTTTATTGCCTAAGGTCACACAGCAAATCAGCAGCAGTGCCTGGCCTTGAACCCTGGTCTTTTGACTCCCAGTCCAGTGCTCCACCCATGGCATCTGTGGCTCTCTGGGAAGGCAGGGAGTGACTCCAGGGTGACACGTAATGAGGTTCTCCTCTGATATACACACCCTTGGCCAAGCAGAGCAGGGAGCTACCTGGTGTGGCCAGGTCCACTGGCCCAGGAATGCCACGGGGCCCGGTTTGGCCATGAAGGTTTTCACAGTTCCGCATTTATTTCTCAGACCTAAACTGGTGCTTCCTTAAGACAGTGCTTTTTAAGAGCAGGTATCTGCAGAAATAAATAAATAAATACAGCACGAAGCAACCTTTTCCCCAGGGTGGAGGGCCAGCTTCTGACCTTCTCATCTTGCTTTCTTCTTCAAGCTGTACATGGTGCGGACCATGCTCGAATCGCTCATTGCAGACAAAAGCGGCTCCAAGAAGACCCTGAGGAGCAGCCTCGACGGACCCATCGTCCTCGCCATAGAGGACTTTCACAAACAGTCCTTCTTCTTCACACATCTGCTCAACATCAGTGGTGAGCTGCATCGCACCCCTGCTAAGGCATTGGGGGAGGGAGGGGAGAGGGCTCTCAGAGCCACTGAGACCACCAAGCCAGGCACTGCAAAGGGACGTGATCGTGGACCATAAGGGGCACATATCACCACCAAGGAAAAAACACACACACTTTCCAGTGGGCTTTTGGAATTAGGAAACGCCAGGCTCAACTCAGCTGTTCTGACCTAGCTAAATTTGTCCAGGAGATACCTGTGGCTAATTTGTCATAAAGTCCTTAGTAGAGAGGGATCAAAAGCAAGAATATGCACATACACATAGTTGCTAGACTTTTGCTACTCAGCCACAGCCGAGCACTAGTTAGTTCTTGCTGCTGCCGGCAGGGGAGGCTCTCAAGCCATTTCCCAATCCTTTGTCACACTTCTTCTCCTTTTAGTAAGAGATATGGGCTGGGTGTTGTGGCTCATGTCTGTAATCCCAGCACTTTGGGAGGCTGAGGTAGGTGGATCACCTGAGGTCAGGAGTTCAAGACCAGCCTGGCCAACATGGTGAAACTCTAAAAATACAAAATTAGCTGGGCGTGGTGGTGCATGCCTGTAATCCCAGCTACTGGGGAGGCTGAGGTAGGAGAATTGCTTGATCCCAGGAGAGGAGGAGGTTGCAGTGAGCCGAGACTGTGCCACTGCATTCCAGCCTGGGTGTCAAGAGGGAAACTCCATCTCAAAAAAGAAAAAAAAAATGATGTATGTCCAGGACAGAGGAAGAGTAGTATCTCAGGGACATGATTCGTTTTATGTCTGCCCGCATTGAAAAGAGTCATCGTAACAAACAGTACAAATTTCTCCATTAGAGAGTAGCCAGGGAAGGCCTTCAAGGCCTCAAAACTGCATGGGATCTAGGAACTAACACACATAAGGGGTCAAGGAGCCACAATCCAGTTGAAAGCGGGCACTTGGGGGCCTATCTTGACACTGTGTTTGTATAATGAAGTATAATGAACACACTTTTTGTTGTTGTTGTTGTTGTTGAGATGGAGTCTGTCACCTAGGTTGGAGTGCAGTGGTGCAATCTCAGCTCACTGCAACCTCCGCCTCCTGGGTACGAACAGTTCTCCTGCCACAGCCTCCTGAATAGCTGGGATTACAGGCCTGCACCCCTACACCCAGCTAATTTTTTTTTGTATTTTTAGTAGAGACGGGCTTTCGCCATGTTGGCCAGGATGGCTTCAAGCTCCTGACCTCAAGTGATCTGCCTGCCTCAGCCTCCTGAAGTGCTGATATTATAGGTGCGAGCCACTGTGCCCAGTCACAACTGTACTTTTCATGCTTAGATTACAGGTTTTCAGGATGGCTTTGTAGGAGGGTGGTGGGAACTATAGGGGAATCTAAAGCTCTAAAACAGGCGTCCCCAAACGTTTTACACAGGGGGCCAGTTCACTGTCCCTCAGACCGTTGGAGGGCCGCCACATACTGTGCTCCTCTCACTGACCACCAATGAAAGAGGTGCCCCTTCCTGAAGTGCGGCGGGAGGCCGGATAAATGGCCTCGGGGGGCCGCATGCGGCTGTAGTTTGGGGACGCCTGCTCTAAAAGGTCACTGCCTCCTCTTCTCTCCCGCCACCCACAACCACTGCCTCTCAAGCTCAGCAAATACCATTTTCCAAGTAGATGTTAGGTGTGCCTTTAAGTAAAAGAGAGCAGGATCTATTAATCAATATTAAGACCTGCTACATACCTAACACAGTGACAAGAACAATAAAAATTAATTAAAACAATAAGAACTAAGGTCTTTCAACGCAAGTGTAACCCAAGGCTCATTCCCTTATACTTTCAGAAGCCCTGCAGCAATGTTGTGACCTCTCCCAGCTCTGGTTCCGAGAATTCTTCCTGGAGTTAACCATGGGCCGACGAATTCAGTTCCCCATTGAGATGTCCATGCCCTGGATTCTAACGGACCATATCCTGGAAACCAAAGAACCTTCTATGATGGAGTAAGAGGCAGGACTGGGCCAGCAGGTGGCTCCTGGGGTGCAAGTGGAGGGCAGTTTGCCAGGGAGTTCCTTCTTTCCAGAAGGAGGCACTAAGTTGGAAAGAAACCAGGCCATGTGCCCCACCACGGGGAGAGCTCAGGCCAGACAGAATCATTTAACGCAGCCTTGTAGATAAATTCTCCCAGCCCAACTGCCCTTCCTATGTCTTGTCAGCCTCATAACAACTATGCTCAGAAAATAATCATCTCAGGATCAGGAAGCTCGTATTCTTTTTTTTTTTTTCTTTCTTTCTGAGACGGAGTTTCACTCTTGTTACCCAGGCTGGAGTGCAATGGCGCGATCTCGGCTCACCGCAACCTCTGCCTCCTGGGCTCAGGCAATTCTTCTGCCTCAGCCTCCTGAGTAGCTGGGACTACAGGCATGCGCCACCATGCCCAGCTAATTTTTGTATTTTTAGTAGAGACTGAGTTTCACCATGTTGACCAGGATGGTCTCGATCTCTTGACCTCGTGATCCACCTGCCTCGGCCTCCCAAAGTGCTGGGATTACAGGCTTGAGCCACCGCGCCCGGCCAGGAAGCTCGTATTCTTAACTGCCGCCTCATGTCTTTTAGTCCCAGATGAATGTTTACAAGTCTTGGTTTTATTTGCATCTCAAACTTTTTATTTCTTTGGTCCGACTGTAAAGTAAGTTGTTCCTAAGTGGTGGAGGCTCTGGGAACATAAGAGACAGCCGAAAGACGGTCTTTTCCTGACTCTGAACTTGTTTCTATTTCCCAAGCAGGTATAAAACTGTCTTCCTTTAGGGGGGTCATTAGTAAGCAGCTGGCTGTGTTTTCCCTGTCCAGGTATGTCCTCTACCCTTTGGATCTGTACAACGACAGCGCTTACTATGCTCTGACCAAGTTCAAAAAGCAGTTCCTGTATGATGAGATCGAAGCTGAGGCAAGTGACATGCTTCTCTTTTTCCTCCTTTAATCTTGTTCCAAACTCTGGATTTTTCCAGTCTTTTGCTATTAGCATGAAGTAGGAGTAGGAGTGACTTGTTCTAGAGAGGAATGTCTGTGATCATGGCCGTCAGAAGACCTGTGCCACCTCTCAGGGCAGAAGTACAGACAGACACCCAGCTCAGGGCCTGCTCTCTTTCTTCTCCCACGCCCAAACTGTGCAGCACCATAAAGGGCTTCGTGTGCATGTGTATAGATACCCAAGCTCTGCCTGCCGCCTCTGCTCAAAAACAGCGTCCAGACCTAAAACCTATGATCACACACACCCATAGTGCCACCCAGAGGTGAAGCCAGGGAAGAGAGCACGCGGCCCTGGAAGAGGCTTGAGCCACCTGTATAAGCTTTTCAGAGCTAGTTCTAGAAGGGGGGAATGGGACCTCCTCCCCCACATACACCCATCGTGACCCTATAGATTCTTTGCCCGGAGGGAGGTCCACTGATGATCCTTGAAGCACAAAGTGCAGGGCAGAGGCCTCAGTGACCCAGGGCCGAGGAAAGCACTAAACCCGGCACTGTGCTTTTGTGTTCTGCATACCATGTGGGGTGCGAGATGAAAGATATGAAAGCATTTTGAGTCGTTAACCTTATGGGGCCAAGGATCTGGTGAGAAAAGAATTGAAGGTTAATCACGTATATATTAAAGATAAAAGGCTTAAAATATTAAATATGATAGTAAATATGATCTGTTTCCTTTGACGTTACACTCTTACCTAGTTAAGAGAAGGCAGGTAAGAGTGTAACCCTTACCCCATCTCATAGTCATTTCCTGCTCTTGCCTTTTTTGGAAGATTCGGTTTGATTCTGTGTCTGGTGTGAATTCTCTTCCCACCTGAGCATTACAGTTTATCACTGATGATAAGACTGAAATGGCAAGACTTTATTCATTGAAAACCAAAGAAATTTAAGCAAAGTTTGAAGGATGGGGCTTTTAAATGTGACTATCAACTTCATAAACAAATTTGCAGCCAGGTGCAGTAATCTCAACATTTCGAGAGGCCGAGGCTGACGGATCACCTGAGGTCAGGAGTTCGAGACCAGCCTGACCAACATAGTGAAACCCTGTCTCTACTAAAAATACAAAAAATTATCTGGGTGTGGTGGTAGGTGCCCGTAATCCCAGCTACTCAGGAGGTTGAAGGAGGAGAATCGCTTGAACCCAGGAGGTGGAGGTTGCAGTGAGCCAAGATCACACCACTGCACTTCAGCCTGGGCAACAGAGCTAGATTCTGTCTCCAAAAAAAAAAAAAAAAAAATTGCAAAGTAAAATACGTTGGAAAAAAAAAATAAGTCTAACAGAAGAGATGGATGGGGAGGCTGCCAAGGTAGCGGGCGAATATGAGTACTGACAGGTTCTGATGGTCTGTCTGTTGCATCCCCCCAGGCAGGCGGCCTCGGAACGGCTGAGGAGTGGGGCCATGGGGAGGTCGGTTCCTCAGTAGCCTTTTTGCACTTTGCCTTGTCTGTTGACTGACTGAGGACCCTGAGAGCAAGGGACGAAACCTCCCAAAATTAGCCACAGAATCTCCTTTCTCCCCTTCAAAGTGTCTTTCCTCAGAATGCATTTCGGGCAGTCCTGCGGGACTGGCCTCTTTCAGTTGGCTGAGTTTCTGTGATAAAGCTGAATGGGCACCAGTAATGTTTCCCGCTTCCTCTCTACCAGGTGAACCTGTGTTTTGATCAGTTTGTCTACAAGCTGGCAGACCAGATCTTTGCTTACTACAAAGCCATGGCTGGCAGGTAGGAAAGCCCTAGAGCTGTGAGTACCAATCTCTTAAGACTGCCACCTGGAAGACGTGACTTTCTGTTGTGAAACCTTCCTTCTTCTTTAGCACCTGAAGAAAACGGAGACATTCCACGGGCCCGGACTGGGTGCTGAAATAGAGTGAAAAGGAAACTAGGCAGATAGGGTGTTAACCTCACACAGCCTGCAGTCTAGCAGGAAAGACAGACATTGACTAAAGGCCCATGAATGCACAGTGACAAGGAAGTTCGATGCTCTCTCAGAGGGAAAAGCTCATGGGAACAGACGACAGTTAAATTTGAACAGTTAAACCTTTGGGGCGGGGAACTAGAAAGGCCATCTTGCGGAAGTGGTGTCTGAGTTCTTATCCGAAGTTGGTAGGAGTGAAGAAAGTAAAACTAGGTGAAGGATGGGGCAGGAAGTTGCAGGCGAAAGGCACTGCTTGTGCAAGGCCGCTGTGGCGGGAGTATCAAGCGAACAGCATGCCAACCTCCCAGGACGGTGGGAGGAGTCCTGTGGATTCATGCATGTCAGTGTCTCCTTACCACCACGAGGGGGCGCAGGCTGCCTGATGTGGCTGGAGAGGTGGGCAGGGCCAGAGCACACCAGTTTCGTAGCTGCTTCTGCTAGGAGTGGAATGCCTCCGGATGGTTTCAAAAGTACCACAGTGACCCGATTCGATTTTTATTTGCTTTTGAAAGTTTATTCCCTTAAATATATAAATGTGTGAAGAATGAATTGGAGAAGAATGGGTATGTGCAAATCAGACGAGGCCAGTGAAGAAGTCTGGATCAGAGATGTGTCCGGCTTAGAGGCTCCTGGGGATTGCCAGTATAATATGTTGATTTCAACCCTCACAAGTTCTTGGGTTTCAAGAACCTGTAACAGCACAGATCAAGGAAAACCTCAAATTATATATAGAGATATTTCCATCCTTATTGGAAATCCAAACATATCAACCAGTAATTCCAAGGATAGTTCCTTACCTTAATAAATTTTCTTTCTATGAAAAGGATTTGCTTCATTTTGCTTTTAACAGCCAGAGTAGCCCTGATATATTTCAAATAGGAGTTGATGTGCCGCACACCCAAGTTTCTGTTAACATAGGCTGTGCATTCAACAACGTGACTCTTAAAGGCTGCAAAGTATAGAAAGCGTGCATGTAGGGCCCTCCCGGCATGGTCACTGTCGTGGGCTATGCCTGTGCCTTCGCTCACGTCCATGTTGGCTGTCCGACTGTTGCAGTCTGTGCACAGATGCTCCCTCCACCCTCTCCCTTTCCACCTCGTGGCAGTTCGAAATGAAGCCATGATCATTTCTGGAAGGAAACTGGCTTAGCAGATCAAGCAGGAAGGGTAGCAGGAGGTGGAAGAGTGCGTGGCCTCAGGCAATAAGCAGCCACAGCTGAGTGTGATCTTCTTTGTTGAGAATCCTACAATCACTCCTATGTCCTCAACAAAACCAGGGCAGCTGCAGATGTGGGAATCAACAGTGAGACAGTTGTGAAACCGGCTTCAGTTTCAGAGGAAGAATTGTTGAATCTAATCAATAAACTGAATAATGATGATAACGTAGATGGCCTCCTTGTTCAACTGCCTCTTCCAGAGCCTACTGATGAGAGAAAGACCTGCAATGCTGTTTCTCCAGTCAAGGATGTTGATGGCTTTCATGTAATTAATGTAGGGCGAATGTGTTTGGACCAGGATTCCATGTTACCGGCTACCCCATGGGGTGTGTGGGAAATAATTAAGCGAACTGGCATTCCAACCCTAGGGAAGAATGTGGTTGTGGCTGGAAGGTCAAAAAATGTTGGAATGCCCATTGCAATGTTACTGCACACAGACAGGTCACATGAACGCCCCAGAGGTGATGCCACTGTTAGAATATCTCATCGATATACTCCCAAAGAGCAGTTGAAGAAACATACAATTCTTGCAGATATTGTAATATCTGCTGCAGGCATTCCAAATCTGTTCACAGCAGATATGATCAAGGAAGGAGCAGCAGTTAATTGATGTGGGAATAAATAGAGTTCACGATCCCATAACTGCCAAACCCAAGTTGGTTGGAGATGTGGATTTTGAAGGTGTCAGACAAAAAGCCAGTTATATCACTCCAGTTCCTGGAGGTGTTGTCCCCATGAGAGTGGCAATGCTAATGAAGAATACCATTATTGCTGCAAAAAAGGTGCTGAGGCTTGAAGAGCGAGAAGTGGTGAAGCCTAAAGAGCTTGGAGTAGCCGGTAATTAACTGTTGTGTCTTCTGTGTCACGAACAACACTCCAAGCCAGCTCAAGAAGCAAAGCAGGCCAATAGAAATGCAGTAGTTTTAGTTTATTCCACTGAAATTATTTAAAATGACGCTTTGCATTTATTAAAAGCTTAAATGGGTGCGTGTTTGTGCACACACCTGCAGTACCTCACCAGGGAGCATTCCACTGTCGTACAGGGTCATGTGATCTAGCCAAGCGCAACCGTTAACCTATCGGTGAACATGGGAGACATTGTCGTTTGGAGAATGGATGCTTAACTTTGTCACGCCCTCGGTTAAACATTTGCCTTCTCTAGGATTGCATTTCCCAAGTGCTGTTCCGATAAGAGTTGATACTCATTTTAGGTACCAAACCTTTTGAGTTCAGCTCATCAAACCCAAGGAAAAGTGTTGCTAGAGGAAATTAGGGGAAAGGTGAAAAAGAAAAAAATGGTAGTAATTGAGTAGAAAGAAATTAATTTATATATGCATTGATTGGTAACCAGATTTATCTAAATAGAACTGAATTGGCTAGGAGAAAAAAACTACATGTTAATTGTCTTCCTAAGCTGTCTTTTTGAGGCTTAGTCAGTCATTGGGAAAATGTTTAGGATTGTTCCTTGCTATTAGTCCTCAGTTTATGTTTGGTACCCTTCAGTAAGTTCTCCCAATTTTAGTTTTCTAGGATTGAAAGGCTGCTTTTATACATTATTCATGTATATTGTCATATTTGTTTTTCGCTATATACTTTTAACTTCATTGTTAAATTTTCGTATTGTATAGTTTCTTTGGTATATTTTAAAACCTATTTTTGAAAAACAAACTTGGCTTGATAATCATTTGGGCAGCTCGGATAAGTTTGCAACTTACTTTTCCACCAAAGAACTGTCAGCAGCTGTCTGCTTTTCTATGATGCACCCTGTTGACTTTTCCAGAAAATTGTTAAGAGTTTGCATTAATATTGAATTTAATCAGACTTTTTGATTAAAGGTTATGTTTTTCTTTTTTAATTAAAAAAAGAAAAAAGAAAGAGCATGCATGTAGGATTTCAGAGGAGGCAGAGAACACAGCCTTTCACAAAGTAGTCACTTAATAGGCATCTGTGAATTGAATGGAATATGGTTCTAACAGTGAGTTGGGCTTCTGGCTTCTATAAGACAATTCTGATTCCAAATAGGCTGTTTCATCATCTATATAAACAGACTCAGGCGTGTCGAACCCTGGGTCTTCCTTCATGTGAAATATGGGCTTTTATCTACAGCCTTCCCTGTAAGATCAGCGATTTTCTTTGAAGTATGGGAAGTTGAGGAGGTTGAGAGACCTGGAGAAAGCCCAGGAGGAAAGCAATGAGCTAGGTCAGTCCTGTTCATTAGAGATGCCATTCGGCCACAAATGTGAGCCAGAGATGTTATTTTAATTGTTTTAGTAGACGTATTTTAAAAAGGAAAAGAAACAGGTGAAATTAATAATATGTTTTATTTAACCCAACCATATCCAAAACATTGTAATTTTGACATATACTCAATATAGAAATTATTAGAGATTTTTCATTTTATTTTTTAAGTCCTAAAAATCCAGTGTGTATCTTACAGTCCGTCTCAATTAGGGTCAGCCACATCTCAAGTGTTCAGTCGGCACATGTGGCTGGTGGCTGCTACGTTGGACGTGTAGATTTAGATGATGTCTCTTTCTTGCATAAAACTTTGAAATGACTTTTAGTTATGTCTGGGATACACCCAGCCTCTACTATGGCCTGCGTGGACCTACCTGGCCTGGCCCCTGGTCTGATGTTATAAATTCATCTTGCACCATGCTCTCAAGCCTGGACTATACTTGATCCACACTGGCCGTCTTTCCTTTTCTCAAACATAACGAAGCTCAGTGTCTCAATGATAGTCTTCCTCTAGATCTTTCCAATTTTATCATTCAGGTCTCTGTTTAGCAAAACTTCTTTAGGGAGACTTTGCCTGACTTCCTAACTCCAAATGGTCCCATTTTATTATTTTCCAAACACTTGGTACTCTGCAATCCATGCCTCAGTGTGAAAGATAATAACACTCCCAGCTCATAGGGTTGTGGTGAGATTTAAAATGGTGTGTGTGTGTGTGTGTGTGTGTGTGTGTGTGTGTGTGTGTGTGTTTCAGGTGCCTTGTAAATAATAAATACTATGCAACTCTTACCTATTATCTGAAATTTTTTCATTCCTCTGTTTGTGTTTATATTATCAGTCTTTCCTCACTAGAATATAAGCTCTATGAGGACAGGAACTTCGTGTTCCTGCTGCCCAGAATGTTTCCTGGGATGCACCAAGCATGCACTCAATTGGTTTTGTGGTAAATAAATAAGAGGAAAGTGGCTCAACTTCTACGTTGGCCATCTTTAACTCAGAAACTCTGTTTCACATATTGAGCTGCTGTGACTGAAAAGAAATTTGCAGAAACTTGTGTAAAGCAGAAAACAATTCTACTTGAGATATATACGCTAGTGCTCTGTGGGTAGATCCCATGGTCTGAAATAGATGTACCTGGGCCGTCCAGAGTCATTCACTGTCTGTTTACTGGTCTTGTTTAACTTTTATCCCTTCCAGTGTCCTGTTGGATAAACGTTTTCGAGCTGAATGTAAGAATTATGGAGTCATCATTCCATATCCACCGTCCAATCGCTATGAAACGCTGCTAAAGCAGAGACACGTCCAGGTATGGTGAGAGGAAGCCACCATGGAGATGGAAGGGGCAGGAGAGAGCAGCTGCAAAGTCAGCACAGAGATCAGAAATCAGGCCTGGGTACTGTCTGCCCTGCATGCGCAGTGCGGGTTTCTGAGCTCGGGTATAGCACAGCCTCAGAATCTCACAGGCAGCCTGGGGGCATTGGGCTTCCTTTGGTTCGGGTCCTGGGCTTCTGCACCCATATGTAACCGACCTCCGACAAGTCATGACAATCAAAGCCTTTGTCTTCTATCATAAGCTGCAGCCCACTTTTTTCAGTTGGGACTGCCGCTCAGAGACGGGTAAATCTGTCCCTGAACAGGGCCCAAGTGCTGCTCTAAATGAGGAAGACAGTGGTGCTTTTGAAAGGAAAGCATATCAGGGCAAATCCATGGGAGAAACTGTTTTGTGTGTGTGTGTACAGAGTTGGTTTCTATTAACATTTGACCCTCGATATAGAGGAAATGTTGCTAGGAACTGAGAAACGTCCCCATTTAACAATGTTAATGTGAGGCAGACAGACAGCAGAAGAGATGCCCGGCAAATGATGAGCCCTCCTCCCAGAGCCCTGCTGTGGGCCAAGCAGGTGGCAAAATGGCCTTTATGCTGTGATATCCGTGTGCTATTATGTGGTCCTGGTCTTTGTGAAAGGGCCAGGTTGAGGCTAAGACCGTGCCAGAGGCGAAAAGCAAAGGATTCATCTCAAACTCTGGACATTCCCTTTGCTATGAGAAATCCAAGGGAAATGGAGAATCGTTAAAGAGGGGGAGAAATAGAATCTTTACTTCTGCCAACAGCAAGGGCTCAATGAGAGCTTTTTCTTCAGCCTCTCAGAAGATTACTGCTATCTGTTACAATGCAGCCAGAATTAGCCACAGGATATTAAATACTGAGCGCTTTATGTGTGCATGAGATGGCTATAAGGGGCCCTCGTTGGTTGGTAGAAAATTTATGCCAAAAGAGAAGTATCAAAAATAAAACACTTAAGAATAATCATTTGGTACGTAGCAAAGCACTGTGGACACAGCAGGTACTTGACAAATGTTCATTGCCCTCTGCATAGCATCTGCAGTAATGCCTGCGTGTACCCCAGCAGAAAGTACCTTAAGCTATATTTTCCATCCTGTAATCAGACTTTCATTCTCTTGCTTTTAAATTTTCCCTCATGAAGGCACAAAGTGGGCCCTTGCTGAGGCGGCTGCTGTGTCCCTGGTAACTGAATTGAGCACAGGAAAGATGCAGGAAGAACCTCAGGGCTAGATTTAGGATGTCAACAGCAACATTTATGGGAAGCCAGAGCCTACCCAGAGCCCCTTCCCACAGCCTGAATGAATCCTATTTTTCCTAAACTTCCTATAGTTCAAGCCTACAGGGAAGTCAAAAGAATAATACGATGAACATTTATTTACCGTGTAGCCAGATTGCAAGTATTAATCTTTTACCATATTTTGTTCACATTCTCTCTCTCATGTATGTATTTTCTTTCTAGCACTTACACAGTGTGTGTGTGTGTGTGTGATGAATATACATACTGCTGTTCTTAACTATTTGAGAGTTTAAGTTGCCGAATATGACATTTCACCCCTGAATGCTTCAGCCTGTATCTCCTAATAACAAGGACGTTCTCTTATAAAATCAGAATAGAAACTGTCCCAGTTATGTCCTTTAGAATTTTAATGCAATTTCCTATCAGTGCATGCACATACTTGTCAGGTTGTCAGTGTGAATCTTTTTTTGTTTTGTTTGTTTTAAGAGAAAGGGTCTGTCTGTCACCCAGGCTGCAGTGTAGTGGTGCAATCATAGCTCACTGCAGCCACGAACTCTTGGGTTTGAGCTATCTTCCGGCCTCCTGCCTCCCAAGTAGCTAGTTCTACAGGTGTACACCACCACACCTGGCTATTTTTTTATTTTTTGTAGAGACACGGTCTCACTATGTTGCCCATGCTGGTGTCAAACTCCTGGGCTCAAGCTCTCCTCCTGTTCTTTAGTTCACATAAAGACAGGGTTCTTGTTCGTCCCATGGACATGAAAATTTAGGCTTGCAGACAGTTTAAATGGTGGGTAAAGCAGGGTTTTATTGGGTGAAAAGTAAAAAAGGTAGGGAAACAGGGACAGTCACAAGGCTGGTTGGAGTTTCATGAGGGACCCTGCCCCCCACCTGGCTGTCTCACTCCCACCTTCGCTCCCCAAAGTGCTGGGATGATAGGCATGAGCCACTGCACCTGTCCAATGTGAATATTAAGTAATTTTTTTCTCTCTCTCTCCATCCAGCTGTTGGGTAGATCAATTGACCTGAACAGACTCATTACCCAGCGCATCTCTGCCGCCATGTATAAATCCTTGGACCAGGCTATCAGCCGCTTTGAGAGCGAGGACCTGACCTCCATTGTGGTAAGAGTCTGGGAGCTGATGGGTTTCTGCTCTGGGATTTATCAGACGAGAAGCCTAAATGGGGATTGTAGTTAGTCTAGTGCTGGGCCAGTTAAAGAGGGGCAGTGAGTCTCTTTCCCATCTGAATGGAGCTGGGAAAGACAGACTTACACAGAATAAGAATAATCTTATGTTCCTGATTGCCTTGGGAACGATAGAGTGGAGGGGGTCTCCACTCTGTCGTTTCTAGAGATGGCCCACCCTCATTCACAGCTGCGTGTTCTTAGGATTCTGCAAACTGAGCAAGTAGATGAGTGGTCCCAAGAAGCTAGGGAAAATTGCACAAGAGGACTGGCTTCACGGGTATGCAGTAGCACAGGGCACAGAAGGGCTTTGTGGCTGGTTTACTGCTTTGCTGTCACCATCTTGAAATTCCTAAACAAGGGGACCCCACATTTTCATTAAACATTGTACCCTGCAGATTATGTAACGGGTCCTTATGCACAAGCCTGGAATAGGCCTACTCCTCTCTCCCAGAAAACAGCAATTTAAACAGCTCCCTGCTAATTCTGTCTCTTCAAGAATTAGAGTAAACTTGACTGGTTGTTCATTTAGTAAATCAAAGGAAGACTTCAGTGCTTTTAAAAGCAGATGAACAGAAGGAATAGGAAATGGAAAATCACCATTAGAATATAATAAGGACTATAGGCAAGAGCCATCAATGCATGCTAAAATAAGTGGGCAGAACTTTGAGAAAAATGTTGCATTATTTATCTTATATGAGGTTCCTACAGTAGGCAAATTTGTGGAGACATTAAGTAGGATGGCGATTGCCAGGGAAGAGGGAGATAGTGTCTAATGGATACAGAGTTTCAACTGGAGAAGGTGAGTTTCACTGCTGGAAAAGGATGGGGCTGATAGTTCACAGCAATGTGAATGTAGTTCATGCCACAGCACACTTAAAAATGGTTACAATGTTCAATTTTATGTATATCTTAGCAAAAAAAATGTTTTAAACCAAAAAATCTTTGAGAAGAAACAGGATACTTGCATAGTCTCAAACTCTCTCTCCCAAGATATTTATTAATTACACAGGGAAGAATGACTCTGCAGTGGAGAAAATTATACACCATCTTAACCAAGTATCAAAGTTAATAGCAGTAAGAAATATTGTTGTTGTTATCATATATTCTTGCCAAAATGCAGTCTCAGTCTAACTATGAAAAAATATCAGGTGAACCCAAATCAAGTGCCATTCTAAAAAAAAAAAAAAGTGAACGATACAATACTTTTCAAAAGTATCCAGGTCTTGAGAGACAGGAAAGACTGAAATCTGTTAGAAATTAGGGAAGAATAAGGGAACATGATAGCTAAATGCAACGTGGAATCCTGGATTGAATCTTAGAACAGAAAAAGGACTTCAGTGGGAAAACTGGTAAAACCCAATGAAAGCCTGTCATTCAGCTAACAGTGTTGTACCAAAGTTAATTTCCTTCTGTTGATAATTGTGCTATGTTCCGCCACATGTTAACGGCGGGGGGAAGCTGGGTAAAGGATATGCAGGGTATGCTGTTTTTACAACTTTTCAATAAGTCTCAAATTATTTTTAAATAAAGGTGGGTTTTATTTTAAGTGGACAAAGTAGTAAAAAAGTGACACTGAACTAGGACTCTGGTCCTAGCTGGGTGACTGGGTGCAAGTGACTCAGCTTCTCCACACCTGTTTCCTCATCTGTAGATGTGGAAGGAATATCAGAATCCACCTGTTAGCGTTACTATAGAGATAAAATGAGATGCTGCCTCGAAAGAGCTTTGCAGAATTCTTTGTATACATAGTTAGCCCTTAATAAGTAATAGCTTCTGGAAAGAAAAAAAAAAGATGAGAGAAAAATTAATTTGGGGCTGCAATGCAGTGATTTTGGGTGAATTTTCAACAGAATTTCTTAGGATTTGAACTAACCAGCCACCTAAGTCCTGGGTTACTTACTTCAAGAGACTGTAGTACAGCTCATGTTTTGCTGAGAAATCGTTCGGCCACCTCTATTTTGAGAAACAGAGTTACTCTTTAAGCCAAATCATTAGCAGTGATTAGCTCCAAGTAGTGGGATTTTTTTTCTTTTTTGTTTATCTGTATCTTCTAATTTTCCAATAATGAGCATATCTTATGGTAAAAAAAAAAAAAAAGATTTGGGATAGATGTGTCTCCATGGCCTCCTCCCACCTGTTGAAAAGCACTAAATGTTCTTTTATCTGGGAACAAAATCAAAACAAGCAGTGAAAGCGCTTGTTTATCAGTTGAGGGCAGTGGCTCCACAGAGAACACCAGTTCCTGGGAAGCCCATGAAGAGAGCTCAGGGAAACGCTCTCCTGGTGGGTCAGGATGACCCCTGCTGGCCCTGGCTGAGCAGCTTCTACCTCCTCCAAGAAACAAAGTGGGGGATGAGTTCCCCTCAGCCTCTCCCTCCACCTGAAAAACTCCATTCTGAGATGGGGAGGCAACTTGATTCTGATGTTGCAAAGATTTGGGGAGTTAGTTGCTCTCATTTTCCACAGCTGAGCAAACAGAGTCTCAGCAAGACCTTATGCTGAAGTTGAAAACGGGCAGCATTTCATTTAGGCGGCATAGTTCGTTTGTAACTTTGAGCCAACATTTAACATTTGGAAGAATTCAAATAAAACTACAGGAGCCCTGGCAGTGCCAGACCAGCATTCCCAGATGGTAACGACTGTCTAGCAATGCCTGGAAGATCCTGAGACGGGCTGCGCTTTCTTTAGCTTACACAGCCCCACTGGCTGACTTCGTGTATGTGTGTGACCCACCAGGCCTCACTGCACTGAGTTTGAGACCTTTGCTCTCTCGCTTGCTTGAGGTCACAGAGCTAGTTGACAGTTGCATGTGATTAACAATCAGGTCCTTCACTGAAGAGCTCTTTATGCTCCTATTCTGAAGTTGCCCATTTGGGTGTTTTACTTCCCAGTTCTGTTTCTCTGCGTTGGCCTTTAGTAAACCAGACTTACTGTGGAAAGCTGCCATCCTCTTCAGAAACCCCTAAACTGCCCATGTGGCCTTCTAAGCCTTTTCCTTGCTTTGGTAGATGGAGCCCTGCATCCAGCAGGCACACGCCCTCTTCTGATTTCAAGGCCAGGAGAACAAATCCAAAATGTGATGCAGAAATATCGTTTGGGTTATATAATGTGCAGGAAGAAGTGGACCTGCAGTTCCAGCAGCCTCTGCCTATTCTTCAGTCTCCTGCTATGAGACTGCTAAAGTCACAGAACGATAACACAGAAATTGTTCCCCAGCTTCCCAGTCGTCTTCCCAGTAGCAAGGCACCAGAGTGTGCCAGGGACTCAGTGATGTTAGAAATAAACTTGGCAGCGCTTACTTCATGCATTTTTCATTTATTTAGTACCCATTCTAAGTGAATCAGAATAAAGACATATTGCAGCTAGCCACACCCCCGGGAGACAGAATCAGAAAGCTGGATCTGTATTCTGCCCTTCATTTACTTCATGGTGCACAATGACTGGAAACTTACTCCTCTGGATGCTGTTGCGGAATTGAAGTTCTGACCTTGTTTTGAAAAATTGCAGGATTTGCCATCTGTAATCCCCCACTCCAATATGGCAGCAGTCTGACAGGGTATCAGAAGTAGCAGCTCTACCTTTACCTGGGCAGGGCCCTTCAATTTCCCATAGATGGACCCACTCCCCAAACTTTGTCCTCACCCCAGTTGATCCCACTTTCCTGACCTGTCTGGTTTCTTTAGCTGTGTATGTTTGCAAGCCGTCAACCATTTCTGCACGTTTCAATTTACAGCCACAGAATCTGAGTTTCAGAGAGGCAGAGCTCCAAAAATTGGAAACATCACCTGGGATCTCCACCTGAGCACACTCTGGTCTCCATCCAGGGGTCTTTGTGGCTAATGAGAATGCAATTGAATCTCTGGCATGAGGCTGCCTCCTGTGGACATACTCCAGCCATTACAGCTGACTCCATGGCCATCCCACCTGGCCATGCTCTAATGAATTGGCCTTGCCAATGTTTTTTTAGCCTTTATGTTGTAAAGCCACCTTTGCCTTTCAGAGGACTTTCACAGCTCTCGCATCCTTATTCCAGAGAACTGTATCTTAGGGGCCAAGAACACAGGATTTGGAATAAGGAGACTTGGATACACATCCTAAGCCATGTTATGGTGACCTTGGGCAAGTTACTTAACCTTCTGGGCCTCCATTTCCCCGCCCTATGAATGAGGGACCATTGTACCTGTCTTCAAGATGGCTTAAGCAAAACAACATAGGAGTGGCCTCAGGTGCTTTCTGTCTGTACACAAGACTGTGCTTTGGTTCCTTTTGAAAGCAGTGGGGGGAAGTTACAGGACAGTGAGAGACCAAAGCGTGTTGAAAGAGTTACACTCTTCTTTCATTTCCCAACAAATGCCATGTCCTGCTGTGTGCAGACACTGTCCACTGAAGTATTCCACTTTGCCTGAAGATGGGATTTCTTCATTCAGGGCCCACAGTGCACATAGATTTCAGGTCATTATGAGCTGATTATAGACTGCTTGCCCATGGCTTGTAGCCACGCCTTTGCCACCGCTATGTGATACCTCAAGGGGCCTGTACTCCAAAGGATGAGACATTCTGCTCCCACCTTTTAAAAATTTCTATAGCTGTTAGAGATGGCGGTTAAGAATGTGAACTTTGGAGCCTCCTGGATTTGAAGCCAAGTTACTTAACTTCTCAAAGCCTCAGGTTCCATATGTGTAAAATGAGAACAGCAATACTGACCTCATAGGGTTTGATAAGCTTTAAATGAGTTGATGCATGTAAAACTGGCACGTACTGATTTGGTTGCACCATGCAAAATTGCCAGTATTTGACCTTAAACAAACAGTAACATTATAGGGTTTAACCTAACAGTAAGCCCTCAATCAGTGGTAGCTCTTATTATTGCTTTTTTCTCACTGATACAGAAACTGGAAAGCAAGTAAGCTTGTTCTCTACCCAAAGGAATGTAATCAGGGGATTTGCACATGGTTCATGGTCTCCTTCCACAGGGTAGGCATGCAGCCTCCCCTTCCTCTCCCTTGCCCCTGGCATAGTCTGACAATCCTTCCACTTCTCAGAAGAAGGAAACCTTGTCACCTGCTACAGTAGGGTCCTAGTTCCCATGTAGATGGTCGGGAAGTTGTCTGAGCAGCTGTCACTTGCGTGAACGGAATCAGTAAGATAAAGCACACACATGTAAGGCTTACAAGTGAGTCCTCAGCAGTTGTGGGCTCTCTCTCTGGGCAGGAGCTGGAGTGGCTGCTGGAGATTAACCGGCTCACGCACCGGCTGCTCTGTAAGCACATGACGCTGGACAGCTTTGATGCCATGTTCCGGGAGGCCAATCACAATGTGTCCGCCCCCTACGGCCGCATCACCCTGCATGTCTTCTGGGAACTGAACTTTGACTTTCTCCCCAACTACTGCTACAATGGGTCCACGAACCGGTAAGGGAGTCCCTGTGCAGAGGCGGGTGGGCAGGGGTTGGGAGAGTGACCATTGCCTCTTCCAAACTAGGATCAGCACACATGTGAGTGGTTCCTGCAACAGGTGTTTCTCAGAGCACCTCCTGGGCACAGGCTCTGTGCTCTGTCGCTTGCCTGAGGTCACAGAGCTGGTTGACAGTTGAATGTGATTAACAATTAGGTCTTCTCATTGAAGAGCTCTTTCTAGTACTATTCTGAAGTTGCCCATTTGGGTGTTTTACTACCCCAGTAAAACATGGGGCATGCCCTGGTGAACAGATACCTTTCTGCCTCTTGAGTCTTCAGGCTAGAGGAAGATGTGAGTCATCAAACAGTCACATGACAAATGTACCATTATGAACAGTGAATAAGAAGATGAAGGAAAGCCCATAGGGCCATGACAGAGGTAACAGCACCACCTATTTTAATCCAAAAAGTCTTGCAAACCTCAAGGGAGGCTTCCTTTTTGAGGAAGTAATGCTGGAGTTAAGATGCAAAGGATGAGTAGGACTAATTAAGGCAAAAAGGCAGGAGAAGAATATTCCAGGCAAGTATCTTAAGGGTTTCTCTGAGAGGTTGATGAGAGTGAAACACGTCGGGTGGGAAAGATAACACAGGAACAGATTGTGCGGTACTCTAGAGGCCAGAGCAGGATCGTGCATTTTTATTAACCCTCAAAGAGTTTGAGGAAAGGAGGTGACATCAGATTGTACGCTTGTACAATTTTTATTACGTTTTTATTGACCCTGAAAGAATTTGAGGAAAGGAGGTGACATGATCAGATTATGTGCTTGTAAGGATATCCACATGTCTGAAAGCATGCATGCAAAACAGCATACATTTGCAGAGCACACATATGCGTAACAAGTGGAGCTTGCCTCCTGCAAGGTGCACACAGCCCTAGGCCAGGCACTGGCGGGGGCAAGACCTAATTTCTTTATCCCAACAAAGGCTCGTAACCTGGTCGAAGAGGTGAGGCATATATATTCACATACAAAGTAAGTACGTAAGAAGGCAAAAAAATGTATTCATCTTCAGATCTTGTAGGTATCCCTAAGGCTTGGCTCAGGTCAGTATTAAATGAGTATGTGTTGAAAGAATGGAAGGATGTGGGAGATGGGCACAAATCCATCTGAATCCATACACTAACTGAGATAGATTTCCAGTTCTGTAAAGATTTAGGAGTTTTAACGCTCTTGAGCAGGGAGCAGCTAACTGTGGCTCACAGACCACATCTAGTTGCGGACTGTTTTTGTAAAGCCCGTGAGCTGTGAATAGTATTCGCACTTTTAGGTGGTTGAAGGGAAAAAGTCCAAAGAATAATAATATTTAGGTGAAAATGATTTGTAATTGATAAAGTTTCATTGGCACTCGGTCGTGCCCATTTGTTTATTATTGTCTATGGGTGCTTCCATGCTGCAACAGCAGAGCTGAGTACTGGCAGGAGAGACTGGCTTGCAAAGCTGAAAATACTGGCTGCCTGGCTCTTTTGAGAAAGAGTTTGCTGAACTCTGCTCTCGAGAAACCAAACTGGAGGTAGAGGAGTGGAGCTCCAGAGAAAGCTATGTTCAAGCCTGCCCCACTCTTAACTTACTTGCCTAGTGTCCTTCTGAGCAGCCACAAGCCCCTTGTTGAGCCCAGGAATCTAGACTGAAGTTTTCCCATCTATGGAAAGGAGATAGTCGTTGAATGGGAAGATGTTGGAAAAGTTTAGTACCTTTATAAAAGTCACCTAACCAACGGTGCAGTTGTACCAATGCAAACCTTCACCTGGTCAGGAAGCACTCCTGCTATCTGTGCCCCATGAAGAAGAATATCAGGACCATTTTAACTCTTCCCCATCCCTTTGCTTCTACTAGTTTTGTCCGGACTGCCATTCCTTTCACCCAAGAACCACAACGAGACAAACCTGCCAACGTACAGCCTTATTACCTCTATGGATCTAAGGTAAGTAGTCCTGCCCTACCCTGCCTAGAAGAGGGTTGGTGAGAAAAAGCAAATAGAAAAGTGTCCCTGAATTAGACGAGCATGAAGGTGCAGAGATAAAGGCAGCAATGCCAGGCACAGCGGCTCATGCCTTTAATCCCAGCACTTTGAGAGTCTGAGGTGGGTGGATACTTGAGACCAAGAATTTGAGGACAGCCTGGGAAACATAGTAAGACCCTGTCTCTAAAAAAAAAAAAAAAAAAGAAAAAGAAAAAATTTTTTAAATTAGCCAGACATGGCAGCATGCACCAGCAGCTATTTGGAAGGCTAAGGCAAGAGGATCCTTTGAGCCCAGGAGTTTGATACTGCAGTGAGCTATGATTGTACCATTTCACTCTAGGCTGGGTGGGAGGGGGAGACTCTGTCTCTAAAAAGAAAGGGAAAAGGCAGCAATGAGAGCCAGGCAGAAACATCTGCGAGTATATGCATCTTTATTTGTTCACAAGTAGCAGGAATGAGGGCAAAAGCAGACCCTGGAGACTGGGTGCTGAGTCGGGAAGGCTGAGCAGTCAGGTGAGGATTTACTTTATGGAGGGGGCAAGGAAATAGGGATGTGGGGCTTCTTGTCTTGACCTCTCAGCTCCTGCTGTGTCTCAGTTGGTTCACAGCATTGTCATCCTGTGATTCTGGAATTTTGTCCTCCGTATACATAAGAGGGCACTTGGAAGGTCTTAGGATGATGCTGGCAAAGTACAGACATCTCCAGAACAACCAGCCTGGTCTGGTCAAGGCAGTTTTCTCAAATCAAGGGAAGCTGATTGACAGCATTTGAGATGGTTCTGGCATAAATGCCATGTCTGTTAAAACTAACATGGACTCACAAAGTAAAAATAGCACTTCCCCTTTCGATTCTCTTTTCAAACCTCATGCTATATCAAGAAGAAAGGCAAATATTGGTACTAATGTGTCTTTATTACCTCTCCAACACTGGATCTCTTTTTATCAAAGACAAGCAAGCGGGCATGAAGCTCAGAGTCACTGGCAGGCAATAGAAGCTAAGTCAGATTGAATATTATCTTACTTTCATGATGTTTATTCTTATATCTGTTCCCTTCTGTTTGTAGCAGGAGGGTGCTGGCTTTTCATAGGCTGTCTTTGAAAATAAGTTTACACTTTAGAATGAGTCAATTTAAAGGAAAGTATTAATACTAAAGATAATTCATGGTTTAAAACAGTAGAGACAGGTGGTGTGTGATGGCCTAAAAGAAGCTTCTCACATTTTTCCAAATAATCCCCTAAAGGGCAGAGGAAACTGGACATCTGCCTTTGCCCAAAAGTGTACCTCAGAGAGCCTACCTGCAACTCAAACATTTCCTTCAAGTACTGCTTCATGTCAGTCGTGCAAATTTCTGCTTTCTACTTTATAACATATCCATATTTGTTTTAATGTTCAAATAATGCTTTCAGTTCTTAACTATGTCCCCCGAGTGGACACTGCTGCAGAGATGCCCTGTTTGTACCTTGGCATACCCTGGGGGATACATTTTCCAACTTGAGAAGCTTTGTCCTGGGGCACTCATCCAACCTAGGTGACCCACAGTGGGAGAGAAATGGGTAGTCTATAGACACATTTGTACAAAAGACCTACTGTGTGGAAAGCTTTAGGCTACATGATGTGGGCCCTCTCCTCCCCGCTCTTATTCCCTACAATGAGGCAGTGTGGCAAGTTGGTTACCACCCCGCCTCTGTAAGGCACCCGCATCAGAGGCATCCTGGTTGACTTCGGGGTCCGGTTCAGCTCCATCTCTGGAGTTCTTGCGTGGCACTTCCACCAGGGGGAGCCCCTGCAGATCTTCCTCCCTCTGACCGAGAGCTGGGGCCTCCTCCGGCCATCTCACCAACCCATTGGCCTCCTCCATCTGGCCAGCTCTGTAAGACCATCGCGGCTCATGGTAGCGGACACACCAGAACTGGAGACAGATGAAGGCCAAGACGGCTGTGAAGCAGGCCAGTAGAATGGCCATCAGCACCCAAAGGGAGATTTGGGGGTCTCCCAGGGAGCTTCCAGCAGCCAGTGGACTCTTATCCAGGGTGTGGAACATGGTGCAGTAGTGCCTGTGAGGGAAGGCAGCCTTCTTACAGCTGATGCACAGGAAGTAGAAAGTGGAAGGGGCGAGATGTTCCAGCACCACGGAGCTGATCGTTCGAGGCACCTTCTCCTCGTGGTGGAAGCTGTAGCGAAGATAGCCAGAGAAGATGCTGTTCCAGGTGGGCCTATACATAATATGGTAATAGTCCTCCAGGCAGGGCTCCGAGGGCGACCAGGAAATGATGGCTCCTGTATGAGAAATGTTCCCAACCTCGATGTTCATCCCGATTCTGAAACCAGAATCAACGTGAAGAGTGACATCCCCCGATTTAAGTATGTACTTATCATAATCATAGCCACCATTTATTGCAGATTTAAGATAGGCACTCCTGTTGCCCTCATCTTACAGACAAAGCAGTGGAGGCCGAGAGGCTCTGTTATTTAGGCATAGTGAAGAAAAGGCAGGACAAAAGTTAAAACCGGGGCCGTCCCATGTCAGAGTTGGTGGCCTTCGGGCCTAAGGAAACATGCACCCATGTAATCCCAGCCACATCTCACCCTTGCAGAAATCCTTCACATAACAACATCTTTCTCATCCCTTTAAGAAAAAAGAAGAAAAGGTAAGGAGAAATCAATAGAACCTCAGAGGCTCCACCTTCATCCTCAGGTTTGTGACCTCCCCTCAGGCAATGATTCACCTGAATTTTCCTTCTTGACCTCCTGTTTCTGCTCCAAGTACTGTGAGCTCAGTGAGCTAGAACATTCTGCCCACTGCTTTTTTTTAGCCTCCTGGTTCTGTTGCCCATGGTGAGTGGAAAATCGCTTCGTCACTCTTTGGCAGCTGATTTCACCCCAAAGCCTCTGCTCCTGTTGCGTTCGTTTGTTTTTTCAAAGCCAGTGGTACCAGGAAATTTATTTCATAGGTGAAAATAATCAGCCCCTAATATCAGCATAACTACCACTATTTAATTCTGCTGGTATTATGAATGTTGATCATGGTAACCACTCACAGAAAGTGCTTGCTATGTCACGGGTCGTGCGAGATGATTCGCAGACAGTAATTAATTTCCTTTATTCTTCCTCACACCCTCTGAGCTTGATTCCCATTTTATGGATGAGCAACCAGATGTCATGCCGCTAATAGAGAGAAAGACTCAAAGCCACTTAAGCACTGCATTTCCTAATGCACGGCTGCTGGGTTTAGTTTTGCTATTGCAAAATGAGGTGCCAGGGCTGAGACCCAGTTGCTGTTTTTCCTGACAAATCAAATGAGCCCTCTTCAGATTGCCAGGCCCCACTTTGATAAGACGGAGCCATCTTCAAGTATTTTAGTTCCTCTCATGCAGTTCCCTCTACTGATTTCCCGTGATCAGAAATACAGAGACAGTCATAGCCTAGGTACCTTCACATAAAGGTCTCACCCTGCTTTGTCCTCCGCCCCTCCTCTCGCACATAAAACCCAGTAGGTTTTATTTTGGGTTGCAGTGACATAGTAAACAGCTGTCGATTGGATTTTCACCTGCATTGGATATGAAGCCAAACTGATGGCTATTATGACCTGCCTTTCTCTCTCCTCCGCTTTCACCCACGCTCCTGTGTTTGCCCATTTTCCTCCAGGAGATGAGCTGCAGAAAGGTGCACAGCATTGAGTGATTTCTCGGTCCTTGTTTTTCTTCTCTAACAGTAACAGTGAACTGAGATGCTCAGGAAGGTGAATAGTATCTTTCCATGTGGCTGAAAATTTCTTCCCAGAAAATGGGGAATGAAAGGGATGAGACAGATGTGTTCAGACCCTTCCAGGGAAGGTCATCATGAAGGAGACCGAATGTTTATGCTCCCTGCTTGGTGTCTACCCATTCATCCTCCCCACCCCACACATCCCTATAAATATACTTCTGACCACAATGAAAAGAGCTTAATTCATTACTTATGATACATAGGCAGCCACCTGTGTCAAACCCTCCGTCAGGAGTAATCAGGAATCCTGTTTCTTGTCACGCACAAATGTTCTCTTGGCTTCCTATCTGCCACTGGCTGTCTGTACACACGGAATTACCTCAGCAGACATTTTTAAGAGCTTTCTGCCAAGACACAAACAGCATCCTCAGCTTTTAGGGCCAGATCCATCTCCCTTAATGGTTTTTCTTCCTCTGTTTCTGTTTCTAAATTCTCCCCTGTTTTTAGCTATTCATTTACCATTGCCTGGCCCTTCTCCAAGCAAAGCGTGAAAAGAGAAGCCATTTCCATGTCCAAGAAGAGCCATCTGTATCCCTTACCTGATGCTCGCAGTGTGTCTGGTTAGAGCTGTGCCCTCCAAGGTGGAGTAGGACCAAAGCTGCGAGAATCGTGCCTTCTCCCTCCTCCGCTCTGGGCTCTCCGTGTTGTTTCTCTCAACACTGAGTAATCCCACTGTCACCCTAACGCTCACATTATTCATTTCTTCAGATCAGCATCATTCACCATGGCAACCAGCAGGCATCTGTACGCATGATGCTTTCAGGGACCAGCCTGGAAAGGCTTTTGCCCAGTGAGAGGAGCTCTCATTCCTTTAGCCAGAAAAAGGGCAGATGATCTTCTGCAAACTGATCCCCAGTGCGGTACTAATTCTTCTAAAACGCCTACATTTTCTCTCTAATTGGCTGGTTGTTATTTTCTTGTCCCATCTAGATCCTCTTTGGCCAATGGTTTTAAATGCAAAGATGCCCTTCTCAGTTATTCCACAATCAAGGCAGTAATATTCGTCTTCATCCCCTCCCACCCTACACTTCCCCATCCCAACTGCCTCCCCCACCTCTTTTTCTTTCTCTGTTCTTGACTCCTCTGGCATTACGTAGTTATGTGGTACTGGTCAGGACCTTTTTATTGTTTGAACCTCAGTTCTGCTATCATCTGTAAAGCTGTGGGCTTGGGCTAGATCAGCATGGCAGATCAGAAGGCAAAAGACATGAGCCCCATCCCTGCCTAGCCCCAAACCCACGTCCAGCTTGCTAAACCATCATGGCATTTGCACTGGGTTGAATAATGTCCCCTCAAGACACATATCCACCGAGAACCTCAAAATGTGACCTGGTTTCAAAATAGAGTCTTGGTAGTTGTAACTAGTTAAGGATCTCAAGATGAAATCATCGTGGATGAAGGGTGAGCCCTAAATCCAATGACCAATGTCTTTGTAAAAGAAAAGAGAGGGAGATGTACACACAGAGAGGCACAAAGAGAAAAAGCCAAGGGATGACAGAGGCAGAGGGTGGAGGGGTGCTGCCGTCAGCCAAGGAACACCACGGGGCCATCGGCAGTGGGGAGGCGAGGAAAGATTCTCCCCTGGAGCCTTTGGAGAGGGCGTGGTTCTGCCGGAGCCTTGATTTCAGGGTTCTGGTCTCCAGAACTGAGAGAGAATACATTTCTGTCATTTTAAGCCACCACATTTATGGTAATTTGTGATAGAAACCCTAGGAAGCTAATGTAGCACTTTTTCCAGCTGGGCACAGAAACAGCACCAGAGTTCCTCTGAAGATGAGCATCCCAAGAACCTGCTTCCCAACCAATCTCTGGGAGCTGGCAACAGGAATGGAAACTGTTTGCTACTCCTGGATTGGATCATCCCCAGCGTCCCTTTCCTTGTGAGAAGCCAGACTGCCTGCCTGCCTCCCCCTTTCTCACAAAGGGCCGTCTGGCTCTGAGGCTCCATCCTTTCCTGTTCCTTTCAACCTTGTGAGAATGCGTTGCCACCATTCTGTTGAGGAGATCACAGCATGTCTGGAATAGAGGGTGGAAAGTAGCTCAGATAGATTTAGACCTGAATACATTTACACAAATTCTATGCTTTTAAAAGTCAGCTTTTCTCTTGGTTCTTGGCCAGAGTATCCAAGTGAACCCATGAAAATCTCTTTCTGATTCACATTAATGATAAAAGGTTAGGAAAAAAGCCAGGCACGGCGGCAGTGGTGTGCACCTGTAGTCCCAGCCACTTGGGAGGTTGAGGTGGGAGGATCACTTGAGCTTAGGCGTTCCAGATCTGGGCAACATAGAAAGACCTTTTCTCTTAAAACAAACAAACAAATAAAGAAGGAAGGAAGGAAGGAAGAGCTGCCTTGGTGAGTCGTGACCCTTCCCTTGGCCGAGGATCTCTGGGAGGCGTGGAGTCTCGGGACAGCCAGTGTTCCATGATCAGACAGTTGCTCTGTGACTTTCCCATGCCATTCAGTCTTCCCAGGGGCCTGTCTTAAATCTGCAGCAATGCATACAACCTGTCTCTTCCCAAGTGCTAATGGTGAGTCCCCACAGAGCATAAAAGCATCCTCCCCACGGAAAGGCCACACAGCTATTGGCAGGTGCCCTTTAAAAAGGTTATTTTTAAGGGAAGTAAAAATACCAGATTTAGGGGGTCTGAGGGGGAACAAGGTAGAACTCTAGCCTTTTTCCACAGAAAATGAGAATTTATTTTTAATGTTCTTGGATGACATTTTGAACCATGAGAATTTTTTCTCTGTGAAATTAAGATACTCAGAGAATGTGAGGCCTAGAAGCCCTCTTGTTTCACAGTCCCAGGAGAAGACATGGCATTCCCCCAGGCCGCTTGACTGACGCGTGGCAGAGCCGCCAGTGAAATGAGGTGGGGTCCCGGGCTTAGAGGCCATGTTCATCCCGCTCCTCTGAGCTGTCGTCACTCGCAAGCAGCACCCAGAGGAGCCAGAGCAGCCCTTTGCAAAGAAGATAAAAGTATCTGGGACACCTACCCCAGGACATTACTCCCCATCCGGCTCATTCTTTCTCCATCATCGGGGATAATTTCTTCCGAGTCGGTGCCAGTTATAGCCTCTTTGCTATCAGGCCAGGTGGGCCCCAGCTAGTTGACACCAATAGTGTATTACTGCCAGAGGAAATCAGCTAGGAGTGAGGTTCTTCTACCCTTCCAGAAGGTGGCAGTGAAGGGATAACATGGGCAGGCTCCAGTCCCAGTGCTGGATTGACACATGGGGCAAGCGAGTGGCTCACAGAGCACACCCAGGAGTTCCCAGGCTGGAGTGCAGTGGCACCGTCACAGCTCACTGCAGCCTTGACCTCCCAAGGCTCAGGTGATCTTCCTGCCTCAGCCCCCCAACTAGCTAAGGCTACAGGCGTGCACCACCACGCTTGGCTAATTATTATTATTTTTTGAGTTGGAGTCTCGCTCTTGCCCAGGCTATAGTGCAGTGCCAAAATTGCAGCTGACTGCAACCTCTGCCTCCCAGGTTCCAGTGGTTCTCCTGCCTCAGCCTCCCAAATAGCTGGGACTACAGGTATAGTCCCACGCTTAGCTAATTTTTCTATTTTTAGTAGATACGAGATCAGACAGTTGCTCTGTGGCTTTCCCGTGGCATTCAGTCTTCCCAAGGGCTTGTCTTAAATCTGCAGCACTGCATACAGCCTGTCTCTTCCCAAGTGCTAATGTTGAGTCCCCACAGGGCATAAAAGTATCCTCCCCACACCATTTTGCCCAGGCTGATCTCGAACTCCTGGGCTCAAGCAAACCACCCGCCTCGGCCTCCCAAAGTACTAGGACCACAGGTATGAACCACTGCACCTAGCCAAATTCCCTCACTTTATGTATGTATTTATTTATTTACTTCGGTTTTTAAAAAAAATTTCAATAGATTTTGGGGGAACAGGTGGTTTTTAGTTCCACGGATCAATTCTTGAGTGGTGATTTCTGAGATTTTGGTGCATCCGTCATCTGAGCGGTATACACTATGGCCCGTGTGAGTCTTTGATTCCTCTCCCTCCTCCTACCCTTCTCCCTGAGTCCCCGAAGTACATCGTATCATTCTTATGCCTTTCCATTCTCATAGCTTAGCTTGCGCTCATCAGTGAGAACATACAATGTTTGGTTTTCCATTCCCGAGTTACTTGACTTAGAGTAATGGTCTCCAACTACATCCAGGTTGCTGCAAATGCCATTATTTCATTCCTTTTCATGGCTGAGTAGTATTCTATGATGTGTACATACCACATTTTCTTTATCCACTCATTGATTAGTGGGTATTGGGCTGGTTCCATATTTTTGCAATTGCAGATTGTACTGCTCTAAACATTTGTGTGCATGTGTCCTTTTTGTATGATTACCATTCCTCTGGGCAGATACCTAGTAGTGGGATTGCTGGATCAAATGATGGTTCTTACTTCTAGTTCTTTAAGGAGTCTCCACAGTGTTTTCCATTATAGTTATACTGGTTTACATTCCCACCAGCAGCGTCAGTGTTCCCTTTTCACCCATCCATGCCAACATCTATTATTTTTCCATTTTTGATTTTGGCCATTCTTGCAGGAGAAGGGTGATATCACAATGTGGTTTTGATTTGCATTTCCCTGGTCATTAGTGACGCTGAGCATTTGTTTGTTGGCCATTTGTATTGTCTATCCATGTCCTTAGCCCACTTTTCGATTTGTTTTTTCCTTACTGATTTGTTTGCATTCCTTGTAGATTCTGGATGTTAGTCCTTTGTCAAATGCATAGTTTGTAAAGATTTTCTCTCACTCTGTGGGTTGTCTGTTTACTCTGCTGATTGTTTTTTTGTGTTTTTTTTTTTTCTGTGCAGAAGATTTTTAGTTTAAGTCCCATCTATTTATCTTTGTTTTTGATGCAATTGCTTTTGGGTTCTTGGTCATGAAGTCTTTGCCTAAGCCAATATCTAGAAGGGTTTTTCCAATGTTATCTTCTAAAATTTTTGTGGTTTCAGGTCTTAGAGTTAAGTCTTTGATCCATCTGAGTTGAATTTTGTATAAGGTGACAGATGAAGATCCAGTTTCATTTTTGAAGTTATCCTAGCACCATTGTTATTCATTTTCCAACTATCCCAGCACCATTTGTTGAAAAGGTTGTCCTTTCCCCGCTTTATGTTTTTGTTTACTTTGTCAAAGATCAGTTGGCTTTAAGTATTTGGCTTTATTTCTGGTTTCTTTCTGTTCCATTGGTCTATATGCCTGTTTTTATGCCAGTACCATGCTGTTTGATGACTATAGCCTGACAGTACAGTTTGAAGTCGGGTTATGTGATGCCTCCAGATATACTCTTTTTGCTTAGCCTTGCTTTGGCTGTGTGGGCTCTTTTTCAGTTTCATATTAATTTTAAGATTGTTTTTTTCTAGTTCTGTGAAGCATGATGGTGGTACTTTGATGGTGGGAATCGAACTGAATTTGTAGATTGCTTTTGGCAGTCTGGTCATTTTCACAATATTGATACTACCCATTCATGAGCGTGGGATGTGTTTCCATTTGTTTGTGTCATCTGTGATTTCTTTCAGCAGTGTTTTGTGGTTTTCCTTGTAGAGGTCTTTCACCTCCTTGGCAGATATATTCCTAAGTATTTTAATGTTTTTGTAGCTATTGTGAAAGAGGTTGAGTTCTTGATTTGATTCTCAGCTTGGTTGGTGTTGGCGTGTATCATGAGTCTTTAGGGTTTTCTAGGTATGCAATCACAATATTGGCAGACAATGACAGTTTGATTTCCACTTTACTCATTTGGATGCCCTTTCTTTCTTGTCTTGTTGCTCTGGCTAAGACTTCTAGTACTGTGTTGCATAGAAGTGGTGAAAGTGGGCATCTTTGTCTTGTTCCAATTCTCAGGGAGGAGATTTCCTCATTTAAAAAAATAGGAATATTATAATGCCTGCCTTGTAGTGTTATCAGTGAGATGAACCCATGTCTGTAAAGTGCTGGGCTTAAGAATAGTAGCTGTTAAGAAGAAAAGGTCAGTGAATCAGAGACATTTCCTGAGTTGGTCGTTGCTTCATCCAGAGGTTGTAATGGGCAAAGTTTACACCCTACATTGCATTGCGTTGCACTTCCTTGCTTTTCTCTCCCTTTAATCACCTTTATTTTTTTTAATGTATATGTTCATTGTACATAAAGAATATAGAAAAGTTCAAAGATGACAGTAAAGTTCATTCAACTCAGAAACTTGGGAACTTTTGGTGCATTTTACATGTGTGTTCTTGTTTTACAATTCACATGACAGCTCTTTGAGATCAGCCTTCTTACCACCATTGTGCAACGGTAGAGACTGAAGCTCAGCAGGGCTGGCTTGGCCGCTCTCAGGAAGCTAGGTCCTGGAAAACAATGGTGTAAGCCTGGGTCTGTTGGCCACTAGAGCCGGAGATTCTGGCTGGCCTCTTTGATGCACTGCTGCTCTGCTTGTACCATCCTGTGTAACCTGTGGTTCTTCAGTCCGTAGTAGCCCTTTGCTTTGTGATTAGCTTTCTTTGAGAGGTAGAGCCAGGACTTCACAGTATAGTGGACTCCAGAATGGTAGAACAGGTAAAGAACTAAAAGCTCTTACAGAGAACATCCAATTACCTGATGTGGTCGCATCAGGGAAGACATCAACTCATTTGGACAAATATGACCAGCAACTGTTTCCTCTTCTGAATGGGCCCTACTACTCTGGAGGCCAGGTTCTTCTGCCCAAGAGCTCTGTCACTTAAGGATGATGTTAAATGTTAAAGAAAACAAAACTTTAACAACTGGTCAAGTAATCAAAATTAATATATGAATCAAAACTTTAAGAACATATTCTCTAAATAAAGTAAATTATATATAGAGCCTATCTTAAAACCGTCTTCCAAGTGACATAGATTGTGGCATAATGCATTCATTCAGTTGTTCCAGTAACTTCCTGGTAAACTTTTGGCCTTTAGGAATTGTTGGTGTCATCTGTTTGGCATGGTTGTCACAAGCCTCCGTCTGAGGCACAGTTGACCTCAGGCAAATGCACCATACTCTCACTGTGCCTTCCTCATTAAATCATATCCTTAGGACCCAGAACCTAGTGCTTAGCTGCAGCAAGCTGGGCGCAGCTCAGCTGGGTACATACCTAGATGCCAGCACTGCCCACCTGGATTGACCAGGGGAATTTTGGTCCCTGTGACACCACCACCAACAGCAACACCCACTTCCCTGCTGCTACACCACCCTTCTGTCTGCATGGTACCAGTTCTACAAGGTAGTTTACCCACCAGTACAGAAGGCTTTTGTTATTTCAGCAACCAGTACATATGGAATATCCTATGCAGAATTTCATCTTGTACCTCATCCCAGGCAAGTCACTTCATTTCACTTGGGATTCAGATTCTACTTCTGCTAATACTTGCACTGCCTTACCTGGTTTAGAAGGCTGAGAATGGTTCCGAAAGACACCACGTCCTAATCCTGGAACCTGTCGGCGTAACTTTCTTTGGAAAGAGGTCTTTGGAGATGTAATTAACTGGAGGACCTTGAGATGGGAAGATGATCCTGGACTACCTTGGGTTATGTTGGGTCCTAAATGCTGTCACAAATGTCATAGGGAGAAGCAGAGGGCGCTTACACATGTAAGAGGAGAAGGTGATGTGAATACCCAGCAGAGGGATGTGAAGACTGGAATGGTGCAGCCGCAAGCCAGGGAATGCCGTCAGCCTCCAGTAGCTGGAGGAAGAGAAAACAGTTCATCCCCTGTAGCTTCTGGAAGGAGTGTGGTTTTGCCGACACCTTGATTTTGGCCTCGTGATACTAGTTTGGATTTCTGGCTGAAAGAATACCTTTCTGTTGTTTAAAGCCACCAGGTTTGTGGTCATTAGAGAAGCCACAAAACAGTATGGGCAGCTATGACGGAATTCCTATGTGAAAAATTCACAGAGAAGCATGATATACTTGTGTGTCATCCGATGAGTACTGATTAGAAAGAAAATGACGTTGGTTCCCTTCAAAAACTTTAGCATCTCTGAATGTGACAGTGTTGATGTGATCTCTGGGAGCCAGAAGGCTCGGCTCCTGTTCCCCTGCTTGCCTTTTCCAATGCACCTTATTCATGACTCAGCAAAGAAAGGAGCGTCATTTCTTGAGATCGGCATAGCAACTCCTTTGGATCTTTCAGCCTCTGAGCTGAGAAGGCCAAGAAGGAATCCAGATGTTGGAGACCCAGCCCTATGGCCCCCAAGATGTCAAGAACAAACACACAGACACAGTAGTAGTTTTGCACTCACTATGAATTTGATTCTGGAACTGAGAATTGATCAGTCCTTGGTGCCATCTTGTTCTGTGGCCTTCCCGACAAGGACGATGCTGCTATTTTATTTTTGCCCTCGCCTTTATTTATCTGCAGTGATTTTAGAGAACCAAGCTGCAGCTCTTACACCTCAATTAGAGAGCTGTGTTTGTGTTTGTGGGCTGATGATATCCATTAGGGAAATTGTGACAAAAACAGGAAATTAGGAACAGTTTTAATTCCTCTTGGGATTTCTGAAAACAGCAATTGTGATTCCAGAGAGCAGAGATGCAAATTGCTTACAAATTCAGTTTGCCAAATAAATGAGCCTCACTGTTTGAAGTGGCTGGCTGTGTTTACCATCTGATGAGATAGAGGTCTATCTCAACAGATAGATTAAAAGTCTATATACAACATTTAAAAATGGTCAAAATGTGTGAATTTTAAGTTTGTATATTTTACCATAACTTTTTAAAGTTCATCTACAGATAATATTACAGGGCCCAGGATCTACCATATTTTTTTTTCTCTCCTTAAAAATACTTTTTGCTTTTTTAAGAAAATGCAGATTTGCATCACACAGTAATAACATGGTTCTAACTCCTGAATCACGGTTGTTTATTTCTTGAGATCTCATGAAGCCATCTGTTTTGAGTAGTGTGGATTTAAACACTTTTGATTTTAAGTGAGCCATCCTAACCAGGTAGGATACGTAATTAGTTTCCCATGAGGCCCATTGGTTGGAACCTATCAGTTAGCAGAACTGGTTTAATAGCAAGTTTCCAATGGCTCACGTCATGTTGCATTCTTGTTTTTCTTTGCCAACCCTCAGAAAATGCCCAGGCTCCCCTATTCCCACATTTTCTCAATAGGGCCCAGCCTCCTCTTGAGCCAGCAGGTCAGATGGGTGCCCTGTGGGGGGTGCGTGTGTGTGTATTTTTCAGCATGCGAGTGCATTTCTTCTTGCATGCATGTGGTATATTTGGGGTAATGAGGGATAAGGTGAGTTTTTTTTTAATCTTAGAAGGAGGATTGATTCTCCTCATTTCATGCTGGTCCTTCTTGCATGAAATGCACCTTGGGTCATTAACTGAAGCTTGAACTTCCAGTCTAGACCAGAATCCAAGACTGACAGCAATGTCAACTAGAGGCCTCCAGAGTGCACCGAGTGGGTGTGAAGGGGGCATTTTAAAACTCCTTATGTGGTAAACAATTCCAATACTATTCTCCGCCTCTGCCTAGATCTGGGAAGTCCTGCTGAACAGTTTGCATATATGTAAATGTGTATTTATTTGTGCTTGCCGGGAAATGTTCAGGGAAGCTTGGTACTAGAAGCTCCTTGGGTGAGGGTTTAGGAGTCCGCTCGGAAGGATGAGCATACAGGAAGAATGCATTTCAGCTTGATCCTCTGGAGGGAGCACATCTGTCTCCACCTCCAGCCCTTGACAGGTCCCCTTATAACAACCCTATGTGGTGTTTCTCCACCTCTACTGAGATATCTGTAGTGAGGAGGGACTGCACCCAGTACAATCTGTTGCTGAACCTCTCCCATTTTTATGATGTTCTTAATGTTGAGTAAAATCTGCATTTTTTGTGCATTCCATTAACTAGTCCTGGCTCTCACCTCTGTCCTATCACTTTATGGGGTACACACTGTTGTATAAAATGACACCCCACATATCCACTCCCCCCGCTTTTTTTTTGAGACAGAGTCTCACTCTTCACCAGGCTGGAGTGCAGTGGTGCAATCTCAGCTCCCTGCAACCTCTGCCTGCTGGGTTCAAGGGATTCTCCTGCCCCAGCCTCCCAAGTGGCTGGGACTACAGACACTCGTCATCACACCCAGCTAATTTTTGTATTTTTAGTAGAGACGGGGTGTTAAATGTTGGCCAGGATGGTCTTGATCTTTTGACCTTGTGATCCGCCCACCTCGGCCTCCCAGTGCTGGGATTACAGGTGTGAGCCACCATGCCTGGCCGTGCTCCCCTCTTTACAATCAGAGAATCATAGCTGTTGCCCAAGCTGCTGAGAGAAGTTTGACCAGGAGTCTGTGGTTTCTTCTCTATTTACCAAGTCATCAAACAAAATCATAATAATGGCTATTATTTCAGTGAGGATTTCCATTGTGCCAGGCACCATGCTGACTGCTTTATATATATGATCACATTTAAACCTCCAACAACCCTATTGGATTTGGTATTATCATCTCTACTTAGAGGAAATTAAGGCTTAAAGGGTTTAGGTAATTTGCCCAAGAGCATCCAGCTAGTAAATTTATAGACTTAGAATTTGAATTCAGGTGTGGCCACCCCAGAGCCCATCTTCTAGACTCAGACAAAGCTAGAAAAGAAGTCAGAAAATCAGACAGAAAAAATGAGCTGATGATTGCTTCTCATCCCCTTTAGAGACATCCATTTGAAAGCTCCCTGCTACTCAGAAATTCCTTTCATGAAATATTTGAAAAGGGGACAAAAAGGAATGTGCTGAGAGCTTTGCTGGCTTTACTGGAGAAGCCCAGAGATCCTGGTGCTGGTGGAGAATGAGAAGGCTGTCAGGGCAGTCCATGAGCTCCATGATGTGTTCCCATGGCTGAGAGCACAGCCAGGTCTTTGCCCCCTGGTGCCTTTGCTGGCCTGAGCTGCAGCCCTCTTCAGAGAAAATTTAAAGCATGTTTCTGCTTTTTAACCTTTGAAAATCATTTTGGGAAGGGGAATTAGGCCGTGACATAGCTCAGTGGGATATTTTAATTTACTTTTTTATTGAGGTATAATCATATTCAGTAAGACGGCACTGTCTTTGTCAGGTCAGCCTGCTATAACAAGAATACCATAAGCTGGGTGACTTGAATAACAAACATTTATTTCTCACAGTTCGAGAGGTTTAGAAGTCCAAAATCAAGGCGCCAACAGATCTAGTGTCTTAAGTGGGTAAGGGCGCACTTCCTGGTTTGCAGACGGCCCACTCCTCGTTGTAGCCTCCATGGCAGAGAGGAGAGAGAGACAGCAAGCACTCTTGTCTTTTTGGACGAGGGCACTAATCCCACTCATGAGGGCTCCACCCTCATGGTCTGATCACCTCTCAAAGGTCCCACCACCTAATATTCGTGGTTAGGATTTCATCATATTGGCGGTTAGGATTTCAACACAAGAATCCTAATTTGTTTGTGATTAGAATTCTACATCCTAATTTGGAAGGGACACAAACTTTCGGTGCACATGGGCACAATCGTAATTGTACATATGGTTTTGTGAGTTTTGATGTACAGTTTTGTGAGTTTTGACAAACACATCTGTGTAGTCAACAGCCCAATCAGGATATAAAGCTTTTCCATCACCCTAGGAAATTCTCTCATGCCCTCTTTCCAGTCAGTCTTCTCCTCCCACAGAGGTAAGCCATGGCTTGTTTGGAGATTGCTATGTATACCTTATCTCCAGAGAGGGACACAGGAGAATACAGAATGGGACTTTGCTAACAGGGCAAAAGCTAAGTTGCACTCATTTAGGAGAGTACATACCTCCTAGCATTTTGCATCAGTCACCTCAACCTACTCCCGGCCCTGTCTGACAGGGTGGCCTGTGACAGAGGCACTAAAATAGATTTACTCCACACCTGGAAAATTACATGGCCTGGCCCCACAGTTAACTAAATCAACTCAGCAAGTTATACACTCCCAGGATTTGCTGAACATCGACTTCAGTGAACATCATACTCTTAAGTCAGTTCTGTTTTCTCCCTATATAAGCCATTTCTGACCCATACATTTCAAAGCTAAATACAATACGTCCCTCCCCTAGTTCAGGCAGAGTTTGCCATGATAGCTCCTCAGTGTCGTGTACAAAACTTTGTTCCTTCTCACATTCCAGGCCTCCCATTATCGAGGCATGAGCTCACCAAATGAACTATTACTCGACCTGGTGAACGAGTGGATGTTCTGATTCTTCACGAGTCCTTGCTGTTAGTGGAAACTTTAATTGTGCTCTTTGTGCATCCTTCTTATTAGTGCATAGTTGTGATGGTTGTTTTGTAAAGTTTAGAATAATTCTTAAATACATACCTAAATCAAAAATTAGACTGAACACAATTAAATATTTCCTTGATGGCTCCAAAGGGAGTTGAAAACCTTTCAGCAGTCCAAAAGCAGCATTAGAATTTCCATTTAACTCATGTAGCATTTCTAACTAGCTAGCTAATAGAGAATTTCAGCGAATAGATATCTTATGTGATCATCCCATATTTGCATGTTCCATGTACAAGATTTTTGCAATTCTAGTTGGGAAAACTACACTCAGAACTAAGTTTTGGGCTGGGTGTAGTGGCTCACACCTGTAATCCTAGCACTCGATAGGCCAGGGTAAGCGGATCACTTGAGGTCAGGAGTTCAAAACCAGCCTGACCAACATGGTGAAATCCCACCTCTACTAAAAATACAAAACAAAATTAGCTGTGTGTGGTGGCAGGCACCTGTAATCCCAGCTACTTGGGAGGCTGAGCCAGGAGAATTGCTTGAACCTCAGAGGCGGAGAGTACAGTGAGCCAAGATCGAGCCCCTGCACTCTAGCCTGGGTGACAGAGCAAGACTCTGTCTCAAAAAACAAACAGGCTGGGCATAGTGGCTCATGCCTGTAATCCTAGCACTTTGGTTGGCCAAGGCAGGTGGATTGCTTGAGCCCAGGAGCTTAAGACCACCCTCGACGATGCGGCGAAACCCCTTCTCTACTAAAAAATACAAAAATTAGCCAGGCGTGATGGCGCGTGCCTGTAGTCCCATCTACTCAGAAGGCTGAGGCAGGAGAGTCGCTTGAACCTAGGAGGTGATGGTTGCAGTGAGCAGAGATCGTGCCACTGCACTCCAGCTTGGGCAACAGAGTGTGAGACTTTTTCTCAAAAAAATAATAAGTTTTGAATTGAAACCTTATGTAAAAAACAGTATCATTTATATAAGAATTCAGCTTCCAAAATACACCGTGATAGGTGGAGCATGGGCTTTGGAATCGGCCATACCCACTTCAGGTGAGTGCAGGCTTCTTGCCAGATGAGGGAGCCTCAGTTCCCTCATCTGTGAAATGGGGCTAATCATGATATAGATTGCATAGGTTTGTTGGTTGGATTAAATGACAGGGCTGGAGGGCTTCACAGAGCCTGGTATTAGGTGCTCTGTAGCAGCAGCATTTCCAGAAGAGAGCATTAGCATCAATGGTAACTTGACATTCTCCCCAACCAAGAGAGACCAATTTAGTGCCCTATAGTTTGATTGTATATTCTCAGATAAGGATCTTAAAGAGGTCCTTCAAATTCAGTTACGGTGTCTCATGGGGTCCAGAGGACAATGATGGTGGCCAGGGCTCTGGGTCCCCAGCCAGCCCCAAGCCAGAGCAGCTCCATTTTGCCTGTTTCACATACAAGCTTCCGTGGCATCTTTCCTTTGGATTGCTGCTCTTAAAGTTAGGAAACCATTGACTTAATCTAATCCCTCATTTCGTAGATGTGGAAACTCGGGTTCAAAAAGCCTGGGCACTGTCCCATGCACTCAGCAGAGGTCTCCTGACTCCCAGGCCTGTGTATTCCCAGGCCCCTGCCTGTCATTCGTAGAAACAAGTAACAGTAGAAGAAAGATGACGATGTTGAACCAGTTGTTGAGTTTTCATATGGTTCTTCCAGTCAATTTCTAGTACTAGAAATGCCTCTTAAGAAAGGAAATCGGCTGTTTATCTTTTCCCCCATGGCTCCATTTTAAAAATCCTGGTTTGGGTGTGGAAAGTCATGAGTGGCAGGAATCCCTGTAAAAGGGATATTTGGCTTGGAAGCCCCTTATCCTCTTCCGCCAGGGAGTGGCTGCTCCATCTGGTGGCTGTGCCTCATCCTGTAGTCACTGACCACAAACCATTTTGCAAACATATTCATAGGGTTCTAGTGAGCACACCCATTAACAGCGTTCCTAAATCTTCTGTCAGCAGACTCCACCAGTATCCATTCAGTACTCAGGCACTTACTTTGCCACTACCTCTGTTTTCCAGCCCCTCAACATTGCCTACAGCCACATCTACAGCTCCTACAGGAATTTCGTGGGGCCGCCTCATTTCAAAACTATCTGCAGACTCCTGGGTTACCAGGGCATTGCTGTGGTCATGGAGGAACTGCTAAAGATTGTGAAGAGCTTGGTAAGGAAAGGCCTCAATGTGGCTTGTGATGTGCCCATGTGGGGTTGATATGAACAAGGTTTGCTTGTACTTTTTACCTGGCCTGTAAAAACAAATCCCAGGCACTGCAACTCTGCCTGTAGAAACCACTCAGGGAGTCCCTTGCCCTTATCCCTTGGTTGGTCTGTATATCATTCTGTTACATTTCTGTGCATATTTTGACCTATAGCCGTGCCCCTCATTGCTGACCCCAAACTCCTTCTATTTGATATCTGAACTCAGAAATCCTGAGTTTGTCCTTCAGAGGCTGCCAGTGACTGCTCATCCTCCCCATCTGTGCTCTATTATATAATTTGAGCAGGACAAATTCATGACACATGTGCTGCCATTTTCCACTCCCTTATCCATGGCAGACATCTCTAATCAACCACCATGCTTCTTTCCCTTGGGATTTCTTGCTAAACACTGCTCCCCATACTGCTGTGACTTCAAGAGAGTTCTGTATCCCTTTACCACTATTCTGAATCTGCCTTAAATAGGGTCATCTGAACTTTCATCTCATTTCCCGGAACACAGCTGAAGGCCAAAACATTTAAGATTTTTATGAAAATTTCAGATGACGAAAGAGACATAAAGTCATATATAACCAGGTCGGGAATAGCAAATAGGATTCATCTGCTAACTCCAATTCTTTGGCGGCAACTTTGTGGAACCATGGGTTGTTAAAGACGGTGGAGCTAAATCCAGAGTAAAACAAGAAAATGTGGTAATTGACTAAAGATATCTGCCTTGGGCACGGGAGCAATGAATGTGCCGTGAATTTTCCAGGCTTAAATATGATGTTTCAATCTCCACAATTTCCTGGCTCCATTTCATTTTAGCTCTTAGTCTGAATTTGATATAAGCATCCTCAGCCCCAGGAAAGACCCTACACCTAGAAATGTGCCCTCCTTGAAGTCTATAAGCCCAAGAGAATGAGAGAGCAGCTTTTTCAGCCTTATAAAGGCTCATTTTCCCTTATAAAGGTCAAAGGGACTATTCCCAACCCTTAGGCAAGAGTCTGCCCCTTCCCCTCAGGGATCTCAGCAGAACCTCCGTACCCGACCCCCAGAGCCCAGAATTCAGCCTAGAGATGCTCACTTGCTGCAGCAGATGATCTCACTCATCCGTACTCTTCTTTTGTCAGCTCCAAGGAACCATTCTCCAGTATGTGAAAACACTGATAGAGGTGATGCCCAAGATATGCCGCTTGCCCCGACATGAGTATGGCTCCCCAGGTTGGTGACAGCTAAACAGTCCAGACAGACCCATCGCTTGGTGGGGAGGGAGGCTCTGACCATCACCTTGGAGCATTTGCTTCTCTAACGTGCCAGTGAGCTGACAGAGTACTGGCTATCCATCCTCCCCTGCCACTAGCTGGATAGCCTTTTAATCCCTCTGAGCAGTGGTACATTCTGTCAGTGGAGGGAGATGATGCTTGCAGGGCCTGCCTCACAGGACTGCTGGGAAGTTGGAAGAGGACAGCAAATGTGAGCGCATTTACAGCATGGAGCCAGGCTATTAGAAAAGGTATTCGTGAGCTCAGCACCTCCTCTGCATACCTGGGGAGGCTGAGGCTGCAGGCAGTGGTGCCAAGTTGACATAGATCTAAGTCAGGAAGTGGACATCTTTGCTGTTTGACCGCTGGACAGAGAAATAATTCTTTCCTTCCTTAATAGTAAGTGAAGTGAATACAGGGCCTAGAGAAGAGGGAAAGATGGGGACCGCAAATTGGTGTCTGATGTTTTTTTCAAAACCAAGATGTCGAGTGCTGGGTCTGTGATTCAGAATAGGAAAAAGATAAGCTAAAATCTTTGGTGTTTAATCCCAGCTGCCCTACTTACTACCTGTGTGACTACGGGCATGCCCTTACCCTGTCCGAGCCTCATCTGAAAACGGGTTGCATAATAGTGCCTAATTTGTAATATTGTTGTATTAAATGAGATATTACAGATAAAGTCCTCTGCATAATATCTGACACCTACAAATAAGTATTCCTGTCATGATTAGGAATTCAGGCAACTTTGGAGGGACTGGGAAGGGTCCAGTGCTGCCCCATTTGTGTGTGTGTATGTTTTGTTTTGAAAAAGACATGAGCCAGCTTCTTGAGCTTTTTCTAGTACTGAGCCCTGAAAGAAATCTCACTCTGGGCCTGAAGATAGAGGGATGTGTGGTTTGGCTTTTTGTTATCCCAAAGTCAGGTCTGGGGCCGCCACTCAGTGTTTCCCATAGACCCTATTGAGCAGTGTCCACTTCCCACTGACCATCCCGCTTCACCTCCCAGGGATCCTGGAGTTCTTCCACCACCAGCTGAAGGACATCATTGAGTACGCAGAGCTCAAAACAGACGTGTTCCAGAGCCTGAGGGAAGTGGGCAATGCCATCCTCTTCTGCCTCCTCATAGAGCAGGCTCTGGTAAGTCCAGATCCCAAAGGAATTGGGATGTCTCCGGGTTGGCAGGGATGCCAGACATTGAGGCTCCCACAGCACCGATTTGTGCTTAGAGCAAGCTCACAAGGGCTCTGTGTCCATGTCCACACAGTTCTGGCCATGAGAATCCTGGCTGAAGTCAGACAGACGTGGAGTCTAGCCCCAGCTCCCCCATTCATGATTAGTGCAATTATCTAGGTCTTCGTTTGTGTTCACTCTTGTTATGGAACCATACTGGGGTCCACTTGCCTGGCGCAGTAAGGACAAACATCTACGCTGAGGTTTGCCCCAGGAGAAAGGAGGGCGTTTATTTGCAGAGTACCAAGCAAGGAGAACTGGGAAGTTCTTGCTTAAGACACCACCTCTCCAGTGGATGGCAAACCAGGGTTTTTAAAGGCAGGGGTAAACTTCAGGAAAGCAGAAGTTTCAGGCGAAGTTATGAGTCACTGTATGGAGGTTACGCATTGGTTTAGCCCAAAGGGGCAGGCTATCTTGAAGTGGGCGGGGTCTTACAGTCATAGGTAGATTCTAGAGAGTTTCTGATTTGCAACTGGTTAAGGAAGAGAAGCTTTGTTTTAAAATTTAGGGTCAGTAGAAAAGAATGTTAGCTCTGGCTTGTGGGTCTGACTTCTTCCAGGCCTCCCAGGAATAAGTCAGGAGCAAAGAAGTGCGGTCAGAGCTCCACCTGCAGTTCCCTCTTATCTGAGGCCCACATGCCAGCACATCTGTTTGGCGTGGGGTCCAGGTTTCTGAAAACAGCTCTGGGACATATGTGAAGATGTTATCTTTAATGTCTGTAGGGAATTAAACATCCCATGATTCTAGCTTCCTTGGCTGTTGGTTTAAGTTACTATTACTTTCTTGCTTATCAGGTTGTTTGTTTATTTCTCAGGGCTAGCTAGGTGCCTGGAATTTCTCTTTAAGAAATTCAAGATTTTCCTTTATTTCTATGATTGTGGGGTGGGGGGGTGGGGAGTGGGTGTCTGGGCTCCTAAGAGGGATCCCTGCTCCATCTCACTCATTGGATAATTACTCCTTGGAAACTATAGGACAGGCACTGTGCTGGGGTATATAGCAGGGTCCAGCCCTGCCTCACAGCCTGTCCATATTTAAGAAGTCATGTGTCCACTATTACAGCAAGAGCTAGGACGGGTGAGTGCAGAGCCCGTGGGAACAGAATATGGAGAATATGGTTCTTGGGGCTGAAGGAGGGCGTCTCCAGGGAGGTAGCCTGGAGAATTGGCCTGTGAAGCTGTTCCAGGCTGAGGGGAGAGTATGTGGTGTTATCATTTTTTATAATGGGGGACAATTATTTCACCCTGCAGGATAGTTTCAAGGGAAAGAGCTACCACATGTAATGGTCATGCAGTAAGAACTAAACCATTGGTAGTGTTGTCATATTGAACAAAAGCACACCCCCTGTACGTCTCCCTCTTGGGACCCCGCAGAACCAGCACACGCTTCTTCCTGCATGACCACTGGGTATTTGCTGTGCCTCACGTCCGGCTCACAGAGCCTGTGCTCTCCTGCCTCCTCCCCAAGGCACTCCAGTTTGTCTCTGTCCTCCACACGGTGCTCCCAGTGGGCCCAGTCCTACAGGTGTGGGGGTAACGGAGACAGCCTAAAGCAGTAGAAGGAAACAGAAGGATGCTACTCTGGGCTGCATCATTCTCAGGACATAGTGGGAATCTCTTTCGGCATCCATTCATCTATCCATCCATTCAGCACGAGGCGTGGTCAGCCTCTTCATTGCCAGGAGCAGTTCTAGGTTGTGGATCAAAGGCCATGAGTAAGAGCCAGCGTGTTACCATTTGTATTGCAGAGAGGGGGACAAGAAGAGTCATAAGGATCAGAGTGTGGCTGCAGATGGGGATGGGAGTGTGACAGAATAAACAGGATAACAGGATGGAGGGAGAGTGGCTGTGTCAGGGAGCTGTGTGCTGTTTTTAAGGAACATGGAGCTTGATGGGCTTGAAGGAACAGGAGGGACACCATTGAGCTGGTGCGCGGGGGCAAGGAGACAGAGGTAAGAGCTGTGGAGGGAGTCTGCCGGGCAGCAGGTCCCTGGGGCCTCGTGGTTCACAGCAGGATGCCATATGAGCTTGGGAGCAGCAGGTGAGGGAGTCTGCTTGGCTGTTTTCCAAGGCCTGGGGGCTGCTGGGAGAACCCACTGGAAAGAGAGTGATGGACAAGGCTTTTAGAGTCTAGGGCCCACTTTGGAGGCAGTCAGTGCTTGGAGAATAGGCAGGAGGGGAAAGGAGGAGCCGGAACAAAGGCAGAGAGATAATGGAGCTTTGGAATCAAAGCCAGAAAGGATGCCTTGCCTCTAATGGTGTGTGTGACCTGGGACGAACCAGTTCATTTCATCCCTCAGTGTCCCCATCCCTAAAATGAGTGACTTGGACCTGCTGCTCTCAGATTCTCCCTGAGAGGCTCTGAAATGGGGACCGTTTGCTCTCCTCTATAAGGAGTAATTGCATCTCTGTTACCCCTGAAAGGGACTCTCCAGACAACTAATTGATAGGCTTATTACACGGATCAGCAGACCCAGGCTGCTATACCAGCGTAGTCTTCAGAAGTCACAGGGATAAATACGAACAACTGCTGAAGGCCTCAGGGGCACCAGGAACAGTGGAGGTAGGAAGGGCGGGGCCCTGAAGCCCTGGTCCCCAGTGTCTCCCGCTAAGCACCTCTTTTCATGAGGAACTATGACTCGGAGAGCATCAGCTCAGCTTCCCCTGTTCAGACTCCAGGGGGCAGACCATTGATGGGGGCGGCGGGAAAGGAAAACTTCCTCAGGCACCTCTGGGTGGTCACTCGAATGTATCACTGAGGACAACAGGACACTCAGGATCAGGGACCTTCAGAGCTGAGACAGACCCCCCCTCCACCATGAATGTTTCAGCCTCCTCTATTCATGAGTGAGAAAACGGAGAACCAGAGAGGAGGCACTCACTTGAGGTCACACAGCATAGCAGCAGCAGAGGGAGAAGAATGAAAGCACAGGTTTCCCGTGTTGATCCCTGGAATCAACACCGGGGGCTGGCGGGGCGGGGAACACAGAGCAGGGATCGGGCTCACCAAAGCGCACACTCCCCTCTCTGCTTAGACAACTGGGGAGATCGCCAAGCCTGGGCAGTACTTTGAGGTGAGAATAAGGCATGAATGTTCTGGAGTTTTTTAGTTTGGGAAGCTAGAATTAAATATTTAAATGACATACTAATTGTTCTCAATGAAAGAGGACTACTAACTGCCTGCCCCCCCAAAAAAAAAAAAAGCCTAATGGCCATCTGTAGACAAAGGGCTGTATGAACTGTGGAATATCCATTCTCTTGGAAAACTGAAGCAGGTAAAAAGAATAAGGTGACAAAGTAGCTTTGCACACACCAAGATAAAAATTGGTGAAAGATACAGTATTGACCTAAAATGAAGTTTTAGGACAAGAAACACATGATGCCATAGAGGTAAACAAAAAATAAACCCCACAAATAACGCTGCATTGAAAAAGATCTAGAAAAAAAACCATACCAAGTAATTAGTCATTTTTTCTGAGTATTAGGGAGGAATCCAGGATTAGAGGTCAATAGGGACTTTTTAGCCTTATCTGGAATGTCTTACTTTCTTATAAGGAAAGCATATTCATGTATTATCATTGGCCTATAAATTTTAAAAAGTATATGATAGTTTCAGGAAAACTGGAAAATACCAAAAAGTACAAAGGAGAAAGTAAGCAATCTCTTGCCCATTTTACTTTTTCAGTTACACTTTAAGTTTTGGGGTCCATGTGCAGAACATGCGGGTTATATAGGTTCACACGTGCCATGGTGGTTTGCTGCATCCATCCCCCCGTCATCTACATTAGGTTTGCCTGTTAGCCCTCCCCAATCCTTCCACCCCTCAAAGAGCCCCAGTGTGCGGTGTTCCCTTCCCTAAGTCCATGTGTTCTCATTGTTCAACACCCACTTAGGAGAACATGCAGTGTTGGGTTTTCTGTTCTTGTGTTAGTTTGCTGAGAATGATGGTTTCCAGCTTCATCCATGTCCCTGCAAAGGACATGAACTCATCTTTTATGGCTGCATAGTATTCCATGGTGTATATGTGCCACATTTTCTATGTCTAGTCTATTATTGATGGGCATTTGGGTTGGTTCCAAGTCTTTGCTATTGTAAACAGTGCCGCAGTGAACATACGTGTGCATGTGTCTTTATAATAGAATGATTTATAATCCTTTGAGTATATACCCAGTAATGGGATTGCTGGGTCAAATGGTATTTCTAGTTCTAGATCCTTGAGGAATTGCCACGCTGTTCTAATAGATTTTCAGAGGTCTTTCTGGTTATAGGTTGCATAATACCTTCTCATCTGTGGTTTGCCATTTTATTTTTTTAACAGAGATTATCATTGATAGGTAGAGGGATATAAACTGAACAGTTGATCACTTGGACAAAGGTATATTTCCCTCATTGTTAGGTGCTTATATTTCTCAAAATTCTGTGTACAGCATTCGTACGTAAACCCAGGTACCTGTGGCATTTTTCTGGTTTTTGGGTTTTTCAGTGTTCTGGTGGTTTAATTAATATATTACAGCCAAATGCATAAATCCTAAGCGTACAGCTGGATGAAGGCATGTGGGCATGTGGCCCACACCCAGGTCTAGCTAGATGCAGAACATTTACGGTATCATAGGCGGTTCTTCCATGCCCTCTTCAGTGTTCCACAAGGGACCATGGTTCTGAGTTGTTTCCAGAGGTAGTGTTGCTTGTCCTTGAACTTCATACAGAGTTATCTAGTATGCTTTCCCTTTCCCTTCTGACCTCCGATTCAGTATTACATTTGCAATTCATCCATGCTGTGGATGATTCATTTTTTATTACTGAGTCAATTACTCTAGTATTCTCATTGCATGAATAGACTAATCGAATCATCCATTTTAGTGCGGTTAGACATTTGGGTTGTTTATAGTTTGGTACTATTATGCATAAGGATGTCATGAATATTTTTGTACATGTGTTTTGGTGTATATATGCTCTTTTTATTAGGGAAATATGGGTTGGCTTCAGTAGATACTGCCGAGCAGTTTTACAAATCGTGTGCACCAACTTATACTCCCATTCAGCAGTATATGAGAGTTATAATTTCTTTGCAGCCTCATGAACAATTGAATTTGTCCCTCTTTTTCATCGTAGCCATTCTGGGGGTGTGTGTCATATTTCATTATGATTTTGATTCCCCTAATGATGCGGATTCTCCTTTTTCCACGTTACTAGCCATTTGGACACCATCTTTTGTGAAGTGCTGTTCAACATTCTTGCCTTTTTAAATTACCTTACGGGTTTGTGGGCATTACATATTATGGATACATGTATTCCAGATATATTACTCTGGCTCGTCTTTTGGTGAATGGAAGTTTTTGAGGCTTAGTGTGGTTTTCTTTTTTTCCCTTATGAATTATTTAGAAAACCTTCCCTGCTCACAAAGCTATGCTATCTCCTGAAAGTTTTAGAGGTTAGTCGTTGAAGACTAAACAGACCTTTAAGTCCACATTATTCACCTAGAATTGATGTTTAATGGGAAGTACAAATCTAATCTTTTATTTCCAGATTGCCCCGGCACCACCTACTGAAAAGACCTCCTTCCCACAATCTGTAGTGGTAGACCTATGTCTGTCGTTTATCTGGTGTCCATAAATGGTCTGGTCATAGCAGCCTCTTAATATTTGTTGGATCTAATCTGAAACAGATTGGCATTTGTTAAGTATTTTCGCATGTATCAGGTTTTCAAAGGAAATTCTATTATTATCTAGTGTTTCCTCTAGTATTTCCTTCCCTGGGAAATCAGAAAGTGGTCATTAGGGAAATAGCAGTCACTAAGTTTTTGTTCAAATTTTGCGTGGTTTTCTTGACTTTGGGCCATTGTTATGCCAACATACACCAGGAGAGGGCCCTATTGGTACGCGTGAGGGAGGGCGGGCCTGAGTCCCTGGGAAGAACATAGCCCTTCAGTCTGCCTTTTACTGCAAGGCCTCCTGGACTTGAGTGTGTTCTCTGCCTTTGTCTCTGTTATTTCTTCTCTCCCTGTTTTATTGGAGTAGACCACAGGAACACTCCTGTCAGTCATTTGAGAACATTACTGCCCTCACCAGAGGTGAGGAGAGTCTAGACCCAAACGCCAGTCAGATCTGGGAATGAGACCATCCAAGGTGGGTTTCTCAACCTCAGCACCACTGACAATTGGAACCACATAATCTTTTATTTTAGGGGGTCGCCCTGTTCTTTGTTCAGCAAAAATGTCAAATAGCAATTTTGGATTATATTCCAGTAGCACCCTTCATTGTCACAACCAAAAATGTCTCTGTCTCCAGATACTGCCTGATACTCCTCAGGAGGGTAAAACTTTCCCCTCTTGAAAACCACTGATCTAGTAGAACCTCAGATTGTGTAGATAGGAAAACAGACCCCAAGAGGGAGCTGATTTTCGCAGCGTTATAGCTAGTGCAGGAGTCGGGATGAAAACCAGATGTGCCTTGGAGTCCAAAGATCCTTGAAGTTAGCGAATTAAGGTACAGAGAGATGCCCAACTGGGCTTTGCCAATTGTTTTTGTTCAATAGTTCCATCGCCACATCGGACCTGTGTGCTACTTCTGCCTTTTCATGTCTTTCCTCTAATTGTTTTTATTACACAATTAAAATAAATTTATTGATAGAAAACTCAGAGAAGCAGAAAGAAAACAAAAACCACATTGTCACACTAAGATGACCTCTGTTCACTTTTTAAAGACAGCGCACTCTGTTGCCCATGCTAGAGTGCAGTGGCATGATCTCAGCTCACAGCAACCTCCACCTCCTGGGTTCAAGCGATTCTCCTGCCTCAGCCTCCCAAGTAGCTGGGATTACAGGTACACACCAACACACCCAGCTAATTTTTATATTTTTAGTGGAGATAAGGTTTCACCAGGCTGGTCTTGAACTCCTGACCTCAAGTGATCTGCCTGTATTGGCCTCCCAAAGTGCTAGGAGTACAGACATGAGCCACCACACCCAGCCGACCTCTGTTCACATTCTAAAAATACTGTTCCAGATGTTCTAGCATATTTTCTCATATAAAATTATTAGTCATAAATAAAAGCAGCACTCACCAAGCTGAGAGGAGTGATTGCCTCTATGGGGTGTGATGGTGACAGGGGCAAGGAAGAAGTGTGTCTCGCTTTTTAGGCTTTAAATTATTTAGATTTATTGCAGTAAACATTTATTACTTTTTTCTTCCTTAAAAGGAAAGACTCACATATGTAGCAAATGTACACAATTCAAATGCATGGAAAGTAAAAAAGTGAAAGACCCTTCTCAACTAGCCCTCTCAGACCATCACTCCATACGCCCACCTGTGCTTGATCCAGGATGATTTTTGCCCATCACTCTGAGAAAAGACTCCTCCAGCTGCCCAAGAAGCATGTCCTGTCCTTTTGCCCAGGCACCCACAAATGATGCCATTGACCTTTCTGCATGAGTATTTCTTCCAGCCCAGCTACAGACTATTTTTGGTTGAAAACGATCCACACTTTGTGGAATGGAGACACCTTGATTCTCAATAATACACTTTCTTTGTGTGACTTTATGGTTTTTGACTCTATTTACATCTTTTCAGAAATGGCCTAATCTGAAAAGCAAACCTGCCAGCATCATCAATATATCAGGACTTGGGGGGAAAATGGTCTGAAAGTTAAGAATCACTGGTTCCACAAACAAGACCAAGAGTCCCCATGGGCCAGCCAGAGTATGAGACTCCAGGGCATATCCCATCCCTGATGGCACTGTTCACCACCCACCCCCCCGGCTGTCGGCATAGGTTAGCCCTCCAAGCCCTCTAGTGGTGGGCAAGATGATTAATTTGGAGGTTTTTGAGACAGTTTCACTCTGTTGCCCAAGCTGGAGTGCAGTGGTGCTATATTGGCTCTCTGTAGCCTCTACCTCCTGGGTGCAAGCGATTCTCATGCCTCAGCCTCCCAGGTAGCTGGGATCACAAGCATGTGCCACTACACTTGGCTACTTTTTGCATTTTTAGTAGAGATAGGGTTTCACCATGTTGTCCAGGCTGGTCTCTAACTCCTGACCTCAAGTGATCTACCAACCTCGGCCTCCCAAAGTGCTGGGATTACAGGCATAAGCCACCACATCCAGCCATTCCCAAAGCTTTTTAACTATTTATTAACACATCATTTGACAATGGCAACTATATAGATTTGATTGATAAATATTTATCAGTTGAGGTTTTGCTCAGAATTTTACTGATGAAAACTTATAGTCAGAGACCCTCAACCTAGATACAAAACAATTTGGTGAAAAATGGCATAAAACAAGAACTGATCAGTAGAAACAGAAGGTAGAAGGCTGGGCACGGTGGCTCATGCCTGTGAAATTCCAGCACTTTGGGAGGCCAAGGTGGGAGGATCATGAGGTCAGGAGTTCGAGACCAGCCTGGCCAGCACGGTGAAACCCTGTCTCTACTAAAAATACAAAAACTAGCCGTGCAGTTGGCACACTCCTGTAATCCCAGCTACTTGGGAGGTTGAGGTAGAAGAATTGCTTGACCTCGGGAGGCAGAGGTTGCAGTCAGCCAAGATCACACCACTGCACTCCAGCCTGGGCAATAGAGCAAAACTCTGTCTCAAAAAAAAAAAAAAAAAAACCAAAAAACAAAAACCAGAGGTAAAGGTGATAGGAAAGATTTCCCAGGCAAGGGTCATTAGTGTATCCTCAGCTCCTAGCATAGGGCTCGTTAACTATAAATCACGGGAGGGACGTTTCAGCTTCGTTGTGGATTATAAAAATGTAATGTTTATCCTCTAACATCCTCAAGATACCACCATTCAAGATGGGGGCAATCAATCACCTTCATCCAAAGCCAGATCAGTTCTTACTTATTTTGTTAGCCTTGCCAGTAACTGCCAAGAAATCAGAGCCTTGGTTGTACAGTTCTGTATCAGTGACTTTTCTGTGAAGAGACCCCCAATGGTCAGGGTCATATTACAGTTTGTGCTACTGAGTACTATTCTACAATGGAAATCGTCAAGCACCTTTTTTTTTTTTTTTTTTTTTTTTGAGATGGAGTCTCACTCTGTTGCCAGTGGTGAGATCTTAGCTCACTGCAACCTCCACCTCCTGAGTTCAAGTAGTTCTCAGCCTTAGCCTTCCTAGTAGCTGAGATTACAGGTGCCCGCCACTACACCTGGCTACTTTTTTATTTTTAGTAGAGATGGGGTTTCACCATCTTGGCCAGGCTAGTCTTGAACTCCTGACCTCATGATCCACCTGCCTTGACCTCCCAAAGTGCTGGGATTACAGGCTTGTGCCACCACACCTGGCTGGGCCCAGATATTTTTAAAGCTCCACACTTGGCCCTGATGTACAGCCAGAGTGGAAGATGCCCCACCTAGAAGCATCTTCTTGGACTTGAGCTGCCAGATTTTTGACATTGATGCTTAGTTGTCACAGCTCTTGCCAGATCTGTTGTAATTTACAAAATCTTTTTACTGAAATGTAATTTTAAAAGAAAACTATCACTTCCATTTTAAAAAATCATCTCTTGACATTCTTAGAAAGCAACCAGAGGCTGGGCACGGTGGCTCAAGCCTGTAATCCCAGCACTTTGGGAGGCCGAGGCGGGTGGATCACGAGGTCAAGAGATCGAGACCATCCTGATCAACATGGTGAAACCCCGTCTCTACTAAAAATACAAAAAAATTAGCTGGGCATGGTGGCGCGTGCCTGTAATCCTAGCTACTCGGGAGGCTGAGGCAGAATTGCCTGAACCCAGGAGGCGGAGGTTGCGGTGAGCCGAGATCGCGCCATTGCACTCCAGCCTGGGTAACAAGAGCGAAACTCCGTGTCAAAAAAAAAAAAAAAAAAAAATTAATTAGTAAATGTTAGGTGTTAACATGTGCCGGTTTTAAATGGAGACTTTCTGATTAAGGTTGTCAGAAAGATTGCCAGGAAACTAAAAAAGGAAAGAACTTGCTCACTGTGTGGCTCATTATGATTAACATTTTTTTGTATGCCCAATTCCCACTTTAGGAAATGCTAACCTTGGAAGACATTGGCATATACTCGAGGAAAGGGGAAGCCCACTTTCTAGGCCACAGTTTCTTGGTTATAGATCTTTTCCAGTTGACCAGACATGATTCTGATCCAGGGTAATTCTGTGATCCCCTTGACAATTCAGGGGACAGGGCAAGGGGTTTCAGGTGAAACATAGTAATATACAGCACTATTCAGGCAAGGCATAGATGGACAGATGGACAGCAAAAGATCACACATAGAATTGGGTAAGATTAAGTTACTGACTGATTTAGCAAGGGCTACGAAGAGCTGCAGGCAGTGAGGGACCAGTGGAACGGGAGCAGAGGCAGCATGTCTTGGATGAGCCTTCCACTGGCACCTGGAGTCCCACATGAGGACTGGGAGTTGCAGCTTGTACATTCGGTGCAAGGAAGAGGGTCATGGTGGAAATGGGAAGCCTAATTTCTTGCCTGCTTCACAGGCTCTGTATCCTTGGGGCTTAACATCACTATGCGGGAACCACATTTTGTTCTTCCATATAAGGGAATGTTTAGAACACTGAGCTTTCTGGTTAGGCCCAGCACCACCCCCTATGCCCCTCCTGCCAAGCACCGATTTCTATGGGGTGCTTGGACCTCCCATTTTCAGCTTCTTTCTCTGTACTTACTCAACAAAGCCAAAAACATAATGCATTAGTGACATTTGTCTTATTGCCTCAAAAATCAGAGCTAAGGTTATTTTAAAAAAATACTGGTTTGATGTTTCCCTTTACGAAATCAGCTAAAAACGGTAGTTTTTCACTCAGCTATGACAAGAGCCTTAAAGGTAGAGTCTAATGCCATTCTGCATAAATCTGACATTCTTAAAATCATATTGAATCTTTTTTAGATATGTACATGGAATCTTTATGGTAGCCTGTAGCCAGGAGAAACCAAGTCTCCAGTTAGCCTCATAGACTAAATGAGCTGAGAACATTTAAGGTTTTTGACATTTGAAGGAATCCCTCAGTTTTGAAACTGATGGTCTATCAGTTTTAAATTAAGTGTAATACAGAAAGAAAATTAAGACAGAAAACACTTCAATAAAATATTAATCCCTTGAATTCTGATGCGAGTTCATTACAGTAAAATACTTTTGCATCCCAGCTCCAAAAACCTGTCAACAGAGCAATTTTACAGTAGACTGTCATTCCTAATCACCTAATGATGATTTCTCTTGTAGCTATCACATCGTGGGAATAATAGGCAATAGCATGACACTTGGTACATGCAAAGTTACTGAATCATAACTCTCACTTATTAACTCCTCACAGAGAAAAACCTGCAGAAGCACAGGCTCCTGGCAGTTCTCCAAGGAAGGGTGGTTCAAGTTCATGGTTTTTGTGTAGCAACTGCACATTATTCACACTTTAGGAAACTCATAGCTTTTTGGAACCAGGATCTAACCATGATAAAAGAAACATTTTAGGAACAGTTGAAGAAATTTTAGTCTTGCCTACATCATGTACAATAGTAAGAAAATTTTAAATTTAGAGGATCATAATTCTGAGGTTACACAGGAGGATGTCCTTGATTTTAGGAGTTACGTGCTTAGGTATTTAAGGCTGAAGTGACTGAGTGTCTTCCATTTACTCTCAAATGATTCAGTAAAATAAAGTTAAAGCAAATATGACAAAATGTTCATGGTGACTGTACATCAAGAATATAAGGATATTCATTATTCCTTCAAGTATTTTATATGTTTAGAATTTTTCCTGATATGAAGTTGAAGGGGGAGGATATCAAACCTCATCAGGGTATCAAAAAGTTAAGAAAGGGGTTAAAGCAGACAAGGTTGTGAAGTATGAGAAGGAGGAAAGTCATGTCTTTTCCAGCTACTCTCCTAGTAAGATTTATTCTTGGTAACATATATCCTGGAGCTACATCTGGCCTTGTTTTAAAAATTTATAGAGGCATTTGCTAGCACTGAACTCGGCTGTGACTCCCAGGCTGACCACCTATTTGATTTACCATCAGGAAATACCAGTTTTTTTTTGTTGTTGTTTTGTTTTGTTTTTTTTTGAGATGGAGTTTAGCTCTTGTTTCCCAGGCTGGAGTGCAATGGCGCGATCTCGGCTCACCGCAACCCCCGCCTCCTGGGTTCAGGCAATTCTCCTGCCTCAGCCTCCTGAGTAGCTGGGACTACAGGCACGCGCCACCATGCCCAGCTAATTTTTCGTGTTTTTAGTAGAGACAGGGTTTCACCATGTTGACCAGGATGGTCTCGATCTCTTGACCTCGTGATCCACCCGCCTCAGCCTCCCAAAGTGCTGGGATTACAGGCTTGAGCCACCGCGCCCGGTAGGAAATACCAGTTTAAGATTCAAGAAAGGCAAATGAAGCCAGGGAAGCTGGCCAGTCCAAACTAGAGGCCGGCGAGTGGCCCTATGAACACCTCTGGCAGCCACCAGCCTCTCTTTGGCTGTGGTGGGAAGGCTCGCCTTCTGCTTCAGGAATACTAAGAGAAACAGACACACAAGAATGCCTTCTCTCTATGCTCAGTTGAAGAGAAATGTCTCAAACTCAGCTCTGCAGAGAGTCACTGTCTGTCCGTGCTTGAGCTGAGGGAGGTGCGTGCCTTAGCATTAGCAGCAAAGGGGTCTTCAGATAATTATAAATCAGATTGCTACTCTCCAGCTTAAAAGTTAACAAGTGGATTCTCATTGTACTTAAAACTCAAACTCCCAACTTTGACCCACAAGGCTCAGAAGATTTCAGCCATGCCTGTTCCACCACTTATCTATTATTACCACTCTGCCTGGCTGCACAACCCACCTGGCATACTAAGGGTCAAGTTAAAGAGAGAGAAACTGAGGTTCACTGCAGGTCTGCGTCAGGGCAAGACAGAATCCCATTGTCCGTGGCTTCTACCTTAAGGCTTGTTGACATTTACTACCTTAGCATTGCAATTCAAGGGCACCAAGAATACCCATCTCAGCCCCCAAGAAAGATACCTCCTCTGTCTATCACAGTGTCTGAAATTCTCCCATTAGAGACTTGCTCCATGGGCTTGGAATGTTCTCTTTAGAAGGCCCCACTAAAGTGGGGTTGCTGAGACGTGTTGAGAAAAAGAACGTGCATGCTCAGAGAGCTGGTACTTTAGTAAATATTCATTAATCAAATAATTTTGAGTAGGATGATCATTTAAAAAAGGATGTAGGATAGGCCAGGTGCAGTGGCTCATGCCTGTAATCCCAGGTGGCCTCCTTTGGGAGGCCCAGGTGGGCGATCACAAGGTCAGGAGGAGTTCGTGACCAGCCTGGCCAATATGGTAAAACCCCATCTCTCCTAAAAATAAAAAAAAAAAAAAATGAGCTGGGCATGGTGTGCACACCTGTAATCCCAGCTACTCCAGAGCCTAAAGCAGGAGAATTGCTTGAACCCGGGAGGCGGAGGTTGCACTGAGCTAAGATCGCACCACTGCACCTCAGCCTGGGTGACAGAGCAAGACTCAGTCTCAAAAAACAAAAAGGATGTAGGATAACTAAAAATAGGCCAAAAAAAAAAAATCCAAATAAGCTCTTTACTGCACATGGGAAGATATTGATAGTATATACTAAATGATAAAAAATAGATTACAGAAGAGTAGGTATATTCTCTTCTTTTTAAAAAATATATGCTGATATAGTATGTGCAGAGAAGAATCTGGCAGTTCAAACCCCAGAAAAGGCTATCACAGTGATGACTCCTGGGTGGTGAAATTATACATTTTTTCCTCCTTTAAAAAATTTATCTGCATTTTCTAATTTTTTGAAAGTGAACATAAAGACAGCCAATAAAAAAATGAGGCTAGAGTGGCAATCATTAAAACATGTCTAAGTTTGTAATTTTCCAGAGGACAGTCTTTGCCTAGAGGCTGAATTAAGTATTTAGTGCATTCCCAGAAGACAATGACAAATGTCAAGTCAAATGCCACATGTAAGATAACTAGGGTATCATTAATGATGATGGCCCTTGGAAATCAGAAACAGCAGATCTGTAGTTTGAATGCCACTGCCCCCTTCTAGTTCACCATGGAGGCTGATGATCAATCCGGCTGCACCTGAATTGGTATCAGAATCCTCTCAAAAAGCCATTGCTACGTCTCAGTAGTGACTGATGTGTGGGGTGACCCCAGGGCCATCACTAGCACACACGTTACCTTCGGGAAATGATAAAAAGGTATCCTTCCTCAAGACTAATATATTTTCAAAATTACTATATTTTGAAATACATTAATTTTTAAAGAACAAATAACATCTGCTAGAAAATGATTATGAACAATTTGGTTTCTGCACTGTGCTTGGCATTCCTTAGGCTGTTGCCCTTGGATACTACACTTGCTACATAAACTATACCCAACAGCCTTGGGTGATAAACCCCCCCATCCCCCTCAAATGAACACAAACCCTGACAAGATAGTATCATTGTCTCCCAGCAAAAGCAGCAATGATCTGAGACTCCTGGAAACTGCCTGTTCTAACATTCCAGGTGCTGGCGTTTGTCCTGCTTTGGTATCTGGGCAGCAGTTTTCCTCCTGAAATGCCCACTTCCACCCGGTCAGATGCACTGTCCTGTACAGCACGGCAATGCAGCAAAGCCCAGGACACTAATGGAACGGGGCTTACCAGTCAGCTGTTCCTTTTTCAAGGCAGCATGGGAAAAGGAGGACATGGGTCCCTGTTCCAATTAAATTGCAAACTTAAGTCATTTTCATTTCCAGTCTGTGAATCTGATGATTACACGTTCCAGCCACTTGTAATACACACAGTTAGTTCCCTGGGGCCTCTGCTGATGCATCGGCTGCATTGCAAGCCCAGCCTCTCCCTCCCAGCACCGAGCATTATAGTTGTGAAGGAGATGCATTCTGGGTGGCAGAGTCTGCTACTTAATGAAGAGTAAGGGAAACTCATGCTGGGGGACATTTACTACCCAGCAGATTCTAAGTGGCCACCTGGAGTTTTAAAATCAGCATTCCCAACTTGGGGTTTGTTAAAGGCACCCAGGGATCCTCATGCCTTTGTTCCATCTAGGACTATGAGATTCAGCAAGTAGAATACAGTGAGGTTGACTTTAAAGATGATGATTGCCTGGTAGGCCCGATGGCCACTTGGAGATAAGACCAGGCCTTGGGCAGCAAGACAATCCTGAGAGGCCATAGCTCTGGTTTATCACCCATTTCTTCATTTAATAAGAAGTATTACTGTATTTACTTATATTCTGCCTGTGTCCAAAGGAAGACACCATGCCTATCAAAGAACTGGTGTAATTAAGTCTACACAGAATGAAGCCAAGGGGAAGGGCAAGGGGAATTGCATGTGGCTCTCTCAGCCTGATTTCCATGGAAATCAGGTTGATTTCTGTGGCTCCACTGGAAACCACATATCTTTGGATTCAGAAATCTTGGGTTCAAGTCTTGCCTCTATACTGGCTAGCTATGAGACTCTGGGATAGTTGTTATCTTCTCTAAGCCAAGTTTGTCCAGCTATGGCCCAGGATGGCATTGAATACAGCCCAACCCAAATTCATCACCTGTCTTAAAACATTGAGTTTTTGTGTGTGTGTGTGTGTGTTTTTGTTTGTTTGTTTTGTTTTGCAATTTTTTGTTTTTAGCTCATCAGCTATCGTTAGTACATTTTATCTTTTATGTGTGGCCCAAGACAATTCTTCTTCCAGGATGGCCCAGGGAAGTCAAACAATTGGACACCCCTTCTCTAAGCCTTAGTTTCCACACTGAAAAGTGCCTGGGTAAGGAGCTACCTCACAGAGATCTTAGTGGTAAATGAAGTAATGAATGCTAAGTCTCCAGTGCATAAGAAGCAGGTTCTTAGTTACCAAGAGCACCCCTCCTCGCTTTCTGCCAAGAGCAAAGAGACTTGAATCAGCCTTTTCTCTAAACTCCCATAAGAACTGAAAGCCTTGCTCCTGACTGCGCATAGCCCTGTGGCCCACACTCCTCATGAGCCCAAGCCAAGGACACCCTACTCCTTGTTTTTTTGTTTTTTGTTTTTTGTTTTTTGTTTTTTTTTTTTTGAGGTGGAGGCTTGCTCTATCACCAGGCTGGAGTGCAATGACATGATCTTGGCTCTCTGAAACCTCTACCTCCCGGGTTCAAGCAATTCTCCTGCCTCAGTCTCCTGAGTAGCGGGGACTACAGGCATGCCACCACACCCAGCTAATTTTTGTATTTTTAGTCGAGACAGGGTTTCACCATGTTGGTCAGGATGGTCTCGATCTCTTGACCTTGTGATCCACCCACCTCAGTTTCCCAAAGTGCTGGGATTACAGGTGTGAGCCCTGTTCCTTTCTTATCAGCCACCTCGTTTTATCCCTGATTTCATTCTCTTTCTGAATGGGATGGCACCTTTCCTCCCACAGTTCAGAACCCTGCCCCTCCTCTCAGGCCCATCTCACAGCCATCACTTCCTCACCCTCCACAAACCCCTGGTCCTTTCATTCAACACACATTTTATCAAATGCTTTTCTCTGCAAGGAACTTGGTGGTGTTTCTCTCTCTTATCAGTCTCTAAAGCCTTTTGTCAACAACTTCTCCTATTGCACCCAGTTGATTCTGTTTTATTTCTGTCACGAGTGTCCTTGGATCTCTTTTCCACTAGATGGTAAACTTCGCTGAAATCTCATTTTTACAGAGCCCTACCTGTTACTGTGTTTCCCGCAGCATCTAGGCCCCTCTCTGACTCCATGGAGCGTGTCATCTTCATCTCTGTGCTTTTGGGTTGTCTGCCAGATCACAGAGCAAGCACTCAACAGATATTTGGTGACCTAAAGAAAGGAAAACAAAGGTTGCAGTAAATGCAGAGAAGTGGCATCTTCCCTATCCCTGACTTGAAAGGTGTCTTTTTATCCCTGTTTAGGTTGTGTGCTAGTGGACATGGAAATGCTCAGAATTTATTTCTTCCCTTGAACTCAAGGACAACTTTATGCTTTTCCCTTGGGTCTCATATAGCCAGAGGAACTGAAGTCTCTGGAAGGGTCTTGGTCCCCCTGAGAAGCACCCGCCCATGCAAACCTTGCACTTGCACCTTTTCTTTCCCCTGGGGTCAGCCTCCGTCCTCATGCTGATTTCCAGGTTCAGATTTACACCGTAGACTCTGCAGGGCCCAGGCCTCATAGCTAGTTGCCTTTTAGACATCTTCTCTTCCATGCCCATACACATCAGAAATTTTTACCTTCGCTTCTTCCTGCCTGCAGCCTCACTGTGTCCTCTGACTCCAGGAACGGCACCACCATCATACAGGTGCCCTGCACAGGGGTCCTTTTCCTTTCGCCCTCATGTCCAGTCATTAGGTCCGTGGCCTCTGCTCACTTCCTTCCATCTCCTTTCAATCAATGTTTGCATGAGATGTGGGTCACTCCCCTGGTTCTCCATCAGAAGCTCAGATTTCAGGACCCTGGGCTAGATTAGACAGCCCAATCTGCAGACTGCTTAGTGGAAGCCCTGAATGAATAAGAGGTCTGGTAAGTTTTTGAAAAGCAAAGGCACTGCAGGCTAGAAGGGCTTGGAAGACTCCTAGAAGATGAAATTTAAATGGGGCTTTATGGGATGGATAAAAATGGGTGGGAAACTTTGGTTGGGGGCAAGAGGGTGAAGGAAGAAGGAATTTGTGGGTACAAATTGACGTGAGTGGTCTAGTTATATACTTTGGAATCATATCAGCAGATTTAGAAAAGTTAGTCCATCTGCACAGAAATTATGTAAACCGATTCAGGATTGAGGCTACCTCTGGGAGTTGAGTATCAGTAATTTCCTATTGCTTTGCACAGAAGAAGGTAGCTTAGACTATTGTTCTTCTTCAAACCACAAATATACCATAGCTTAAGTTTAAAGAATGTTAGTTGCTATAACCAAAAACCCAGTAAGTCAACAAATGATATGATCCTGTCAGATGTGAGTGAAGCTGAAGTTTCTTAGGTGGTGAGATTTTCAGTGATTTTGTTTCTATGTTTGGTAACTTTGCAATTTAATGACATGTATGTATAATGAAGGGGGAGAGTCAAGCTTCCCAAGGCTGCTTCTGCATTGGCTGCCGTGGAAAAACAATGGGTGTCCTAAGTGTCAGCCTTACTGGTTATTTAAGCATCTGCGTGGGGACCTAGGAAGGGAAGTTCACCTCACCAAGAGCCTTGATGTCCTTGTCCACAGGACAGGGACAGTGAGGCCTACGTCACAGGGCTGGCCAGAAGCATGCAGCAGGCGACGGATATAAAGCAGCAGGCTCAGTAGTTAATAATGCTCGATAATGTTCATTGCCTCTCCTTCTCTAAAGAGAAAAATGGTTGTCGTTTAACAGACTTAGTTCTAGACACTTAGAGACCATTTAATCCAGCCTTTTGATTTTGTTCCATTTAAGTTGTTAATTGCACATTGTAACTTAATTCCATTAAATTCTTAGTTGCACATTATAACAAATCAAATAGTATAGATGATCTTTTAATGAAAACATCGTACTCGGCTCTGCTGCACCTCTTCCCACCTGCATTCCCAATCCCCAGGGCACCCTGTCCCCATCATTCCCGTTTCCAGTTACCTCCATAACACTCACTATTCTGAAGGTAACCTGTCTCTTAATTTAGACATTACTTACTGACTCCCTACTTGGAAAGATGAGATTTTAGCTCATCTCTCCCCCTTTCTTCCTTTCTACATTTGATTATATCAGTGCTTGTTTTCTCTTGTAATCATAGAGAATATACTTACACCTCTATTGCCGCTTTTGGTAACATGATTTCGTATCTTGATTCCTTTCCATGAAAGGACAAAAGACTGAGAGAATTAGCACCCCTGGAGCTCCCACCCCCTGCCTCTTGTCAGTTTCACTTTTTTACTTCATCACTGCTGTATTTTTTATAATACTTATATTTTGTTCTGCATCTGTCATTTGTCCCTAAATGTGCCTAAAACTAAAACTATTTGCATGAAACCTATGCAAATTTTTTTTTTCTTTGAGATGGAGTCTCACTTTGTCACCCAGACTGAGTATAGTGGCTGAATCTTGGCTCACCGCAACCTCTGCCTTCTAGGTTCAAGCAAGTCTCCTTCCTCAGCCTCCCAAGTAGCTAGGACTACAGTTATGTGCCATCATACCCAGCTAATTCGTGTATTTTTAGTAGAGATGGGATTTCACCATGTTGGCCAGGGTGGTCTTAAACTCTTGACCTCAGGTGATCCACCCACCTCAGCCTCCCAAAGTGCTGGGATTACAGGCATGAGCCACCATGCCTGGCCCCTATGCAAATATTTTTCTTTGCTGGACCAAGTGGCATGCTAGGATTTCATTTCCTCCCCTCTGATTCTAGAAGTGAGACTCCAAAAGCTCTTTATTTTCAAGTCAGGAAAAAGTAGTTGCTTTCAGGGTTCTTTCTTTCAAGTTAATTTTTTAAAGTAACGTATGCTCAATGTAAATGCATACAGGTAGGAGAAAAAGGGAGAGTGGGAAAGAAAATTTAAAATACCTGAAAATTCCACTACATGGACAATTCTTAAAACCACTTCATAATCAGTAAAATTGAAGAGATAATACTTCCTTTATTATTCTAGTAATGAGAAACACATGGGCCCCAAATAGGAGAGATTGTGTTCTAAGGTTAAATTCCCTCACATACGGAGCCTTGCAACTTTTATTCTACATAGTTATTGAGCACCTACCTATATATTAGGCACTGTGCTCACTATTGGGAATAAAATATGGTCATAGATAGACATTGTCTCTACTTTCATGGAGGTTAAAGTTCAGTGGTTGGGGAGTGGATATTCATGAACTAGTCACATATGGACTGTGGAATACAGCTTGATTTAAGATGCTGAAAAGGAAAAGAACTTCTTTCTTCGAGGACATTTAACTAGGGAACCTACATGAGCAGGGGGGCATTGGGGTCAGGGAAGTGTTCCTAAAAGGAACAGTGCTTCCTTCTTCAATTGCCATCTGAAAGAACAGGAATTGACTAAGCAAAGAGTACGGGAGAAGATAGATTAGACAGCATTCCAGAGACGGTGAAGATTCTGTGACGGCCACACAAACAGCGTGTTTGAATAAGAAACAGCTGCTATAGCTGGAGCAGTCAGAGCCAGCGGGGCAAGTGGAGAGGAAACCCAGGCTGGATGGTCTTCACAGGCCGCAGCAAGGAGCCTTTCTAGCAGGGCACAGCTTGATGGGTTCCTAGGCAGAGTGGATGGTCTAGTGTGGATCCTTTAAGATAATGATCAGACGAGAGGGAGGTCAGCCTTTTCTGGGCTCCCACGATGGAAGCTCGTTTGGATCACTTCTGTAGGCCTTTATGTGCTCTAAAATGGATGTTTTTATTAGTCACAATGATCTCAGCTTGAATGTCAAACAAACACCTTCCACAAAAGGTGTTGCAGAGTGTGTAGCCACCTCATCTTGCAAACGGCCATGTAGCTCATCTTCTGGGACCCTCCAGGCAAATGCTTTTCCATCTCTTAGGAAATCACATCATTCACCTTTCTCACCTTCCCTGATAAATGACATTACAAAGCGCATACAGCAGTATGCCAGCAGGAAGCACCCCCAGAGACCCTCTGGCCCTGCAGTTTGTTTGCACTGGGGTGGCAGGGGCGTTGAAAGGGGTAAATGGAATACTGTCTCCCCAAAAGAAATCTGAACAATCTCATCATGTAAAATGAACAAAGCAGCAGCATTACTCTTGTAGAGAACTCAGAGCCCTCTTTCCCTTCCTCTATCCCCTAAGGTGGCTCCCAAGACCACTTTACCCATATTAACAGAACAAAGTTGATCGTTCATGCAATGGGCCACCTTAATAAGACATTTCTTGGAGCAACTGAAATGTTTGCAAAAAAGACAAAATTTGACAGTGGGGCTATGCATACCAGCCCTCTGGAACTTCAGTAGCTCCTTGTTACACTTAAAATTCACCCTTAGCCCCTTGCCTACAAGGCCCCACCTGATCTGGTCTCTCCCTACCATTAGGGCCTCCAGCTGTACGTACTGTGAGTCTCTTCATCACTACACTCTTAACTCGTTCCCTGCCTGGGGACCTTTGTCCTGGAACGCCCTTACCTCATATCTGCATGGCGGGCTCCCTTGCTTCATTCCATTCTCGAATCAAATGTCACCAACTCATTCCATTCTCTAGTCAAATGTCACCAACTCAAACATCACTCTCTCAAAAGAAAAAAAAAAAGTTGTTTTGTTGTTGTTGAGAGCCAGTCTCTGCAGCCCAGGTTGGAGTGCAGTGGAACAATCTCGGCTCACTGCAACTTCCACCCCCTGGGTTCAAGCAATTATCCTTACCTCAGCCTCCCGAGGAGCTGGGATTACAGGCATGCACCATCAAGCCTGGCTAATTTTTTGTATTTTGGTAGAGATGGGGTTTCACCATGTTGGCCCCAGGGTGGTCTCGAACCGCTGAGCTCAGGCAATCCGCCTGCCTCGGCCTCCCAGAGTGTTGGGATTACAGCCGTGAGACATCACACTCGGCCAAAAAGGTCTTTTCTGACTACCTTGTGGTAGTCCCTTCCCAACCCCAGTCACTGTCTAGCCTATTACCCTGAAATGTTCTGATTTGTTTACTTGTTTTTGTCTGTCACCTAGAATATAAATTCTGTGAGGGCAAAGATCTAGTCTAACTTGTTCAGCCTCCTATCTGCAAAGCCTAGAAGAGTGCCTGGTGCTCAATAAATATTTGTTGGACAAATCTATGGCTAATAGTGGCATTCTCATACTTGGAGGACTGTCTTGTGGACAAATTTATTTACTCATCTAAGAAACATTTATAGAGTAACAGACGTTTAGTCATTTAATAAATAATTGAGAAACTATTATATACAAAGGCACTGGAGATAAGAGGCAGAAATACAGACGCCATCCCTACCGTTAAGGAGCTCATAGTGTTGTGGTGGTTGTATGGAGAACCGTGGAAAGAATCAAACATGAGAATCCGCAGGAGATAAAGACTAATTGGTTTTCATGGGGGAAAGAGAAGATGCACCCCAGGGTTTAGGCCTGGGCAGATGAGGAGCTGATTGTGTCATTCTGTGAACAAGGACCCCCAGGTGATAAGGGGAGAAGGTGGTCAGCTTTGGAAACAGTGAGCTGTGGAATATTCAAGTGGGAACATCCAGCAAGGAGTTGGATATCCAGGTCCGGAGCTTTGCAGAAAAGTCTGGATGAAAACACACATGTGATTAATAGTGGACAGTGGGTGGTGTTTCAAAACATGGGAGTCGATGAGATAAACCATGACAATAGAATAAGAAAAAAACCCTCAACATTTAAGGAATGATCAGAGATAAAATCTGCAAAGATGCTAAAAAGGAGAAACCAAAATGGTGGAAACGAAGAAACACCTTGTCATAGGAGCTGAGAAGGACAGTGCCTAATCCTTTAGAGACACCATAGAAGTTGAAGGCTGAAAGGGTTGCACTGAACTTGGTGACAAAGAAGTCCTTGGTCATCTTTGCTAGAGACATTGCCATGGCATATGACTAGGCATGATACTTCTGTTTGCTGAGAAAGGAAGTAAAGACTAGGAAATGGAGAGAGATGTAGAAAACTCTTACCGTGCTTGGCCCTTAGGGGAAGAATAAAGATAAAAGAGCTAAAGACACTAGCTCGAAAAATACATTCAGTGATACTGTGAAGAACAGAACAAGGATCTAGAGTGAAAACTACGGGAAGCAGCCTCAGCTCAACACCAAACCAAACTTTCCAACCATTCGAGTTTTCAAAAGTAGATTGGGCTACCTCCAGAAGAACTGAATTCTTGATTACTGGAGTGATGGAAGAATAGCCTGAATGTTCTATTAGAAAAGAATAAAGGTGTCAAATCAGTAATCTAGGTCTCCACTTTAAGAAACTAGAGCCATGGCCAGGTGCAGTGGCATGTGCCTATAATCCCAGCACTTTGGGAGGTCAAGGCAAGAGGACTGCTTGAGCCCAGGAGTTTGAAACCAGTCTAGGCAACACAGTGAGATCCCCCGTCTCTATTGTAAAAATCTTTATTTCAATTATTTTAAAAATGAACAAGTAAGAGCAAATTAAACCTAATGCAAGCAGAATAAAAGAAATGAATTAGTAAAGAACAGAAACCAGTAGCATTGAGGTGCAGTGGCTCGTGCCTGTAATCCTAGCACTTGAGAGGCAAAGGGAGGCAGATGGCTTGAGCCCGCGAGTCCAAGACCAGCCTGGGCAACATAGTGAGACCCCATCTCTACAAAAGATCCAAAACTCAGCTGGGTGTGATGGTGTGCACCGATAGTCCCAGCCACTTGGGAGATTGAGGTAGAAGGATCAACTGAGTCCAGGGAGGTTGAGATTACAGTGAGTCACATTCATGCCACTGCACTCCAGCCTGGACAACAGAATGAGATAAAAGAAAGGAAAAGAACAGAACAGAAAAGATTAAAAAAGAAAGAAAGAAAGAAAGAAACCAGTAACATTGAAACTAAAAGCTCGTTTCTGGGGGAGAAAAAAAAACAAAACCTCTAGCCAGACTGACCAAGAATAAAACAGAAGACCAAATGACCGGGAATGCAAGAGGGACATTACTACAGAACCCACAGAAATTAAAAGGACAATAAAAATGTTCTAAAGACAAACATATACCCGTAAATTAAAGAAGCCAATTCCTTGAGACACAAATCCCCAAAACTCACTTAAGAAAAATTGATAAGCTGAATAGTCCTGTATCTATTAAAGAAATATAATTCCTGCTTACAAAAAAAAAAAAAAAAAAAAGCTTCCAACAAAAAAAACTCCCAATCCTGTCTCTACAAACAAACGAACAAACAAAATTAGCTAGGTGTGGTGGCATGTACCTGTACTTTCAGCTACTCAGGAGGCTGAGATGGGAGGATCACCTGAGCCCAGAAGGTCAAGGCCAGTGAGCCATGATTGCACTACTGCATTCCAGCCTGGGTGAGAGAGCCAGACCCTGTCTCAAAACAAAAACAAAAACAAAAAACCAAAACCAGATGCAGATCGTTTCACTTGTGAATTCCATCAAACATTTAAGGAAGAAATAGTACCAATTCTACGTGATCTCTGTAAATGCCCAGCAGGTTCACCTTGCCCACAGCCCAGACAGAGCTGATTTATCAAGACAGGGGAGTTGCAGTGGACAAAGGGTAATGCATGCAAAGCCAGCTGTGCAGGAGATCAGAGTTTCATTATTACTCAACTCAGTCTCCTGGAGCATTCCCTTGAGGATCAGAGTTTTTAAAGATAATTTGGCAGGTAGGAGCTTGGGAAGTAGGGAGTCTTGACTGATCAGGTTGGAGATGGAATCATAGAGGGTCGAAGTGAGTTTTTCTTGCTGTTTTGTGGTCCTGGGTGAGATGGCAGAACTGGTAGAGCCAGATTACTGGCCTGGACGGTGTCAGCTCATCCACTGGAGAGCAGGGTCTGCAAAACCACTCAAACACTGTTCTTAGGTTTTACAGTAGTAATGTTATCCCCGGGAGCAATCTGGGGAGGTTCATACTCTTGGAGCCAGAGGCTGCATGACCCCTAAACTGTAATTTCTAATGTTGTAGCTGATTTGTTAGTCCTGCAAAGGCAGACCTCAGGCAAAAAAAAGGGGGTCTTTTCAGGAAAGGACTATTACCAATTTTGTTTCAGAGACAAACCATGAACTGAATTTCTTCCCAAAGTTCGGCCTGTGCCCAGAAATGAACAAGGACAGCTTAAAAGTTAGAAGCAAAATGAGGTTGGTTAGGTCTGATTTCTTTCAGTGTCATGATTTCCTCATTTTGGAAAGGTGGTTTTGCCCCCAAAACATACAAACAAAGGGAACTCTCCCATCATTTGAGGTCAACATTACCCTAATACCAAAACCTCAGGCATTTGAAAATAAGATAACAAATCAGTATCCCTCATGAATACAGAGTAAAAATCCTAAACAAAATGTTAGCAAATAGCATCAAGCAATACAGCAAAAGCAGGTGTCCCCAAACTTTTTACACAGGGGGCCAGTTTACTGTCCCTCAGACCATTGGAGGGCTGCCACATACTGTGCTCCTGTCACTGACCACCAATGAAAGAGGTGCCCCTTCCTGAAGTGCAGTGGGCCCCCCCCACCCCCGCCGGATAAATGGCCTCAGGGGGCCGCATGCGGCCCGCGGGCCATAGTTTGGGGACGCCTGATCAAAAGGATAATGTAATGAAGTGGGTTTATTTCAGGAATACAAGGCTGATTTATCATTCAAAAATCATCCAATGCAGGCTGGGTGGGGTGGTTCATGCCTGTAATCCCAGCACTTGAGAGGCCAAGGCAGGCGGATCATGAGGTCAAGAGATCAAGACCATCCTGGCCAACATGATGAAACCCTGTCTCTACTAAAAATACAAAAATTAGCAGGGTGTGGTGGTGTGCACCTGTAATCCCAGCTACTTGGGAGGCTGAGGCAGGAGAATTGCTTGAACCCGGGAGGCAGAGTTTGTAGTAAGCCGAGATCCCACTACTGCACTCCAGCCTGGCACCTGGTGACAGAGCAAGACTCTGACTCAAAAAAAAAAAAAAAAAAAAAAAAAATCATCCAGTGTAATTCACTACATGAATATGAAAGACTAGCTTGAATGATCAATAAGCCAAGTTTTCAGGTTATGTAATGAATCAAAGGATCTAAGCTTAGACATAGCCATGAAGACCAGGTTGTGGGATTTACTAGAAAGGAGTCAAACAAACAGCTTACTTAAGACAGGAGGAAAAGGCTGGGCACAGTGGCTCACGCCTGTAATCCCAGCACATTTGGAGGCCAAGGCAGTCAGATCACCTGAGGTCAGGAGTTTGAGACCAGCCTGGCCAACATGGCGAAACCCTGTCTTTACTAAAAATACAAAAATTAGCCAGGCATGGTGGTAGGCACCTGTAATCCCAGCTACTCGGGATGCTGAGGCAGGAGTAATAGCTTGAACCTCGGAGTCGGAGGCTGCAGTGAGCCAAGATCACATTACCGCACTCCAGTCTGGGCAACAGAGTGAGACGCCATCTCAAAACTAGGAGGGGATGATGGGGGGCAAGTTTCCCCTCTGGAAAAATACAGAATTACAATCAACTCAGACAGGCTCCTCTGAAGGGACTGCAGAGTGTTCTTCTGGTAGCCTCGTTTCAAGGACTGACCTGCAATTAAGAGGGAGTTGGGGCTCCCCTCTTGAACAGCTGGCCTTTGAGTCCTGGGATGACGCTGTTCCATCCATGCCTGGGGTGGAGGAAGCCAAGGACTCCGGCAATCTTGATTTTCTCAGATACTTAGAATCCCCAAGTGTCAGAGTTTGAAATGGAGCCTGGCTCTTAACCTAATCCAAATGCCCACAGTTGAAGAGAAAGCAAACCCCAGTAGAAGGTGGCTTCTCCAGACTCCTTCCCTTCCCTTTGTTTTGAAATCCAGGGATTTCGAGCTTGTCCCAAGGCAGCCTGTGAGACCCTTGTCCTAACCAAACTGCCCCTCCAACCACTGTATGTTTGCTTTTAAGCTTATCTTTACGCATATAACAAGTCACCATCAAAACCTTTCTGGCCTGGCTTCTCCTCCCTCTTTTCTTGCTAGCTGATGTCTGATGTGGAGAAAACCAATCAGACATAGGCCTTTACACAGAGTTGTCCTGGATTTGTAGACTGGAAGACTGACCTAGCCACCTGCTGTGAGCCTACAGACCTCACAACCAACCAGACAGACACAGACTCTGAGGCCCATCTTCTGTTTGATTCTGTGTAATCCAGCTGAATTCAACAAATTCCTTATAAGATTATAGTAAAAATGTACTGGGCTCCCAATATGTACCTGTGACCATGCCACGAGGTTATGCATTAAAATAGGTACTGTTCTCGTCCTCATTTTGCAGATAGATAAGTAGACTCAGAGGAGCTAAGTAACTCGCCCAAGGTCACAGTCAACACAAGAGCCAGGATTTGAACCCAGGTCTAGCTAACTCCAGTGCTCAGGTTTTTAGGAATGAAACATCCTCCTGATTTAAAATGAAAATTCCTTTCTCTTTCTTTGCCCCCATCTCTGCAGTCTCAAGAGGAGGTCTGCGACTTGCTCCATGCTGCACCCTTCCAAAACATCTTGCCTAGAGTCTACATCAAAGGTAAGAAACCACTACAGCAGCTGAATAACCAGCCAGCATTTGAACCTTGTTCTCACCTCCTAGTCCTAGTTAACTCAGATCTAGTCAGCAAGCAAGAAGGAAGGTTAATCCTTTGGACACCCACTGAATAGCCACAGAATCACAAATTGGAAGATTGACCTAGCCACCTGAATTGAACCTTCAGACCTCACCACTGACCAGACAGACACAGACTCTGAGGTCCACTATCTCTGATTCTGTGTCCTTTATTCTAATTATTCAACAGATTCCTTACAAGATTATAGAAATGACACTCCAGGCCCTGTTCCTTGTTCCTTCTAGAATATTGCTAGTAGAGTAGTGTCTATAAGTTCCAAGTCTAGACAGCATTATACTAGAGATATTCTAGAAGGCAGATGATTCCATTGTTGGACAGATCATAGAACCACTTCACAAGGCAGACGATTCCATTGTTGGACAAATCATAGAACATTTTTCCTTATAGTAAACATTATTCACACTTTCCAGAATCAAGGAGAGCAGTTCCACATACTCCATCCCATTTTTGGAATGCAGATACATCATCAAGTCCTTTGAGAGTTTTTCCTTCCCTAGCTGCCCTGTGTGCCCTGAATCTCATTTTCTGCTCTGTGTCTCCTTTTGCAGAAGGGGAGCGTCTGGAGGTCCGGATGAAACGTCTGGAAGCCAAGTATGCCCCGCTTCACCTGGTCCCTCTGATTGAACGGCTGGGGACCCCTCAGGTACCAACCTTATATAATGAATGGGCTGTGAGCACTGACAGGAACTTGAGAAGGAGAGCATTTGACCAGACCTCACTGTACAGGTGGGGAAACTGAGGCTCAGAGAAGGGAAGAGAATGTCTAATAGTCAAAAGTTAGTTGATAGCAATAGCAACAGGTCTAGAATGAGATTTGCTGACTCTCGGGCCTGAGTGTTTCTTCTGTACCTTGTTATCATGTCTCCTGCCAACAAGTCCTCAGCTTATTTAAATAAGTAGGTACTGTGTCCCTGCTAGGTATCAAGAATTCTGTTACTTTGTCTCTCAAAATTAAAACTCCACATACTCTGTGAGCCAGCAGTTCACTTCTGGACATTTTTGCTAGAGAAGCACTTAAAGGAACATAGATGCTTATGTAACATTGTTAAAGCAAAAACTAGAAACAACCCAAACATCTCTCAGTCAAGCACTGATTAAAATGTGGTAAAGTCATCTAAATGCTAAGCTACTGCATATTACGTATGTACTTAATACATAACGAAAAGGAAAAATTAGATCTTGCTGCGTCAGTTGGATCAAGTAAGTTGCACTACAGTTCACACAGGATGATGCTTTTTTCAAATGCACACAACAAAGCCATCTAAAACTCTTCTGAAAATGTCTGGAATGATGTATACGTAGTTTGTTGTGGTGGCAACCTCTGAAGAGAGGTGACGAGATGGAGTGGGAGAGAGCCTTTTCTGTCGCGTTCTAATGAAGGTGAATGAGCTCATATGTTATGCTGTAATTGTTAAAAACCAGTACAAGTCGCTGTGAACATCCAGATGAGTAAGACAGACTCCTGCCTTCAGAGAATTCGGATTATGCAGGGAGCAGGAAGGAAGAGAAACAGGGGGGAAGGGGAGAAACAAAGGGCACGTGCTGTCTCTTTTCAAGCTGATTTAAGCAAGCTGCACATGCTGGGGGGAGGCAGGGGAAGAATTCGGGAAGAGAAACAGGGTAACTTGGTGAGACAAGCCAGTGCCAACTGTTTAAGAGATTGAGGACTGAAACCCGCTGTTTAACTGGCATTCCGGTGGTCCTCTCTGGTGTTCTCACCAAGAGCAGAAGGACTCGAATCCTCAGCAGAGGGCAGAGGTGGCCTCTCTTCTGGCAAAACATGGTAAGTGTATCTGAAGCACAATGCAGAGCCTCGTCTGCACAGACGTCACGCTAAGGAAGCCACCCCAGCCGGGCACCCTGCATGCCACTAACCTCCTTCTGAAAATGGTGATTGAAAGCTAATTGTGGGGCCGGGCGTGGTGGCTCATGCCTGTAATCCCAGGATTTTGGGAGGCCGAGGCAGGTGGATCACCTCAGGTCAGGTGTTCAAGACCAGGCTGGCCATGATGGTGAAACCCTGTCCCTACCAAAAATACAAAACTTAGCTGGGCATGGTGGCAGGCACTTGTAATCCCAGATATTTGGGAGGCTGAGACAGGAGAATCACTTGAACCTGGGAGGCGAAGGTTGCAGTGAGCCGAGATCATGCCACTGCACTCCAGCCTGGGTGGCAGAGAGAGACTCTGTCTCAAAAAAAGAAAAAGCTAATGGTGGCTGGGTTCTTTGACTCACGAGAGAGAGAACTCAGATACTGTAGAGCACACACATTTTCTTTTTTGGCCTGCGGAGGCTAAACAGAGGAGATCCTCTCCGGTGATTTCCTTTTAGGGAGAAAACCCAGTGAGCGACATGTAAATGTGTCTGCTCCACTGCTGCCGTCAGCCTGCAGGCAGCCCCCGCCTCTCAAGCCAGAGTCTGGCATGTGTTTCCACTTAGAGGACTGTGAATTCCTTCCCTGTTCTGGTGAACACCATTTCCTTGGGACCGATAGAAATCTCAATCTGTCAAATGCTGAGTGTTTAACAAACAAGAGCATAGACATTCTGTGAGACAGGAAATGCCAGTTTTATAAGTCTCCCATCCTTCAAGAAATAGTCAGAACTTAGTCATTGCATTGACCAAAGAAAAATTAACAAAATAATTAACTTCTGAGGTAGTTTGGGCACAGGGTACTCATAAGATATCTAGGTCGGTGACAGAGGAAGTCTGCAACGTAGTTAAAGCTGGGAAGCTTGAGCAGTATTGCATTCTTTGCATTTGTTTGAGACAAATTCAGGTGACCTGGTTTGTTGCCCCACACTATCATGGAAAAAAAGCCTTGGGGCTGGGGAGGTTAAAAGACAGGCATCCTTGTCCCAACTCCACCCCTGACTTATCTAGTGCAAGCCATTTTTCTCCGTCTTTATTTTGCTATCTATGAAATAGGATCATATCTGCTTTACCTGCCTTTCTTGATTGTTATGATGAGCAAATAATAGAAGCATAAGAATTCAAAAACCATTGAGTTCTTTAAGAAGGAATATTGTTATATATTCCTTCTTAAAGTTATAGAGGAGGAATATTGAGATGACTTCAGCACAGCTTCACAAATGTTTTCTCCATCCCCTTGTTAAACTCAGAAAAGAAGGTAAGAAAGAGAAAAAACTCCCCACTGAGTGGAATAGAAAAGAAATAAAAACTATGTTAAACACTCCCCTTTCCATATAACCCCAAGCTACAAACTGAGGGTATTTGCAGGACGCGATCTATAAAGCACATTTTCAAAGCAGAAAATGATAGACGTATCAGAAGACATGACATGAAAGAAAACTCACAACATAAAAAAAATACAATGCTAACACACACGCAGGAAAGCATCTGTCCTTACCAGTAATCAATGAAATGCAGATTCGAAGAATGAGATACAATTTTTCATCTCAAGTTGACAAAGACTGTTTCTCAGTGGAGTATTTTATTTTTATTATTTTGAGACGGAGTCTCACTGTCACCCAGGCTAGAGTGCAGTGGCATGATTTCAGCTCACTGTAACCTCCACCTCCCTGGTTCAAGCAATTCTCCTGCCTCAGCCTCCCAAGTAGCTGGGACTTAAGGTGCATGCCACCACACCTGGCTAATTTTTGTATTTTTAGTAGAGACAGGTTTCACCATATTGGTCAGGCTGGTCTCCAACTCCTGACCTCAGGTGATCCGCCCACCTTGGTGTCCCAAAGTGCTGGGATTGCAGGCATTAGCGGCCTCACCCAGCCGTATTTTATCATTATTATTGAGACAGGGTCTTTGCCTGTCACTCAAGCTGGAGTGCAGTGGCACCATCGTAACTCACTGCAGCCTCAGCCTCCTAGGCTCAAGCAATCTTCCTGCCTCAGTCTCCCAAGAAGCTGGGATGAGTGCACACCACCATATCTGGATAATGTTTTCATTTTTCTAGAGAGGAGGTGTCACCATGTTGCCAAGGCTGGGATACAGGAATATGGATGAGGGTACAAGGAACAGGCTTCACGTAGGTAGATGCATACGGGTCAACTTTGCTTGAAGATAGTTTGCCACTGTAGTAGATGCCTTTGAAAAATATTTATACTCATTGACCCTTCAGTTACTAAGCCTTCATCTTAACAAAATGCTCAGCTGCAGCTCACAAAATGTTATGTATAAGAATGGTGGGCTGGGCACAGTGGCTCATGCCTGTAATCCTAGCACTTTGGGAGGCCAAGGCAGGCAGATCACTTGAGGTCAAGAGTTGGAGACCAGCCTGGCCAACATGGTGAAATCCCATCTCTACTAAAAATACAAAAATCAGCCAGGCGTGGCGGCCCACGCCTGTGATCCCAGATACTCAGGAGGCGGAGGCAGGAGAATCACTTGAACCCACTAGGCAGAGGTTGCAGTGAGCCGAGTTTATGGCACTGCACTCTAGCCTGATCTAAAAAAAACAAAAAACAAAAAACTAACAACCAAAAAAAAGGATGGTGGCTTTAGAATTGTTCTTAATTGTGAGTTTGTAAACAATTTAAGGTAACCAAGTATGTAAGACTAAATGAATTATATCAATGGCCATTAAGTGTAGCCATTCCTTCAACATATTGAAGGAAATGAGTTGAAATTACTGATCTATTTTAAAAAAGCAATGTAGTAATATGACTCAAATTGCTAAATATACATATATACATTCACATACGTAAACAAATCATACATCAATATTTTAAGAATGTTCATTTTGGGTAATGAGGTTTATGAAATATTTTTATTTTCTTAAAACTTTAAGGCTAAACACTTTTTTTTCTTTTTTCTTAACCACTAGGACACCAGGAAAGGACAAACATTTTTCAAAGGAAAGGGAGAAAGCTCGTTATTATTAGGCCCTTTTCATTGGCTGTAGTGGGCGGGGGCACCAGAGTTCCAAGTCTAAAGATTTATAACCATAGTTGCCAGTTGTTCTCTTCCCCACTGCAGGACTGTCTGACCCTCAGGACTGATTCAGATTAACCAAATGTAGATTATTAGTAAGCCAGAACTCTGTATGCATTAATTTGCAAAATAATATTCATGACTTGAGAATAAATTGGGGTCCTTTTATTTACTGAGCGTCTTCCTTGTACTAGGCATTCTCTTTCTGAAATGAGGAGCCCTTTCTGGGGCCAAACAGAAAAGAGTAAGAGTAAAGAGAATACGAACAGACTCAAGTACAGGCTCAGGATTTTTTTTTAACTAGAGATATTTCTAAGCTAACTGTGGCAATCTGAGCGGTTCCCCTCTGCTTACGAGCTGTTCCTGCTGATGAAATCAGGGTGAGTCACCAGGAATCAGGGTTCCCTCTTTCATGTTTAAAACACACATTGGCAAACTACTTCTCCAATTCATCTTTTTCCTAGATTTCAGTTCCTAGTTCTTGTGACAACTACATTCATGGTCCACATTTATAACAGACGCCTGGTATTGCTGTTTCCGGATTTCCTTCCCTTCCTAGATGCAGTTAAAGGTCACCCTCTTCCTCCCTCTTCCTGGGGGCCTCCAGGGAGGGAGCTTACAGGAAAGCCAGGCAGGTGCCTCCCAGCCACCCTGTAAAATGGCTTCTTGGGGAAACCTCCCACTGGGGAGCTGATCCCATGAGTCCCCTGTGGATCTCAGCGTCAGAAAGTCTGCCTTTAGCTTTGTTCGCAGATTTAGAGACCTTATTTTAACCTTAGATTTTAATACTTACCTTACTTTGCAGATAGCTTTCAGGACCTCTCCCCCTACATGCTTTTACTCATAATGTGTGTAGTAATGTTTTCACATCCAGCCTGTCTAGTCAACTGGTTGTTAGATATGCAGTAGCCAGAACCCAGATGAAAAGCCAGTTTACATTAATAGAGGTCATTTGTAATTGTCAGAGAAGCCCTTCTAAAGGAAATCATTATCTGAAATCATGGGCAAATTTTAAAAGATTAATGTATGCTCATTGTAGCACATTCAATTGTACAGAAGTATTTAAAGTCAAGAGTGACAGTCTCACTCACTTCTCCAAGCCCATCTGTTCCCACAGCTGATGTTAGTCTTTCTAAAATATGCTTTACACATACACACGTCACACATACGTTCGTCTGTGGGACTGTACGTTGTCAGTGTTTTTAAGTAGAATTGTGATATGCATTCGTTTCTGCAATTTGTTTTATTCACTTTACAACTTAACCAACAGATGTAGACTACTGGGTCAAATGGGAGCTTTATCACTCACTGGCTGCCTCTCTGAGCCTTAGTTTCTTCATCTGTACAATGGGGATAGGAACGGCATCTACCTCATGGAGTGGAATGGAGTCAGCACCTATCAAGTGCTTAGAACACGGCCTGCTTTATTACCCACACTCAGAAAGCTTAAGCTAGTAGTAATTACAGTAGAAGCAGTGGTACTACTTAGTAGTATCATGTCAGTCTTTTCAATAGCTATCCAGCATTCATTACATGGGTAAATCATCGTTTTAAAAATTAATCCACTACTGATGGTACCTGGATTTTACTTAATGCCAGTAAGACTTACCATGAAACTTCCTTGCTGTTGCATTCAGGATCATCAAGTTAGTGCCCTGCTTTGAAGAAGAGACATCAGTTTTAGTGAATGAATTCCAGGTGCAGCCAGCTCTGGAGTTTGGGAATCTCTGGTGGGAGGTGGCAGATGGGCTCTGAAACGTGGCTAGAAGGTGTGTATGCCCTTCTGTTTCCAGCAAATCGCCATCGCTCGGGAGGGTGACCTCCTGACCAAGGAGCGGCTGTGTTGTGGCCTGTCCATGTTCGAGGTCATCCTGACCCGCATCCGGAGCTACCTGCAGGACCCCATCTGGCGGGGCCCACCGCCCACCAATGGCGTCATGCACGTCGATGAGTGTGTGGAGTTCCACCGGCTATGGAGTGCCATGCAGTTTGTCTACTGCATCCCTGTGGGAACCAATGAGTTCACAGCTGAGTGAGTACTCCCAGAGAAGGCAGGGTCACCCCCAAGCTGCCTGTGCTCCGGCAGGTCATGGGGCTACCAGAGTTCAGCCAGAAACGGGGTTGGGGGTGGCCAGCAACTACTTGTTGAGTGTGTTGATTGCTGCACAGGATACACCTGGAGGCTGAGCCAATTGCGTGTGCAAGAAAGAGCCCAGTAGGGGTTTGATAATAAGACTCACTGCCCACCTCACCGCCACTACACTGTACTACTGGAAAATGAGGAGCCTTTAGGAGTCCTTAGAGCAGAAGGGGGCTAGTTCTTCCTGAACTCACCCAGCTACATGTTGAGGACAGAGTGGAAAGGCAGACAAGCCAAGCCCTCCCTTCCAGCAGCCACGAGCTCTAGGAAAAAGGTTGCGGGAAGGGGCAACTTCCCTGAGAATGTGGTGTTGGTGAGGCCGTTTCAGAGCAGCGCTGGCCTACAAGCTTCCAGCACAGTGCTGGGGAGCTGGGGCTGCTGCTTAAGGGCAAAAGAGATAGCTGAAGGATGACCCTGCTGCCGTCCAAATGCCCATGTCTCTTCAGAGCTGGGGGACTGCAGTCAGAGCTTTGTCAGAACCCAAAGGACTCAGCCTCAACCCCAGCAACATCTGCCCACCACAGCCTGTCCCCTCCCTCTCAGCCTGCCCTGGCCAGTTGGCCTCCTGGTTTGAAATGGCCCTTCACCCCACAGGTGTTCCTTCGGCTCCTTTTAGAGAGTCAAGACAGATTCTCCTTTGGCCTGCAGGGAGTAATCAGCCACAGAAATCTCAAGGGCTGCATCAGTTTTTCCTTGCAAATTCAGAGCTGATTTTTTTTTTTTTTTAACATTGGTGATGCAAAGAGGCTGACACCTCTTTGTGGCTAGAAGGACTTTATATGACATAACTACCATCCCTGGAACTAATGAATCCACCCTCACAGCTTCCTTTGTACCCATTTTATAGATTAAGAGACTTGGCCCAAAGACAGGCCTGCTTAGTAGCTGTACTTCTGGCCCAAGATGAGTCTCCCTCCCTGCCTCCCTTCCTCCCCTACCTCTCAACTCCAGCTGCTTTCTCTCCCTGCTCCTAGGCAGTGTTTCGGTGATGGCTTGAACTGGGCTGGCTGCTCCATCATCGTCCTGCTGGGCCAGCAGCGTCGCTTCGACCTGTTCGACTTCTGTTACCACCTGCTAAAAGTGCAGAGGCAGGATGGGAAGGATGAAATCATTAAGAATGTGGTAAGCAGGCTGAGGCCTGGGCGATGGGGCTGGGCTGACAACCAGGCTTTCACCAGAAAAGCAGAGGACGGGGAGCTGCTCGTGAAGGCCAGCTCCCCACACCGCAGGCATAAAGATACTACAGGCCGGTGACCTGTTTAGAGGAAGCCATGAGTCACTCACTCGTCACCTACTGCCATGAATCAGGTCACCCCCAAGGGCAGGGCTGGGCTCCAGACCTGGAGTGCACCTTCCCTGTCCCATTCAGACTCTGCTGATGCCAGTTTCTCACCTGTACAAATATTCACCAAACACTGGAGTCGTGCAGGGCGCCTGGATGGGATAGGTGCTGGTGTGGGCGAGACGGGCTGCTGTGGGAAGGTGGAGAAGGGCTCTTAAACCAAGCTGAGGGCAGAGAAAGCTTCCCAGGAGAGGGAGGCTGTGCCTGGGCTGAGTCCGGGATGGCCCACAGCAAAGAACAAAGCAGCAGAGTGGGATGTGGGGTGGGGAGGATGCCCCAGACAGAGGAATGGCGACAGCTGAGGCACTGAGGCACGAAGACAGATCGAAGGTGGGGTTTCAGGGACCCAGTGAGAAGATGTTCTGGAACATCTTACCTGAAAAACCCAAGCGGCACTCAGGGGATCGGAGGAATACACTGTATTACACCGGCGGGCCCAGAAGGGTTCACACCCAAAAGTCTGGACCCCGGCTTAGAATAGTACACAGTTTTTACAGTAAGTGGGAGGGGGAGTAACTCAGGATTTTAGACAACGTGGCAGCTTTTTTTTTTTTTTTGAGACGGAGTTTTGCTCTTATTACCCAGGCTGGAGTGCAATGGCACGATCTCGGCTCACCGCAACCTCTGCCTCCTGGGTTCAGGCAATTCTCCTGCCTCAGCCTCCTGAGTAGCTGGGATTACGGGCACACGCCACCATGCCCAGCTAATTTTTTGTATTTTTTTAGTAGAGACGGGGTTTCACCATGTTGACCAGGATGGTCTCCATCTCTTGACCTCGTGATCCACCCACCTCGGCCTCCCAAAGTGCTGGGATTACAGGCTTGAGCTACCGCGCCCGGCAGTTTCTCTTAAAGGTTTTCCAGTTAGTAAGCAATAAGCCGAGCTACAGAAGCAGAAAGAGGCAGTTACTAACAAAAATAGGGACAGTTTCAAAACAGGGATGGTTGCCGACAACGTGCTGTCAAAATCCTGGGCAAAATTTTTACTTCAAGGAGAGCGAGCTAGGAGCCACGTCACAAAGGGCTTTTAAATAAAATACGCATAGTCTAAATGGTAGTTTTCAGTGTACAATTCAGGGGCATGAAATACACTAAGTGTACCCCCATTCCCACCATCCCTCTCCAGAGCTTTTTCATTTTCCCCAACTCAAATTCTGGGCCCATTAAAAAATCACTCCACATTTTCTCCCCAGCCCCTGGTAACCATCATTCTACTTGATGAATTTGACTACTCTAGGTACCTCATATAAGTAGAACATACAGTATTTGTGTTTTCGTGACTGGCTCAATTTAGTTAGCATGTCTTCAAGGTTCATCCATGTTGTAGCATATGTAGACTTCCAACCTTTTTATGGCTGCGTAATATTCCATTGCGTGTACAGACCACGTTTTGTCTGTCTAGTCGTCCGTGGATGCCTAGCTTGCTGTCACCTTTTGGCCACTGTTGAAAATGGTTAATTTTGGCTTCTATGAAACATAGCTATATAAATAACGCTCAATTTCTGCTTGCCATTCTTTTGACTATATACCCAGAAGTGGAATTGCTGGATCCTATGGTAATTCGATATTTTTTAGAAGCTGCCATTCTGTTGTCCGTAGTGGCTGCACAATTTTCCATTCCCACCAGTAGTACGCAAGAGTTCCAATTTCTCCACATCCTCATCAGCACTTATTAATAATAGCCATCCTGATGGGTGAAAAAGTCAATCATGTTCTGGTTTTAATTTGACTGTCAGTGCTGAGTGCTATATTCATGTGTTATTGGACATTTGTATGTGTTCTTTGGAGAAGTGCCTATTCGAGTCCTTTTTGTTGAGTTGAAGTTCTTTACGTATTCTAGACATTACTTATAAGAAACGATTTGTGATTATTTTCGATTTGATGAGTTGCCTTTTCATTCTGATGGTGTCCCTTTAATGCACAAAAGTTTTCAATTTTGATGTTCAATTTTTTGCCTTTGCTTTTGATACCATGTCTCAAGATATTATTGCCCAATCCATATTATTAAAAATTTCCCCCTATGTTCTAAATGTTTCAGTTTTAACTCCCATGGTCAGGTCTCTGATCCATTCTGAGTTAATTTTTTGTATATGGTATAAGGTAAGGGTTCCGTGTTACTCTTTTGCATGTGGGTATCCATTTTTCCCAGTATCTTTTGTTGAAAAGGCTGTTGTTTTCCCCCATTGAACAGTCTTGGCACCCTTGTTGAAAATCATTTGATCATACATATAGTTGTGTATTTGGGCTCTCTATTCTGTTTCACTCATCCATATGTCTACCTTTATGCCAGTGCCACACTCCTGATTACTGTAGCTCTGTAGATGGTTTTAAGACTTGGAGAGGGTTTTCATCATCCTGTTAACACTTGATTGTCAGATCCAGGGGACTCCATTAAAGGATTTTAAGTGATATGATCACTGATGCAGGGGACCCTGGACCTCACTGACTTCTCTTACTCCCTTCTCTTTCCACTCCCCTTTGTCCTGCCCTAACTTGAACATCCCCTTCCTTCTGTAGCCCCTCAAGAAGATGGCCGACCGGATCAGGAAGTACCAGATCTTGAACAATGAGGTTTTTGCCATCCTGAACAAGTACATGAAGTCCGTGGAGACAGACAGTTCCACCGTGGAGCATGTGCGCTGCTTCCAGCCACCCATCCACCAGTCCTTGGCCACCACTTGCTGAGCAGAAGGTCCTGCAGACCCTTTCTCTGGAGGAGGAAGAGAAGCAGGAGAGAGAAAGCCACAGCCAGCCTGCCACAGGATCCGACCGGACAGCGTGTGGGATGGACCTGGAAACAAACAAGTACCTCCCCAAACACATCTCCACCACTCCCTAGGGCGGGGCATGTGCATGCTCTCCCGTGACACCTCCATGCTGGTTTCTCCATAGCATATAATGAAAAAAAAAAAAAAAAGAAAAACAGGGCAGTGTGTGCTTTTTCTTTTCTTGCCCCCTCAACCTTTCACCCTTTCTCCATCCCATCATCCCACCCATCTGTGGTTGCTTCCCAAGACCTCCTCCCAAGACGGACACCTCCTACCCAGTGCCCATGTCTGACCCCAGGACTGAAGTCTCAGACTGAGAACAGATACGGCCTGCCCAGAGATGCCAGCCCCGCCCGAAGGATGTCCCTCAGCTTGCGACTTCATCTCTCTGGGTTCCCTCCCAGCAGTGCCACGGGGGTATCTTCTCCCACTCTGGCTGCCAGGGATTCTACCACATAGGCTTCCCGAAGTCCCATCCTAACTCCCCTCTCGGGGAAGTCCTAGAGAGGTCCATTCACAGGTGTATCACACTGTATGCAGGTGGGGTAGGAGACTGGTCAGGCCTGCTCTGGGGAAGCAGTATGTATGAACACGGCCAGAAGTTTCACGGTCCACGCGGGATGCTTTCAGGCCATCTCAGCTGCTTGATGGCGAGATGGTTCCCTCATCCCTTTGGTAGAGGCTTAGCACTGGGCCACATAGGGGAAGCAGCTTGGAACAGTCACAGCACTGCCTACAGCATTAGCCGGCTACCAAATTAGGGACCACTTCTTGGCACAGAATCGCTTATCAAGGAACATTTCCACAAGAAAGAAAATATTAAGGGGTTATTTCCACAGAGGCCCAAAACATCTTGGAAATACAGAGGTGAGGGGGAATAGTAATAATTGTCAATGAGCTTTTAATACCAAGATATGTGTGCCCCCTGGCCTCCAGGAAGAGTCCTCTTTTAGGGAATCAGAACTTTCATTGTCCTAGAATCTGAAAGATTCTTGCAACATTTTAGCTTTTGCTCTCAACTTGGCTGTTATCTTTATGTTTCTTAAGTTAGACTTTGGGGTGTGGCTTCTCTCCCAAAGGTAATATTTACTTCCATTTTCTAGACCAAACCAAAAGTATTCTGCAGAATCTCCTACCTAGTGTGATGGGAACATTGAGAAGGACAGAGGCTTTAGGATGTACGTGTCTTGTTACAGAGCATGTCATTGTCTCAGGAAATCTGTGGCCCTGTAGTTTTAAGAGCATAAAATGTGACATTTGATATTTTTCCAGCCCAGGGAAGTAAGACGTTTAGAAATGGTTGCCTTAATCAAATGGCCTCGTTTTTAACCCTACAGGAAGTACCCACGGGAAGAGGTCTGTGTGATGTCCTTATATCCTCCAGTGAGGAAAGGTGGGGCCACAGGTGAAAGGCCCCTTAGGTCAGATCCCGAGAGTAGCACATCTGAGTGCAGATTCCTGGGCCCCACCTCAAACTTACTAATTCTGAATCTCTGGGAACAGGGCCAGGAAATCTGCCCTTTCCACAAGCTACCTGACTTGTTCTGTTGCACATCGAAGTTTGGGAAGCACTGTTGTAAGGGAATCATTCTGATAACCTTGGGCTTTGAGCTACCACCGAGCCGTGGGAAAAATATACAGGGAAGAGACAAAGGAAGAGGTTCCCAGGGGAAACTGGCAGATTCTCCTGTCTGGAAGTACCACCTTCTATTATGATTTCTGACTTTTTCTTCTTGATGACCATAGCTATGTTCCAGAGGCAAAAGAGACATTATCCCAGATGGCAGAACATACTTTAAAAACACATATAAAATGTCGAGGCTCCAGCTCCTTCTACATCTTTAGTCCTGTCTGAGGATGGTAGCTGGCTCTCTGTAGCTGATAGATAGATAGAGTTTCATCCAAATCCCTGACCACAGCTTCGTGGAGATTTGAATCATCTATTTGATGAGATTTCTATTTCAATAACCCACCTCTCTCACCCCACATTCATATCCCTAAATTTCACCCTCTGGGCTGAGTCACATTACCTGCAAGAGACTTGATCCCAGTAGATTGAGCTTACCTTTCAGTAGAAGGATTTCATTTCCCTGGCTTGCCAGTGGCACTGATTTCTTAACACCCTATAAGTTTAATATTCTCTTCCCCTGGCATTACTGCCCTAGCCTCTTTTGATTTTTGTGTGTGTCTAATAACCAGGAAAAAAAATAAAGCTTAGGTTTTAAAAAGTTTTAAAAAATCTGTTTCAGAAACTGTCAAATGTACCATATTTGTATTAAGAGTTGTTGGGGATTTTTGTACAATGAATTTACATTTATTTATGGTGACTTATATTTACGCTTGTGATCAAATAATGATGTTAAATTCTTAAATCATATTTGCTATGCAGCTGAAAATGATATTTTGATTTGTATTTTGGGGGTACCTGTGATGAGTTGATAAACATTTCCATCTTCATTAAAACTGCTTCCAAACTAGTAAAACCAGAAACTTGGTCTTGATTCCTGGTCCTGTTCTAATCCTCATTGAGCTGCAGAAGACGATATTAGAACTAAGTAAACAACCTAAAAGAGAATGAAAGAAAAATATAGGTTAGTGCACACCAAACTAATGGCTTTGCTTGGTTTCTCACTTGGGGAATTACATCTTTACAAATTGAGCCTCACATTTCACATAGCACCAGCTTTCCTAAAGGTCACCACTAAGATGAGTCGTAGGGCTGTTTCCTCTTCTGTCAAGTTGGACAAGACGATCCTTTCTAGCTCGCATATCCTGATTCTAGGTAATTTCCCACTGGGACACTTTGAGGGGTCTACTTCACACACACACAGTCTTTCTCAACTGGTGTCACCACCTCATAAAATTGCCATCACAAGGAGTCATATTTGAGCTAGTGTAGTGGAAGGACTATTAGTCTTGAGATGCTCAGTGAAAAAATGGTTCCAAAGTAGATAAATCTGGGAAACACTTTATGTTCTTTACCCTTGAAGATCCATAAGGCTCTGAGGAGTCCTGCAGAACTTTATCAGTCTGGATTAACATCATATCTCCTAGATGGTTGTATTAGTTCGTCTTCATGCTGCTGATAAAGACATACCCAAGACAGGGAAGAAAAAGAGGTTTAATTGGACTTACAGTTGCACATGGGTAGGGAGGCCTCAGAATCATGGCAGGAGGTGAAAGGTACTTTTTACATGGTGGCAGCGAGAGAAAAGCTAAAGCAGAAACCCCTAATAAACTCATCAGATCTTGTGAGACTTATTCACTATCCCAAGAATAACACAGGAAAGACTGGTCCCTGTGATTCAATTACCTCCCCCTGGGTCCCTCCCACAAGAATTCTGAGAAATACAATTCAAGTTGAGATTTGGGTGGGGACACAGCCAAACTGTATCATTCCACCCCTGGCCCCTCCAAATCTTGTCCTCACATTTCAAAACAAATCATGCCTTCCCAACAGTCCCCCAAAGTCTTAACTCATTTCAGCATTAACCCAAAAGTCCACAGTCCAAAGTCACATCAGGGACAGGGCAAGTCCCTTCTGCCTATGAGCCTGTCAAATCAAAAGCAAGTTAGTTACTTCCTAGATACAAAGGTAGTGCATGTATTGAGTAAATACATGCTGTTCCAAATGAAACTGGCCAAAACAAAGGGGTTACAAGGCCCCACACAAGTCCAAAATCCAGCACAGCAGTCAAATTTTAAAACTCAAAAATGATCTCCTTTGACTCCAGGCCTCACATCCAGGTCATGCTGACGCAAGATGTGGGATACCTGGTCTTGAGCTGCTTCGCCCCTGTGGCTTTGCAGGGTACAGCCTCCCTCCTGGCTGCTTTCATGGGCTGATGTTGAGTGACTGTGCCTCTTCCAGGTGCATGGTGCAAGCTGTTGGTGGATCTACCATTCTGGCGTCTGGAGGATGGTGGCCGCCTTCTCACAACTCCATTAGGCAATGCCCACTGTGTGTGGCAACTCCAACCCATTTCCCTTCTGTACTGCCTTAGCAGAGGCTCTCCATGGGGGCCTCAGCCCTCCAGCACACTTTTTCCTGGGCATCTAAGTAGTTTCCAAGTATCTTCTGAAATTCAGGTGGAGGTTCCCAAACCTCAGTTCTTGACTTCTGTGTACTCGCAGGCTCAACGCTATGTGGAAGCTACCGAGGCTTGGGGCTTCTACCCTCTGAAGCCACAGCCCAAGCTCTACATTGGCCCCTTTCATCCATGGCTGGAGCAGCTGGGACACAGGGCAGAAAGTCCCTAGGCTGTACCTGGCATGGGGACCCTGGGCCCAGCCCATGAAACCACTTTTTCCCCCTGGACCTCTGGGTCTGTGATGGGAGGGACTGCCATGACTATCTCTGACATGGCCTGGAGACATTCTTCTTACGGTCTTGGGGATTAGCATTAGGCTCCTTGCTACTTATGCAAATTTCTGCAGCTGGCTTAAATTTCTCCTCTAAAAATGGGTTTTTCTTTTATACTGCTTTGTCAGGCTGCACATTTTCTGAACTTTTATGCTCTGTTTCCCTTTTAAAATGTAATGTTTTTAGCAACACCCAAGTCACCTTTTGAATGCTTTGCTGCTTATAAATTTCTTCCACCAAATACCCTAAATCAGGCATCCCCAAACTATGGCTCATGGGCCGCATGCAGCCCCCTGAGGCCATTTATCTGGCCCCCCACTGCCCTTCAGGAAGGGGCACCTCTTTCATTTGTGGTCAGTGAGAGGAGCATAGTATGTGGCGGCCCTCCAACAATCTGAGGGACAGTGAACTGGCCCCCTGTGTAAAAAGTTTGGGGACGCCGGCCCTAAATCATCTCTCTCAAGTTCAAAGTTCCACAAATTTCTAGGGCAGGGACAAAATGCCACCAGTCTCTTTGCTAAAACTTAACAAGAGTCACCTTTGCTCCCAAGAAGCTTCTCATCTCCATCTCATACCACCTCAGCCTGGACACTATTGTTCATATCACTATCAGCATTTTTTTGTCAAAGCTATTCAACAAATGTCTAGGAGGTTCCAAACTTTCCCACATTTTCCTGGTTTCTTCTGAGTCCTCCAAACTCTTCCAACCTCTGCCTGTTACCCAATTCCAAAGTCACTTCCACATTTTGGGGTATCATTTCAGCAATGCCCCACCCCTGCTACCAATTTATCATATAAGTCCATTTTCACATGCTGATAAAGACATATCTGAAACTGAAAAGAATAAAAGGTTTAATTGGACTTAAAGTTCCACATGGCTAGGGAGCCCTCAGAATTATGGCAGGAGACAAAAGGCAATTCATACATGATGGCAGCAAGAGAAAAATGAGGAAGAAGCAAAAGCAGAAACCCCTGATAAACTCAGCAGATCTTGTGAGACTTATTCACTATCACGAGAATAGCACAGGAAAGACTGGCCCCCATGATTCAATTACCTTCCACTGGGTCCCTCCTGCAACACGGAATTCTGGGAGATACAATTCAAGTTGAGATTTGGGTGGGGACACAGCCAAACCATGTCAATGGTCATTACCTTGGAAATCCCTTTCTCTGCAACACTAATCATCTTCTCTTACAACACACTTTTCCTAAGGGTAGGCAAATTCCTGGTAAGATATTTTTTAAAACTCCCACAGGGGAAGGACCACTCCCAACAGGGAGCAACATGGAGCTAGGGGAACCTCCCCTACCCAGGAAAGCAGTGAATGAATGAGTGACCCTGGGAAATGACACTTTTCCCAAGGATCTTTGCAACCCTCAGATCAGAAGATGTCCTTGTGAACCCACTCTACCAGGGCTTTCAGTCTGACAGAGCTATGTGGTACCTCAGCATAGGAGCCACTCAGACATGTGCGGAAACTCTGGAGCTTTAGATACTTGGACTTTCCAGAAAAAGTAGCTGCAGCTCCAGCAAAGTGGGAGGCCAGACCCCCATACTTAATCCTAGTAAAGAGGCAGAATCCAGGGGACTGAGCAGCAATGGCCTATAGGCCCACTTTCATAACACCTCACAAGATAAGACCCAGTGGCTTGGAATTCCAGCCACCAGTAGTGGCATTGCACCTCCCTAAGAAGTAGCTCCTGGTGGGAGGGAGAGGCTGCCATCTTTGCTGCTTGGGTGCCTTAGCCATTCCAGCCTTCAGGCTTTGGAGTGTCCAAGCTGACCAGGGATGAAAGGGATTCCCCAGCACAGCACAGCTGCTCTACAAAATAGGGCCAGACTGCTGCTTTAAGCAGGTGCCCAATGCCAGACCTCCTCACTGGGCAGGGCTCTTTCGTTGGGCCCTCCAACCAATGCCACCAGTGGTCTCCAGCTGACAGAGGTTTGAATTTTCCCAGAGATGGTGCTCTCAGAGGGAGGGGCAGGTCACCATCTTTGCTGTTTGGGTGACTTAGCTGTTTCAGCCTTCAGGCTTTAGAGAGTCCAAGCCAACTGCAGGTGGAAGGGATCCCTCAGCACTACACAGCTCTACCAAAACATGGCCAGACTGCTTCTTTAAGTCAGTCCCTGATCCCACTCCTCCTCATTGGGCAGACCTCCTAACTGGGTCCTCCAGCCACCCCTCTTGGTGTTCTCCAATCAATAAAGGTTTGTAATCTCTCTGGGACGGGGCTCCCAGAGGGAGGGGTGAACCACTATCTTTGCCACTTAAGCCTTTGGACTTCAGAATGTCTGAAGTGACCAGGGAGGGCACTGAGGCAGACCCCCAGCACAGTACAGCTGCTCTACCAAAATGTGGCCAGACTGCTTTTTTAAGTGGATCCCTGATCCCCTTTCTCCTTCATCGGGCAGGACTTCCCAACCTGGGTCTCCAGCTACTTCCTGCAGGTACCTTTGGGCCAGCAACAGTCCCATACCTCCCTGGGACAAAGCTCCCAGAGGGAGAAACAGGCTGCCATCTTTGCTGTTTTACAGCCTTCACTGGTGATATGTCTAGGTACTAGAAAATCTGAGGTGACTAAGGACTGGAGTGGGACCCAGGCATACTACAGCAACCCTAGGGAAAAGTGGCCAGACTTTTCCAGGGGCAGTTGAAAGTCTCTCTGTCACTGCCTCTGCAGTGGAACTGCCCTTGCCACCCTCAGACTAATGAAGGAGCAAAGAGTGCCTTATCCACACCTCCAACAAGCTATAGTCAACTCAAGGAGAGGAGGCCAGTCCATCTCCCACGGATCCCACACTACCCTCTCTATCCCCCACTGCTTGCCTCCAGACAGGGAACCCATGGTTTAGGCCAGCAACACAGACTCTCCATCCTGGGCTGATTGTACTGAGCAACTGCTGACCTTCATTTCTCTGGGGTAGAGCCCTCAGAAGACAAGCAAACAACCCTCGACCACAATCACTATGAAAATTCCTTCCTCTGCTGCTTCCAAGTTGGGGAAGAGAAACAAACACTTAGATCACCCCAGAGCTGCAGTGGGCAGCCCAGGAGTGCCCGGTTTTAATCTGCAGTCAGCACTCAAGGGGGAAAGAAATCTATACTTTCAGAACATTGAGAGGAAACACAGCTGCAGCTGAGGAAATACAATCAAGCAAGAGTCTACCAAATGACCAATAAGCCTAAGTGCCACCTGCTGGATCACATCCCAAAGCTTCAACACCAAATATACCTTGTGGGGAACGTTCCTGTGTGAGACCCCCAAAAGGCGTGGGTCTCACTATACGGTGAGCTTGATCCCAAACACAGTTTCCTGCTGGAGGCAGTCGAGCTATGGGAAAGAAGAAACTGAAAGATGGATGATCAGTTTCTACTATTAACCACGATGACGTTTGGGCCTAAACTATGAGGTGTTGCTAGACTGAGTGACTCCATACCAGCAACCAGTTTCTGCTTTTAACTTTTATGACTCTTTCTTTAAGAAAAGCTTTAACCTTTTCTTTACTTGCATGACTGCCTTGTACCCTAAATAATGGTTTAACGACTTAGCTTGTGACTTTCTGATATTGTTATCAGAACAGAGACCCCTTCTGGAAAAATAGATAAAATACACCACCTGGTCACTTTTATGAGCTGTGATCATAAACCCCCTGCACAACAAAATGTACTTGTGACTTTTTGATTTTGTAACTTTCTGTCCCCTTTTATTGTTCTTTGCATACTGTGAGAATGATGTCATTTACTTTGATCTTAAAATATATAATGAGACCCTGGACAAGAATAAACTCGCTGTTTCAGGCACTGCCTATTCAGCCCTCCAGACCCCACTTCCCGTCTCTATTTCTACAAGCGCACTCTCTCTTCCAGGTATTGGGACCCTCTTGCAGGTCGAGAGATCCCTGGCAGACGTGCAGTCCCGACCGTCCCTGACAATACCTCATTAACATACCTCTTTGAAACCAGAGACAAGAAGTCAGCTTCAAATAAAGACCCTGCACAAAGCCTTGGCCTGGTGAAAACATCCAGAAAGGAAGCTTATTTACTGTAGTCAATCTATACTACAGTTAAAAGAACACCCACACACAGAGCTGAGAAAGAACCAACAGAAGAACTCCAGTTACTCAAATGGCCAGAGTGTCATATGTCCTCCAAATGACTGCACCAGTTCTTCAACAAGAATTTTTAACCAGCCCAAACTGGTTGGAATGCCAAAAACAGAATTCAGAATATGGACAGAAACAAAGATCATGAAGATTCAGGAGGTCAGAAAAACCCAATCCAAGGAAAGTAAGAATCACAATAAAGTGATACAGGAGCTGAAGGATGAAATAGCCAGTATAAAAAAGAACCTAATGAGTCTGACAGAGCTGAATAACATAATACAAGGATTTCACAATGCTATCATAAATATTAACAGTAGAAGAAACCAAGCTGAGGGGAAAAAAATCTCAGAACTTGAAGACTGGTTCTCTAAAATTTTCAGACAAAATTTTTTAAAAAAAATAAATGAACAAAACCTGAAAAGTATGGGATTATGTAAAGAGGCCACATCTATGAATCACTGGCATCCACGAAAGGGAAGGGAAGAAAGCAAACAACTTAGAAAACATATTTTAAGACATTATCCATGACAATTTCTCCAACCTTGCTAGAGAGGCCGTCAAAATCAGAAAATACTTCTGCAAGGTTTTACACAAGATCATCCCCAAGACATATAATCAGATTTTCCAAAGTCGCAATGAAATAAAGAATGTTAAAGACAAGAAGAGAGAAAGGGCAGGTCACCTACAAAGGGAACCCTGTTAGGCTAACAGCAGACCTCTCAGCTGAAACCCTAAATGCCAGAAGAGCTTGGAAGGATTATATTCTACATTCTTAAAGAAAAAAAATTATTTAACCAAGAATTTTATATCCAGCCAAAGTAAGCTTCCTAAGTATCAGAGAAATAAAATCCTTTTCAGATAAGCAAATGTTGAGGTTAATCATTACCACCAGACCTGCCTTACGAGAGATCTTGAAAGCAGCACTAAATACAGAAAGGAAAGACTGGTATCAGCTAATAAAAAAACTATAAAGCAAACACAAAAAAGCCAACATAATAACCAACTAACAGCACAATGACAGAATCAAATTCATGCATATCAATACTAACTTTAGATGTAAATGGGCTAAATCTTCTCATAAAATGCACAGAGACAGAGTGGCAAGCAGGATAAAAAAGCAAGAACCTATGATATGCTGTCCTCAAGAGACATCTCACATATAATGACAGGCTCAAAATGAAAGAATGAAGGAAAATCTACCAAGCAAACGGAAAACAGGAAAAAAAGCAAAGGTTGCAATCCTAATTTCAGACAAAACAGGTTTCAAACAAAGATTTTTAAAAAGACAAAGAAGGGCATTACATAATGGTAAAAGGTTCAATTCAGCAAGACCTAACAATCCTAAATATATATGCATCCAACACTAGGGCACCAAGATTCATAAAACAAGTTCTTAGATACCTTCAAAGAGACAGACTTTTACACAATAGAACCCTTCAACACTCCATTGGCAGTATTAGACAGATCATTGAGGCAGAAAATTAACAAGATATTCAGGACCTAACCTCAACACTGGACCAAATGAATCTGTTAGAACTTTACAGAACTCTCCACCCCAAAATGACAAAATATACATTATCCTCATTACCAGATAGCATATACTGTAAAACCAATTGGACATAAAACAATTCTCAGCAAATGTACAAGAACCGAAATCATACCAAACATACACTCAACCACAGCACAATAAAAATAGAGGACAATGAAAATCACTCAAAACCATAAAATTACATGGAAATGAAAAACAGCATGCTCCTGAATGACTTTTGGATAAATAATAAAATTAAGGCAGAAATCAAGAAGTTCTTTGAAAATAATAACAAAGATAAAACATACCAGAATCTCTGGGAAACAGCTAAGGCAGTGTTAAGAGGGAAATACATAGCACTAAATGCCCTCAAAAAGTTAGAAAGATCTCCAATTAACAATCTAATTTCACAAGTGAAAGAATTAGAGAAGGAAGAACAAGTTAACTCCAAAGCTAGCAGAAGATAATAAAAATCAGAGCTGAACTAAAAATTGGGACATGAAAAGCCACTCAAAAGATCCATGAATCCAGGAGTTGGTTTTTTGAAAAAAATTAATAAAATGGGCCACTAGCTAGAAGAATAAGGAAGAAAAGAGAAGAGGCAAATAAACACAATTAGAAATGACAAAGGGAATGTTACAACTGACCCCACAGAAATAAAAGCAATGATCAGAAATAAGCCAGGCATAGTGGCTCAAGCTCGTAATCCCAGTTCTTTGGGATGCTGAGGCAAGTGGATCATTTGAAGTCAGGAGTTTGAGGTCAGCCTGGCCAACATGGTGAAACTCTGTCTCTACTAAAAATTACAAAAATTAGCCAGGCATGGTGGCACACATCTGTAATCCCAGCTACTCAGAAGGCTGAGACAGGAGAATTGCATGAACCCAGGAGACAAAAGTTGCAGTGAGCCGAGATCGCACCACTGCACTCCAGCCTGGGTAACAGAGCAAGACTCCATCTCCAAAAAAAAAAAAAAAAAGAAAGAAAGAAAGAAAAGAAAAAGAAAAAAAAGACCACCACCCTAAAAAATTACTACGAACACCTCTATGCACACAAACTACAAAACATAGACAAGATGGATAAATTTCTGTAAACACACACCCTACATCCTCCCACTTATGAGCTAGGAATAAATTGATTCCCTGAACAGACAAATAACAGTCTCTAAAATTGAATCAGTAATAAACAGCCTACCAATCAACCAGTAATACATAGCCTACCAACCAGTCCCAGGCTTTCAAAGAAGCATGGAACTGGATGGATTCACAGCCAAATTCTACCAGATGTACAAAGAAGAGCTGGTGCCATTACTACAGAAACTATTCCCAAAAATGTGAGGAAGAAGGACTCCTCCCAGCTCATTCTATGAAGCCAGCGTGATCTTGATACCTGGAAGAGATACAAAATAAATAAACAAAACTTCAGGCCAATATCCTTGATGAACACTGATGCAAAACTCCTCAACAAAATACCTGCAAATCAAATCCATCAGCACATCAAAAAGTTAATCCACCATGATCAAGCAGGCTTCATCCTGGGATGTGAGGTTGGTTCAACATATGCAAATCAATAAATGTGATTTATCACATAAACAGAATGAAAGACAAAAACCACATTATCTCAATGGACACAGAACAGGCTTTTGATAAAATTCAACACTCCTTCATGTTAATACTTCTCAAACTAGGTATTGAAGGAACATACCTCAAAATAGTAAGAGCCATCTATGACAGACTCACAGCCAACATTATATTAAATGAGCAAAAGCTGGAAGCATTCCCCTTGAAAACTGGCACAAGTCAAGAATGCCCTTTCTCACCATTTCTATTTAACATAGTATTGGAAGTCCTAGCCAGAGCAATTAGGCAAGAGAAAGAAAGGTTTCGAAAGAGGAAGAGAGAAAGTCAAACTGTTTGTAGATGACATAATTTTCTATCTAGAAAATCCCAGTGTCATCCCAAAAGCTCCTTGAGCTGATAAACGACTTCAAAATTGCAAGATACAAAAATCAATGTACAAAAATCACTAGCATTTCTATACACCAACAACAGCCAAACTCAGAGGCAAATCAGAAAAGCAATCTCATTCACAATTGCCACAAAAAACAATAAGCTATCTAGGAATACAGCTAACAAGGCAGATAATAAAGGTCTAAAATAAGAGTTACAAAACACTGCTCAAAGAAATCAGAGAAGACACAAACAAATGGGAAAATATCTCATGTTCATGAACAGTAAAAATCAATACCATTAAAATGGCTATATTGCCCAAAGCAATTTATAGATTCAATGCTATTCCTATCACACTACCAGTGACATTTCACAGAACTGGAAAAAACTATTTTGAAATTCATGTGGACCCGAAAAGAAGAGCCTGAATAGCCAAGGCATGCCTAAGTAAAAAAACAAAACTGGAGGCATCACGTTACCTGACTTCAAATGATACTACAAGTCTACAGTAACCATAACAGCATGGTACTGGTGCAAAAACAGACGCATAGACCAATGAAGCAGAATAGAGAGCCCAGAAATAAGACCACACATCTATGACCATTTGATCTTCAACCAAGTTGACAAAAAAAAAAAAAAAAAAAAGCAATGGGGAACAGACTCACTAGTCAATAAATAGTGCTGGGATAATTGTCTAGTGAGATGCAGAAGATTGAAGCTGAACCCCTTGCTTACAACATACACAAAAATTAACACAAGACGGCTTAAATACTTAAATGTAAAACCCGAAACTATAAAAACCCTGGAAGACAACCTAGACAATACTATCCTGGACGTACGAACAGGCAGATTTCATAACAAAGACACCGAAAGCAATCATAACAAAAGCAAAATTTGATAAGTGGATCTAATTAAACTTAAGAGATACTGCACAGTAAAGGAAACTATCAACAGAGTAAACAGCCAACCTAAAGTGGGAGAACATTTTTGCAAACTATGCATCTGACAAAGGTCTAATATCCACCATCTATAAGGGACTTAAATTTATAAGAGAAAAACAAACGACCCCATTAAAAAGTGGGCAAAGGACATGAACACACACTTCTCAAAAGAAGACATACATGCAGCCAACAGACATATTTTAAAAGCTCAATATTACTGATTAGAGAAATGCAAATTAATATAATGAGATACCATCTTGCACCATTCAGAATGGCTATTTTTAAAAACTCAAAAAATAACATGCTGATGAGGTTTTAGAGAAAAGGGAACACTTATACACCATTGGTGGGAGTGTAAATTAGTTCAACCCTTGTGGAAAGCAGTATGTTGATTCCACAAACAGCTAAAAGCAGAACTACCATTAGACCTAGCAATTCCATTACTGGGTATATACCCAAAGGAAAGTAAGTCTTTCTACCATAAAGACACATTCACACAAATGCTCATTGCAGCACAATTCACAATATCAAATACATGGAATCAACCTAAATGCCCATCAATGATAGACTGGATAAAGAAAATAAGGTACATATACACTATGGAATATGAGGCAGCCATAAAGACGACATTCATGTTCTTTTGTGGGAACATGGATTAGCAAACTGACACAGGAACAGAAAACAAAGTGCCACATGTCTCACAAGTGGCAGCTAAATAATATAAACTAATGCAAAGAAGGAGACAACAGACACTGGGGTCTACTTGAGGGGGAGGTAGGAAGGAGGGAGAAGAGTAGAAAAGGTAACTATTGGTTACTGGCTAAATTCTTAGGTAATAAAATAATATGTATGACAAACCCCCATGACACATGTTCATCTATGTAACAAACCTTCAAATATAACCCGAAACCTAAGTTAAAAAAAAAAAAAGAAGACATTACAAGAGGAGACACACCACAGAAATATAAAAGATCAGGAATTATAAACAACTTATAGAAACTTGATAAATTGGCTGGGTGTGGTGGCTTACACCTGTAATCCTAGCACTCTGGGAGGCCGAGGCATGTGGATTGCCTGAGCTCAGGAGTTCTTGACCACCCTGGGGAAGACTGTGAAAGCCCATGTCTACTATTAGGTGGGCATGACACCGTGTGCCTGTAATTCCAGCTACTCGGGAGGCTGAGACAGGAGAATCACTTGAATCTGGAGACGGAGGTTGCAGTGAGCCAAGATCAAGTCATTAACTCTCCAGTGTGGGAGACAGTGAGACTCAGTCTTTAAAAAAAAAAAAAAAATTGATAAATTCCTGAACACATAAAATCTACCAAGCAAGATTGAGTCAGGAAGATATAGGAAACCTGGACAGACTAACAATGAGTACTGAGACTGAACCAGTAATAAAAAGTTTCCCAACCAAAAAAAGTCCAGGAGTGTATGACTTCACTATTGAATTCTGCCAAACTAATTAAGATCTAGTAACAATTTTTCTCAAAACTATTGCAAAAAACTGAAGAGGAGAAATTTCCTCCTAATGCAATAAAAGAGAAAACTACAAGCCAATATTCCTGATTCACAGAGACAAAAATTCTCAAAATCCTAGAAAACTAAATCCAACATCAAAAATATAATACACCATGATCTAGTGGAATTTATTCCAAGGATGCAAGGATGGTTCAACATACACAAGTCAAGCATAATATATCACATCAAAAGAAAGGAGAACAAAAACCATATGATCATCTCAGTAAATGGAGAAAAAGCATTGGACAAAATTAAACATTCCTTAATGATAAAAACTTCCAACAAAGTAGGCATAGAAGGAACATACCTCAACATAATAAAGGCCACATACAACAAGTCCACATCTAACATCACACTAATGGGGAAAAGCTGAAAACCTTTTCTCAGAAAACTGAAAAAAGATAAGCATGTTCACTTCCACCACTCTTATTAAACATAATATAGGAAGTCCTAGCCAGAGCAATCAAGCAAGAGAAATAAAAGAAAGATATAGGCCAGGTGCAGTGGCTCATGCCTGTAATTCCAGCACTTTGGGAGGCCAAGAGGAGCAGATCACCTGAGATGAGGAGTTTGAGACCAGCCTGGCCAACATGGTGAAACCCCATCTCTACTAAATACAAAAATTAGCCTGGTGTGGTGGAAGGTGCCTGTAATCCCAGCTACAGGAGAGGCTGAGGCAGGAGAATCACCTGAACCTGCATAAAATTAACTGGAGTACATACTGTACTGTTGTAATAATTTCAGACACTTTTTGTTGCTGTTGCAGTGAGACCAATATAATATTCACAGTCACAGCCAAGAAAATAGGAAATTTACACAAAAAGAAATAAGGGAATCAAAATATTTCACTATTTAAAAAATCAATTAAATGTAACAGACAACAATGCAGAAGAAGAAAAAAGTTATAAGGCACATAAAAAACAAATAGCAAATGACAAATCTCTCATTATCAGTCATTTAAATTTAAATGGATTAAACATTTCACTCAAAAGACAGTTTGGCAGAATAGACTTTTAAAAATGATCTAACCATATGCTGTCTACCAGAGATTAACTTTAGAATCCAAAGACATAAATAGGTTGAAAGTGAAAAAGATATTTTATGCACATAGCAACCAAGAGCAGGGATAATACTAACATCAGACAAAATAGACTTTAAAAGAATCATGAGACAAAGAAAGATATTATATATTAATAAAATATTCAATACAGTAATTAGACATAACATTATAAACATTTACACACCTAATAACAGCTAATCAAAAAAAAAAAAACAAGCAAAAAGTTGCTGAACTGTAAGGAGAAAAGATATTTCTACAATAGAGACTTCAATATCTCACTGTCAATAATGGACAGAACAACCAGACAGAAGGAAATAGAGGATTTGAACAACACAATGAACCAACTAGACCTCATAGACATACAGGACACTCTACCTAGAGATTTTATATTTTTCTTAAGTACACATGGAACATTCCTCTGGATAGACCATATATTTTGCCAAAGAGTAAGTCTCAATTTCAATTTGAATTTGAAAATTCAAATTCTTTAGAAACACAAAAGTTACCAAGACTGAATTAGTTAATCTCTCTCCCTCTCTCCCTCTCTCTCTCTCTCTCTCTCTCTCTCTCTCTCTCTCTCTCACACACACACACACACACACACACACACACAATCTGAATAGACCTTATAACTTGTAAAGAGATTAAATCACCAATTGAAAATTTCCTGAAGGGGGATCCAAGATGGCTGAGTAGGAGCAGCTCTGGATTGCAGCTCCCAGCAAGCGTGCAAAGGGTGAGTGGTCGCTGCATTTCCAGACGGATTTTTATTGCCCACAGATCAGGAGATTCCCGGGCAGAGGAGTGCCATGAGTCTCCAGCATGGATGTTTCGGCTGGCGGGGCAGCTCTCCACTCAAAAAACTCACACAGCTCTGGACACCATTTCTGGCTACTGGAGTGCCTGGGAGACAGAGTCACCCATTCAACCGATACAAAGGGCACTAAAATAGGGAGCCAGGCCAGGAGGTTCCCAGGTAAAAAAGCGCCACAAGTCTCCAGCGCAGCTGTTTCAGCCGGCGCAGCAGGTCTCCACACAAAATCTCACACAAATCCGGGTGCCTTTTCAACCGGCAACTGGAATGCCTGGGAGACAGAGTCACCCATTCAACTGATAAAAAGGGGACTGAAACAGGGAGCCAGGCCAGGAGATTTCTGGGTGGAAAAGCGCCTCCAGCACAGCCAGTGCAGCAAGTCTCCATGAAAATCTCACACAAATCTGGGCGCTTTTTCAACTGGCGACCAGAAGGCCTGGGAGACAGTTGCCCATTCAACTGAAAAAAAAGGAGACTCAAACAGGGAGTCAGGCCAGGAGATTCCCTGGTGAAAAAGTTCCATGAGCCCCCAGCACAGCTGTTTGAGCCAGCACGGCTGTTTGAGCCAGCACAGCAGGTCTCTGCACAAGAACTCACACAAATCCGGGCGCCATTTCAACTGGTGACTGGAACACATGGGAGACAGTCACCCATTCAACTGAAGAAAAAAAAAAAAAAAAAGGAGGTCTGAGGCAGGGAGCCAGGTGATCAGGCATGGCTGGTCCCACCCCCAAAAAGACCAGCAATCTGAAATGCTCTGGATTCAGAGTTTCACAGCAAGCACAGCTGGACCCAGGATGGTCCAGCTCTGGTGGGGAGGGGCATTTGCCATTACAGAGGCAGGCCCGCCATTACAGAGGCAGTCCTAATTATATCCCTATAAACAGGACTGCAGGGAAGTTCACATGGCAGCTGGGCAGAGCCCACAGCAGATCAGCAATGCCTCTGCTGGCAGACTGTGACTAGGGTGCCTCCTTGCTGGGCAGGGCAGCCCTGAAAAAAGGCAGCAGCACAACAGAAACTTATGAATAAAGCCAGATCTTCCCAGGACAGAGCACCTGGGGGAAAAAAGGCTGTTATGAGTTCTGCTACATCAGACTTCAACATACCTGCCCAGCAACTCTGAATCAAACAAATGGAGCTCGCAGCTCAGCATTTGAAGCTCCTATAAAGGAAAGACTGTCTCCTAAAGCAGCTCCCAGAACCCTGTGTATCCAAAGAGTCACCTTATAAAGGAGAGCTCAGACTGACATCTGGCAGGTATCCTCCTGGGACAAAGATAGCAGAAGAAACTGGCAGGAACCGTTACTGTTCTGTAGCTGCTGCAGGTTAGCTCCAGGAAAGCAGGGTCTGGAGTGGACCTCAGCAGTCCTACAGCAGAGGGGCCTGACTGTTAGAAGGAAAATTAAGAAACAGAAAGAAATAACTTCATCATCAACAAACAGGATGTCCACTCAGAGACCCCCACCTGAAAGACACCAACTACAAAGACCACAGTTAAGTAAATCCACAAAGATGGGAAGAAACCAGTGCAAAAAGGATGAAAACACTCAAATCCAGAACGCCTCTCCTCCTCCAAGGGATCACAACTCATCACCAGCAAGGGAAAAGGCTGGATGGAGAATGAGTCTGATGAATTGACAAAAACAGGCTTCAGAAGGTGGGTAATAAGAAACTTCTCTGAGCCAAAAGAACACGTTCTAAAGCAGTGCAAAGAAACTAAGAACCTTGAAAAAAGGTTAGACAAAATGCTAACGAGAATAAACAGCTGAGAGAGAAACATAAATGAATTAATGGAGCTAAAAAACACAGCATGAGAACTTCATGAAGCATACACAGATTTCAATAGCCGAATTGAACAAGCAGAAGAAAGGATATCAGAGGTCAAAGATCAACTCAATGAAATAAAACGAGAAGGCAAGATTAGAGAAAAAAGAGTAAAAAGAAATGAACAAAGCCTCCAAGAAATATGCAATTATGTGAAAAGACCTAATCTACATTTGATAGGTGTACCTGGATGTGACAGAGAGAATGAATCCAAGCTGGAAAATACTCTTCAGGATATTATCAAGGAAAACTTCCCCAACCTAGCAAGGCAGGCCAATATTCAAGTCTAGGAAATACAGAGAACACCACAAAGATATTCCTCAAGAAGAGCAACCCCAAGGCACACAATCGACAGATTCATCACGGTTGAAATGAAGGAGAAAATGCTAACGGCAGCCAGAGAGAAAGGTCTGGTCACCCACAAAGGGAAGCCCATCAGACTCACAGCAGATCTCTCAGCAGAAACCCTACAAGCCAGAAGAGAGTTTGGACCAATATTCAACATCCTTAAAGAAAAGAATTTTCAATCTAGAATTTCATATCCAGCCAAACTAAGTTTCATAAGCAAAGGAGAAATAAAATCCTTTACAAACAAGCAATTACTCAGAGATTTCATCACCACCAGGCCTGCTTTACAAGAGCTCCTGAAAGAAGCAATAAACATAGAAAGGAAAACCAGTACCAGCCACTCCAAAAATAAACCAAATGGTAAAGAGCATTGACACAACAAAGAAACTGCATCAAATAACAGGTCAAACAACCAGCTAGCATCAAAATGGCAGGATCAAATTCACATATAACAATATTAACGCTAAATGTAAATAGGCTAAACGTCCCAATCAAAAGACACAGACTGGAAAATTGGATAAAAAGCCAAAACCTATCGGTGTGCTGTATCCAGGAAACCCAACTCACATGCAAGGATACACATAAGCTCAAAATGAAGGGATGGAGGAAGATTTACCAAGCAAATGGAGAGGAAAAAAAAAAAGCAGGAGTTGCAAACCTAGTCTCTGATAAAATAGACTTTAAACCAACAAAAATCAAAAGAGACAAAGAAGGACATTACATGATGGTAAAAGGATCAATGCAACAAGAAGAGCTAACAATCCTAAATATACACACACCCAATACAGGAGCACTCAGATACATAAAGCAAGTTCTTAATGACTTACAAAGAGACTTAGACTCCCACACAATAATAGTAGGAGACTTTAACACTCCACTGTCAATATTAGACAGATCGACAAGATAGAAAATTAACAAGGATAGTCAGGACTTGAACTCAGATGTGGACCAAGCAAACCTAATAGACATTTACAGAACTCTCCACCCCAAATCCACAGAATATACATTCTTCTCAGCACCACATCACACCTACTCTAAGACTGACCACTTAATTGGAAGTAAATCACTCCTCAGCAAATGCAAAATAAATGAAAATCATAACAAACAGTATCTCAGACCACAGTGCAATCAAGTTAGAACTCAGAATTCAGAAACTAACTCAGAACCACACAGCTTCATGGAAACTGAACAGCTGGCTCTTGAATGTTGACTGAATAAACAATGAAATGAGGGCAGAAATAAAGATGTTCTTTGAAACCAACAAGAACAAAGACACAACATACCAGAATCTCTGGGACACATTTAAAGCAGTGTCGAGAGGAAAATATATAGCAATAAATGCCCACATGAGAAGCAAGGAAATATCTAAAATCAACACCCTATCATCAAAATTGAAAGAGCTAGAGGAGCAAGATTTAAAAAAACTCAAAACCCAGCAGAAGACAAGAAATAACTAAGATCAGCGTAGAACTGAAGGAGTTAGAAACACAAAAAAAACTCTGCAAAAACAAACAAACAAACAAAAACAATAAATCCAGAAGCTGTTTTTTTGAAAAGATCAACAAAACAGGACCACTAGTCAGATTAATAAAAAAGAAAACAGAGAACAATGAAATAGATGCAATAGAAAGCGATAAAGGGGATATCACCACAGATTCCACAGAAATTCAAACCATCATCAGAGATTAGTACAAACAACTCTATGAACATAAACCAGTAATCCTGGGAGAAATGGATAAATTCCTGGACATTGCACCTTCCCAAGCCTAAACCAGGAAGAAGTTGAAACCCTGAATAGACTAATAACAAGGGCTGAAGTTGAGGCTGCAATTAATAGCCTATCAACCAAAAAAAACCCAGGTCCAGTCAGGTTCACAGCTGAATTCTACCAGACATACAAAGAGGAGCTGGTACCACTCCTTCTGAAACTATTCCAAACAATCCAAAAAGAAGGAATCCTTCCCAAATGTTTTTATGAGACCAACATCATCCTGATACCAAAACCTGGCAGAGACTCAGCAAGAAAAGAAAACTTCAGGTCAATATCCGTGATGAACACGGATGCAAAAATCTTGAATAAAATACTGGCAAACCATTGCAACAGCACATCAAAAAGCTTACCCACCACGATCAAGTAGGCTTCATCCTGGGGATGCAAGGCTGGTTCAACATATGCAAGTCTATAAGCGTAATTCACCACATAAACTGAACCAAAGACAAAAACCACATGATTATCTCAACAAATGCAAAGAAGGCCTTCAAGAAAATTCAACGGCCCTTTATGCTAAAAACTCTCAATAAACTAGGTATCAATGGAATGTACCTCAAAATAATAAAAGCTATTTACGATAAACCTACAGCCAATATCATACTGTACAGGCAAAAACTGGAAGCATTACCTTTGAAATCTGACACTAGACAAGGGTGCCCTCTCTCACCACTCCTATTCAATATAGTATTGGAAGTTCCAGCCAGAGCAATCAGGTATTCAATTAGGAAAGGAGAAGTCAAATTGTCTCTATTTGCAGATGACATGATTATATATTTAGAAGACCTCATCATCTCAGCCCAAAATCTCCTTAAACTGATAATCAACTTAAGCAAAGTCTCAGGATACAAAATCAATGTGCAAAAATCATAAGCATTCCTATACTCCAATAACAGACTTAGAGCCAAATCAAGAACGAACTGCCATTAACAATTGCTACAAAGAGAATAAAATACCTAGAATACAACTAACAAGAAACGTAAAAGACCTCTTCAAGGAGAACTACAAGCCATTGCTCAAGGAAATAAGAGAGGACACAAACAGATGTAGAAACATTCCATCTTCTTGGTTAGGAAGACTCAGTGTCATGAAAATGGCCATACTGCCCAGAGTAATTTATAGATTCAATTTATAGATTCTCAGCACCCCATCATACCTACTCTAAAATTGACCACACAATTGGAAGTAAATCACTCCTCAGCAAATGCAAAATAATGGAAACCATAACAGTTTCTCAGACCACAGTGCAATCAAGTGAGAACTCAGAATTCAGAAACTAACTCAGAACCATCAAGCTATCAATGACCTTCTTCACAGAACTGGAATAAACCACCTTAAACTTCATACGGAACCAGAAGAGAGCCCGCATAGCCAAGTCAATTCTAAGCAAAAAGAACAAAGCTGGAGGCATCACACTACCTGACTTCAAACTATTCTACAAGGCTACAGTAATCATAACAGCATGGTACTGGTACCAAAACAGAGATATAGACCAATGGAGCAGAACAGAGGCCTCAGAGGCAATGCCACACATCCACAACCATCTGATCTTTGACAAACCTCACAAAAACAAGCAATGGGGAAAGGATTCCCTGTTTAATAAATGGTGTTGAGAAAACTGGCTAGCCATGTGCAGAAAGCAGAAACTGAACCCCTTCCTGACACCTTACACTAAAATTAACTCCAGATGGATTAAGGACTTAAACATAAGACCCAACACCATAAAAACCCTAGAAGAAAACCCAGGCAAAACCCTTCAGGACATAGGCATAGGCAAGGACTTCATGACTAAAACACCAAAAGCATTGGCAACAAAAGCCAATAGACAAATGTGATCTAATGAAACTCCAGAGCTTCTGCACAGCAAAAGAAACAATGATTAGAGTGAACTGGCAACCAATAGAATGGGAAAAATTTTTGCAATCTACCCATCTGACAAAGGGCTAATATCCAGAATCTACAAAAAACTAAAACAGATTTACAAGAAAAAAACAAGCCCATTCAAAAGTGGGCAAAGGATATGAACAGACTCTTTACAAAAGAAGACATATGAGGCCAACAAACGTATGAAAAAATGCTCATCATCACTGGTCATTACAGAAATGCAAATCAAAACTACATTGAGATTCAACCTCACGCCAGTTAGAATGGCAATCATTAAAAAATCTGGAGACAACAGATGCTGGAGAGGGTGTGTAGAAACAGGAACACTTTTATACTGTTGGTGGGAGTGTAAATTAGTTCAACCATTGTGGAAGACAGTGTGGCGATTCCTCAAGGACCTAGAAATAGAAATTCCATTTGACCCAGCAATCCCATTACTGGGCATATATCCAAAGAATTATAAATCATTCTATTGTAAGGACACATGCACACGAATGTTCACTGCAGCACTGTTTACAATAGCAAAGACTTGGAATCAACCCAAATGCCCATCGATGATAGACTGGTCAAGAAAAATGTGGCACATATACACCATGGAATACTATGCAGCCATAAAACACAATTAATTTGTGTCCTTTGTAGGTACATGGATGAACCTGGAAACCATCATTCTCAGCAAACTGATGCAAGAACAGAAAATCAAACACCGCATGTTCTCATAGGTGGGTGTTGAACAATATGAACACATGGACACAGGGAGGGGAGCATCACACACTGGGCTCTGGGGTGGGGGAACTAGGGGAGGGACAGTGAGGGGTGGGGAGTTGGGGAGGGATAACATGGGGAGAAATGCCAGATACAGGTGATGGGGAGGAAGGCAGGGAATCACACTGCCACGTATGTACCTATGCAACAATCTTGCACGTTCTTCACTTGTAAACCAAAACCTAAAATGCAATAAAATACATATTTAAAAAAAAAAGAAAATTTCCCAGTAAAGAAAATACCAAGACCTGATGGTTTCACAGACAAATTCCAAACATTTGATGAAGAATTAACAGCAATTCTTCTCAAACGTTTTCAGACATTTGAAGAGAAGAGAACACTTCCTAACTCACTCCATGAAGCCAGCATTGGCCCGATATCAGCAGGACAGTTCTCTGGGTGGTATTGGACAGACACAGTTCTCCTTTCTTTCTTAACTTTTAGTTCTCAAGAATAACTATCAGTGTGCTGGGAATGTAATATTCTGAGATAGGGAGGAACTGGCCAGAAAAGCCCAGGTCCTGATCCAGTCCCACCACCAGAGAGACACGATGTCCTTCAACACTTCCGCTCAGCATATCATGACACCACAAGGAATCAAACTCAGGGTGGGCTACCTTCCAAGTTGCCTCAGCTGCATTGCAAAAGGAGCACACACAGATGAGGCTCCATGCACCCTGAGCAGCTTTTCTGAACTTTGGAAGACCAGCTCACAACGAGGCTTCTGTTGTCTCTTGCTGCTTTTCTGTAAGTAACAAACCCACTTCATATAACTTGTATGTGTCTGTTCTGTCTCATCAGACTCAGACAAGCTGGTAACCAGTACAGTGAACCTGCTTCACAATGCCAAAGCCGGAGAAAGACACCACAAGAAATGTGCTGACCCGTAATAACTTTGGTGCAAAAATTCAACAAAACACTATTAGCAGATAGAAATAAGAAGTATTTTTAAATGAGTATGTGCCATGGTTCTATTAATGCATTCTCACATTGCTATAAAGAACTACCTGCAACTGGGTAATTTATGAGGAAAAGAGGTTTAATTGGCTCATGATTCCACAGGCTATACAGGAAGCATGGCTGGAGATGCCTCAGGAAACTTACAATCATGGTAGAAGAGGAGAAAGGAGACTCATCTTATGTGGCCAGAGCAGAATGAAGAGAGAGAGAGAGAAAGGGGAAGTGCTACACACCTTTAAACAACCATATCTCATGAGAACTCATTATCACAAGAACAGAAAGGGGGAAGTCCACCCCCATGATCCCATCACCTCCTACCAGGTCCCTCCTCCAACACTGGGGATTACAATTCAACATGAGATTTAAGTGGCAACATAAATTCAAACCATATCAATGAGCAAGTGGGACTTATTCCTGAAATTCAGCAATGATTCAATATACAAAAATAAAAATCAATGTGATATACTACAATAACAGAATGAAGTGGAGAGAAAGCACAAATGATCATCTCTATTGGTGGAGAAAAAATAGCTCACAAAATTCAGCACCTTTTCATGGTAAAAACAGACTAGAAATAAAAAGAAAGTATCTCAAAAAAAAATCCCATATATGAAAAATCCACAGCAAACATAATACTTAGTGGTGAAAGACTAAAACTTCTTGTTTAGGATGAGGAACAAGGCAAGGAGGCTTGCTTTCACTTCTATTCAACATACTACTAGAATGCTAGAAAACAGAGCAATTAGGCAAGAAAATAATTAAAGACATCCAAATTGGGAAGGAAGAAAAATGATCTCTGTTCACAGATGTTACAGTCTTATATGGAGGAAACCCTAAAGATTTAACACAAAAAATGTTAGAACAAATTCAAATTAGCAGAATACAAAGTCAACACGCACAAAAGTGGCATCTCTGCACACTAATGAGGAACAACCTAATCTGAAGAGGAAGTTAAGAAAACATTTCCAGTCTGGATGAGGTGGCTCACGCCTGTAATCCCAGTACTTTGGGAGGCTGAGAAGGGTGAATCGCTAGGTCAGCAGATCAAGACCATCCTGGCCAACATGGTGAAACCCCATCTCTACTAAAACTACAAAAATTAGCTGGGCGTGGCGGTACATGCTTGTAATCCCAGCTACTCAACAGACTGAGGCAGGAGAATTGCCTGAACCAGGGAGTCAGAGGTTCAGTGAGCCAAGATCGCGCCACTGCACTCCAGCCTGGTGACAGAGTAAGACTCCGTGAGACTCCATCTCAAAAAAAAAAAAGAAAAAGAAAAAAAAGAAAAAAAAAAAGGAAAAGAAAAGAAAAGAAAATTCCATTTTCAGTAGCATCAAAAAGAATAAAATGCTCAGGATTAACCAAGGAGGTAAAAGATATGCACAATGAAAACTGCAAAACACTGCTAAAAGAAATTAAATAACACAAATAAATGGCAAGACATACCATGTCATATGGTTGGGTTCTGTGTTCCCACCCAAATCTCATCTTGTAGCTCCCATAATTCCCATGTGTTGTAGGAGGGACCCGGTGGGAGATGACTGAATTATGGGGACAGGTCTTTCCCATGCTGTTCCTGTGGTAGTGAATGGGTCTCAGTATCTGATGGTTTTAAAAAAAGAGTTTCTCTGTACAAGCTCTCTCTTTGCCTGTGGCCATCCACATAGGATGTAACTTGCTCCTCCTTGCCTCCCACCACAATAGTGAGGCCTCTCTAGCCATGTGGAACTCTAAGTTCAATTAAACGTCTTTCTTTTGTAAATTGCCCAGCCTCAGGTATGTCTTTATTAACAGTGTGGAAACAGACTAATACACTATGTTAATGAATTGGAAGACTTGATATTGTTAAGATATCTATACTACCCAAGTTACCTACAGATTCAAAGCAATCTCTATAAAAATCCGAATGATGTTTTCTGAAAATAGAAACATCTATTCTAATGTTCATATAGAATTTCAAGGGACCCTCAATAACCAAAACCACCTTGAAAAATAACAAAATTGGGAGACTCGCACTTCCTGATATTAAAATTTTTTACAAAGCTATAGTAATAAAAATAGTGTGGGCTGGGTGTGGTGGCTCAAGCTGTAATCCCAGCACTGTGGGAGGCCAAGGCAGGTGGATTATGAGGTCAAGGGTTAGAGACCATCCTGGCCAACATGGTGAAACTCCATCTCTACTAAAAAATATAAAAATTAGCTGGCTGTGGTGGCACATGCCTATAGTCCCAGCTACTCAGGAGGCTGAGGCAAAGAGAATTGCTTGAACCCGGAAGGCGGAGACTGCTTTAAAACAACAACAAAAACAATGTGGTTCTGGCATACAGACAGATATATAGACCAATGGAATAGAATACAGACCCTAGAAAAATATCTTTGCACGTATGGTCAAATTATTTTCACAAGGTCACCAAGACCATTCAATAGGGAAATGACTGTCTTTTCAACAAATGGTGCTTGGAAATTGGATGTCCATATGCAAAAGAATTCAGTTGGACCCTTATCTAATACCATATACTAAAATTAACACAAAATTGATCAAAGACTTAAACATAAGAACTGAAACAATAAAACTCTTAGGGGAAAAAAAAGGGAAAAGTTTCATGATATTGGATTTGGCACCAAAGGCACGGGCAACAACAACAAAGACCAGTTGGACTTCACAAAAAGTAGGTTTCTGTGCCTCAGAGGACACTATTAAGAGGTGAAAAAGTGACCTATGGAATGAGAGAAAATATTTGCAAATTATATGTCTGATAAGGGAGTGATATCCAGAATACGTAGAGAACCACTAGAACTCAACAATCCAATTTAAAAATGGACAAAGGTCTTCAATAGATACTTCTCTAAAGAAGATATGCAAATGGCCAATAAGCATATAAAGACATGTTCAACTAACAGGGAACTGCAAATCAAAACAACAGTAAGGTATCGTCTCACATCCACGAGGATGACTATTCCCAAAAAACAGAAAATAAGTGTTGGTGAGGATATGGAGAATTATAACCCTGTACACCATTGGTACAATATAAAACAGTACTACTGCTGTGGAAAACAGTATGGCAGTTCTTCAAAAAACTAAGCAAATTTATCATATGATCCAGCAATTCCACTTCTGGGTATACACTCAAAAGGATTGAAAGCAGGGACTCGGACAGATATTTGTATATCCACATTCACAGCAACATTATATATAACAGCCAAAAGGTGGAAGCAACCCGAGAGTTCATTGATGATGAATGGATAAACAAAAGGTGATATAGACATGTATGCAATGGAATAGTGAGCCATTAAAAAGGAAATTCTGACATACACTACAACATGGATGAACCTTGAGGACATTAAGTCTAATAAGTGAGTCACAAAAGGACAAATACTACATGATTTCACTTGTACGAGATGCCTAGAGTAGTCAATTTCACAGAGACAAACACCGGTGGTTCCCAGGGGCTGGGGAGCGGGGAATAAGTTCTTATTAAATGAGTACAGAGTTTCAGTTATGCAAGATGAAAAGAGTTCTGGAGATGGATGTTAATGATGGCGGCATAACAACATGAATTTAGTGTCACTAAACTGTACAGTTAAAAATTTAAGGTGGTAGATTTTGTGTGTATTTTGTCACAGTAAGAACAATGGGGAAATCTCTCATGATCACGAACCTGAGGGAACTTAGGAGTTATAGGAGAAATAAAACATGTACACATTCTCCTGGAATGTGAAGGAGAACACGGGGAATCTAATAACCCCTAGCATTTACTGTGCTTTCTCCATGCCACCCATCAGAAAACAAGCTTTCAACACTTTATTTAAACCTCACAAAAACTTGTAGAAGATAAGTACTATTATTTACTCCCATTTTACAGATGAAGATACTGAGGCACAAGTCTCACAGTTGGTAGAGAATGAAGCTAAGATTCAAAGTCTTGTGAGTCTGGATCCAGGTCCAAGCTCTTAATCACTAAAGTATGTAACGACATGTACAGTAACTCCATCCTGTAATATCCTAAGAGAAGGCCACACCAGATATTTTGGAAGATCAAAGGAAAGAGAAAGATATTTTTGCTGGGATAAGATTGAGAAGGTGAGGGCTGTATCAGGGAGGCCTTCATAGAAGAGGTTTCATTTGAACATAAATAAATAAAAATGAGAAACTGAAGTCATGAACATGGAGGGAGAAGCATGAGAGCACCAAGAGAAGCAATCTACCAACGACACACCGTGGCCCTGACCAACACCGGTCTAGATTAGATTAAACACGTTTCTGCTCCAAGCCCCACACTCCACCAGGCCCTAAATGTCACAATGAGTGGGCATCATTGTCACTCAGCATCTATTCTCAGTGCTAGCTTAGTGCAACCTGTAATTCTAAACATCTGCTCTGTAACCGACACCATTCAGGCCCCCCGTGGAATCTTTTAAATCTCTCCTGCACATCCTTGAGACATGCTACTGCATCCAAGCACAGCAAACATTTGCGGATTGTGCCACCACAGATATCAGGGATGAGGACTCCCTGGAACTGTGGAGAAGTTTCAGCTGTCGAGGCACTTAGGTAAGAGAAAACACATAAAGGATAACTGAAAAGAGAAATCAACTTTCAACTTTAGACATTTATTTAAAAGACTGTTGGGGCAATCCCACAGAAATAGCATTAACTTTTAGCTGAAAATCCAGGGGTATTTTTTCTACCAAGCATAGCAGATAGTTTAAATTTGTTCCTAGGAGACACAATTACAACTGTACCTAGAATTATGTCAATTTTTAGAATAAAAAAGATTAAGTAAAATATTTTATGGATCTGCTAAAAGAGAACCTTTGATGAAACATCAGAATTCACACTGAAACCACTTTCATATGATCGGAGGAACTGCTGACAAAATAGCATTGAAGTATTTAGATTTAGTTTGGAAAAAGTCAAAGATGCATTAAATGAGTTAAGTAAAACAACAGAGGATCCTCAAATCAAGAGTAAAATTGTGGGGAAAAAATTTTAAAAAGAAAAATAATGAAATTATTATCTTGGGAGAAAATAAAAATAATTTTGAATGAGCACCATCTATAGTTATTTAGTATGAACTGTTTTTCACTATTACAAAAAAAGGAATCTATGGTTGTCTAAGAATTAAAGTATTACAAGTTTTAGAAACCGCTTTCCCAAATAAGAATACATGTGAAATATACAACAAAAATGGCATTCCAAGGAAATATAAAGAAACCAAAACAATAAAAAAAGTATGTTTTACATGACTATGAAGGAGAAGATTCACATACAAGTATTTCCAATCTAACTTGTTTATAAACCATTTTTTGACCATTACAGGTCAGGGTATAATCTTCATTGAAAAAGGTTAGAACAAATTGAGGAAAATACAGCTTTTAAGGAGGTTTCTTTACAATATCCTAGAATTGAAAAATGTGAAAGGACAATTCAAGAAATACTGCATGATCTAGATATTGTTTTAAGAGACAGGGAAAATTGTAACATAAGGATTTTTTTGTAATTTTCTGTGATACTGTTTTTAGTAAGTCTCACTAAACATCAACAGGTTCTTGGAAACTGCAAGTTTCGGCAAATCTACACAAAATCAGTTTTCATTTCCTCAACGACATTATAACAAAATGATGTTGAACCAATGACGACATTCAAGGACCTGTAAATTTTGCCTAAAGCTACAGTTTCCAAGAACCTTTCCACAATGTTATGTGAGGGCTTTCTCTACATGTGGCCTCATTACAGGAGGCAAAGGGAGTACGTAAAATGAATACCTGAATGTGAATATTCAGCCTCCCACAAGCCTCTTAAGATTCAGCAATGAACCCAAACGTTGGTTGGCAATTCCAGGTGCAACTCCTTATCAAGCAGTTTTTCCAAATCAAAGTTGATTTAGAAAAAGAAGAAAGAGCTGCAATGAATCAAGAAAGGTTCATCTAATTTGGCATTACTGACAATAGGACACAAACTACATAAAAATCTAGATTTTAGGAAGATAAGTTTGCTTAAATGAAGGAAAAAGGAGAAGGAATGCATAGAATCATATAAATTACTTGTGTCTTTATTCAAATATCAATGGCACAGGAACAGAACTCCCAGAAATACGCTATGATAATTAAATTCAGTGATCTTTGATAATTTTGCCAACTTCCAGTCATAGAGAAACCACGACTTTAAATAATTTATACCCTGTTTTGTGTTATAATCGTCTATTTTGTCAAGTTAGGAAGACAGAGTGTATTTTCAACAGTTTATTGGTGTGATATGGAACTTTTAATTATTTGGAGACATATGGTATGTGGTACTTCTGCCCCACACCCTAGAAACTTTGGGAGGGGGCCTGGCTCTTAAGCTGCATTCAGCACCTCTAAAGACAATAACGCCCAGGGTGGGAAAGGGATAAAGACGTATTTGTTTCCCTCTATGCAAGGAGGAGAATAAGCAGCCCCCAAAGCCAGTTCACTTCCCCATATGGTTTGATTTACTCTAATTTTCTCCCCCTGGGCTCCTTTCTGGGCCGAGTCCGGTGGGATCACAGATGTATCACTGTCTGGCTAGCCCACAGCTTCCGGCAGAACAGGGCGAGGGGAGGGTTTCCCTGGGAAATTCCGTTGTGAGATGCTATCTGAGTGAAAAATAGGCGGCCCCCAAGCTCCACCTTCATTAGCCAGAATAAAACCCAGGGATTTCTGCCTTCTGGAGTTTCAGACTGACAGGAAAAGAGGAAATCAAAGAGTCCCTGGAACTTTTCTAATAAGCTTTCTGGCAAGGAGCCAAACCCGGGAGTGAGCTGGAGAAAGCAAATTGCGTTGAACTGCAGTGGCGATGGGGAGACCCCAGCCAGGGCAGCTGACTTCAGCCCATCTACTGCTATCGCACATTCTCATGTCCCTTTATTCACCCATCCCTGAGGTACAAATATCATCCCCATTTTATAAGCAAGGACTCAGACTTAGAACACAACAGAGATTAAGCAACCACACTGCCCGCTCCCCTCCCCCACTATCTCTCCCCGTCCCACCTCCCCCTCTTTACAGACTAAGGCCTTCTATCTTCCTGCAAGTCTCACCTATAATTCCTCTTCCTCCTGGATGCCTGGGTTCCAGGTGCTCTGTGAAATATTCTCTAAGCACATCTTTGACCTTCTTACCCCTTATCAAAATTATAATTCAATGTTAATTTGTGACCATTTAATGAATATCGTCTAAGAATATAGGGACTGCCTCTTACGATCATAGTGCCAGTGCCATTCAGTCGGTGACACAAAAGTGCTGCATTTATGTCATCTGAATGAATCCATTTCTCCCTGTTGCCTTCCCTTGAAAAGAAAAAACAAAGCTTGCCATATAACTGGTATCAACAAGTTAAACTGCCTTAAAACAGCAGCTGCCACACGAGAAAATAAGGTGCCAATCGGCACTGACTGTAAGCATTATGGGTACACTATATTGGGCTGCCAATGGCGGCAGGGTTGAGGCAAGAGGGCCAAGGACAGACACAGAGAGGGACAGAGTCAGGGCTGAGCGTGCGGTTTGGTGATGGTAATTTTCTCATTTGGGACCCACCTCAACCAACAATCCAGGCAGGAGAGAGTAGCTGGTTAAGAGCTGGGTTGTTGAAAACCCAGCTCTGCCAGGAACTAGCAAGTTCTTAATCTTTGAGCATCTTTTTCCTTATCTGCAAAATAATAGTAACAGTGATAACACCTGCTTCTTGGGTTGTTACAAACAAATGCATGGTAGTGTGTAAGAATTGCCTAGGTGTGATGCCTGGCACACTGTCAGTGATCAGTAACTGGTGCTGAGAGAGAGAAAAGGTTTCCATCAGCTGAAGGCACTTGTTTTCAGCCTCTGCAGCCAGGCGTCAGTGCCCCGTTTTCTACTTTCCAACTGGGGTTTCCATTCAAGAGTCCCCAGGGAACGTGGAAGTGTAATCTTGGAAGATCGCGATCGCCCCTAATCCCCATTCAGTTCAAAGCTATTTCCAACAGATTCAGCAATCAAAAAGCCTAGATAAGGAAGAAACAACCAGTTGGAGGGGACTATGGCAGAGCCCAGAAAGCCCAGGGGTGGGAAAGGGTCGTTCCCGAGACCAGTGGCGGGAAGGTCTATTTCCCCATCTCAGCCCCTCTTTGGCAAACTCTTTAGCTCTTAAGAACCCAGAGTGCATTCTCAGGACCTGAAGCCCGAGGCCAGGAGTCACTGGATAGGTCTTCTATGTGTGCACCTCCCTCCCCAGCAGAGGGGAAGACGAGCCTGTGGGAGGCCTTTACTGCCTGGGGTTGAGTAGCTCCTAAAACTGGACTCACCTGTGACATGAGGGGGTCTCCCAAACCTCACCCAGACCCACATTTCCTCCTCCCTTGCTGAGGAGGATGCACAGGCAAAACAAAAAACTACACTGCACTGGGAGTCATGAAACTCACATCTCGTCCCAGCTTTTCTACTTTTTCTGCCTTTTCTTTATTTTTAACATGAGCATAGTACCCCAGGTGACCGCTAAGGACTGTCCCTGCGCTGGCAGTTTGAGATCTTCTGCACTGGGACCATAGACGTGAACCACAGCCTGCCTTGGGGGAGACGGCAAGGGAAGGGGAACCAGAAACCCTAAAAAAAAAACACCCTCTAATCTTAAGGGGTCCATTAGCACTCTCAAATTACAGGCACATATATATGTGTTTTCCTTTTCTTCTTCAAAAAACAGAGTTGCAGACAGTCTCACATTCTCAAACTTCTGCTCTAAACTGGCAACATTTAAAAAGTTTATTTGGGAACTTTGGCCAAGATTTGGGAACCCCAGCACCCTCCTGTTGTCTTGGTAAAAACAAGAGCGGATGCAGCCCTGTTTCCTAACGCTGATGTAACAAATTACCACGAATCTAACAGCAACACAAACGTATTACTTACAATTATGCACACCAAAAGACGTAAGTCTCTTAACTTAGTCACCAGACGAGAATCAACGTGTCTGCAAAGCTGGTTCTTTCTGGAGCACGAGAGAACAACTCGTTTCTCGCTGTTTCTTGCTTCTAGAAGCTGTTGGCTCTTGACCCTATCACCTCCAACCTCACTTCCACCCTCACGTAACCTTTCCCACTGACGCCAACGCACCTGCCTTCCACTTACAAAGACCCTTGTGACTACATTGGATCCACCTGGAAAGCCCAGGGTAGCCTCCTTGTCTCGGGATTTTTAACTTAATCACATCTACAAAATCTGTTTTACAATGTAAGGTAACAAATTTACAGGTTTCAGGAATCAAGATACGGGTAGGGATGGTGAATATTCAGCCTACCAGAGGCCTTTTGAATCGCTCTATCCTGTAGCCCAACAATTCCACTTGCAGAGTTTATCCTACAGACACAGACATGTGTAAAGAGGTAATGTCCACACAGCAGAGTTTGTAATATTTAAACTGGAAACAACCTGTTCTACTGATAATCAGTAGAAACGTAACTAAATGAGCTAGGAATATTTTTACATTATTCTAAAAAGATGCAGTATTCCAAAAATAAGTATATTCAAATGTACTAACATGAAAAATTCACGTTGCTAGGAGGAAAGCAACTTGAAGTAAAAGCTGTATAATGTGACTCCGTGTTGTGATACGTATCTGTAATTTCTGGAGGGCTATCAGCCTGGCCAACATGACAAAATGCCTCTCTACTAAAAATGCAAAAAGTATCTGGGTGCAGTGGCATGTGCCTATAAAGCCAGCTCCTAGGGAGGCTGAAGCAGGAGAATCACTTGAACCCGGGAGGCAGAGGTTGCAGTGACCCGAGATTGTGCCACTGTACTCCAGCCTGGGCCACAGAGGGAAACTGTGTCTCAAAAAAAAAAAAAAAAAAGCCAAAGTATCTTTTGGTCATTCTGAGGACTGGAAATGTTCCATATCTTCTCTGAATGGCAGGATGTATGCGTATATGAAAACCCACTGATCTTCACACCTAACATTTTGTACTATTCTGTGAAGTTCTGCCTCAATAAAAAAAACTGCATTCAAAAATATAGGATGTTTCCCCCTTTGGCCAAAAGCCAAGGGTTATTGATCTGTGCGTCCTTCGGAAATTCAGTGCAAACGTGGTGTGTGCCTCTTTCTGGGCAAGTGTTGACCCTTTTTGTCAGATTCTTAAAGGGATTTGGAGCTCCTAAAAAGTTAAAAATTACTAGCGAGGGCCTTCCTTAAAATAAAGACTACTTCTCCCTGGTTCTGTAGGGCTTTACCTAAAGGTCAGACCGCTCTGTCGGAGCAGGCTTTCTGGAAATGCAGGCCTCGAGAGAGGGCGGCACCACCGTATTTACTGGGCTGGCTGCAAACAAACTGCTACATTTTTTTCTATGGGGAGCAAAATGCAGATAATTATCACCTCTTGAGCGTTAGCGCAACTGTTTAAAAAGGCGTGGCTTTTCCCTGGCCCAGCGCCTCTGTGTGCAGCGAATCCCGAGGCGGGCGGCCGTGTCCTCGCCCTGGTGGGCGGAGCTCCGCCCAGCCCTGCGGGTCTTTGCACATCAGGCCGTCCCCCTTCGCGCTGGCTGGGCGGAGGTCCTAGGTAGCAGAGGGGCAGCTTGACCCCCCCGCCTCACCCGACAGGCCTGAAGAAAGCTTAACCCACGCTCTGGATTCCTCTGGGGTCCCTTATCCCGGCCCGACCCGCAAACCAGAATTTCCAGTGTGACTGTGTTGGCAGAGTTAATGTGCAGCCCAGGAGGCTGTGGCTGTGGCCGCTGTAGACTTGCCCAAGAGGGAAGGACACACTTAACATTTGTGCCCTATTCTCTGTGAAGAGTGCGCACAGGAACTTAGGCACGCCAGGTCCTTAGTCTGTCTGCTTGGAACGAGGCAGGTGGGAAGGATGCATCTCAGGGAGGGGAGGGAGTCGGCAAACTGAAACCCTAACCCCATATATAGAGTTTCTATGGATGGATACCAGCCCCCGTGCTACAAGAAATGTTTTGAAGCCAGGCTCAGCCAATCTGCAGCTGTGTGCTGCTTATCTTCTCTCTATGTTAGGATCCTCCTCTGTCATGTGGCATAACAGTGGTACCATCCCCAGTCTCCAGTTTAATTCTAAGCTGGCCCTCCTAGACCTCTGATTTTTTTTTTTTAAGACTGAGATATAATCCACTTACCATGAAGTTGATCCTTTTAAAGTGTATCATTCAGTGGTTTTTAGTATCTTCACAAAGTTGTGCGACCATTTCTACTAATTCCAGAACATTTTTATTCCCAAAACAAGGGTCCCCCTAGCAGTCACTCTCCATTCTCCGCTCCCCTCAGCCCCTGGGGACATTCATTTACTTTTTGCCTTTCTTGATTTTCCTTTTCCGGAGATTTCATAGAAACGGAATAATATATGTGGCCTTCTGTGTCTGGCGTCTTCCACTTAGCATCATGCTTTCAACGCTCATCCACGCCTCCCATGGTGCGTCTTGTACTTCATTGCTTTCTGTGGCTGCCATTGCATGGATGTGCCACATTTTGTTTATTCATTCATCAGTTGATAGATATTTGGGATGTTGCCATTTTTTGGCTATTATAAATAATGCTGCTATGAGACAACATTCATGTGCAAGTTTTTGTGTGGACATAGGTCTTCATTTGTGTGAGTGTATAGTAAGGATGGATAATTTTATCTTATACTATTCTCTCCCTCCCCATCATAAGGGCCTTCTTTCTGTCCCTCCAGCAAACCAAGCTCACTCTCACCTCAGAGGTTTTGGCCTAGCTGTCCCCTCTGTCTGGAAGGCTGCTCCCCCAGATTGTTAAGTACAGTTCACTCCTTATCAATCAGATCTCAGTTTAAGTATTGCCGCCTCAGTGAGGTCTTCCCAGACCATTTTATTCATTCTCTGACCCTTACCATATTTTACTTTCTCTATATCCATTATTACATTCTAATCTGTTTTCTAATTTACTTATTTGTGGCATAACTACCCCTTCTATTAATAGAACTAAGCTCCATAAAGCCAAGTATTTTGTCTATTATGACATTAGCTATCACTGGCTGCTGGAACAGTGCATGGCACACAGTAAGCACTTACTCAACATTAACTGTTACTCATACTTCACAGCACATTTAGGAAGTAGGTACCATTATTATGCACATGTTACAAATGAAGAAACTGAGACTCAAAAGAGTTAAGTGACTTGGCCAAAATTATGCAACTGGGAAGTATATAGCCTGGGTTTGGTGCCAGGACTGTCTGGTTCCAAAGCCGGTGCTGCCTGTAGGGTGCTGTACTGCTTCCTTCGGCTCCTTCTTCCTGACCTATCTAGCCTCACAAATTGGCAATTCCAAACAGGACTCCTCTGGGCTTAGGAGACAGGGAGACGAAACAGAAGTGTGGATGTTGTCCAATCTGGCAGCACCACGAGGCCTGGCCCTGGACCGGGTCAGGGTCAGGGAGGAGGATAGGAGCACTCAGCTCCTGGGAGCTTTGGCTGGAAAACAGGCCTCCCCAGAGCTGCCAGTCAAGGCCTGGCCTCCCTCCAGCAGGTCCCTGTGAGCCCTGGCAAGCAGCAGGCATTCTCAAACAGCAGGCCTCCGGTGCCGTGGATACTCAGGTGGACTTCCTTTTATGCAAAACTCCAACAGGCATACCAATAACTGACTTCATGCCTGGTGCTGTTCTAAATACTTCTCATGTATTAACTCACTGGATCCCCAAATTAGCATCATGAGGTATGTATCATATTACCTCATGTAACTGATGAGGAGATTGAGGCCTCGGATGGTTAAGCAAACTGCTCAAGGTCACAAGGCTAAAGAATGGTGGAGGCGGGGTGTAAACTCCGGTTATCTGACTTGAGCCTCCTCCTTTTACTTGCCACTCTACCCTGCATCTCAGTAATGGATTTGTGAATAAGTCTTCATTTACGAAAGTATTCACCACTGGATAGCTGTGTGACCTAAACTCTAAATCCAAAGCTCTCTGGCCTTTAATTGCCTTATGTGCATTAATTGACAAGAATCAGCTTATCTACCATGAGCATTCTTTAGAAAAAGATGCTAATATATATTACGGCTCTGGGCAGGGTTAAGCTAAATTAAGTGGAACTCTTTGCAACAGGATTTATCAGTGCCTTTAATATGCTAATGCCCAATGGGTCTCTTCAAGAGAGGGGTTGAGGATGTAGCATTTCCCAAACTTTATTGACACAGAACAATGTGGAATAGTATTCCATGGAACATAGTTGGCAAACACTCATTTTAAAAGCTTATTTGGGCTAGGCACAGTGGCTAATGGCTGCAATCTCAGCACTTTGAGAAACTGAGGCAGGAGGATCACTTATGCCCAGGAGTTCAACACTAAACCTGGATAACATAGCAAGACCCTGTCTCTTAAAAAATTAACTTAAAAAAAATTAGCCAGGTGTAGTGGCACTCACCTATAGTCCCAGCTACTTAGGAGGATGAGGCAGAAAGACCACTGGAGCCCAGGAGTTAGAGGCTGTAGTGAGCTATGATTGCCCCACTATTCTACAGCCTGGGCAATATAGCAAGACCCAGTCTAAATATTAAAAAAAAAAAAAAAAAAAAAAAAAAAAAAGCTTGTTTGGAAAAAAAAGATTATTTATTCTGAGATCAGACAGAATTCTCTTCTCTTTCCCTAAAAGTTCTTCAAGCCTGCGGGGACTTTTGATTAGCATGGAGATGAAGAAAGGAAGTGGAACACATTTGCTGAGCACCTACTATATGCCAACTCTGTGATTATAACTTAGATTGTTTTTCATGATGCTGAAAACTGCCCTTTGAAGCAGGTTTTATTTGAAGAAGGTAGGATAATGTTGCAGATGAAAATGTAGCCTTTGGAGTCTGATAAGCATGAGTTTGCATCTTAGCTATGCCACTTGATAGCTGTGTGAACTTGGGCAAGTCGCTTAACTGTTCTATGCTTCAGTTTCCTGCTTGCCAAAACGGATAATACAATGCCTACCTGATATGGTTATCATGTGGCTTTGCTGATACAATGCATGAGAGGCACTTATATAGACTCTGCACATAGCAGGGTTATCATTATCCTCTTCATTATTCGTGTTTTTTGTTTGTTCGTTTGTTGGTTGGTTGGTTGGTTGGTTTTGAGATGGAGTCTCTGTCATCCAGGCTGGAGTGCAATGGCTCAATCTCAGCTCACTGCAACCTCCGCCTCCTGGGTTCAAATAGTTCTCCCACCTCAGCCTCCTGAGTAGCTGGGATTACAGGCGCCTACCACAACACCCAGCTAATTTTTTGTATTTTTAGTAGAGACGGGGTTTCACCATGTTGATCAGGCTGGTCCTGATCTCCTGACTTCATGATCTGCCCGCCTCAGCCTCCCAAAGTACTGAGATTACAGATGTGAGCCATTGCTCCTGGTCACATTATTTGTATTTTCCAGATCATAGAGCAGAGACCCAGAAAGGATAGTAACTTGCCTAAGGCCACATAGCTACTGTGTGTGGATGAACTGAGACCCATACACAACTCCAAACCTGCTCTTTCTCTCCAGGATCCCTGAAGGAGGCTAAGCCAATTTCATCTGAACTTGCAAATAAAACCTCTCGTTCTCTCCACACCTCACACCCCATGCCACCTGGGAGTAAGTGGGAATTTCCTTTGGAACTCAGACCCTACCACCCATGCATAAGCATTCAGACCTGCCTGGCAACAGCATGCCCATGACCCCAGGCCCTGACAAATGGGCCTGCAGAACTGAGAAGGTCCTGAACCTCTGGACATCCCTTTATGAGCCTCTCTGTACAGAGAGCATTCCATAAAAGCCATGGCCAGTGCACATGCTACATGCATAGGAAGCCACATGGTCCCTGCTGTTGACCTGGGATCTTCCAAGTCCTAGCACAGGGGGGATGCCTCCATCCCGTGGTCACAGGGGAGGGTCAGCAGGGAGACAACATTCCTCATTTTCATTGTGCTTTTTGGGAAAACAGGCCCAGGTGGGAAAGAACGGCCGCAGGTCCCAGTGTGTTCGCGACAGAATAGGGACTGGAACTGACATCTCCTGTCTATTTTTACATCAGCCTGTCAAACAGCAAAGTCAGATATTTTTTTTTAAACTGAAAGGGAAAACAGAGCCTAAGTTTGCTGTTCATGTTCAACCTGACTTTAGAATCAACCTTCCCTCCGGCCACACTCAGAGCTCACTGTGTTCCTACCCAGGCTGTTCCCGTATACTGAATGCTGTAGGTCCCCATAGGCCCAGGGGATGAGCAGAACTACAGGCCCCCTTGATCCTCCACCACCAGGTTTCTGCCCTTACAGTTGCCAGTAAGAAGCAAACGGTAGGAAACAAGGAAGACAGAGTGAATCCCAGCCTAGCTACTTACTCTCTGTGTGAACCTGAGCGAGTCACTTGACCTCACAAAGTCTCACTGCCATCAGCTGTAAATTTGGGGTAACTTTATGGAGTTACCATGAATTTCCTGTGCCATGAAGTTATCCTAACATGGGATTGCTGTAAGGATTAGAGGCAATACGCGCAAAGAACCTGCGACATGGAAGTGGTACAAGTAATAGTTAATATTGCGTTAACTATAGCTGGTTTTTGACAAGATCTGAAGTTCTAATACATAACTTAAGTGCATTAGGCTCTCTGCACACCCACATCAAGGCCAAGCAATGCTGCACTTCCACATGCGTGCGTTGGAGTGAGCCCTGCCCTCATTCCACATTCTTCCACCTGTAGGCAGAATTAGTCTGCTGGGTTTCATTATGGCTCGACTATTTAATAGCAGACAAGTTTCTCAACCTCCCTGAAACTCAGTTTTGTCATCTCTAAAATGGGAATAATAGCAGTCTCTAATTCTTTGGCTTGTTTTGAGGATTGAATGGAATAAGACCTGTGAAAACCTTAGTGCACTGGCTCACCTTTAAAAACTGGCCAAAAACTATTAACTCATGATTGGTTCTAAGGTCTGTCCTTTCTGCTCAGAAAGAAAGTAAAGAGAAAGGCTGGGCGCAGTGGCTCATGCCTGTAATCCCAGCACTTTGGGAGGCCAAGGTGGGCAGATCATTTGAAGTCAGGAGTTTGAGACCAGCCTGGCCAACATGGTGAAACCCCATCTATACTAAAAATATAAAAATTAGCTGGGCATGGTGGCACACACCTGTAATCCCATCTACTTGGGAGGCTAAAGTGAGAGAATCACTTGAGCCTGGTGAGTGTGGAGGTTGCAGTGAGATGCGATCATGCCACTGCACTCTAGCCTGGTTGATACAGTGAGACCCTGTCTCAAAAAAAAAAAAAAAAAAAAAAAAAAAAAAAAAAAGAAAGAGAGAGAGAGATAAAAGTGCTGGGTTGGGGGCCAGGTGCAATGGCTCATGCCTGTAATCCCAGCACTTTGGGAGGCAGAGGCAGGCGGATCACCTGAGGTCAGGAGTTAGATACCAGCCTGGCCAACTTGGAGAAACGCCATCTCTACTAAAAATACAAAAGTAGGCTTGGAGTGGTGGTGGGAGCCTATAATCCCAGCTACTTGGGAGGCTAAGGCAGGAGAATCACTTGAACCCAGGAGGCGGAGGTTGCAGTGAGCCAAGATTGCACCACTGCACTCCAGCCTGGGTAACAAGAGCAAAACTCTGTCCACCCCCCGCCAAAAAAAAGTACTGGGTTGGGATTCCAGTGACTTTGAGTCAAGTGCTGATTCTGCCACAAATTAGCTGAGTGATGTTAGACACGACCTTGCTCCCTCTCTATATTTCAGTTTCCTCAGCAACTTCAAACCCAAGGGGCTGGATTAGGCAAACCCTTTCTGACTCTGGAGAAGGGCTGATGAGAAGGTTATATAGCTGCCCCCGGAAGGGCTGATGAGGTTATATAACTGTGTCTGGATGGCCCCAGTCTTCCCACACAGAGGAGGGTCAGGAAAGGGACTAATCCTCAAACCAGTGGCCTCATCAAACCAGTGCCTTAGTTCAGGGAGCCGTTATTGAAATGCACAATCCCAGCTTGAAATTCTCTATCACTGTGTGTGACCTTAGGAAAGTCACTTCACCCCTCTGAGCCCCAGTTCTTTCATCTGTAAGATGGGATTTAAAGTGGTACCAGAGTAAGGAATTGTAACAGCACATGAGGTGATGTCTGCTAAGTGCTTAGCACACAGAGCTCGGTAGAGTGTTGGTTTAGTAATCATTATTGATGCCAGTGGACCCCACTGTTGGGAATGGTGCTTTTCTTAGAACCAGAGCAAGTACACACGTGTCCATTCCCAGTCTTATTTCTGATGTCGGCAAAGCTCTTTATGAGGACAGAAGCCATTCCAGGGACACACCTGAAAAGGGGTGGACCTTTGCATGCTGACCATCCAGATTCCATGACTCCCCGTCAGCCTGAAGGAGGTGACAACCATCTGTCTTTCCCCACCCTGCCTGGAAGACCAGCTGGGCAAGGCTGGGAAGGACTTCAGACTATATCTTACCCAGTCCTCTTACCCAGCTAGGATGTAAGAAGATGAGGTGAGCTATCCAGGTCTCACTAGACCTAGGACTGCACGGCAGTATGTGCAGTATTGAAAAGAGTATTTGGGTTTGATTTTTCGCTTCTCAAGTTAAGACTAAGAGTCCTCACAGGACTTTAGTTTCTTCATCTGGAAAATAGGTGTAATAACAGAGTCTCTTCCCAGGGTTGTTGCAAAGATTAAGTGAAGATTAAACATAACATGAGCCACAAATGTAATGTCTCTCCTCTCTACTCCTGCTCTAATAATCTTTGACCATAGCACACTGGAAACACACAATGTACTGATTTGTGGAGTTCCTGTTGTAAAGCTGTATAGAGCAGCAGAGTTGGTCTGGGGTGCTATTGAGCTGAACCCCTATTAACCTCAATAGGGGGAGGTACCAGGTTCAAGGACCGAAGAACAGACCCAGAGCCAAATGAGAGGTGGGGTTTGATTGGGGGCTTATATACAGGGAAGCAATAAAAATTGGTGACTTACATACAGTGGCGAGCTGGACAGGAAAACCCACCCACTGACGACAGGCTAGGATAGGTAAGGGCACTACATCATCCTAACCAACAGAAAAGGCCCAGTGGCGACAGGCTGGACATGATATCCTCGTTACCTACAGTCCAGCAGCAGCAGGCTGGACAAGATGACCCAGTGGTGAAGGGCTGGACACGAAAACCACAACCCCTTGCAAACTGCATGCAGTTTATATCGCATTTTCACTTAACACCGCCCCTTAACAACCTCCACCTGGCAACCTTCATCCATCTCAAAACTCAGGGCTTCAGTCTTCTGTACAGTCCATATTCCATGGGACAGGCCGGGAGCTCAGATGTTCCTCATAGACAAGGAACGAATCTCCAGGTTGGCCACTCCCAGATTCCCCAGCTTGGAACACATATTCAGGTGTGTCTGCCGTACAGGGCCATTGTAAGTGTATGCTTAAGTTATTGTGCCAGGTGCATTTACCCTACAGGTGCCAGTCTGAAAACCTGCTTGGGGTCCTGACTCCCTCTCTGTTGCTCTGTGACCTTCCGCTGGTCACTTTTCCTCTCTGGCACTCAGATATTTATTCTATGAACAGTAACGCCCAATAGAAACATAACATGAGCCACATACGTAATTTTAAATAGTTTAGTAGCCACTTTATAAAGAGTGAAAAGAGTAGGAAAAAATAATTTAGTAATTTTTTTTTTTTTTGAGACAGACTCTTGCTATATTGCCAGGCTAGAGCACAGTGGCATGATCTTGGCTTACTGCAACCTCCACCTCCCAGGTTCAAGTGATTTTCCCGCCTCAGCATCCCAAGTAGCTGGGACTTCAGGCGCCATCCACCATGCCTAGCTAATTTTTTGTATTTTTAGTAGACATGGGGTATCATCATGTTGACCAGGATGGTCTCAATCTCTTGACCTCATCATCCGCCTGCCTCGGCCTCCCAAAGTGCTGGGATTATAGACATGAGCCACCGTGCCTTGCCTTAATAATGTTTTTACCTAGCCCAATACATCCAAAATATTATCATTTCAATATGTGATCAATATTTAAACATCATTAATGAGATTTTCCTTTTCTAAGTTTTTGAAATCTGAGTGGTTCTCAACCCAGCGTGGCTTTGGCAATTGTCTGGGGGTGTTTTTGGTTGTCAAAACTGGGGTGCGGGTCGGGGCGTAGGGGTGTGTGCTCTGCTGGCACCTGGAGGGTAGAGGCCGGGGTGCTGCTAAACATTCTACAAGCCCAGGACAGCCCCGCAACAAAGAACAATCTAGTCCAAAATGCTAACTCAGCCGGCTTTTTCTTCTACGGCACATTGCGATTCAGCTGAGCGGCTCATCAAGTTCTCAACAGCCACGTGCAGCTAGTAGCTACTGTATTGGACAGCACAACTCTGTAACCTAAAACCTGTGGAAATGCACTTGGAACAGTCACGTGTTTTAAAACTTGGTTTTTGGTGAATTGGGTTTTTTACTCATCCCAGAATAACTGACCAAAAGAGTTGTGGCGGGATCACCAGTCACTGGCTGGCTAAGGGCAGAATCCATCTGTCCCTAGCTGGTTAGACCCTTCTAAAACCAACCGCCCTCCCCAGGGAGACGGAGCCTGGAACAGACAGTGAACCCTGTTGTTCTTTTCTGGGGAGACAATGCTGCAGGCCCTGCTACCTGCCTGACAGGGCCATTGTGGCTCGAGGAGAAAAGGGCTTTGTCAGGACAGTGGCCGAGAAGCCTGCAGTTCAATGGCATCCTTTATGTCCGCACTGGTGAGATGCTCTGATGCCAGCCCTGTTGAGGCCCAGCCCCCTTCTAGAACAGATGGGGAGCCTGAGGCCCAGGGAGGGTGTGGACGTCCCTGCAGCGGATCTCAGCCTCCTTCACCTCGTGCCACTGCCCTAAAACAGGAGATTCCCCTGACTCTGAAAAGGCCTGTCTCAAAGCACAGAATAAGTTCAATATTGCCCTTAACCCCTGACAAGGAGGCTCTGCCCTGCCCCTACAATTTAGAGTTTCCACAAATCACAAACACATACAAAAATAAATGTTTTAAAGAACATATCTGTGCATCTGTCTCTCAGGATCTGGGCTCAGCTCAAGCAATACAATCTGAAACATCCTCTCTTGTGATTTAAAAAGTCAGGTTGCTAAGAGGAGCCACTATTTAAAGTGTTCTCAACAGCCATGCGTGTACGCCCACACGTGCACAATGTAACCAAGCGAGGTGACAGATGTATTAATTAGCTTAATTGTTGTATCATTTCACAACATACACCATATCAAATCATTACGCTCAACATCTTAAATACATACAATTTTCATTTGTCAGTCATACTTCAATAAAGCGAGGAAGAAAAAAGTTCGGGTCAGAGGGAAATACTCCGTATCTCTCACCCTATGTCCTTGGAAAAAAAGCAAGCAAGTTTGAAAGGAGTGAGGGTTTGAGAGCTGTGCCACGCTGGGCTCCCTGCTGCCCCTGTTTTATAGCACAAGGAGGGGCCGAACAGCAGAAATGCTTAGGGAAGAGAAAGAGAAGTTGAATTCTCTTGTCAAATTCTTCCTTGCAGATAGCATGGATGCATATATTTTTTTAAATCATGAAGTACTACTTCTGAATAAGGCCAGTCCTCTAGTATCTTGCTCCTCTGTGCTCAAGTTCATATGGGTCTTAGAGGTTTCACCTCTACTTGAACGGTGGTATGACACACTTCCAAAGTTAGCGGCTGGCCTGGGCGCACTCGCCAGCAGACTTACATTGTTCTGTTGGCAACAGCTGTGACTTCCGTCAACCACAGAAAAGAAAATCAAGCTTTTAAGGAATTAAAGTTAGTTTTATTCAGAAGTCTTACTGAGGGCCTGTAATCTCAGCACTTTGGGGGGCTGAGGCAGGTGGATCGCCTGAGGTCAGGAGTTCGACACCAGCCTGGCCAACATGATGAAACCCCATCTCTACTAAAAATACAAAAATTAGCCGGGCATGGTGGTGGGCACCTGTAATCCCAGCTACTCAGGAGCCTGAGGCAGGAGAATCGCTTGAACCTGGTCTGAGGTGGTGGCTGCAGTGAGCCGAGATCTAGCCACTACGCTCCAGCCTGGGCAATAAAGCAAGACGCTGTCTTTAAAAAAAAAAAAAAAAAAAAAAAAAAAAAAAAAAAAATCTTCCTGAGTACTAGAGAGCGAAGACAAAAGTCTGGGGGAGTCTTTTAGAAAGGTTCTATCCCACTGCTCTAAAACAGTGTTTCAGCTCATAGCTTATTTGCAGGTAGCGGAGGTACAGTGTGTGCTCAAACGTATCAAACTTGCTTAGAAGTTACAGTAAAGCAGAATCACATCAAAGTCTGGATACAAGAGTACATCAGGTCATAGACGGCAGAGGCATAGTCACTAACCTTGTCAAACGTTGTCCTGTGTGTAGGAATAGGCAAGGTCTAGGGTCATTTATCTTTCAAGAAATGTAGTTTCTGGAGAGAGATCCAAGATGGCTGATCACTAGCAGCTCGGGATTGTAGCTCCCAGTAAAAGCGCAAAGAAGGAGAGGACGCCACACCTTCACATGAATTCTTGTTGCTCACGCACCAGGAGATTCCCAGCGGAGGAGCCCCACGGGTCGCCAGCGCGACTCTTGTGACCGGCGAGGCGGTTTTGCCGGCGCCTCGGAGCGTCGGTTCTTGGTGCAGAGTCAGAAAAGCACCATCAATCTTAACGCCGCTGATTGAGTCGGCGCAGTGGGTTGCTCAGATTTCGGCGCTGAGAATCAGTAAGTTGGACGTCCACTCAGAAACCCAATTACAAAGACGGTAAATACAAAGACCACAGATGGATAAATGTACAAGGAAGGGAAGAAAACAGCCAAAAAAGGCTGAGAATACCCAAGATCAGAACGCCTCTCCCTCAGCAGGGGATCACAGTTCCTCATCAGCAACGAAACAAGGCTTGATGGAGAACGAGTGTGTTCCAATTACAGAAGCAGGCTTCAAAATGTGGATAATGAGAAACTTCTGTGAATTAAAAGAACTTGTTCTAACACAATCTAAAGAAACTAAGAACTTTGAAAAAAGGTTTGACGAAATGTCAACAAGAATACAAAATTTAGAGAGGAAAATAAGTGATGGAGCTGAAAAACACAATACGAGAACTACGTGAAGTATGCACAAGTTTTAATAGCCGAATTGATCAAGCAGAAGAAAGGATATCAGAGGTCGAAGACCAACTCAATGAAATAAAACTAGAAGACAAGATTAGAGAAAAAAGGATAAAAAGGAACGAGAAAAGTCTCCAAGAAATATGGGACTATGTGAAAAGACCTAATTTATGCTTGATAGGTGTACCTGAATATGACGAAGAGAAAGAATCCAAGCTGGAAAATACGCTTCAGGATATTATTCAGGAAAATTTTCCCAACTTAGTAAGGCAGGATAATATTCAACTCCAGGTAATACAGAGAACACCACAAAGATATTCCTCAAGAAGAGCAACTCCAAGGCACATAATCGTCAGATTCACCAGGGTTGAAATGAAGGAGAAAATACTAAGGGCAGCCAGAGAGAAAGGTCAGGTTACCCACAAAGGGAAGCCTATCAGACTTACAGCAGATCTCTCAGCAGAAACCCTACAAGCCAGAAGAGAGTGGGGGCCAATATTCAACATCCTTAAAGAAAAGAACTTTCAACCCAGAATTTCACATCCAGCCAAACTAAGCTTCACAAGTGAAGGAAAAATAAAGTTTTTTGTGAATAAGCAAGCACTCAGAGATTTCATCACCACCAGGCCTGCTTTACAAGAGCTTCTGAAAGAACCACTACACATAGAAAGGAACAAACAGTATCAGCCTTTCTAAAAAAATTATCAAAAAGAGCATCAATATAATGAAGAATTTACATCAACTAATGGGCAAAATAGCCAGCTAATATTAAATAGCAGTATTAAACTCACATATATCATTATTAAATCTAAATTTAAATTGACTAAATTCCCCAATTCAAAGACAGACAGGCAATTTGGACAAAAAACTAAAACCCATTGGTATGCTGCATCCAGACCCATCTCACATTCAAGGATACACAAAGACTCAAAACAAGGGATGGAGAAAGATTTACCAACCAAACAGAGAGCAAAAATAAATAAATAAAAAGCAGAAGTTACAATTTTTGCCTCTGATAAAATAGTATTTAAAGCAACCAAGATCAAAAGAAGCAAAGAAGGATATTATATAATGATAAAAGAATCAACGCAACAACAATACAGGAATACCCAGACATACAAGACTTATAAAGAGACTTAGACTCCCACATAATAATAGTGGGAGACTTCAACATTAATATTAGACAGATCAATGCGACAGAAAATTAACAACGATATCCAGGACTTGAACTCAGATCTAGAACAAGTAAACGTAATTAACATTTATAGAACTCTCCACTTTACACAAAATATACACTCTTATCAGTACCACATCATATCAACTTAGAAGTTTAAATGAGGCCGGGCGCGGTGGCTCAAGCCTGTAGTCCCAGCACTTTGGGAGGCCGAGGCAGGTGGATCACGAGGTCAAGAGATCGAGACCATCCTGGTCAACATGGTGAAACCCCGTCTCTACTAAACATGCAAAAAATCAGCTGGGCATGGTGGCACGTGCCTGTAATCCCAGCTACTCAGGAGGCTGAGGCAGGAGAATTGCCTGAACCCAGGAGGCGGAGGTTGCGGTGAGCCGAGATCGCACCATTGCACTCCAGCCTGGGTAACAAGAGTGAAACTCCGTCTCAAAAAAAAAAAGGAAGTTTAAACGAAATGTTGGTTGGCTCCTTGTTTGTTATTTTCTTCCCTCATTTTCTTTCATGTCTCCATTATTAAGGACAATTATAGGCATACCCATATTTAGACTGCATTCTAGCCCGGGCAACAAAGCAATACCTCCATTCTCTCTCCCTCTTTCTCTTTCTCTTTCTTCCTCTTCTTTATTCTTTTTCTTATTATTCTTTTTTTCTTTTTTTTTAAAAAAAAGAAAGAAATGTAGTTTCACAGGCAAGAGATGTGAGGGTCTTGTGCTCTATCCTGTTTTGTTTTCAAAGCATTTTTTTCAGAGACCTGAACCTCATTACAGAATCAGGGGCCTGGGAAATTATGCGGCAAGTGAAATGAGCAAATGTGGCTTCTTACATTTGCTGTGTCTCACATTTCCCTTTCTCTTTAACCTCTCCCCTCCCCAACCCAATCACAACCCCTGGGAGAAGGGGCTGTTGCATCTGACAGACAAAGAAATTGATCCTTATGCAGAGTAAGCAACTTGTTTAAAGTCACCCACCAAGTTAGGGGAAGCCCCGTGCTGGGAGAATCATCCTTGGAGGCCCAGCTAGAAGTCCACAAATAGACAATGGAGGGTGGTCACCAGGAGGACTGGCTTGGGGGCGGGAGCCCCTCTGTTTACACCTGGCATCCTCATTCATTAGCTGTGCAGCCTTGGGAGCCAGTGTCTTGAATTATTTAAAGTGCAATTTTTTTATTGCAATACAAGATATTAACATTAAGGGAAGCTGGTGACAGGTATACGGGAACTCTCTATAGTATTTTTCTAACTCTTCTGTAAGTCTAAAATTATCTCTTGATAAAATTTCAAGAAATACAGTTTCCTCTCATCTGTAGCATGCAAAGAGTAAGAACGTCTGTCTCCGAGGAGGCTTCAATGAGACAGTGCCTAGAAAGGGTTAGCACAGTGTCTGCCTCATGCTGACAACTCCATACATGACAATTCTTAAAAGCTGGCTGGGTGTGGTGGCTCACACCTGTAATCCCAGCACTTTGGGAGGCCAGGGTGGGTGGATCGGAAGGTCAGGAGGTCCAGACCAGCCTGGTCAACATGATGAAACCCGGTCTCTACTAAAACTACGAAAAAAATTAGTTGGGCATGGTGACCTGATCCTGTAATCCCAGCTACTCGGGAGGCTGAGGCAGGAGAATTGCTTGAACCTGGGAGGCGGAGGTTGTAGTGAGCCGAGATGGCGCCATCGTACCCCAGCTCTGGGCCACTGAGCAGGACTTGCAGCATCTGATTTTGGGCTGGGGAGACTGCCTCCTCCAGCAAGCCGTTGACCCTCACTGGCAGAACCCATTGCTGCTTTCTTAGTAGCCTTGCACCCCACACTGCCCAGGAGCAGTTTATTTCGGTCTAAAATGCCAGGCAGCTTAATGTGGCCACTACTGCACAAGGTTGATGCTGGCTTTTCCACTTCCCAGCTGAGGTCCCCAGCAAGTTACTTGAGTACTTTGTGCCTCAGTTTCCTTTCTGTAAATAATAAAAATCTGTACATTAAAGGCAGTCATGAAGATTAAATGAACTGGAATTTTTCAGCACTTAGAATTCTGCCTGGCCTACAGCAAACTCTGCGTCAGTGTGTTTATGGTCCAGGTCAGTGTTTTTCTAACTTGTTTTTTACTGTTACCCATAGTAACAAATACGTTACTCTGTGTGTGTGTGTGTGTGTGTGTGTGTGTGTGTGTGTGTGTGTAAGTAATTCTAAAGTGGTAATTTCAAAACCATTGCTAAGAGTTTATCACATTTTGTTTCCCTCCATTAAAATATAAGGTACTTGGGGGACAGGGAATGGTCTGACTCATTTTGGACCCCAATCAATGCATTTCATTCTTTCACTTAATTTACCAAGCTCCTATTCATTAGACATAAATATATACTGAGCACTAGGCACTCGCTAGGTACCTGTTAGACCTACTAGTGCCCAGCACAGATCAGATCTAGGTTGAATCAATGAATGGGTAAGGCACGGAAAGGAGGTCAGAGGGCAGAAGGAAGGGAAGGTAGGAGAGCGGAATGAGAGGAGGGAGGAAAGGTGGAGGGGAGGAGGGAGAGGGGGAGGAGGGAGAGGGGGAGGAGGGAGAGGGGGAGGAGGGAGAGGCGGAGGAGGGAGAGGGGGAGGAGGGAGAGGCGGAGGAGGGAGAGGGGGAGGAGGGAGAGGCGGAGGAGGGAGAAGGGGAGGAGGGAGAGGGGGAGGAGGGAGAGGCGGAGGAGGGAGAGGGGGAGGAGGGAGGGGGGAGGAGGGAGAGGGGGAGGAGGGAGAGGGGGAGGAGGGAGAGGGGGAGGAGGGAGAGGGCGAGGAGGGAGAGGGGACGGTGGGAGGGCCAGAAGAATGGAAAAGAAGGAACCCAGGTTCCCAACCGGCAGCAGTACCTCCTTCCAACCCCCAAGTTGCCACATCCACCTCGGCAGGAAAGTTGCCCCTTCTCCAGCCATCCAGGGCCTCAGTATTCTTTCACTGGGGATGGAACTGGGTGCCGATTCAGGCATCGGAGGGGCGGTGCCGGGAAACCCGCCCCCTCGCCTCTGGCCCCTGGCACGGGGCGGGGACTCCAGGGCTGGGAGCCTGGCAGCGTCCTCACCCCGGAAAGGCATGCGCCCCTCTGCGGGCGGCCCGAGCGCGGGGACCCCTCCCCCCGGAGTTGCCCAAGACACTGGGTGACTCCTCCCCGGGGACCCTCCCCCTCTAGGACGCGTCACTCTCCCCACTCCTGGGTCCGGACCCCTGAGGCTTCTCGCGTGCGAGCCACGCCGGGGACAAGTCGCGGCCACCTGCTCCGGAGCCGGGGATTCCGGGCGCCGTCCGCCCGCGCGTCGGTCCGTGTGCCCCGAGCCCCATGGAGCTGCGGGTCAGCAACGCCAGCTGTGAGAACGGTGCGTGCGCGGCAGGGCTGGGGACCAGGCGGGCTCCGTGCTTCGAGCCCTCCGTTCCTTGCCACCACCCCTCTCCCTCTCATCCTCCCAGGGGGCCCGAGGCGGGGGAGGGGCAGGGCCAGCACGAGGTGGCTCTCCCTGCCAGCTTTGAAGATCAGGGTTCTGGCTGAGACTTCACCTTCATCTTTGCATCTTCCCTGACAGGAGTCAGGGAAGGAAAGGATGTCCCTTGGGCTGAGATGGGGGTTTGGGGTGGGGGGCAGGCATTTGGACGAAAGCAGACACTCTGAGAGGTGGGGTCGGGGTTGGGGGATTCTGTGTTTTTAATGTATAGTTGCTTCAGGTTTTGGTACCTGCGCGGTTTGGGCTTTCTCTCTGGGTCGATGCGAGGACCACCGAAGGATGGTCTTGCTTTGGGAAAGAAAGGGAAAGAACTCCAGGAAGGGGTCAAGAAAGACCCTTGGCTTCCTATTGCATTCCGACCACAAAGCAGGTAGTGGACTAGGCCCTCTAACCTGCATTATCTCACTGAATCCTTAAAACAACCCCAGAAAGAAATGATAAGTATTATTACTTTACTATCTTGTTATCCCCATTCTAAAGATACAGAACCTGATGCTCTGGATGGCTAATAAGTTGCTCCAGGTAATACCCTGAGGAAATGGAATACAGATCCAGGGCTGGCAGATACTAAACCCTCCACTCCTTCCTTGGTGGAGCTCCACTTTCCTACCTTGTCTTGGAATCGCAGGCTGCGGGATGTCCCTGTTTCTCTAACTTCTTCCCTTCTGCAGTGAAGCTTTCAAAACCAGCCTGTTGGGTGTGTGACTTTGGTTTCCTCAACAAGGCAGGCCACTTTCAGGCTCACCTTTTCTCCTAGGGCAGAATGTGGTTCCCTGGTCCTAGCATGTTCTGGAAGAGATGACAGGGATCATCTGGCCCATGCTCAGAACTGGGTTTACTTTGGCCATCAGCCCTCTCTCTTTTTTGCTTTTCACTGCAGTGGGAGAACTTAACTCAACGGAGGGTGCTGAACCCTTGGGCGCTGCAGGCTTTACTGTGACAGCCAAGTCCATCCACAGAGGGTTCTTTGGCTCCACCTGCTCCAAGTGCACCTTCAGGGATCAGGGGAAGGGCATGGGGATGAGCTTGGTCTTCCTCTCAGGAGTCACCTCCCCTAGCCCACGTCCTCCCAGGCTCTGGCTCATTTCCTGGGCTCAGGGAACTCCCCAGATTCAGCTCTTGGGCAAGGAAGCCTGAGCTGGAGAAACAGGAATGAGCAGTGCAGAACAAGTCTGATTAGGGACTGAAATGCCTCCTGTCTCATCTTCCCTTAATTGTGACATGGGTTTTGAAAAGCGATATCTCACACTGCAAAAGACACCTGGATGTGCCCTAGTGGGTTCCGGGTGCAGATCTTCCACTAGATGTTGGTGTGACTTAAGCAAGCCCTTCCTCTTCTCAGGGCCTCAGTATCCCCAGCTGAAAATAATTTAGACTGCTTTCTAAGGGCTCTTCAAGCTCTGTTATTCATGGGTCTGTGTCATGGAAGAAAGGTCAACATTGCCCTTCATCTGTTCCACCAAATTGCCACTCTGCTCTGCAGATGTTCCAGAGCCAGAGCTGCTTGACCTTGGACTTTGGGGCCCTTCCAGGCACTGGCTGGGAGTTCCAGCTTGGTGGGAGAAATACTTGGCTGAGGCTTACATCCTTGGCACAGGGGCCTTGGAGACACACAGCTTGAAAAAGGCCTTTTACCTCCAGAGGTTACAAACTCAAATGCCTACAAAGGCCAAGCACATGCCTGAAATGACTGAAAGGAGCCAGATGAGACTCTTGGGGAACTGTAGAGAGTATGTCCTGTTTTAGGGGGCAACACTGCCCAGCTGCAGCCGGCTGTTCCCTTAAAAGAGGGCCCAATATGGTAAGCAGATCTGATTTCTCTGTGTAGCCCCACATCTGAATTTTCATGGAAAATCTCCAAATTTCTATTTCTATTTTAAAATACTTCTTAGGGCCAGGCACAATGGCTCACATCTGTAATCCCAGTGCTTTGGGAGGCTGAGGCAGGAGGACAGCTTGAGGCTAGGAGTTTGAGATCACTCTGGGCAACATAGCAAGACCCCCATCTCTACCCAAAAAACGAAAACAAACAAACAAAAAACCTCTTAGGAGGCCAGATGCTACCTGCTTTATTGAGGTGGATGTGGTGGTTAAGAGCACAGGCTTTGGCAACAGATAAGCTTAGAATCTAACACTGGCTTTGCCACTTAGTACCGGTTGTGGCTTTGGGCAGGCTACTGAACTTATCAGGGCCTCAATTTCTTCAACTAAAAGCCTAGAAATGATTGTTGTGCCTGTTTCCAAGTGGTCATTAGAAACCTTCCTGGAAAACCCCAGAGCAGAGGACCATGTGAGTAGCAGCACTGGGGAATGATCGGCTATTCTTTGGAGTTTCCTTGAACTTGTGTGCTGCTTCTGGCTGAGGGTCTGCCTTTGTGCCCAGGTTTGTTCTTGCTGTCCTTGGTGTTTGTCCCCACAGGGCATGCAAGGGTGGCATGGCTCCAAGGCCTGAGGGCCGATTCAGATTCTTGAGGACTCTAGGAGTTGGATAGCAAACTAAAGACAGAGTCTGTATGGGGTGGCAGGAACGCTGATCTCTTCATAACCTAAAGCAGACCCCAGCCACTGACCACAGCACCAGAGGTCTAAGAAGCAAGGCCCGAGAATGGTCAGTTTCATCTAGCAGGAGGCCCACCACTTAGTCATCTTGAGGCCTGGAAGAGGCTTGTGGACTCTCTAGCCTCACTCCTTCGTGTATCTGACCAGCAGCCTTCCATTGCAGCTGCAGCTTAGGGAGACAAGCGAAGATGTCCCTGGGAGGGAGATTCCCTTGGAGGGATCATGAGCTATTGGAAGCCCACATGCCCAGAGGCTGGGCAGGGATTCCTGAGGAGGGCCCGAGATTGGACTCAATGACTACTGAGAGCTTGGGGGACCCTGCCTGAGGTGTGAGCCATCAGCATAGATTAGTGGTTACACAGTGGGGCTCTGGAGTCAGTCTGTGTATCCTTTCTCTTTTTTTTTTTTTTTTTTTTGAGATACAGTATCATTCTGTCACCAGGCTGGAGTACAGTGGTGCGATTTCAGCTCACTGCAACTTCTGCCTCCTGGGTACAAGCGATTCTCCTGACTTAGCCTCCTGAGTCGCTGGTACTACAGGCGTGTATCACCATGCGCAGCTAATTTTTGTACTTTTAGTAGAGACAGGGTTTCACCATGTTGGCCGGGCTGGTCTCGATCTCCTGACCTCGTGATCTGCCTGCCTTGGCCTCTCAAAGTGCTGAGATTACAGATGTGAGCCATCATGCCCAGCCATGTGTATCCTTAAGCAAGGAACATGACCTCTCATTACCTCCACATCGACATCTGTGAAATGGGGATTAAAGACATTGTTCACCTGACACGTGGTTGCAAAAATTTGTTGTGGCCATGCAAAGGAGGTCTCTAGCTAGAGTAAGCACTCACTGAACATTATTATTTTTAGATGGAGACACGGTATACGGGCAGAGCCCTGCAGTAGTGTAAGTACAAGGTCTGAAACAGTGGCCAAGTCCAATATTTTTGAAGTGTGCAAACGTCCCCAGTGTGACTCTCTGACTGTGGTCTTCCCATCCAGGTTCCCTGCTCCACCTCTACTGCTCCTCCCAAGAAATCTGGTGCCAGATCGTCGGTGACCTCAGCCCTGAGGTGCCCAGCAATGTCACCTTTCATAGCTGGCAGGAGAGGATCAGGCAGAACTATGGCTTCTACATCGGCCTGGGTCTGGCCTTCCTGTCCAGCTTCCTCATCGGCAGCAGTGTTATCCTCAAGAAGAAAGGCCTCCTACGACTTGTGGCCACGGGAGCCACTCGAGCTGGTAGGTTCACGGGGCAGGAGAGGATGGGGTGCAGGGCAGCTGAGCCCTCACAGGGACCAGGGCTGCAATCTAAGAGGACGGCCTCCTCGAGGCACGAAAGGCTCATTGTCAACCCTGTTGGGAATCCCACCTGCCAGCGGGGTTAGGGTTTAGGGTTATAAAGGAAGACTGCCAACAGGAGGCCTTCCTTTAGAATCCAGCGTTTCCTGAGAACTTCATGATGTGTTTATTAGAGAAGGGAAGTAGCAAGTCTCAAGACCAAGAATCAGATACTGCAGATCTGGTCTTGGTCCTACTTCCTCCCAATGCCAACATAGGCAAGTCACAGCTTCTCTGCAAAACTGGGATAGCTCTGCTCAGAACAATGTCAGATGCTGGCGTGTGCTCACTTACCATCCAACTGAGCTCCCTTCTGGGCTGCCAAAAAATGGTTCGGTTTCTGCTGACAAGGGAGGAAAATAAGATGTGTATTTGTGAAACAATACTTGAGAAAAGGAATCCTGTGCAAAGGGACTCACTCATTTAATCAACATTTATTGCCTGCCTGCTATATGCCAGGGACGTGGGGATGTATGGGGATGGTTCACTGGAGTGGAACCGTCAGTCAAATGGAAGAGACAGATGAGTCAGCAGGCAGTTGTTTTATCATGGGGAAAATCCAGCCTGCTATGGGGGAGTATTTTGGAGGGGTGTGTAAAGCCCGGACTCAGGGGATTAGGGGAGGTTTTCTAGAAGAGATGATCTCTAAACTGAGACCGAGATGGTGAGGAGACAGCAAGGTAAAAGAGGAAAGAGGGAGACAGTGCTCCTGGCAGAAAAAAACAGCATGTGCAAAGGCTCAGAGGTAAGAGAGAACTTGTGATATTAGAAATTGAAAGTCACTCAGGGTGGCCGGAGCAGGAGGGGTGCGCGTAGCGAGGGGCCAGCTCACGAAGGGTCTTGTAAGCTGAAGCACAGAGCTGGAGTGCAATTGTTAAGTGACTGAATGGTTTTAAGCAGGGGAGAGTAACACAGTCTAATTTGCAGTCTGAAAAAAATCCCAGGTTGCTGGGCGAAGATCGGATCAGGGGACAAGCCTGGAGCCTGGGAGGCCACGTAGATGAGCACAAGGACAGAACTTGGGCCTGGAAGACGGAAACAGGAATGGAGACAAGTGGTGGATGCCAGAGCTAGTGTTTGAAGGTAGAACTTACCAGCTTTGATACAGACTGGCTTCAAGCAAGGGGTTAAAAAACAAAACAAAACAAAAAACTCAAGGATGACTCAGGCTCTTTACCTGAGCACCTGGGGAGATGGAGGCGCTATGTTTTGAGATGAAGAACACAGAAGGAGGAACAGGTTTATGGGAAGATGGTGCATTCAAGTTTGGACATGTTCAGTTTAATGTTTCTGTGGGACGTTGCACTTTGGAAGCAGACTATGGGGTTCTAATTCTGGCTCCTCAATTCCTGGTTATGCAATTCTGGGCAAGAAAAGTATCCCTTTCTAGGCCTCAGTTTCCTCATCTATAACATGGAGATAAGAATCGTACCAGCCTGAAGGGCTATAAGAAGATGTAACATAGTTAGAATTCTACCTAGCACAGAGAGTACTAGTGTCGGTGTTACTGGTATCTAAGTGGGAGTTTCCCGCAGTTAGCGGTACAGGTCTAGAGCTCATGTGTTCTGCAAAATGAGCAGCTGTGAGGTTCAGGGATGAGTCGGGAGCAGTGGGCATTGCCGTTCCACCTTTCACTTATGGACGAGTATTCGAAAGGCCAGAGACCTCCCAGAGTGCCAGGGAAATTTCTGCTTGTCCTCAGAGAAGGGATCATCGGCCATTCAGAAAGCCAACTTCCCTGGAATCAGTTTTTTCCTCCAACAGGCTATTTCAGTATCTCCTGTAATTTCAACCCTTAGAGTAAAATGCTCTCCAAGTTCTTGATATTTACAGGAAATTCTGATGTTTTTAGGAACCCAATGAAAACAAGAGACCTTCTTCTTAGAAAAGTGGGCATTTCCAAAAGGCAACATGAGATTTTTGGATTTCTACAAAACTGTCTCAAACCCGTCTACCATCATCCATCGTTATCATCATCTTTGCTGCTAATGTTATTGATTAACTACGTGCCAGGTCCTGAACAAAGCAGACGTAATTCCTGGCTCTGTAGAGCTTCTTTCTACTGGGGGAAATGCCAGAAAATAAGCAGATCAACTAAAATTATAAACAATAGTGCCATGAAAGAGAAGAGCTGGGTGTTATGGAAGAGAACTCCAGCTGGGTGCACTCATGCCTGTAATCCCAGCACTTTGGGAGACTGAGGTGTCAGGACCACTTGAGTCTAGGAGTTAAGACCAGCCTGGGCAACATAGTGAGACCCCATCTGTCCAGGCATGGTGGCATACGACTGTAGTCCCAGCTACTCAGGAGGCTGAGGTGGGAGGATCCCTCGAGCCCGGGAGTTTGAGGCTTCATTGAGCTATGATAATGCCACTGCACACTCCCGCCTGGGTGACTGAGTGAGACCCTGTACTGGGGGAGGGAGGGAAGGAAAAATGTAAGGAAGAAAGGAGAAGGAAGGGAGGAAAGGAAGAGAGAGAGGAAGGAAAAAAGGAAGGAAGGAAGGAAGGAAGGAGGGAGGGAGGGAGGGAGGGAGAGAGAGAGGGAACTCCAATAGGAAATAATAGATATCAGGGTCACGAATGGCATCATAGGGGAAGCAACATTCACACAGTAACCTGTAGGGTGAGTATAAGTTTAGGCAAATATTAGTAGGAAGAGTGTTCTGGACAAAGGGAAAGCATCTCTTGCCTTGAGGCAGAAAAGAGCTGATCATTTTTGGAGAGCTAAGAGAGAAGAGTTGCAGGAGATGGGCTTGGACGGGTGAGCAGGGCCCACACTATGCATGGTCTTGTTAAGGATTCTGGTCTGTACGCTAAGAGCAATCAGAAGCCATTGGCCAGCCAGAAGCTGAGGAGGGACATAATCTGATTCGCATTCTTAAAGGACCACTGGCTGCCATGAAAAAAAAAAAAAGGTTATTAAAGGGCCAAGAATGGAACCAGAGTAACTACGAAGGAGGCTATTGCCTCTGTCTGAAGCAGGGATGACGGTGCCTTGGTGTAGCAGGTGGCAGTGGAGGGGACACATGTGAGATGCTTTTTGGAGACAGTTACCGGGATGGACAGGATGCAGAGGAGAGAGAGAAGAGTCAAAGGGCAATTCCCTGGCTTCTCCTGAAGCAACTGGATACATGAGAGTGTCATTTACGAGGTTTCATTTGGCAAGTGAGTGGGGAACATTTAAAACCAAGAGCTCCATTTAGGACAGAGATTGAGATGCCTGTGAGAAATCTGAGAGGAGATGTGAAGTAAGCAGTTGGATATACACCTGGACTCAGAAGAAAGGTCCAGGCTAGAGAGACAGAGGGACCACATATAGATGGTATTTAAAGCTTTAGAAACAAATGAACTCACCAGGAGAAGGCCCAGAACCAAGCCTCTAGGAGTAGCTCTTAGAGGCCGGGGAGTGAGCAGAGAGTTAGGAGAGGTGCCTGAGACAGTGTGGCCAAGTTCCAACCCAGCTTTGTGTGCATTCCCTCTACAGTGGACGGAGGCTTCGGCTACCTGAAGGATGCAATGTGGTGGGCCGGATTTCTCACCAGTAAGTGGGTTGTTTGCTACTAATAACCGTGGCTGGAGACAAAGGGAGGGGTGGATGGGGCATTTTTGTCTCTAGTATTGCAAGTGTGAAATCTGAAGCCCAGATTTCTAGGGGAAAACCTTGAATCCCTTTGCAGGGAGAACATCTTATCATCAAAGTCAGTCTTCATCCACAAAGTGGCTACCTACCCCCAGAGAGGTTTGCACAGAGCTGGCAACAATGAAGGTGTATTTTCTCAACTTCCCTTTAAACATAGGTTGATCATATCACTGCCTGTTGGCAGTGGACTCTTGACTTCTACATGGTAGAAGCTGGGACTCCTAGGCCAATTTCTCCCAGTTTGCAGGCAGTTAATGTGTTGCCCACTTAGAACATAGCTGGTCCGTCACTTAAAGTCTGTCCAAATTTGCATACTCACACATTTCCCCCACTTTCCACCCCCCATCTCCTGCTATCGAACCCTGACTCTTTAAGGTGGAAAACTAACCAGGTTTCTATGTATAATTCCTCTATGTCAAGTTTTGATCCCCATCTCAGTCAGAGCCACCTCACTGTCCCTCTGCTTTTAAAGGGGAGATCCAGGTCGTTCTCTATCAGCAGAGAAATGGAAAAGACACTTTTCTGATAACCATAGCTATGACATATTGAGGGCTTACTATGTGCTGAACTTTCTAAGTGTTATCCTGTGCATTAACTCAGAAATTTACAAACTGGAAACTCCAACGGAGAGAAAGAACGTAGGCCCACTGGGAATGCCAGATTTTTCTAACCACCTGCCTGCCAGTCCAGACTGGTCACAATTCCACTGGACAAGAGGGGTCCATGGACCAGTTGGTACCTGGAGAATCAATAACTGTTACTACTTCTTCCTTTGATAACGAACACTTCCTAGAATTTAAATTAATGATCTAGTCCAAAATCCTGACAGTCCCTGAGACAAATTTAACTGTGCCTGGATTAGAAGCCAAGAGGCCATGTCATGTGACCTTGGGCTCTGGGCCTTAGCTTCACCACCTTTAAAATGGAAGGATCTGATCCGGATAGGCTGGGACTGACCTTCCATCAGACTCTCTAGGGAGAGAGCGTATGGATCAGGATTTTAAGGAATGCTGTCTGGGATTCTCCAGACGGCTGCACACGGAATGACTGGTCTGGAACGGAGATGGTGCTCCTGCACCGTGCTAGCCTCTTTTCTTGCTTCATTTCCCAGTGGCTGCTGGAGAAGTTGCCAACTTTGGAGCCTACGCATTTGCACCCGCAACAGTCGTCACGCCTCTGGGAGCACTGAGTGTCCTCATAAGGTTATTGTCCCCTCTCCAGCCCTTTCTTATTCTGTTCCATTTTCAGTTTGTTGAGGCCTGGGAACTGCCAAGTGGGGTCGGCTGCCACTTGGCAATCAGGGACCTGGGTTGGTCTCAGCCTCCAGAAAGAAGTAGTATGCTGTTCAGAGCTAGAGACCCTGGGAATGTTTGCTGCCTCTTGCCCCAGCATCCCCTTGACTAACTGGGTAATAGGCAGGCCAAGCCCAAACCAGCTGGAAGGGCTTCCACCATCACCACGCCGAATGGCACGTGTCAGTATTTTGGTGTCGCGATAGATGCAGCATACAAGTTAAGAGCATGTGCCCTGGATTAACTCTGCTTGAGTTCTAATCCTCGCTCTACCACTTAGTACTTGTGTTGCCATGGGCAAATCATTTAAGCCACTTAGTCACTGTAAGCCTCATTTTTCCCATCTGCAAAATGGGGATGCCAATAATATCCACTGGAGTCATTGTTCTGAGGATTGAACGAGATAACGCACAGAAAATGCAGTACAGAGCTGATACCGAACAATAACTGTGGTATCACACAGTGAGGGCTTCGCACGTGCTGAACCTTCTGAATCCATCCCGCATATTAATTCATTTAATCCTCACAGCATCTCTAGCTGAGGCCAAAAGAGGTGAAGCAACTTGGCCAAAGCCACCAGGTTCTAAGAGGCCAGGCCGTAATTCTAACCCAGACAGTCTAATTCCAGAGTCAGGGGGCTTAACTCTCAAGTAAACACTCAACAAATGTCTGATAGTTTTTAAAGTAATTGATACTAAATATCTGTGCTTCCCACTGCCCCTAGTCCTCTTGAGCTACAAACACAGAGCCAGTTCCTCTGTGGGGGTCCTGGAGCCCCATTTGAAGGAGACTCTGATTGTTGGCCTAACCTCAGAACGCTGGTAAATGGCAGCAGACCAAACCCAGTACCCATCGTTTGTTTTACCATCTTGATAAAAATTTTGCAACATTTACACACTCAAATAAAACCATGACTCATGCTGTACACCTGGCTGATCACAGCTGATGTAGCTGTGATACTATAATTGCATATCTGATGAGTTTGCAAATTCCTACCCCGGGGAAGCTGGGAGAGCCATGAAATCCTCCAGTGTGTGGTCCCTGCCTGCATGAATAATCTCTTGAATGGGACATTGTGGCCAAAATGTTTTTGTTAGTTTCAGAGGAAAGATAGAACACAGACAAGAGAGCTTAGATATCAATCGCCTCTCTCCTGACAACTTGAACCAGGATTTTTGAGGCTAATTAGGCCCTGAGACAGCCAATAGGTTTTGTTTTGTTTTTGTTTTTGACACAAGAGTTTTGCTCGTCACCCAGGCTACAGTGCAATGCTGTGATCTCAGCTCACTGCAAACTCCCCCTCCTGGTTCAAGCAATTCTCCTGCCTCAGCCTCCTGAGTAGCTGGGATTACAGGTGACTGCCACCATGCCCAGCTGACTTTTTGGTATTTTTGAGTAGAGGCAGAGTTGCACCATGTTGGTCAGGCTGGTCTCGAACTCCTGACCTCAGGTGGTCCACTCGCCTCAGCCTCTAAAATTCCTGGGATTACAGGTGTGAGCCACTGTGCCCGGCCAATAGGTTTTTACCCTAAACTAATGCCACCTTCGTGAAGAGACAGAAGCATGCCCCAGTGATCCTATGTGGCTTGCTCGTGACTTTTTTCCCTTCCTCTCTCGCCTCTGCTGGCTTGGGTAGAGGATGTGAGGGTAATGGATATCATATCACCATTGTGCAGTAAGGAACTAGAGATAATTTACCCAGAAACTGAAGACTCAGGGAAGTCACAAGGATCCTCTTCAATGAGGCATAGAAGAAAACCCATTGACAATTAGAAAGAACTTGAGCTCAACTCCTGGTTCGACCACTTGCTAGTCATTTGACCTTGCCAAATCGGTTTTTCCATGAGATTCAGTCTTTTTATCTATCAACTGGAGATAGTATACTTCACTTTGCAAAGAGTTTTGAGATGCTAGTGAGATAAATGGGAAGTTCCTGGCACCATACACAGTAGGTAATAAATGCTTAAGACATGGTACCTGTGATTGTCACTCAAGTGGTTTATATTGGCTTATACAAATGAAAGAAATAGATTTGCTATGGATGACCCGAGGAGCAGAGATGAGGCAAAACCTAAAAATTACCAGGAGGCATATTTTTGGTGAATGATTAGAGCCAATCTCCAACTGGCTCATTTGGCTTGTGAAGGGGTGGGGGTCCCTGCCCCCAGAGGTATATATAAGCCAAAGCTGAGAGCCGTCTGTTGGCAGTGCTGAGAGAGGATGTGTCCATTGGGTAGGCAGTTAGACAAGAGCATTCTGAAGTGCTCTTCCAACTCTTCTCTTTGGGAATACGTTCAGTCTCTAAAATAGAAGAAATTCACCTGCATTTCTATTCCTCCAGCAAATATTGTAACACGGCCAGAAATGAGTTTCTATATGAAACATTTTTTGACCCCAGCTCAGGAGGACTGGGGGCAGTGAGACACACAAATATTTTGCATCAACTATTTTTTTATTTTTCATTTTTTCTTTTTTAATACGGAACGCTTCACGAATTTGCGTGTCATCCTTGCATGGGGCCATGCTAATCTTCTCTGTATTGTTCCAATTTTAGTATATGTGCTGCCGAAGCGAGCGCTGTATCAACTATTTTTAAAACTATCAGACATTTTTTGAGTGTGTTTACTTGAGAGGCAACATGGCGTATCAATTAAGTGCCCTGACTCCGGAATTAGACTGCCTGGGTTAACATTTCAGCCTGGCCTCCTAAAACCCGCTGGCCATGGCCAAGTAGCTTAACCCCTGTTGGCCTCAGCTAGGGATGCTGTGAGGATTAAATGAGTTAATACATGGGGTAGATGCAGAACGTTCAGCACATACTAAGCCCTCCATATGTGATAGCTGCGGTTATTATTTGGTACCAGCTCTGCGCTGTGCATTTTCTGTGCATTATCTCATTTAGTTCCTGAGAACAATGCCTCCTGCGGATATTACCAGCATCCCCATTTTGCAGACGGGGACAACGAGGCTTAGAATGGTTCCATGACTTGCCCATGGTAACCTCAGCTTTTTTTTGGAAGAAAAACTTCCACGTGAGAGAGTCGTGAGGTCTGATCTGTTGCTCTCTGTGAGTGTTTGCTCAGGCCCATTTTTCTCTGGGACTCTGGGACAGGCATGGCTGCTCTAATCTCCTTCTTCCATGTCCACGTGCAGTGCCATCCTCTCCTCATATTTCCTGGGAGAGAGTCTCAACCTGCTGGGGAAGCTGGGCTGTGTGATCTGTGTGGCCGGCAGCACGGTGATGGTGATACACGCGCCTGAGGAAGAGAAGGTCACCACCATCATGGAGATGGCTTCCAAGATGAAAGACACAGGTAGACTCCAAGCCCCTGAAGAGCAGGAAAATACGGGAGGTTGAATGTCCCCCACTGCCCCATAAAAGGTCAGATTGGGTTCTGACCATCTCAGGTGCTGCCACCTACAGGAGAAGGCAAGCTAAAGAAGAAATGTGGATGGGCTGTAATTGTTAGTGAGGCTAGGTTAAAGGCTTCCTGGCCCGATATGTATGGATACAAACACTGTTCTGAGTGCTTTCAATACATTATCTCACTGAATCCCACAAAACAGCCTTATGATTGTTGGTCCTCTTTTACAACTGGGGAAACAGTTCTTGGGGGTTTAACAACTTAACCAAGCTATTAGAAAGACATGGAGCTGGGACTGGAACCCATGTTTGTCTGACTCTGGAGTCCATGATCTCAAGGCTGCCTCCCGCTGCCAGGAGTCTGGGCCCTAGACACTGCCTGCACCCTCCACAGCCCAGTGCCGTTCTCCTTCTCCTCCCAAAGGGTTCGTCGTGTTTGCTGTCCTTCTGCTGGTGTCCTGCCTCATCCTCATCTTTGTTGTCGCCCCGCGTTACGGGCAAAGGAATATCCTCATCTATATCATCATCTGCTCTGTGATCGGGGCCTTCTCCGTGGCTGCTGTCAAGGGGCTGGGCATCACCATCAAGAACTTCTTCCAGGGGCTGCCAGTCGTACGGCACCCGCTCCCCTACATCCTGTCCCTCATCCTGGCACTGTCTCTCAGCACTCAGGTCAACTTCCTCAACAGGGCACTGGATATTTTCAACACCTCCCTGGTGTTCCCCATCTACTACGTGTTCTTCACCACGGTGGTCGTTACCTCGTCCATCATCCTTTTCAAGGAGTGGTACAGCATGTCTGCCATGGACATAGCGGGCACCCTCTCGGGCTTTGTCACCATCATCCTGGGTGTGTTCATGCTGCATGCTTTCAAAGACCTGGACATCAGCTGTGCCAGCTTACCCCACATGCATAAAAACCCACCCCCTTCTCCCGCCCCGGAGCCCACTGTCATTAGACTGGAAGACAAGAATGTCCTGGTGGACAATATAGAACTTGCCAGCACCCCATCGCCAGAAGAGAAACCCAGAGTATTTACAATCCATTCTTGAAGCTTGGAATACGTGAGAGGATGAGCCTGATGGTACAGCCTGACCTCCGAATTTCAAAACCACCTGGTTACTTTCAGTGCCACTTTACCAGTGGGCTCTCTTTTCTTGAGAAGTTCATTTATACCTCATCACTGTTTCCAGGAGAAAAATCTCTACCCAAATAGCAGTGGTGGCAGAACTTCCTGGAAACAGACTCAGTGACCAAATACCCAAGTTTACATCAGTGCCTGCAGGTCCCCTGGACCTCCCTTCTCATTCATTCTTTTGGTGCCATCTCTATGTCGTTGGGAAGAAGACGGAATCTGATCCATTGAATGCAGCGCAGTCCGAGGACTTCCCTGAGATATTTATCGGTCATTAGCAGTTCCTTCACACCAAGTCTCCTCCTGAGATGGAATCTCCATTTTTTTTTTTTTTTTAACTCAAGAATGAAATAGAGCTGGTTCCCAAAGACCCAGAGAGCGTTTGGCCATACCTCCCTATCCAGAGCCAACAGGGACACAACCAGTGTAAAATATCCTGTTGATCTTGCCACTTCCTTTTCGGAAACAGAAGCAAGACCTCAGCTGACCTCCTTACTGTGAAAGCCACTTGATGTCTCAGGGAAAATTTTCAACCAGCTCATTCCCCGAGCACTCCAGCCTGGCGGTCAGCACCTTGGTATCCACCCAGTCCAACCCACCCTCACCCCTTCCCTCTCTACTTCCATCCTAAGGAGTCAGTCGCTGAGACATAAAGATAGTCATCACAGAACGGGAAACAAAACCACAGTAATAGAGCCACAGCCAAACTCTGGTGGCCAAACCCAGTATTTCATTTTGTCTTACTCAAAAAAAAAAAAAAAAAAAAAAAAAAAAAAAAAAGAACAACAGACTCACTGCTTCACAGAGGCCTGGCTGCAAAGCTAGAATTTTGCAGAATGCACTTTTCTTTTCCTTAAGGAGTCAACCAACCTGTGATCTGGGGAGGTGGGGAGGAGATGAGTGAAGTCGGGATTGGCAGAAGGCAGGCCCAGGCTCTCTGGATCCTAGGGGCTAACTTTTGTGTTGACTCTGGTTCTCATCCAGGAACTTAGGAGAAAAGGGCTGAGGGGTAATTTCTGGGCTGCAGCCTTAAAGGCTTGGATAGTGGGATCAGCTCTGAATCTCAGTGGCCAAGCGGAGGCGCAGACTTGGCATGGGGTGCATTCTAGCTGTTGACCAGATTGCCACTGAGTCCCCAACTCCACTGATGAGCTGCCCGCACTGGGAAGCAGTATGCCCTGACTTTTCCAACACCACCTGCTACAGGGAGTACCTTTGGTCCCCTCACATTTGGCCAGAGGCGTACCCAAAACCAGAGCAGCTGGAGGAGAGAGAATTACTATTCCTTCCCTTCCCGTCTCCTTTCTAGCTGCAGGAGTGTGGGGGTTGGAGAAGGACATTAGAAAGGGAAGTTAGTGGGCTGGTATATCTGGAAAGAGGGAAGCCTTGATTCTCAGCCCTCAAGTTGGTGCAGGGCCTCCCCTGTGTGACTCTACCTGCACTGTGTTTGTATCCTTTGCCCTAAGCGTGCCAAGCCCAGATAAGTTCCTGCTGGCCTTGGAGCTCCAAGGTTTGGCTGACCGGCAGACTGCCTCCCTGCCTCTTCAGCCTCAAATCCCCAGTTTTTGATGAATGTGGATTTCTGTCTGCAATGAAAAGCAATGCAACAAGCTGAATCTTGAGAATGGCAGTAAACTGAGGGCCCTGAGAGCGTGGTCTGCAGGGTCAAGAATAAAGACTTCAGATTATATTTACTCGATACTTGTGCCTTGACCTTCCTTGAGCATGGAGTGATGAAACTAGTTTTTCTAGTGCTGGAGAGACAGTCTCCAATCTCTGAATGAATGTGGCTGCCAATACAGCCCCTACCGTGTCCTTGATAATTAACACCCTTGGTAGAGTGGGAAAGATAGTTTTTGAAATATAATCAGTTGAAGATAACTCATCCCTGGGCCTTTACCTGAGCCCTTACCAGGCACCAGGCCCAGTAAGTGCTTCCTGTTAATTCTCTCTTTAACTCCTCACAAATCCGCAAGTTGGATATGTCTTTATTCCCATTTAGAGATGAGGAAAGGAACTCGAAGAGGTGAAGTAATTGCCCAAGGCCACACAGCCGGGAAGAGCAAAGTTGATACCTGGTTTAACCACCAGGTATAGTGTGTCTCTCCAAGACTAACCTTGCCCCCAGTTATATAATCTGTGTTGTTTTGTGTGTGTGTGTGTGTGTGTGTGTGTGTGTGTGTGTGTGTGTGTTTTGAGACAGGGTCTGGTTCTGTCACCTATGCTGGAGTGCAATGGTGTGATCCTAGCTCACTACAGCTTCAAACTCCCAGGCTCGGGTTTGGTAAAGATGAGGCCTTGCTGTGTTACCCAGGCTGCTCTCAAACTCCTGTCCTAAAGTGATCTTCCCACCTTGGCCTCCCAAAATGCTGGGATTTTAGGCCTGAGCCACTGTGCCTGGTGCATAATCTGATACTACCTTATTCACTTACTTTCTTGTGATCTGTGCTCTCTCCCCATCTCGATATAAGCTTCATGAGAGTTGGCTCTGATCCACTGCTTATCCTCGGTACCTAGCACATCGCAGGTACTAAAAAATATACGTATCGAATGAAGGAACATCACAGTCCTTCCTTGCCCAAACTCTCCTGGAGACCAGCACTCAATGCAAGGCAGATCCTAACAGAACCCTGCATGTCAAGCAAAGCAACTGTAAACTGATGTAGTCAGCAGTTTCTGAGCACATAGCTTGTGACAGGCACTGTTGGGTGTTTTCACATAGAGAACATCATTGATGATCACGACACTTTTGAGGTAGGTATACTATTCCCATTTGAATAGTGAAAAGAGACTCAGAAATCTGGAACGTATCCAGGCCCACCTGTCTACCCAGTAGCAAGCAGAGTTGGGACTTCACCCGGGTCGGTCCAACCATGCCTTCTCCATTATGCTAGTGACCAACACACAAGCACCATCCCAGAAACAGTGGCCTCTTAGGCAGGGATGTGTGAGTGGGAAGCAACTTCATGAGTGGGCATGCTAGTACTGAAAGCATTTGTGTTTAGATGTCTTTAGGGTCCATAGGCAACCTCATAACCATGAAAGATTAGAAAAGTATAATTGGGCTGGGCACGGTGGCTCATGCCTGTAATCCCTGCACTTTGGGAGGCCAAGGCAGATGGATCACTTGAGGTCAGGAGTTCAAGACCAACTTGGCCAACATGGCAATTCCCTTCTCTACTAAAAATCCAAAAATTAGACAGGCGTGGTGGAGGGCACCTATAATCCCAGCTGCTTGGGAGGCTGAGGCATGAGAATTGCTTGAGCCCGGGAGGTGGAAGTTGCAGTGAGCCCAGATGGCCCCACTGCACTCTAGCCTGGGTGACAGAGAGAAATTCCTTTTTTTTTTTTTTTTAAAGTATAATCTGAGAGCAAGAAGCCCCCTCAGGGTTTTTGTGAAAATTAAATGAGATAATCCTTATTGTAAATAGCATGCGGTGACTCATGTATTTAACTGACGTTAAATACAGCTGTTCCTGGCTTCTGCAGGGCATTGATTCCAGGACCCCCATGGATAACAACATCCAAGGATGGCCAACTTCCTTATATAAAATGGTAGGGTATTTACATATAACCTATGTACATCCTCCCATATACTTTAAATCATCTCCGGATGATCTCTGTAATACCTAATACAAGGTAAATGCTGTGTAAATCATTGTTATATATTTTAAAATTGTATTACTTCTTAAGGTTGTACTTTTTTTTCCAAATATTTCAATCTGCTGTTGGTTGAATCCGTGGCTTTGAAACCCACAGATATGGAGAGCTGACTATATTCAGTAACTGTCACCTTAGATCATAGTCCTTAAGCCTCCATCTCTCTGAGAGAACCTCAAAATTGAGGTAAGGATCAATGAGAGAATGAGATTGGGATCCTTTTGAGGACTGGGAAGCACTAATGAATACGCGCTGTGGTATCACGCAGAGTTCTGGTATCAGAAAGCACACCCAACCCTATCCCTGGCTGTGCCTGCCTACCCCACCCAAGAGACCTCGGGCAAATGTCTCCCCTCTTGAAAGTATGACCCCTTGCCTTAATAAGATGAAGTGAGCAGAGGGTTTCAGCTGTCTGCTATACGTAGTTGTATAGGATGAGAAGAAACATACAGAAGAATCCCAGGATCATTCAGGCTTTTAATGAGCCGAGACCTAATTAAACTAGAGCAGCCTGCGTCCAGGTGCAAAGACAAGCAGCCCCCTCTACTGGCCACAGGAAAACACAGGCTTTGCTTTGGCTCAGGGTCCACCATGATGTCTTCATAGGCTGAACTGACTGTCTTTGTGGGAGCTCTTTCTGCAGTCCATGTCATGAATCCTAACTAATCTGAGCAGTAGGACATTACAACAAACACACAGTAAAGAGTTTGCCAAACCAGATAACATTGCAAATGACAAACAATTCCTTTTAATTAAATACAAACAAGGAAAAAAGGCACCATGGCCCATTCAAGTATTTTGCATAGATGTACAAATATTGTAAACAATTAATAGGTGGACAAGGCAGAAGATCTGTTTCCTGTGAACAATCTCCCAAATAAAAAGAAAATTCACATTGCCCTGGATCCCAGACACATACAAACGCACAGTGGACGGTGTGAGAGGACACGCGGGGTGTTGGGGTGTGACTTGGGAAATGTGGGTTTGGATTCTGCGGAACCTCTCCTTAGCAGGCTTCCCATGGGAAGGGGACCTTTCCAGTTGGCATTCCCGTGGCTTTCTTGGGTGTCCAGCAGGGCTGTTCTACACATGATTAACATAAACACTGACTTTGGAACTGGTCCCCGATTTTCAAAACGCAAGTCGTCCATACCCTCTGTCAAGAACGAATGAGGAAGTAGGCGGGGGAGACGTTATTCAAAAGGGTTATTGCAGGAGGTGGTGAGGGGCTACTGCTTCAGAGGGAAGGGACATAGCAATACAAAGAATACTCAACCAGAAAATTGGCAAGTCTCAGACCTTGAGATCTGCAAGTATCTTAAGAGTTGGGGCAGAAAAGGGCTTTACTTTTATAGGGAGAAGTCAGCACGGCTGAAAGGAACCTGTGGCTGGCAGACAAGACAGGGCCAGGCACCCAGGCTAAAGCTTCCACAAGGACAGGGAGGCAGGGCACGAAACCTCCTGAGGTTTGTTTTAGAGATGGCTCTAAGGCCCTTAACGGAATGATTGGGTTGTAAGATTGGCAGGTTAATTTTGTTTTTAAAGAGATTTACCTACATCTCCATCTGCACGAAGAGCTTGCTAACTCACTAAGCCGAACTGGAGTTAAGCTTCCCTCCTCCCCACCAGGCCCTCAGCCTGAGCCAGCAAACAGCCCCTCCCCTGAAAAAATAAACGGCTGGGCACACAGTGATTCCCTGAACGCAGCTCTTTCTAGCCATGTTTACTTTTTCCAATAAAAGAAGAGGCCTTTTCTGCCTGGGCTTTGAGATGCCTGCAGATCTGCTGTCGGTAGGTCTGAGCCTTCTCACTACTCCCATAGGCCCCTTCCTCTCCCTTTTACAGTATTCCCTTCCCTCTTCTGCAATCATGCTTTGGAATAAGGTCTCGCCTTCCCTAAGCCCAGATTTATTTGTATTTGACACCTCAAAACAGCACACTGGGCAGTGGAGAGAAAAGGGGATGCATAATGGCCAGTCTTCCTCGTGGGCAGCCTCCCTGAACAGAGCCAGGAGCAAAGCATCAGCAGAACTGGTTGACGAAAGTCTCCATCAAATGCCAAAACATTTCACCATCTTCCAGTTGACAGTACAGTTTGATGGGATGGAGGTGATACTGACATAAAACTAAACAAACAGCAAGAAAACAGCAACCCAGGTCTCCTTCTGCTGTGGTTCCAGGGAGGACGCACTGCAGTTCAGACGGCTCGTGCTGTCACTGTGGCTGTGGTGCTGTCGCTTCAGAGCCATCTGCCTCCTGATGGGAGGGAGAAAGGCTGGAGAAGCCACAGGAACATGTGAGGCATGGGGTTGGGTTTTGGGGATGTTTTGTTTGGCAGTGGGGGCTGGAGGGGATATTTTCACCTTTACTTTTCTGGAACCAAGCCTTGAGGAAGAGGGTGACACATTTAAATAAAAGGTAGTTTCCTGACTTAATTGGGCCACAGGAAAGATGGGGAATGGATCTCCGGAGCAAGGATGATCCACAGCAGAGAGACGGGGAACCTATATCATAGCCACCCTGAGGGAAGAGAAACTCATGTTCCTGAGATCTTTCTAAACCCACCACAGGCTTTTCCCCAGGGGGACATCCCACACTTTCCACTTACTTCCAAACCCAACAATGTCCACGTCCATGAAGCACCTATCGTGTGTAGAGAACTGTAAGGAGGCCCTGGGGTGGTGAACCAGAAGCTCAGCCACAGCCTTGCAGTGAGGTTTTCAAGAGCAAACAACTGCTCATTGCGGGAGGGGAGGAGGCCCCAGGAAAGCCTCGGAGGAGGACAGTCAGGCCAGCTCCTATCCGGAGAGCCACCCAGCACCTTTGTGGGGGTGGGAGTCAGTCTCCCAGAAAACATCTCCAGGTGCTTTGTGAAGCTAGCAAAGCACCACACGGCCCTCCTTCCCTGCTGCAGGGAGGACAGGAGCCACCCCGAGCCCCTCAGAGGGTCAGATAAGGGCAGTGAGCAGAGAGAGAACAAAAGGAAGCGAATGACAAAAGGCTGGGTCGGGGAAGACACTCCCCAGCTCTGACCGTGCTGGCTGTTGCTGGCTGCCTTCTCCAGAGATCTCGGGTAGCTCCCTTGGTCAGACACGGGTCTGCCTCTGCTCAGAGGGCAACAGTCCTGCTCGAGGTCAGTGAGCAGCCACTACGCAGACTGGCTCCCTCATGTACTTTGTAAATAGCCGGGCTTCCTAAGGGGGACCTCGCCTAGACTGAGCTCAGAGAGTAAGGAGGAAGTTCCTCACTGTGCTGAGGTCACAAAACATAATGAATAATAACGATATGACCCCAGTGGCCAGGTCCCGAGTTTACTCTGGTCACACTCCTGAGAGCCAATACTGAAATCCAGTGGCTGACTGTGAGAGAGGACTCTGACTTGTAGGTCACCAGCACCTGGTCACCAGAAGGTCAGGACTGCTGAGGGTTCGCTCACCAAAGCAGCACGCCTTAGAGCAGGAATGAGAGGGGACGGGAGAGAAGCATGGGGCACCAGCAAGCGCGGCGGAGAAAACACAGGGCAAAAATTCTCCAGAGTCGGGAGTCGCAACCTTTGGCATCACAGCTCAGAGGAAGCCCAAGCCTGGTGCGCCTCCGGCTGTCTACACTGCCTATGAATAGTACCTGTCTGAATCAGAGTGACCCGTGTGAATACGGGGACGCAGGGGTTTGGGGAGAGGTGGGAGGGGACTTGGCTTGTCACATGCAGCCATATAGCCAGAAGCCATTCCCTCAACTGAGCCCTGGGCAGAGCCACAGCAGCGGCTGGCTTGACCCTTCCTTAACCCCTAAAAGCTAAAAGGAGTGAATGCCAGCCTCTGTCCAGCCCAGGACCTCTGAGGAGGGCAAAAGCACTGGGAAGCCCTGGTGCACGCCCTGCACCCCTGGAGTGGATGGATGCTTCTACAGGCAGAGGGTTGGCCTGAGGAGCTGGGCAGGACTTTTCCCAGTGGGCTTGCCAGCCTTGACTGTCTCCATCAGCACCTCAGGGCTGGGAGTCTGGAGGAGAAACTGCCATTCACCCTCCTCCTGGTCTCCCCTCCCTACCTGGGGCTGTATATTGCACAAAACAACACGTAGAAGCCATTGGATCATAGTCCCTCTGGGCTTCCAGGGAAGCCGATGAGGCACTGAGTCAACAAGGTTTTTGGAGATGTGGAGGTTCCCGGAAGAGGGTGGGGGGAGCTCAGAGGCAGCCAGACATGCTTCTTCCGGATTCCATGGCCACAGGTCCTCTGCAGTGTCCAGGGAGCTCAAGAAAAGGGAGGAGCCCCTTGGACAGGTCTAGATTTTCGAGTTCATCATCCCTCCAGCCCTCTGTGATCTGTATTCTGGAAACTGGAAAGGAAAGGAAGGGAAGGAGAGAGCCGTCAGCGTGATGCAGACCAGCGGGATGAAGCGGGAGCCGCCCTCCAGGTTTTAACAGCTTAGGAGGGATGGAGCAGCCACTGGGAACGAGGCTTCTTGTGGAAGTCTATCCATATGTCTGCTCACCCAGACTGTCAGTCCTGCAGGGTGGGGTGTGGTGGGTGCCCCCATCTCAAGCTGACCCGTCACCCCTCCCTTCTCCCTTCCCTGCTAAGGCAGCAGCACAGTCCATAGATTTCCCAATGCCTCGTGGGAATACAGGGTGGTCAGCCAGCTTCTTCACCTCAGCCCTTTCTGACCCAACTCCCAGGACTGGCAAACTGAGACTATGTCAGCCACAGAGAAGAGGTACGAGGAGGGGCCATGTGTGCACAGCCTCCCGCAGGCCAGGTGGCTTCTACCAATGCACTGCCTTGCTCGTCACAGCTGGTACTACTGATCATCATCGCCTCTGTACAGATGGGGAAACAGACTCAAGAGGGACTTGCTCAGGGTCCCTCTGCAGGTCAGGGGCAGGGGCAGGGCTGAAGCCACCAGAGCTCAGGACCCTAAGCATCACCTTTCACATGAAGCCAAAACGCCACAGTCAAGCAGGCACCAAGAAATGTGAATGTTTTGCCCTTGGCTTTTGTTCTGGAAATTCAGTACAGACCACAAGAAATATGAATCGCTTTGTTTTCTTAACTCCACACCTGCCCCCTGAGAGCCCTCTGGTACCAGCTTTCAAGCTTTCACCTTGAGGGCTTCCCATGGACTCACCTTTGGGGCAGGTGCTGCCACAGGCTGGGACTGCCGAGGGCTAGCACCAGGGGGCCACGGCGTGGATGCACCCCCTGGCCTGGGGAGGGCCTTGCGGCCTGGCACGGGGTTGGCTGGGAGCGCCTTCTGGGGTGGTCGAGGCCTGGAGAAGTCCTGGAGAGAAAGCAATAAGCCTTACTTGAAGGCCAGTGGCCTGTCTGAAAGAAAAATATCCCTGCTTTCTTACCAGTCAAAAGCAGATAGGAAAAAGTTGTAACTGTATGGTCTCATTTAGAAAGAAACTGTGTATGATGTGTCTATATTCTCAAGAGGAAGTTAGGAGAGCAGCTGGCAGTGTCTATTAAATTACAAATAACCATTCTCTGATCTAGTCATTCTGCTTCTTCTGACCTGTGCTGGAGAACTATTTGCACAGGTGCACAAAAATGCAACAGCGAGGGTGTTCCTTGCAGCACTGTTTGTAACAGCAAAGAAACTATAAATAAGCAGAATTTCATCAGCAGAAAAATAACCAAAATTATCAAGTGACAGACGATACAGCACTTAAAAAGAATGAAGTAGGCTGAGAGGAGCTGGTATGGAGAGATGTTCAAGAGTTGTTAGATGGAACAAACAAGCTGTAGAGGACAGCTGATGTAAAATAAGTCACCACCCTCCCCACCTAATAGGAACGTCTATGAACAGAAAAATGAAAGGATACAGATAGAACTGAGAAGAGGTTACGCTGGGACGGGGTGCGAGAGGGGAGGGGTGTGCTGCAGGTGAACACCGTTTTTTTAACAAGAGCATGTATGTGTATTTCCTGTTCAGATTAAAAGAAAATTTCTTTTTCTTTTTCTTTTTTTGAGACGGAGTTTTGCTGTTGTTGCCCAGGCTGGAGTGCAGTGGCACAATCTTGGCTCACTATAACCTCCAACTCCCTGGTTCAAGCGATTCTCCGGCCTCCGCCTCCCAAAAAAGCTGAGATCACAAGCACACGCCACCATGCCCAGCTAATTTTTGTATTTTTATTAGAGACAGGGTTTCACCATGTTGGCCAGGATGGTCTCAATCTCTTGACCTTGTGATCCACCTGCCTCAGCCTCCCAAGGTGCTGGGATTACAAGCATGAGACACCACACCCAGCCAGGAAAAGTTAAACAAAGAAGCAGTTACATTTTGTGCATGTTGGCTGTCTATGTGTGCGGCACGTTTAATGGATTCTGTCCTTGCTGGGTTACTATTACCTTCATGTTGCCACCATTTCCACAAGGCTTTGCCCGGACTACCTTATTTAAAATCACGCAGCCCCCACCCTGGCATTCCCTGACCTTTTTATCCAAATATACCTTTTCTTTACTTTTCATGTCACTTACCCCCTTCCAACATACATAATTTATTTACTTATTAAGTTGATTTTTACTTTCTGTCTCCCCACCCTCCTCTAGAGTGGAAGCAGGATGGGGTCCCAGCTGTCTGGTTCACTAATACATCTTTGGCTTCCAGAACAGTGCCCAGTATACAGGAGGTGCTCAACATATATTAGTTGATCCATTGTTTTTTTTTTTGTTGTTTTTTTGAGAGGGAGTTTTGCTCTTGTTGCCCAGGCTGGAGTGCAATGGCATGATCACGGCTCACCGAAACCTCTGCCTCCCGGTTCAAGGGATTCTCCTGCCTCAACCTCCTGAGTAGCTGGAATTACAGGCATCTGCCACCACACCTGGCTAATTTTATATTTATAGTAGAGACAAGGTTTCTCCATGTTGGTCAGGCTGGTTTCAAACTCCAGACCTCAGGTGATCCACCCGCCTCGGCCTCCCAAGTGCTGGGATTATAGGCGTGAGCACCGAGCCTGGCCAATCCATTGTATTTTAAGGGGCAAAGAATGACTGTGCCACCCACAGGCCCCCAAGCTGTTGGGATTTAAGGGGAAGCTAACGGCATAGATGGGAGTTCCAGTGCCTGCTCTCTCTGACTTGCTTCCCTTCTCAAGAGGGTCACGACCACGTATTAAAGTGGACAAAAGGCAAGCATGTAGAGAGGGCAGGAATGACTCAAAAAGCTGAGACCTCCCCCAAGAGCTTCACAGCATTAGAAACTGAAGCAAATTCTTAGGACCAAAAAGCCATGTTCCTTGGCTCCATGGACCTGGAAGGACAATGCAACCCCACCCACCTTCCCCAGCCCAGAATAGCTGCCAAGTTGCGGTGGTTGCTGGAAGCCAGGACAGAGACCTTCTGGGGCAGGTGACAGCTGGGTGCAAATGTCAGGTTGCAACTGGGAAAGGCTGTGCTCACAAGGAGCTGTGCAAACGGGCCACCGGAGGGCTGGTGTCTGGGCAGGAGCCTCATCAGCGTGTCAGCGCTGGGCCTCCCAGTGCAGCAGCCAGCCACAGGCCATATCTGCAATGACCCAACGCAGCCCTGGCAGGGGCCTCGCCCACACTGTTTTCCTCTGCCTAAAGCAGAAACAGTCCCTCAACCACTCTGGCCCACGCTCCCTTCCGTAAGGGAGGGCATCTCACTTGATCAGATTGCGCAAGCCAGACACGGGGCATCATCATCCCCTACCAACCTCAAGTCCTGTCTATTTTCACAATTCTTATCAGCTTCACTCCATCATCCCTGCCTTCTCCCTACTCCAAGCTTTTACCATCTTTCTTCAGGACAGCCTTTAAATCTTGTAACTAGTATAATCATTTGCTGCCAGAGTACTTTCTTTCTCTTCTTTCCCTTCCTTACTCTCTGTCTCTCACTCTCTCTCCACAGAGTTTCACTCTTGTTGCCCAGGCTGCAGTGCAACAGCGCGATCTTGGCTCACTGCAACCTCCGCCTCCCAGATTCAAGTGATTCTCCTGCCTCAGCTACCATGGCCTCTCAAGTAGTGGGGATTATAGGCATGCGCCACTATGCCCAGCTAGTTTTGTATTTTAAGTAGAGATGGGGTTTCTCCGTGTTGGTCAGGCTGGTCTTAAACTCCCGACCACAGGTGATCCACCTGCCTCGGCCTCCCAAAGTGCTGGGATTACAGGTGTGGGCCACTGTGCCCAGCCCCCATTTTTAAAAACTATTTTCAAAATACAAATATAATCACAGAAAAAGGTGAACAAATCACAAATATACAACTAGATGAATTATCACAACGCAAATACACTAAGTAATTCCTGTGCAGGTCAAACAGTAGATTAACAGCGTCAGAAGCTTCTATGGGCCCCTCGCGGGAGCTACACCTCCCTCCTGCCTAAAGGCATCCCGAAGAACGATCAATCCTGGTAAACAGAGAATCGCATCATGTCACCACTGTCCCCTTCCTATGGCATGCAGACCAAAGTCCTGACCAAGGCTATGTGGCCTGAGCATACTGTGGCTCCCCCTGGCCCTTCAGCCTCATTGCATAGCTCCTTGGGCTTCCAAGCACAGGAATCTTTAAGTTCCTTCAACCCACAGGACCCTCTCCCATTACAGAGCTTCCCTAGTAGTGGGTCCCAGGACCAGGAAAGCTCTTTTGTCACTTGCCCTCACAGCCTGGTTAAGTCCTGTTCCTCCTTCATGTCTCAGCTCAAATGTCACCTCCTCAGGGAAACCTTCCTGGATTTCCCAGACTAGGTTGAATCCCCATTACTCTCTTCTGAGCACTCTGAGCCTCTCGTTCACAGCACTTATCACTGTTGCAGTGACACCTATCCCGGAGTCCCTATCCCAGCAGAATGTGAGCTCCAGGAGGCAAAGCTGCCATCTGCTTTCCTCATCATCGCCTGGCCCAGAAGGGAAGTGCACACGCTGGTTTACAATAAAAGAACTGAGGAAATGATGAGGTTTCATCCATCACTTCTCCAGGGGATCCATGTCCCCCAGCAGGAGGTAGGGGATCTTTGATGGCAGACAGGAGACTGTGAGTGGCCCCAGGGCAGGAGGCTGTCTGACCCAGCTGGGTGAGAACTGGGTTCAAGTCCTCACTTCTCCACTCACAACTGTGCAATGTCAGGCAAGTCCCTTCAATCCTGTGACGGCTGGCAACCTCCAAGAGAACGAGGCCACACAACTCCCTTCTTTGAATGGCTGTGAGGAGGGAGGTGGCAGCCCAATCTCATCACAGGAGCTCCCACTCAGAGCAGCTGCCTCCCACTGTTTGCTCCTAAAGAGACCCCCACCTGGACCCTGGGACCTAGAAGAAGCTGTGCTTGGGAGCTGTGTTTTGGGGCACCTGCCACTGGCTGGGTAGCTTCCTGTACCTGGGACTTCTGCCAGCAGCTGCAGGGGCACAGACACAGGGCATGTGCAGCCTCCACCACCTCCCCACACAGCTGGGTCCCCGCTGTCCCTGACGCTTCCTGACCTAGGGCTCGGCGCCTTGGGGTGACAGGGTGAGGCAGGCCCCATGTTCTGTGAACAAGCCTCCAGTGTGGGCTTTTTGGAACAATGGTCTGAGTGGACTGCTTCACCGACCCACTCCCTCCTCCCTCCGCCAGCACCCCAAATCTCTACACTCCCCCAAGTCTCTGCACTCCCCCAAGTCTCTAGACTCCCCAGGTCTCTGCACTCCCCCAAGTCTCTGCACTCCTTTCTCCCTTTGTTTCATCTCTGTTATGGAGTGACCTATGCACTCATCATTTGGAAAAAAAAATCATATGTTGAAGCTCTAACCCCAAGAACCTCAGAATGTGGCGGCATTTAGATATAAGGTCTTTAAAAAGGTGATTAGGCTAGAATGAGGCCACTAGGATGGGTCTTAATCCAAGCTGGTGTTCTCATAGAGTTGGACATGCAGAGACCAGGGACGCAGGAGTGCACAGGAAAGGCCATGTGAGAACACAGCGAGAGGGCGGTGGCCAACTGCAAGCCATGGAGAGAGGCTTCAGAATCAAGTCCACCAGCACCTTGACCTTGGACTCCTAGCCTCTAGAACTATGAGAAAACAAGTGTCTGCTCTGAAGCCACGCAGTGTGCAGTACTCTGCTGCAGCAGCCCCAGCACACAAGTACACTCTCCACCTCCTCTCTCTCTCCGCTCCTCCCCCTCTTGCTTTATTTCCTTTCTTCCCTCCTTCCCTCTCTCTTCCTTCATGGACTTTTCCATCCTAACTCTGCCCCACATGAAAGGAAGGGGAGGCCGGGCGCGGTGGCTCAAGCTTGTAATCCCAGCACTTTGGGAGGCCGAGGCGGGTGGATCACAAGGTCGAGAGATCGAGACCATCCTGGTCAACATGGTGAAACCCTGTCTCACTAAAAATACAAAAAAAAAATTAGCTGGGCATGGTGGTGCGTGCCTGTAATCCCAGCTACTCAGGAGGCTGAGGCAGGAGAATTGCCTGAACCCAGGAGGCGGAGGTTGTGGTGAGCCGAGATCGCGCCATTGCACTCCAGCCTGGGTAACAAGAGCGAAACTCCGTCTCAAAAAAAAAAAAAAAAAAAAAAAAGAAAGGAAGGGGAGAGCAGTGGTTTCACAGCAGAGAAACAGAAGGATGCCCTCAGCTCTGCCAAAAACTGTACCATTGCCCTGCATCCTAAGGACCCTCCAAAGCCTGCAGCCAACCCGAGTCTTCAGGGTCAGAGACAGCCCGGGTCCCAGGGAGCCCTCTGGACCACACCCATGGAAAGCAGTCTCAGTTGAGGGATCACACCCAAAACACACAAGCCAGTTCCGGAAGGCACTCCGCCCGGAAAACACCTGTGTCTGCACTGGAAACACCACCCAGGAAACACCTGTGTCTGCACTGGGGGCCCTCCTGCAGGTGTGGTCGGCGCCATCAGAGCACACACACGCAGTAGGAACAGGCTGCTTCCATGAGCACCAGTGGTGGGGGCGGAGAGTCTAGATCCCACTCTCAACTCCCAGAGGCTCCTGCCCCTTGGGATGGGCAAGGCATCAGGGTATATCCCTCATTAAGACTTTCTGACCAGTAGAAGGTGCCAATAGGGACAATATGGTGGGAAGAGTACTATGATGAAGTACAGTCCCATCAGCCTCAGACTTGAGGAGTTCGGGCAGGCTTCCTGGGAGAAGTGACATCTAGGAGCAGACCTGAGGATGCAGGAGCTGGCCAGGCAAAGGACAGAAGGAGTGTCGCAGGCAGAACAAGCAGCATTTGCAAAGACCCAGCAGGCAGATGAGCGTGAGGAACTGACTGATGTTAATCTGGGGTGGAAGGCGGGTAGTGGCTTGTCATAAAATAGGCCAACCGGAAGAAAATACTATGTGGTTTAGGAGCTGTCTAGAGCATCTATTTCTCCACGTTCATTGCTCTTACCCACTGTGTGCCTCCATATTGACTGAACTGCAGAAAAGGCAGTCAGCTCATGACCCCACAATTTCATCTTCTTCTCCACCTTTGCCATTACCCACTGAAACCAGCCTTAAGATTATAAATCATTCTACTCTCAAGACACATGCACACGTATGTTTATTGTGGCACTGTTCACAATAACGAGGATCTGGAACCAACCCAAATGCCCATCAATGATAGACTAGATAAATGTAGCACATATATACCATAGAATACTATGCAGCCGTAAAAAACGGATGAGTTCATGTCCTTTGCAGGAACACGGATGAAGCTGGAAACCATTATTCTCAGCAAACTAACACAAGAACAGAAAACCAAACCCTGCATGTTCTCACTCATAAGTGAGAGTTGAACAATGAGAACACATGGCCACAAGGAGGGGAACATCATACATTGGGGCCTTTTGGGGCATGGGGGATGATGGGAGGGAAAGCATTAGGAGAAATAGCTAATGTAGATGACGGGTGACAGATGCAGCAAACCACCATGGCACGTGTGTACCTATGTAACAAACCTGCACATTCTGCACATGTGTCCCAGAACTTAAAGTATCAAAAAAAAAAAAAAAAGGGCCAGCCACGGTGGCTCATGCCTGTAATCTTAGCACTTTGGGAGGTCAAGGCAGGCAGATCACGAGGTCAAGAGACTGAAACCATCCTGGCCAACATAAGGAAACCCTGTCTCTACTAAAAATACAAAAATTAGCTGGGCACAGTGGTGCGTGCCTGTAATCCCAGCTACTCAGGAGGCTGAGGCAGGATAATGACTTGAACCTGGGAGGTGGAGGCTGCAGTGAGCCGAGATCGCACCACTGCACTCCAGCCTGGCAAAAGAGTGAGACTTTGTCTCAACAAAAACCCCCAAATCCCCCCCAAAACCTGTAATACATATAGAAAAACCCCATGCAGCCAGTATTGAAACATTACACCTTAAAATTTGGTATTTATTATGAATCTGAATTTATAATAAATGCTTAAGCTTTAAAAAAAAAAAAAGGAAACTGGCCTTAAAAGCAATGTTCGCAGCCCCTGGTTGCTGACAATGCACTTACCTGGGAAAGAATGCAACTGGGTGCAGGGGGAACTGGCCGGCTCGGGGGAGGCCTCCTGGATGGCTCCGTCCTCTCTATTTGAGATGCAGGCCCTGGGGAGTTCCTAGCAGCTCTGCTCAGGTGTGCTGGCAGTAGTGCAGGTGGGGACCCACCACGCAGATAATCTGGAGGGGGCCGCGGAGGAGGCTGGGAGGGCTTCCGCAGGATTTCAGGGGTGTTGAATACCTGTATGTACAAGTCAAGGACCCACTGAGACAAGAAATCACTCAGGGCTGCCACTGTGTGTCTCTTTGAGATAAACCAGAGCCCGAAGGGAGAACAGACACACCAATCTATTAAAACCCCAGGATCCCAGATGTCAGATGCAACCTTTAAAGTCATTAGGGGATGTCAGAACCAAATGACATGTCTCTCAAGCCAATAAAAGGGCTTTTTGTCACCCCCATGGGCCCACAGAGGCTCTTAGAAAAATCCAGCATGGCCCCGGGGGATAAAGAAAAAGCAGCAAAGTTCAGAGGTGCCAAGCGCCTACCTTTCGCTTGCCCTGGGGCGTCTGCAGCTTGAAAGTTGGGTTGGCATGACCAGTCCCGCTGTTCTGAGAAACCCTAAAGGGACAACTAGAAACAAGAAATGGTGGAGGAGAAGAAAGGGGCAGGCATTCAGCGGGGGACAGTGCCTGAGCTCCCTTTTACCCAAGCACGGCCAGCAAGCAGCTAAACCTTCCCCCAGCCTGTTCTGGAGGGCGTGGGATTGGTCTTCACAAACCCCATCTTCCTAAGTAGAAAAACATGTGGCCAATGGAGAACTCTCGAGGAAACTGAGTTGGCCTTATACAAAGCAGAGCTTTCTCAGCACCTTCTCTTCACTCTTTAAGACCGTTCCCCTCTGAGGAGACACAAGGGTATCATGAGCCATCAAACAATCCCCATCAGGCGCAGAGCCAGAAAGACCTGGGACTTACAATCCCCCTCCCCGGGAGCAAGTGTTATTTAACGTGTTAAATGTAAAGACGCACAGAGACTGTACATCTTCCATATTCAAAATAATAAATCACGTTTCAAATGGACACCAAAAGCGAACAAGGGTAGCTATTCTTGTATCAGATGAAACAAACTTTAAAGTAACAGTGGTTAAAAAGACAAAGAGGGGGCTGCGTGTGGTGGCTCATGTCTGTAATCCCAGCACTTTGGGATGCTGAGGTGGGTGGATCACCTGAGGTCAGGAGTTTGAGACCAGTCTGGCCAACATGGTGAAACTCCATCTCTACTAAAAATACAAAAAATTAGCTGAGTGTGGTGGCACACACCTGTAGTCCCAGCTACTCGAGAGGCTAAGTCAGGAGAATCACTTGGACCCATGAGGTGGAGGTTGCAGTGAGCTGAGATCACACCACTGCACTCCAGCCTGGGCAACAAGAGCAAAACTTCTCCTCAAAATAAATAAATAATTAAATAAAATTGGTAACAAATCAATTAGATAAAGGGTGGCAAGTCAATTTTATTTTACGTTTTAGCTTGAATTGATTGGGGATATTCTGCTGAGGAGGACTCAGGAGTGATGACCAGAATCAGCAGAGAGTACTTACATACAGTAAGATGAACTAGTAACGCCTACCACAGTCACAGCAGGGGAGAGGGCAGTGTGCACTTGCATTTGTCTTCCCTGAATTAGACCCACTATCACCAACACTTTTGCTAAGTTTCACTTATGGAGACCTTTGTGACCCATAAACTGACCTTGCGTCCTCCACGGCACCCTGTCGTACCTGAACTGCTGCCTCAGCTTGGAAGGGAGAGCTGAGGGCTTGAGTTGGCCCAGTTTCTTGTTCTGTCTGCAGCAGTAGTACAGCAGCAGGAGGGCCACCAGCACGAAGATGGCCGCCAGCACTCCAGCCACCACAGGACCCACACCTTCCAGAAACAGAACCCAAGTGGGAGATTTAGGAGCTGTCTGGGTTATAGCAGATTTCAAAATAGGTATCCCTGCTTCTTCTTCAGGCATTTGATTTGCATTTAATTTGTATTACTCATTTTAACTTACAAACTATAATTAAAAACACACATTATGGTCTGAGTGCGGTGGCTCACGCCTGTAATCCCAGCACTTTGGGAGGCCGAGGCGGGTGGATCACGAGGTCAAGAGATCAAGACCATCCTGGCCAACGACGTGAAACCCCAGCTCTACTAAAAATACAAAAATTAGCTGGGCATGGTGGTACCAGATCCCAGCTACTCGGGAGGCTGAGGCAGAAGAATCACTTGAACCTGGGAAGCAGAGGTTGCAGTGAGCCAAGATCGTGCCACTGCACTCCAGCCTGGACAACAGAGCGAGACTACATCTTAAAATACAACAAACCACACACACACACACACACACACACACACACACACACACACACACATTATACCACTGGGAAACCACTAATGGTAGCTCAAAGAGCCAAGTCAACTTGCTTTGCACAGACTCTACAATAAAAAGCTTCTAGAGCCACTTGTGCCTAATTGAAGACAGTCCCTTTTCAGGCAAGCAGTTCAAGCTCTGTACAATTTACCACTCGTTTTTAGCCTGAATCATGATTTTCCTGGACACAAAGGAACCAACACAAAACGCAAAAAGACTTGGCCAGGTGTGGTGGCTCATGCCTGTAATCTCAGTACTTTGAGAGGCTAACGTGGGTGGATCACTTGAGGTCAGGAGTTAGACCAGCCTGGCCAACATAGTGAAATCCCGTCTCCACTAAAAATACAAAAATTAGCCAGACGTGGTGGCAGGCACATATAATCCCAGCTACTTGGGAGGTTGAGGCAGGAGAATTGCTTGAACCCGGGAGGCGGAGGTTGCAGTGAGTCGAGATCACACCACTGCACTCCAGCCTGGGCAACAGAGCAAGACTCCATCTCAAAACGAAAAAACAAAAAAACTAGAAGACTCAGACTGATTTAAGACTAGAACTCTCACCCATAATCTGTAACTTTACATTTGGTTTCGTCAAAACTACCGCAATATTCTCTCAAGTGGTTAATGTAAATACACAGAATATATTTGTACTATCGAAACACTCCTTTTATCAGTTTTACATATTGAGGTTTCTTCCTTGAAAGATTTTGGTATTTTTTTTTAAAAGCTATTTTTTTTTTAAAGAAAACTCTAGAAACCACAGTGCTAGGGTTCTTGAGACAGCCACTAAAATACTATAAAACTTTGCTGGGTGTCTATTTCCCTATTTTAACTTGTGTCCATTGGAGGAAATCTAAACCACTGTGTGTCCCAGGTTCATGATTATTTTTAAATGCCCAAAAAGAAATAGTCACTGTGCCCCTAAAAAGGACAGGAACATTCAATGACCTACAGTCTCTCCTTACTCTCCCTCCACTAAGCAGGCTCCCCCTCCTCAGTAGAAAGGAAGGGCGAAGAGAGACTGAGCCATGTCCCCACACTGCACTATGGGTGGTCGCTCCTCTCTTTGTCTCTGTCTTGTGATTTCCTCTCTACAAAATTGGGACAATGAAGCTGACTCAATGTGGACGCTCTGCGGCCTGCCACCTGCCCCTGATGCCTGCTCTTCTCACAAAAGCAAGCAGTGGCCCCAGCAGGCTGGCACTCACTCTCAGGAGGCATGGGCCCACTGTCAATGCTGCCCCCGTGACCCGGTGTGTTGCAGAAGGGTGGGGCCCAGCCCGGCAGGCAGTGGCAGTTCTGGTTGTTGTTACAGACCTGGAGCGAAGGAAGAGCAGAGGCATCAGCACCCCTGAGAGCGTCAGCCACCCACAGGGTCTGCCCCCATGACGCCCCCATGATACAGAGAAGCCAGAACCCAGCACGCACCCCATGGCCATTGCACTTCTTCCCGCAGCCTTCGGTTTCAAAGAAGGAGGTGTTCCTGCACTGCCCCTCGAAACAAATCTGCAGGGGGAGAAAACGGATGGATCGGTGCAGTGAGAGGGACACTGGTTGGGACTTACGAGGCATGGTTTTGCCCTTAGAACATATGAGGACCCAAGGCCTGGTGCAGTGGCTCACACCTCTAATCCCAGCACTTTGGGAGGCCAAGGTGGGTGGATCACGTGAGGTCAGGAATTTTAGACCAGCCTGGCCAACACGGTGAAACCCCGTCTCTACTAAAATTACAAAAATTGGCTGGGCACGATGGCCTGTACCTGTAATCCCAGCTACTCAGGAGGCGGAGGCAGGAGAATAGCTTGAGCCCAGGAGACAGAGGTTGCAGTGAGCCAAGATTACGCCACTGTACTGCAGCCTGGGCGACAGAATGAGACTCCATCTCAAAAAAATAAACAAAAAAACCATATGAGGACCCAAAAAGGCAGCCCACTTCAGGTTATTATCAAAGTGAAAAACGGAAAACCATCCATAACGCTAAGGACAGGACAGCAGTCAACTAAATTTGCTATTACTTTTGTGATTAGGGAGAAAACAACAAATATCTTGTTAAACTATCATGTTTAACAATAAAATATGTATTATTGCATACACCTATTATGTTGATGATGTTAATTACTTGTCATTAATATGTACTAATTTTAATATTATATCTAAAAATAATGACGGTGACAGTACTCTGCGCCACGTGCTATGCTAAATGCTTCCTGTTTTTCACAGTTTCATGGTCAGAACCTACTCTATGGGACGGTTACTATTATTTTGCTCAGGCTTCCCTAACTCCTAGTTCATTTTTAATTCCCATGATAATTAAGGATGAGGATAAAGGTGGCACTAGCTAGGCCACCTAAGTGCTTTACCAGGGTGACTTTCTTTCATCCTTCTGACAGTTCTCTGGGGTGGGTGCCTGCTGTCACTATAAAGCGTCATGAAGGGAGCCACTGAGGCTCTGAGGTTGGGGAGGAGGCATCTGAGCCCAGGCATCCTTTCCGCAGTGCTCACTTCTCAATCCCTGCTCTGCAGCCTGCTCTTGGGTGAGCTGGGGGAAGGGACTCACATGGTTGTAGCCGCACTTGGTTCCGGTCATCACCAGGCCTGGGTCCAGCATGTCACTTTCCTCCTCAGGACCTCGGTAGACATGGGTGCCCCGGCACTGGATCTGCCTCCCATTCATGATGATAGTGGTGTCGATGGGCACCGCGTTGGACTCCAGGGGCCGCGCCTCGGAGCTCTGACACTGGATCTTCCCACACTTTGCATCTCTGGGCACAAGAGACGGGGAGGGAAGGAGGTGGAATCAGAGGCGGGGGAAGAGCTGGGGCACCAGAGCTTCAGTCTTTCTTGACCAAGACAGCAGGCTTGTGTGGCACGGGGCAAAGGTTGAGGGCAGTTATATGCTTTGGAGACGGAGAGACTCCATGTGAACTGACACCAAGGGAGGAGAACAGGCTCCCTGACCTGAGCAAATGTAGACCAGAAAACTGGCCTCGAAATGTCCTCTACTCCAAGAACATCCCCCTAAGCTGAGCAATCTGTCCCTTTTTGCTCCTTACCCTGCCATCCACCCAGGAGCTCCGGCCAGAAATATGGAGTCATCTCCAACTCCCATTCTCCCTCACTCCTGGGCTCCAGCCATTTTCAAACCCTATCAATCTTCCCTCCCATATATCTACCTTAATTTATACTGCCCCATCCTCTTACCTGGTCTGCAGAAGACTGATTTGCCTGCCTTCAGTCTTGCCCCAGAGGAGTTGAATTTCCATGCTGCTCTCAAGCTAAAGTCCAAACTCCCCTAGCCATGCATTTGAGCCTTTTCATGATCTGGTCCATGCTAAACTATCCAGGCTAATTTCTCCACAGACCTTCTCCTTTGCACCCCAACATTATACTTTAACTGTATCGAACTGGTCTCAGTTCTTTCAACTACCAGTTTTTCTCTTTTCATCTCTCTTCCTGGATCACTCTCCCATGAACCAGTACCACTTTCAACCCTGTTCACCTAGGTAACTGTTCCAGATCTCAGTGTAGGTATACTTTCCTTTGAGAAGCCATTCTGACATACTAAGAGGGGTTGGGTGGCTCTCTTCACATTCCCATTATTATACTGTATTGTTAATTAAAAGTACCATGCACTCAGCACAGTATCTTACACATGGTAAATCTTCAACAGACAGTAGATGGATAGATGGATGGATAGATGGATGGATGGATGGATGAATGGATAGATGGATGGATCAGTGGGTGAGTGGGAGCTGGAAGGATGGATGGATGGATGGATGGGTGGATCAGTGGGTGAGTGGTGGATGGATGGATGGATGAGTGGTTGGGTGGGTGATGGATGGATGGATGAGTGGGTGAGTGGGTGATGGTTGATGGATGAGTGGGTGAGTGGGTGATGGTTGGATGGATGAGTGGGTGAGTGGGTGGATGGATGAGTGAATGGGTGATGGATGGATGAGTGGGTGAGTGGATGAAGGGATGGATGAATGAGTGGGTGAGTGGGTGACTGAGTGGATGGATGAGTGGGTGATGGATAGATGGATGAGTGGGTGACTGGGTGCATGGATGAGTGGGTGAGTGGGTGGATGGATGAGTGAGTGGGTGATGGATGGATGGATGAGTGGGTGAGTGGATGAAGGGATGGATGGATGAGTGGGTGACTGGGTGGATGGATGAGTGGGTGATGGATGGATGGATGAGTGGGTGACTGGGTGGATGGATGAGTGGGTAATGGATGGATAGATGAGTGGGTGAGTGGGTGGATGGATGAGTGGGTGAGTGGGTGGTGGATGGACGGGAGGATGGATCAGTGGATGAGTGGGTGGTAGGTAGATGGATGGATCAGTGGATGAGTGGGTGGTGGATGGATGGATCATTGGGTGAGTGGGTGATGGACAGATGGATGGATGGATCAGTGGGTAAGCAGGTGATGGATGGATGGATGGATGAGTGAATGAGTAGATGGTGGGTGGTGGATGGATGGATCATCAGTGGGTGAGTGGGTGAATGAATGGATGGATGGATGGATGGATAGATGGGTAGCAGATGGGTGGACGGTTAGTTGGAATGAATGATGAATTAAATGAATGAGTGAATTAATGAATGAGGACCTATTCAAATTAGGGCATGATTAGCATTTTGCAGAAATGACCCAAAAGGGCTGATTCCGTGCCCTACTATAAAATGGTCCTCAAAGAAGCCTGATCAACTTCCTAGGAAGCAGTGCCACCCACACCCTCCTCTGATTTCCTTAGAGCTGAACGGTGCATTGTCAAACAGGGGGCCAAGAAAAGAGGACCGACTTCAACTGATTTACACGGAGGTGCAGCTCTGGGGCCAGCCACGCTGCTGAGCTGGGCAGCAGTGAGTACAGAGCAGAGGTGGCTTTGTCACCCTTATTTCATGGGGCCCACCCTTTGGTCATCACCTCATGTTGCACTTCCTGTGTTCACCATTCATGTCCTTTCCACAGTTTCCAAAGGTGTCTCCGGCCACATTCACCTTCTCGAAGCAGAGATCAGGGGCAGGCCGGGCTCCTGGGTGGGCAAGCAGCATCTATCAGTACACTCGCCTGTCAGAAGCCCCCAAGGGCAAAGGTACGTTTGGTAAAATCGTGAAGTGAAGAGTATTTTCTGGGAGGGAATACTCAGCCTCTTCTTCCTGTTCCCTGTCAGGTTACTCCATCCCCACATTCTCATCAAGACTCTTTCAGAGAAGAATGTTTTATATAAACTCTTCCTACCTTATTGAGGATTTGTATCTGTGTGTGGGGAAGGTTGCATACTAAGCCGGCTCTCTGATGTAGAAGCCATGTCTCATTTCAAGATTTTAAAAAATAGGTCATACATGCACAATATTTTAAAGATACAAGTATGTCTTGGAAAATTCTTCTTGTAGTCATCTAGTTACTACTTCTCTACATTCTGGAGAAATAGTACTTATTAACAGTGTATTTTCTAAAGACACTTACATCTCTAATTTCTATATCTCCTATGTATAATTCTGTGTGTATCCTCTAGAGATAATCTATCTAATAAAGAATGGAAGCATATGAAGGGATTCTCCCATCTTAGCCTCCCAAGTAGCTGGGATTATAGGTATCCACTACCACACCTGGCTAATTTTTGCATTTTTAGCAGTTACAGGGTTATACCATGTTGGCCAGGCTGGTCTTGAACTTCTGACCTCAGGCGATCCACTGGCCTCGGCCTAGCAAGTACATACTGGGATTATAGGCATGAGCCACTGTGCCCGGCCTGTGTCACCCAGACTGGAGTCCTTCAGTACGGTGGCTCACTGCAGCCTCAAACTCCTGGGCTCAAGCCATCCTCCCCACTCAGCCTCCTGAGTAGCTGGGATTACAGGTACAAGCCACTGCATCTGCCTTGGAAGCATGTTTTATTCACTGTTCTACACCTTGCATTTTTCACTTAATTTTTTCGTGGAAGATGATTTTATTCAGTAAATATAGGGCTGCCTCCTTGTTTAGTCACAAAGCATTGCATTATATGGATGTACCAGAGCTAACTGGTCCCTACTGAAGGACACATAGTTTGTTGTTGGTATAGGTGACACGGTGCAGTAAACCGCTTTGTAAATATATCCTCACACATGTCCAAGTGTTAGCTTCATTTCTAAGTATACCTCCAAATTGCTTTTCATAGGGGTCATACCTACCTGTTTCTTCACACCCTCCGCAACACTGTCTCATTATTATTGTTGTTATATTATTATTATATTAACTCTCAGTCTTTACAATCTGATATATGAAAAATCTCACCTCATAATAATTATAATTTGCTTTCAGTTACTACGACTGAGGTTAAAGGTCTTTTCATAGCTTAAGGGCCGTTTGCATTTGCTTCTCTGTCTCCATCCTCTGCTCATTTTCTTTGGGATAACTCATTCATCTGTCCACTCTGAGAATGAAAAGCATCAAGGGACTGGGAAGAAACACTGTCCTCTAGTTCTCTCTGAACATCTAACCTGAGTCAAGGGGATAAAACAGGTAGTATATCTAGAGGTGCCATCCTGAAGCCAAGATTCCAAACTACTCTGAGGGCCAGGGGAGGCTGGCTGGGAGATGGTGGGCTGGGGAGAGCCATGCTCCCCAGGAGAGCCTTACCGGGTCCCCACAGCTGCTGGCACTGCTCCTGGTAGGTGAGGCACATGCCATTGTAGCAGTAGGCCTGGCCACCCTCACAGGGGGTACCATCCATCTGGTAGAAGTTGGTAGGGCAGTGGGGAGACTTGCCCGTGCAGAACTCCGGGAGGTCACACTGCCGGGCCTGCTCACGGCACAAGGTCCCAGGAGCCAGCAACTGAGCCAAGGAACGAGGGGAAACACACAGTCAGTCTCCTCCCTGCCCTCAACCCTGTGGCTCAAGGGCAATAAGCATCACTCTCACAGAACAGAAGTTTCCATTACCATGATTTCATAGCATTTCTGACATGACATGACCTCATTAGCCCAAACCATCTTCAGCCTTCCCATAGGAATACTGACAGAATTTCAAGGTGTTTTCACAAATGCTATCTCACTTTCTCTTCATAGCAGTCTTAAGAAAGAGGCAAGAAATAATACCTGTACAATTTATAGTTCACTACATGCTTTAGTAATAGCTGCTTTTATGTAGCTCCCACTGAAGTGCCCAGTACAAATATGACTTCGTTTAGTTTTCATGACAGTCCTATGTAACATAATTATTCCTCCTACAGATGATAACATATGTAGGCTTAAAGAGGTTAGACTATGTATACAAAGTCTTATAAGTGGCAGAGGAGCCAGACCCGCTAACACACACACACACACACACACACACACACACACACACACACCCCTGGCATTCACAGAACATCTGTGAGTTTACAAAGCATCTCCGCAATAATACATCCCCACTATGGAGCCGGGCACTGGGCTGAGTATGCGACATACACGTATCTTGTGGGATCCTCACAACTTCCATGAGGTAGATACCGCTATTTGCCCCACATTGCAGATCAATAACTTGCTCAGCAGCACACCTGGGGCAAAGGGTGAAGATTTTTAGAGCCTCCCTGAGTAATCAGTGTTACTAATACTTGCCCCATTTTCCAAATAAAGAACCTACGCTTGGATAGTTAATGGGTTGCCCCAAATCACATAGTCAAAGTCAGAGTCTCGGACATCAGTGAATCCTTTCTGAGACTCAAACTGAAATTCTTGGGTGCAATGAAGGGGTCCACTCCACGCTTATGCTTAAGCCTTGGGCCAAGAGTGGAAGAGCTTGGCCCAGCACAGCCTCCCTGGGGGAAGCACGGCCAGACCAGATGCTGTGCGAATTCTGAGAGCCAGGCTAGGAAACCTGTGACTGAGAATAGAGCCCCCTCCCCTGCTCCTGGGCCACTCCTCCCCACTCACAGGGTCCTCGAGGGAAAGAAGGCAGACAGGCTTCTCCACTGACCACTCTCAGGCTGAGAAGCCAGCTGAGCAGCTTGCTGAGTGGATGCCCAGTTGCAAGTGTGGGCAGGGATGGTATATGCAGGAGGAGGCCGGAGGACACACTTCTGCCACCCAGGGCCAGGTGGAGGCAAAGAGGACCCGCCTCAGAGCCGGCCTGCCTGGGCACAAATCCCAGCTCCTTAACCATCAGCGGGGCCTTGGACATCTGCTGTGTGACCTGTGTGTGCTCACTCACCCACAACTCAGGATGGTAACCTACTTGTGGGGTGATTAAACACGAGTTAGAACAAAGTATGTGAATGGTAATCTGGCACATGACGAGCACCCAGCAAGTGCTGGCCAGATGCCTGGGGCCTAAAATGTTGGGGCCAGATGGGGCTCAGGCTTTTCAGATTTAGAAAGCAGGCACTGTAATACATAGGTCCATATGTATATGGGGGTACATATATAATTACACATGTATATATATGGATGATTACATATGTATGCATATATAACTACATATGTATATTATATAACCCCTCAGCAAGGCCGGGGATAACACCTTCTGATCAAACATATTAATATTTCTGTAATGCAATATAAATATTCACTTTAGGAGGGATTTTTTTAAAAGATTATAATTCATCTCATGTCAATCCAGGTCAAGTTTTGTCACCAAATACGTTTACATTTTTTTCGGCTTTTAGAACTCTCTGAATTTCAGAACTGTGGATGAGAGATCGTGGTTCTACAGTAACGCCAGCGGTGATGGACGATTTATCTCCCACGTCAATATTACAGAAGTGGGCTCCAGAGTCAGGGAAAGCTGGATTCAGGCCCTTCCTGACTGCCTGATTCCCAATAAACCTCTTATCCTTGATAAGCGCTAGTTTCCACATCTTAAAATGAGGATGATAACATACATTTTATGAGGTTTTTGTGAGGAGCAAATGAGATAGCATATATAAAATTCTCAGCACAGTGCCTGGCACCTACTAAGAGGTCCATTAATGCCAATACAGATTATGATAATTATTATTGTTTACAAGCTCAATAAAATCAAGCCCATTCTCTCTGGACACTTCTTTAAATAATAATAATAATAAAAAGTACCATTCCCAAAGAGCCACCAGACTCCTCTGGGATGATCTGAATTCAGTGCGGCCCAGTATATGAATAGTAAATTCTATTCAAGGCACCTTTCCTGCTCCATGTTTCTGAAACTTGCCATAACTCCCCCAGGATGCAGGCAAATCCCCAGCAGAGCAGTCCTGCTGTCAGATCAGGGACCACAGCGCAGAGGAAGGAGGGGCCACTTACCTTACACTGGTGGCAGCAGGAACCGTGGGCACACTCCGCCCCTGGCCTCAGGGTGCAATTAGAGGCATTGCAGCAGGGGTTGTTACATTCCTGGGGAGACAGTTGGGTAGGTGTGAGTGGGGGAGGGCCTTTACCACCCCCAACACTTTCCCCAACCCCGGCTCCTACACCCTGGGAACCCCAGCTCTCTAGCAACTCTTTTTTTTTTTTTTGAAATGGAGTATCACTGTCACCCAGGCTGAAGTGCAGTGGTGCAGTATCTCGGCTCACTGCAACCTCTGCCTCCTGGGTTCAAGCAATTCTCCTGCCTCAGCCTCCCAAGTAACTGGAACCAGAGGTGCATGCCACCATGCCTGGCTAATTTTTTTATTTTTGGTAGAGACTGGATTTTGAACTCCTGACCTCAAGTGATCTGCCTGCCTCGGCCTCCCAAAGTTCTGGGATTACAGGCACGAGCTACCACATCTGGCCTAGAAACTCCTGGTCTCAAAAATCATGTGACAGCTTTGTCACTAAGCTAGGGTGCATTTATCACAAGAACCGTATATATGCACAATCATTAGTAACATGATTTGGACACAGCTACATTGTTTGTTTGTTTGTTTGTTTGTTTTTGAGGCAGTCTGCAACCTTCTCCTCCTGATTTCAAGTGATTCTCGTGCCTCAGACTCCCAAGCAGCTGGGACCACAGGCGCATGCCACCATGCCCGCTTAAGACACAGCTACATTTTGAGTGTGAATATTTTCCCAGGCATTTTCTACACACATACATATGTATTTACATTTATTTTACAAAATCATAGTATCCACAGTGTTTTGTTTTGTTTTTAATTGCACTTTAAGTTCTGGGGTACATGTGCAGATCTTGCAGGATTGTTGCATAGGTACACACATGCCATGGTGGTTTGCTGTCTCCATCCCCCCGTCACTACATCAGGCATTTCTCCCAATGTGATCCCTCCACCACCTTCTCACCCCGCACTGTCCCTCCCCTAGCTCCCCACACCCCAGCAGACACCAGTGTGTGATGTTCCCCTCTCTGTGCCCATTTGTTCTCATTGTTCAACACCCATCTATGAGTGAGAACATGTGGTGTTTGGTTTTCTGTTCTTGTGTCAGTTTGCTGAGAATGATGGTTTCCAGATTCATCCATGTCCCTACAAAGGACATGAACTAATCCTTTTTTATGGCTGCATAGTATTCCATGGCCTATGTGTGCCACATTTTCTTTGTCCAGTCTATCATTGATGGGCATTTGGGTAGGTTCCAGGTCTTTGCTATTGTAAACCGTGCTGCAGTGAACATACATGTGCATGTGTCTTTACAATAGAATGATTTATAATCCTTTGCGTATATACCCAGTAATGGGATTGCTGGGTCAAACGGAATTCCTATTTCTAGGTCCTTGAGGAATCACCACACTGTCTTCCACAATGGTTGCACTAATTTACACTCCCACCAACAGTGTAAAAGTGTTCCTATGTCTCCACATCCTCTCCAGCATCTGTGTTTTTAACTGAATATGACATGCATATTTCTCCCTGTAACCATGTATTCTTCTAAAACTGACTTTTTAGCACAGTATGTGGAAATGTCATGATTCGTTTTTCTCATCCCCAGTAGAACATCCAGACACTTTGTCTTTCATGGGCACCCTCCTGCCCCAACCTTCCTTGCCTTTCTTATCTCGTAAAAAAGGGGCTGGCGGTGCAAGGGCCTGCTGGGACACCCTCTCTGGATAGTTTATGTCAACTCCTGGGCCTGTTTCCTCAGACTTCCTTCTCCATCTTGCTTCCCCTCCTAAGCCCTTCCTGGCCTGGACCTTTTGGGAACAGAGGGTCTCTAAGAGTTCCTTGCTCTCTTCTCTTGCTTCCTTCTCCCCAGCCTGAGATTTTCAAAAGATGACGAGGTGCTCCAGTGACCCTGAGTGTCCCCATCACACTCTTACAGTAGTCACAGGCCAATCCATCAGCCAGTGATAAGGGTGTGGGGTTCCACACATCTCTCCACCACAGCCTTGTCCCCATTCCACAGACGGGGACGCTGCAGCTCAGGCAAGTCCAGTGGCTGACCAAGGGCTACACCTGCCGAATTCAAGCCAGGTCTACCTGGGGCCCACCTCAGGCTTATCAGCCTCATCATACCCATAACCATCCGGAGCTCTAGCCTGTGGAGAGCCACATCCCATCTCGACCACAGACACCTGTCCACCTGTCTCCCCCAAGAGAAGAAATACAACACTTTCCTCCCATTAATCACCCACCATGCTGGGCTCCATGTTCCTGCCTTCCTAATGTACCATACTTCTTCCCACCAAGGCACAGGCTCCCCTTCCACCTGCCTTCCCTCCTGCCTGCCTTGCTAACTCCTAACACAGCCTTTAGATAGGGGTTCCATGTCACCTCCCACCCAAGCAAGGAGGTTCCCCTCACATTATGTATGTTCAAAGCGCTGTGTAATTCGTCTTCCTAGCATTTGCCATGGACCATACATGTATTCTTTTACAATTATTTCAATCTGTGTTTCCCCCACTAGACTGTCGGCTCCCGAAGGACAGGAACTATGTCATTTTTGTCATTCATCCTAACCCTAGGACCAGACACAGTAGCCCACACTCAGTGTATCTGTTGAATGAGCAGCTGCTCAGAACATAAGCCAACTGGCCGAGTCCACTCTCAGGCCATTCCTCAACCCCACCGGGCCCTGCATCCTCATACCACTCCCTCCTTTCTGATGGGTCTGGGTTGATCTCTCTGGGCTCACAGTGGTGGGTTGGCATCCTTGACTAGTTCTTGTTTTATTCTGAAAGTTACATGCTGGCATTGAAAAAAAGAAAATCACATCATAGAGAAGGTCATAGGCTGGGTGCAATGGCTCACGCCTGCAATCCGAGCACTTTGGGAGGCTGAGGTGGGTGGATCGTCTGAGGTCAGGAGTTCGAGAACAGCCTGGCCAATGTAGCAAAATCCTGTCTCTACTAAATATACCAAAAAAAAAAAAAAAAAAAAAAAAAATTAACCAGGTGTGGTGACACACACCTGTATTCCCAGCTACTTGGGAGACTGAGGCAGGAGAATCACTTGAACCCTGGAGATGGAAGTTGCAGTAAGCAGAGATCATGTCACTGCACTCCAGCTTGGGTGACAGAGCAAGACTCCATTTCAAACAAAACAAAACAGAAAAGGCCATAAAATCAAATTGTTTTTTTCCATATAAACACAACTTCAGTCTTACCCCTTTAATTTATTGTTACGTGTTATCTATTCCAAATTGTTACACATGTATTAACATACATATTTTCAGCCTTCAAAAAACAGAGATGAAACAATCCAGGTCTGCTTTCTGCAGAACCACCTGCATTTGTTAAAAATGACCAGGGTCTGCTGTGTGCCCTCCACACTCACTGTGATGATCAGAAGGAAGGAGAGAGTTTACCCACAAACAGTTCTGTCTCATCTTCCTCCTAGCAGCCCTTCCAAGACTTGACAGCACTTCCTACATCCCCTTTCCATCATCTCTCCTCCAGCCTAAACAGTGCGAGCTTGTTATTTTAAGCATCCTCATAAGGCCCCTGTGCAAGTCCCTGTATCCGGCTGTGTGGCCTCCAGAATAAATTCCGTGCAGCTGGAGGGCCAAGGAGGCATGTGGAGCTCCACGGAGGAAAAGACGGTCAACGTGTCACGTGACCGTGGTTTCTGGTTAGACCAGATGCTCACAAGGAGAACTGATTGTGGACACTAACGATGCTGACCACAAACTGGAAGAGGCAGCAGAAACACCCATCTGGAAGGCTTCCTCTCCACATCTTATTTGTCATGGGGTATTGGAGAGTTGCGTGTAGGAAATGCCTATGACTAAGAAATTTTCAATTGCGTTCTCTTTTGACCTTGAGCTTTGAAATCCATGCAAATTCTTCCCCTCCCGCCAGCATCACTGTAGCCCCTCACCTCTTCTTCTCCACAGTCACACTCCTCCCCATCTTCCAGGTACCCGTTCCCACACCTCCGGCCTCCGTACAGCGTCCTGGTATCTGGCATGTTGGAGAGACACATTCCACCGCCTGACTGCAGATACCTGTCCAGCTCCCTCCTGTTGCATCCATTGAACACTCTGGGAAAGGGGTGCCTGGTAGAGGACAAGGCGGGAATTAGTGAGGAGTCTGCGCATCCAGCAGTCAGGCAGGTGTCACTCCTGATACCCACGGGGCTGACTCCACCTGGGCTCAGACTCCCACAGTCTCACACACACACACATTCTGGCCTTTTAGAACATCTACCGATATATTCATTCAGAAATCTGTCATCCTTAGTGATGACATATTAACCACAGAGCATTTTATTTTTTTCACTTTGCATGGAGGAAGTATTTGTGAATCAGGAGCAGCAATTTCTGCCCATTGCATGATGGGGCTAAAATAAGGAAAGGGTTGTGAGTGTGTTACAACAGGTCTTCCGAGCCTCAGAGCTGAAGAAAACACCAGCTGACTCAAACTTTTCCTGAAGCTGATACCAGATGAATATTCTCTTACAACAGAGGACCAGGCCAAAAAATACCAAGATCCTAAGTTTCATTTCTTTTTGGGCCAGTGATCTCATCTCTGTTCTAAGGATGCAGAGGGCACTCCAAACTCAGTCAGCCAGCTCACAAACACACGCTCTTTATCGCCGGCGTATGGAAGAGCCTGGGTCCCACTTTGGTAAAAAGGACAAAAAGTGCGACCATCTGGGTCCACAAAAGGAGAGTTATCCTGCTCCCAATTCTCTAAACCAATTGAAGGTTAAACCCTCAAAAAAAGAGGTTTTCCTTCAGTGGGAAGGTATGCTACAAGGCATCTGTTACTAATAATTGTTCATCTATCCACATTTATAAACAACTTAAAAATGAATTGGCTGTAATCCCAGCACTTTGGGAGGCCGAGGCGGGTGGATCACGAGGTCGAGAGATCGAGACCATCCTGGTCAACATGGTGAAACCCCGTCTCTACTAAAAGTGCAAAAAATTAGCTGGGCATGGTGGCGCGTGCCTGTAATCCCAGCTACTCAGGAGGCTGAGGCAGGAGAATTGCCTGAGCCCAGGAGACGGAGGTTGCGGTGAGCCGAGATCGCGCCATTGCACTCCAGCGTGGGTAACAAGGGCGAAACTCCGTCTCAAAAAAAAAAAAAAAAAAAAAAAAAAGAATTGGAATAGTAATCAATATAACTCTCAATCATTTGTCTTCATATATGCTTTTGAGATTTAGAAAGAAAGGGACAGGCTTAATTAACCATGAGCTCCTAGGGATCTGTACATAACTATGAAGCTGTAGCATAATTTTTTTTTTTTTTTTGAGACAGAGTCTTGCTCTATTGCTCAGGCTGGAGACTGGAGTGCAGTGGCACAATCTTGGCTCACTGCAACCTCCGATTCCCAAGTTCAAGTGATTCTCCTGCCTCAGCCTCCCTAGTAGCTAGGACCACAGGCATGTACCACCACACCTGGCTAATTTTTGTATTTTTAGTAGAGACAGGTTTTCACCATGTTGGCCAGGCTGGTCTTGAACTCCTGACATCAGGTGATCCATCCACCTCGGTCTCACAAAGTGCTGGAATTATAGGCATGAGCCACTGCACCCAGCCAACATCACCCTTGCTATGCCACAGCTGAGAAGGTTTTAAAAATGGATACCAGAGCTCTTAGAAAGCTGCACTGTTTCTTGGAGACACTGAAACACCATTCTCTAAGAATCATAAGCAGGTCCTAATGGTCTGGGGTGAGGGAACACAAGGTTCCACCATGATGCCTTCCAAGGAACCTGGAAGAACCCAACGCTTTGTGCTACCTGAGTCCAGATGCTAGAAGATAAGTCCTTTGAAGAAACTCTCTAATTCTCTTCAAAAAGGCTCCGGTTTTAAAATTCCCTCATGACCATGGGGAGATGCAGCTGCCTTGCCCTGTTCGTCACGGGTAATGCAGCCTGCAAACTCCCTCAGAAGTCACTGTGGGGTATGTGGATGGGATGGTTCCCTTCTTCAACTTGTTCTGTTACACTCAAACTTTCAGTGAAGCCTGGAATTGAAACAGCATTGATCCAACACTCTTGGGATCGAAGAATTAAGGGTTGTGGCTATGATCAAAATGAATCGTCTTCAAAAATTCATGAAATAGGCTGGGTGCTCACACCTGTAATCCCAGCACTTTGGGAGGCCAAGGTGGGTGGATCATCTGAGGTCGGAAGTTTGAGACCAGCCTGACCAACATGGAGAAATTCAACCTCTATTAGAAATACAAAATTAGCTGGGTGTGATGGTGCATGCCTATAATACCAGCTGCTCAGGAGGCTGAGGCAGGAGAATTGCTTGAACCCAGGAGGCAGAGGGTGCAGTGAGCCAAGATCATGTCATTGCACTCCAGCCTGGGCAACAAGAGTGAAACTGTGTCTCAAAAAAAAAAAATTATGAAATAAAAAAGATATATATGGCCAAGCCAATTTTGTAACTCAACACCTTAAAACAAAAATTAAGTAAAACTAGGGTCACACCAGCACCAAACCTCCTGCTGAAAATGTAAGTTCTTGCACACATTTGCCTTGGTCTTCTCTCAATTTCTTTGTTGTAAAAACCACATTTTTTGGTCCCATCAGAAGTATAACGGAGCCTCAGTGGGGCCAGCTGTGAGGAACCCCTGGTGTGCTCAGGTGTGCTCGCCTCCTCCCCATCCTCCCTCTTCCTGTTTGACTCACCCAGTGGCAGCCGCCATGATGCACCCCCCGTCAGCCGCACTGGCCGAGCAGCAATCGGCAGAATCATGGCTCATGCCAAAGTTGTGGCCCATCTCGTGGGCCATGGTAGCAGCCACACCAATGGCATTCTCGGAGTGATCCTGCTCAGAAGACAGAGTTGAGGTCAAAGTCAAGGGGACAGATCCGCCCCTCATCCCTGCCTTTTCCTTAACCAAGACTTATAGGTCTCCACCAATTCCACTGTCACTGAGTGTACAGACTATCCATGTGGGCCTCTGACTGCAAGGCTGAATCTACTGTCACTAAGAGGAAATCAAATGCTTAAAAGTCCACGTTTCTGAGTTCTCAAAGGTTGCAGGCCACAGCTGACCTACTCATGACCTACTCATGAACCAATAAATGCTTTCTGAATAAATGAAAGAGGAAGATTTTCCCCCATTATTCTTCTTAGCGTATCTCTGTCTCTCCAGACACAAGGGAATCGACGTAGAAAACACCACCTTGATTCAAACACACAGTGTACTTGGCTTAGTGTTTCCTGAAAGCCACACAAGACAGATGAACTCCAGGCATAGCACTTTACATACTGTCTGATGTGTAACTGTCAGATGCAAAACCTAAAGAAATCAAGGAGAAAAACCCCAGCAGGAAAGAAGCAGCAGAAAGAGATTTACTAAACATGGATGTGTGTTTCCTGCATTATTTCATTTAATTCACATTCTTATCCTAAGAAGATCAACTGTAAAACCATCTGTTTTTTCCAGCTGAGGACACTCAATAACTCGCCCAAAGTCACACAGCTGTTCTTTGAACCCAACAGGCTCAGACAGACCCTAGAGCCTGTGGTTTTGGCCATCAAGCTACTTTGTCAATAAATACAGAATGGATAGAGGGACAGACAGATGGAGAGAAGTCTTCCTTGAAACGCACTTCACAGGTCAGAAATGAAGAGTCAAAACAAACAGTCTCACAAAGTCAGAGTGAATTTCAAAAGAAGGCAGTAATTTTCTAACCATGACTTTGACATATGTTCTTCTTTCTTAATGACATACATAACAGTGCAAGACCTGGAATAAAAACACTTTAACCTCTACTCTCTTAGTATTTTCCAGCCCCTGGTTTGGAACATATGAGATCTAGTGATGTGTTCGTGTAATCTCTTCAGGGTTCCTGAGCTTGAAAATACAGAATGAACTATAATAAATGAAAATTCACCCTTGGGTACCTCCATCTCTTAGAGCTTAATGACTCCATTTTAAACAACTGCTCTTCCTGATGTCAAAGCTTTTTCTGCTACAATAACAAATATCAACTTATTTTTCCAAACCTGACCTCTGGTCTTATAAGGTTGTTCAGCCCCCTCTGCAGCACACACATATGGTCTGAGACTCACCATGTTGACTCCTCCAGACTGGTACACGGAGCACATGGCCATGAGGGGGGCCAGGCCGATGGTGGTGCCGTGGAAGGACATGCCCCTGCAGGAGGCAAGGAGAGAGGGGGACTGGGGAGGGCGCTGAGAGGGCTATTCCAATATGCCCAGGCGTAGGTGGCCATCATGGTGTTCCTTGGCCCCTCTGACTTTCCCAGGTCATTCCCAAGGAGAGAGGCCCTTATAACCAGGCCAGCTGGACAACTTCCAGCTCACCACACCTCTCACTTCCTGTCACCTACTCCCTCGTGGCTCCAGAGAAACACAAAAAGAGAAAGGTCACTTATCCCCCACAATATACCCAGAGCCGATTCCTTGGAAGGAAATGGGCAGGGTTCGCAAAGCTGTATCGCATTCCTGCTGCACAGGAAAAGGTCAGAGAGAAAGGCTGATGAAGGGAGGCACAGACTCTGATGCTGAAGTGAATCATGCCCACTTCCACCAGCTGCCAGGATCCAATGCCTTATCCCTGGCTCTGTGGTGTGAGTCCAGAGGTGGTAGGGGTGGGGGCACTGGGGCAGCAGCTGTGGGGCTGATGATGCTTCATTCCCACATAATCAGGGGCCAAGGAAACAGCTGTGTCCCATCAGGAGCCTCACAAAGTGCAGCTGGGTGCAAGAATGAGCCGTTTCTGCCTTTGTTTTGCAATGGGATCCTAATCTTCGAGCAGCAAGCTGTATTTTCTCCAGTTGAATACATCTCTCTTTCAGTTATACACATCCAGGTAGGGGAGAAGCAAAAAACAGAAACAAAAACAAAAACAAACAAACAAAAACACTACCAGTGTTTCTGTGCCTGCCAGAAACGTAATGCATTTAAAGAATCTATATGGAAATTCATCACATGGTACTTATCTCCATGTCTGTCTTCTTATCTAGACCATGATATAACTGACAGCAAGACTATCTTAACTATTTTAGGATCACTAGCACCTAGCACAGAATCTAACACATAGTGGGTCTATAATAAATGTTTGCTGAATTACAGGCAGACTTGTCTTCACAGAAACAATCTGAGAAGAAATACGCAAAATCTATGCAAATTGATATGAAGTCCTACTAGTTATTTGCCAAATGTTCCAAAGTTCAGGCCAAAACTTCTAATAACCAAAGACTCTTCCTGGGTGAATGCACTGTCATGGAGTAACTACTCACAGCCCAGTTATTTTTGGGATGGTTATTTTTCCCAGTGTCTTTAAAAGGATAAGCCAAGATTTAAATGATTATTTACTCAGCTATATTTAGGGAACAGAAGAAAAATGGTTTTAAGGCCAGGTACCATAGCTCACGCCTATAATTCCAGGACTTTGGGAGGGTGAGGCAGGCGGATCGCTTGAGACCAGGACTTTAAGGCCAGCTTGGACAACATGGCATAAACCCTGTCTCTGTTAAAAATATAATAATTAGCCGAGCGTGATGACGCACGCCTGTAATCCCAGCTACTCGGGAGGCTGAGGCACTAGAATTGCTTGAGCCTGGGAGGCGGAGTTTACAGTGAGCCGAGATCCTGCCACAGGCGACAGAGGGAAACTCTGTCTCAAAAAAGAAGAAGAAAGTGGTTTTATTATCTATATGCCTTTTGTTGTAACTGCCTGAAAATACCTTCAGAAGTCAACACCAATAAATACCAAATAATCACCTTGGGGCACTGTCACATGCTACTGCCACCACCATCACTGTCTCTCTGGGGTTGATGAAAATCCAGCACAATCCCTCCTCAACGTCTCCCTCCCACCAAACCCTCAGTTCCTGCACTGTCTGCCGCTTCGACTACCTCAGACACTCAGCCCTGAGCCCCTTGGGAACCAAGTGAAGGACCACACAGGAGCCCCCTTTCCTGTGCCTGTGTTGAGAGATCAGCTCATGTACCAGAACAAAGTGCCAAGAAGATTGAGGTGAGCCTCTCAGAAAGTCTAAGACCTGATCAAGAGTCAGTCCTTCCCAAATACATACTCAATGATCTCAGATGCTCAATGGAATATGGGTAAGTTTAATTTTCCCATTAGACTGTAAACACTTCTTAGGACTATTGTGACTCAGGGTTTTAAACATTTTCTGGGGTATGCTGGGTACAGAGCGCATGTTTAGGAAATGCCTGTCTCTGGACCAGGGAGTCAGAATGGCCTTGTACAACCAACACTCACCATGGGGCAAACTCTGAGCACGGTGGGCAAAGGCTTTGCAGCCAAAGACAACACAACACATGGAAAAAGGCTATTTACGTGATTAACTGGGCGTTGTCGTGGTTCTTCTGGGAAAGTAGCTTGCGCCTCCAACTAAGAAAGGACCAGAGGGTAGAGTATGGATTCTCTGAAACTTCACACATGTTCCCATGAGTCCACACTTCCAAGCCCACAAGAGCAATCCGGATGTTCAAGGATCGGTAAAACTGAAAGGACACAGAAAAACCACGGTATCTGTCAATATCACCTGGGATTTAAAAGCCCCTTCCTTTCAGTCTGTTGGAGCTTGAGATTAAAAAGAAAAAAGCTAAAAATAAAAAATAAAACTAAATTGAAAAAAAAAAAGCCCCTTCTCAGCCTAAGAGCTCAGAGCACAGACACTAGATTTCTCTTCTGCCCATGGCTCCAAGGGAAGGAGGGAAGTGGTGTTACCGACATTTTTTAGAAACAGAAAATGAGATCTTGAGAGAGAGCACAACATTCTGGTGGCAGCACTGCTGTGACTTTGCTTAGAGATGACTGAGACAGAAGATAAAATTGCTTTCAGATATGAACAGGTCTATTATGTGGAAAAATGACGAGCGTTGTTCTGCATGATTTTCAAGTAGGGCTTAGGTCAATAGGTAAAACAGACAGGATTATAAATTTCATTTTAAAATAGGAAGAAAGCTTTCAAACAAAGCTGGTCATGAGTAAGCTCAAAGCTGAGCTTTGCTGTTTTCTGTAATCAGTGCCCTTGGTCAGGCTGTCTGGTACAATTTTTTTCTCCCAATTCCTTACATGGGCCTTATCTTTCTCATGAGTATCTAAAAAGTTCTCTTATATATGAATTTTTGAAAACTGCTTCATTGAGGTATAATTTGCATACCATAATGCCCACCTATTTTAAGTGTTATGACTCAATACTTTTTGGTAAATTTACCAAGTTTTAAAGCCATCACTGGCCGGGTGCCATGGTTCACACCTGTAATCCCAGCACTTTTGGAGGCCAAGGTGGGTGGATCACCTGTGGTCGGGAGTTCCAGACCAGGCTGACCAACATGGAAAAACTCCCTCTCTACTAAAAATACAAAATTAGCCAGGTGTGGCGGCGCATGCCTGTAATCCCAGCTACTCGGGAGGCTGAGGCAGGAGAATCAGTTGAACCCGGGAGGCAGAGGTTGCAGTGAGCCAAGAGCACACCACTGCACTGCAGCCTGGGCAACAAGAGCGAAACTCCATCTTAAAAAAAAAAAAAAGCCATCAACATAATCCAGTTTTAGAATATTTTCATCACATCAGTGATCATTTCCGGTTCTCACCCTCAGCCCCAGGCAACCATGCATCTACTTTGCTTTTATTCTACCTTTTCTGAACAGTATGTGGTTTTGCGTATCTGGCTTCTCTCACTTACCACAATGTTTTTGAGATGTATCCATGTTGCAGACTGAATCCGTTTCTGATTTCTCTTTATTGCTGAACAATATTCTTTTGTATGGATATACCAAATTATATTAATACATGGATATTTTATTACAACATGTCTCTCTCTCATTTTGAAAGTAAGTAAGTATAAATGATGTAAAAGTGCATTGATAATGCTTACTCTTCAAATTCCCTTCCCCAATCCCTGGATAGTCTCAGGGTTTGTCAACGATACAATAAGCAGGTTGCAAGCAATAGACTCCTTAGTAATCTTCAGAGTTTTGTCCAACCCAGACATCCTAAAATTCTGTAAGCTAGATCTGACTCAACCTCCTCGAGGCTAGAGCTACATCTAATCTTCAGGGCCTGACATCTTTCATCTCATACAAATGTAAGCAGGAGGAAGGTTTTCTTTAAAGCTGAACCACTGAAAGGTGTGAGTGCAACGGGTTTTTTGATGGGTTCACCCTACAAATACTGAGCCAGTGACTTAATAAAAAGCTCCATGTATGGAGAGGTCACAGGAGATACCACCTTAATCCAAAACTGGTAGAGACCGCCCAGCTGAAAAGAATAATCATAGCGCCAACATTTTCCCACCACTTTTTATGTACTAAGCACTGAGGCTTAGAGAAGTTAAGGAACTTGCCCAAAGTCTCAGCAAGAAGATGACGGAGCTAGGATCAAGGCCCAAATCACCACCCAGAGACAATATGTGACCCTTTACTGCTTCAGTGCTATGGTGTCTACACATCCAGATAATCCCCTCACTGCAGAAAACGCTGGTCAAGATGGGCTCCAGAGTCAGTGAAATATCAGTTTATTTCAATGGAAATTTTGATTTTTCTGTTTTGTGCTATTTCAACCATTACAGAAAATTAGAGGTTCAGATTCCAATTTGAATTTGCTTCACTAGGGAGCTTTTGAAGGAAGTAAACTTGGCTTTTTTTCAGTTACAGAAAAACATTTTGGATTGGGTTCATGATTCGGCAAATGAGTGCAATTCATTCCAGTTTTAGTTCAGCAATAGTTCAGTTCAAGTAGCTGGGTCAGCAAGTTCCAGAGAAGTGGGTGTGGCTTCCCTCACCCGCCAGGAGGGACTAACACCAGCCCGAGGAGAGACTGCACAGGATGCGCAGGCCACCCAGGCTCAGGGCTTCCAGTAACGACTGGGGCTGGCTGGTGCCCCGCTCTTCTCCCTTCGTTGTTGCCAGCGCCCTTGGTCCCATCACCTAGCCCACAGAGGGGATACTCAGCCAACTCCCCACCTGCCAGATCTCCAAACAATAGATGTGTCACATGTGTGAAAGCAGAGTCAGCCTCCCATATTCTCCCCAGGGAAATAAGCTTCCCTTGTTTTCCCAGATGTTGAGTGTTTGGGTTGTATGATGATTTAAATGGTATTCTTGAGTGAGTCAGGAGCTAGAGGACTGGACTGTGTCCCTAGAGTCTGTCCTTCCAGGAAATGCCAGGGTTTGACTTTTACCTATCACTGACCACTGACCTGTGTTTCCAGAGCCATCTAGAGCAGAAAAAAAACACATGGGCATAGAAACCGCCATCCGATGACTTCAGAACACGAGTATATTTGGTTATTAATCCCTAAAAAATATTTTAAGTGATCTTCTATAGGCTCTAGTGTTTAGAAAAAAAAAAAAAAAGATTTTCCCTTTAAGCCTGGAATTCATGAATCCTTAGCAGGCCCAAGGTTAAGCTTCATTAATTTTACAAGTGTTCTAAAATTGCTCAATAAATGCTACCAGATTCTCCAAGAGATCTGTGATCCCAAACACATTAAAGCCTACTTTTAAAAACTATATACTACTAGCCTACCAAGAGGCTACTGTCATTCTAGGTTACCTATTCTGCATTTTGTAACTGTAACAAATACCCTCTTTCACATATACAACGTATTTCCAAATCCCAGACCAGCCTGTTTCAGTAAAATTCAAAAATGTAGGTATTTCCCAAAAACATCTTCTAAAAGGTCCTTACCTAGGAAAGCTAACCATTTGCACATCCTTCCTAAGAGACAAGACATAATTTAGGATAGTCTTACAGATGGAGACTTTACAGTTGAGCCCCAAGCAGCCCACTTCTCAACTTTTAAGGCTGTGTGTCTTTCCCACTCTGCCATTTCAATTCCCTCCTAAGTCAGACAATACTTGGGCTTATTTCTGGAAGGAACGTTAAAGGACCTTAAAAGATTCTTAAACTGGGCTCTTCCATGCCCCAAGCCACTCGGGAGCCCCTGCAGGGGTAGGAGGAAGGGGTCAGGAGGACAGTGTTCTGGGTCCTCACCCCTGCTCCCGCTTAGAGCAGTCTGTTTTCATCTAACTTTTATATTAGACATTGGTATAAGATTTCATTTTTTAAAATTCCACCAGAAAAATAAAAATAACAACCCCCACCAACCAAAAAAAAGCATGGATTTGGGACAGACCTTCTAAGATGAAAAAAAAAATTGCAACCCAAAAAAAATGACTTGCTTGCCTAAGAATACATAGTTCAGGGCTCTGTCATGACTGCCCTGCACCTCTATGGCATTGCTCACTCCCTTACAGAAGCTGGCTGGGGCGGCCAATCCAGCAGAAAGCAGCTCCAGTGCCCTTGGAAGTGCTGGCACCTGGCACCTTTCCCACAAAAGTACACACCTGGTCTCACCTTATCAACGTAGTTGGCGATCTCAATGAGCTTGTGTTTGGTGGCGTCCTGGTCTCGTCGATTCTTCTGAAACTAAATGCAACAAGCAGAACCATGTGAGATCCCAGAACCTCTTGCATGACGCTTCCTGTGCCACATTACTTATCTTTGAATTTGTTCTTATTTTCTTCTGTCTCCTATGAGAAGTCATTTTTATGCAATTGTCTTCCCCGCCACAGTAAGAGCTTATGGAGGGCAGGACCTGGCACATCGATCTTCATGTCCCCAGCTACTAGCGCAATAATTATACTTATTGAATTGCCTTCCTCTAACCCTTGAAGCACATCTTATTCTCCTGCCCTTCAAACTACAAGGCCTCTGGCAAACTCCCACTGGGGCTTAGGAGGACTGATCCAATCCTCACTTCGGTCATCACCCCAACATGAAGCCACCATCACATAGATCTCACGAGGCTTCCCTTCATGTGGCCAATCAGCAATGCTCGAATTGTTGCTGAATGCCTGCTATGGGCAAGGAATTGTGTTTAGCCTATGTAGGACACAAAGAAGTGTGAGATCTTGGTCCTAAGCCTAGAGGAGCTTCAGTTAAAACAGAGAGGGCCAGAAATAACTGTGGCAGATCCTGAGTGACAGATCTGTACTTAAGGAGCATACAACTGAAATGGTCTAAGAACACCTGCTGGGAAAATACTCGCAGAAATAACCACAGTGGGAGGCCATGTGCATGACATGAGTGCTAACAATGAGGCCATATGAACTGGCAAATATGCTTCATCTTGCACGCCACTCAGACCCATTGGCAGTGCCCTCTACAGTGAGAAGAATTCTGAGACTACATCAGATTCAATCAGACCTTCCTTTCTTTCTTCCTTCCTTCCTTCCTTTTCTTTTTTTCTTTTTGAGATGGCATCTCATCCTGTCGCCCAGGCTGGAGTGCAGTGGCATGATCGCGGCTCACAACCTCCACCTCCTGGGTTCAAGCAATTCTCCTGTCTCAGCCTCCCAAGTAGCTGAGATTACAGGCGTGAGCCACCACGGTCAGCTAATTTTTGTATTTTTAGTACAGACTGGGTTTCACCATGTTGGTCAGGCTAGTCTCAAACTCCTGACCTCAAGTGATCCGTCTGCCTCAGCCTCCTAAAGTGTTGGGATTACAGGCGTGAGCCACCGCGCCTGACCACAATCAGAGATTTCTAACCAAGCATAGGAAAAAAAGCTGTGTTCCATTAGAAATATCTGCCATGGGTACCAGAAAGAGGACATTTCAGTGTCAATATCTCCTATTTACCATTCCTGCCTCAAAAAGACCATTCTCTCTCAGCTACAATAATGAAGGAAATCTTCACAGTGTGAAGAGAAAATCTGCTACAACTGCCAATTCAATTTGCAAATGAAGGGCACGTCCTATACACTGCCATTGTTACATAGAATCTGGGTCCTCTCTCATTTACCTGGGATGTCCACTATACATGTTACTTCAATTCCAAACCTTCACGTCTTTTTCCTCCACCCCATCCCGCAAGAGTAAGCAAGAAACAAGAATGGGCAAGTAAAACACCCATATTTGTTTGGCTAGAGGTGTGTCCCGGCCCTGATATGGGAAAGAAATCCATCATTTCCCTTTCCCCCACTGCTTATGGACATTCTTAGGCTTCCTTAAAACTGCCACTCATCAGAAGGGACTCTGTCACCATCGCTTTCTGGAGTTAGATTCAGTGTGACACTGTAACTTAGACCTTTCCAAGGTGTTAATCCAGAAGTTTCTCATTATAGAGGCCTCCCATTTCTAAACTGGTCTCTCGGCGTAGATAGTGTTGCAGCATTTCCATTCATTTAATAATATTTATGAGAACATCAGGGTCAGATTTCATTCTCTTTCAAAAAAATATTAACCTTTTCTTCAAAGAACTGCCCAATGACACCACCATAATTTAAGGAACGTATTCTGCTGAAGCAGGAGTCGGCAAACCTTTTCTGCAAAGGCCAAGTTAGGCTTTGCGGCCGTATAATCTGTGCTCCAATTCCTCAACTGTGCAGTGGTGGCTTGGAAACAGCCCTGGGTAATACAGAAACCAATCTTTTACTGTAACACAGCCTGGCTGTGTTGCAGTAAAAGATTCTTTGCAAAAACACAGAATAGGCTGGATTTGACCACGGGGTATAGTTTGCAGAGCCCTGATCTGAAGAAAGGACTGCTTCAAGCTTACATTTTCTAGGGTGACACAGCAAGTACCACATGCAGCACCTTTCCCAGACACTTCGCACTGTGCCAGCATCATGGAGATCCTTTACAGTCCTGTGCTTACAGCTATCCTGTCTACCCTACAACAGCCCATCCTACTCTTTATTCCCCCTTGGACTCCGTTCCACCTGAGGAACCAATAAGCTGAGAACCACCCTAGAAGCTCCCACCTAGGCCCAGGGAGCGAGGAGCTGCCTGCTCATTTTTGCCGCTGACAACTCTTTCTCTAGGCAGCAGCAGTCTCGCTCTCCCCATCTGTGTCTCCACTCCCTCCTCTGCGTTCAGAGCCCCGAGGTGAAAGCTATCCTGTTTCTGAAGCAGGTTATAAATCCCAGTAAAGCAGCCCTCCCCTTTCCTGCCTTCCTGTACTCCCAGATTAATTAATTAATTGTCAAGAATACGTTTCTGTCTGCAGAGGATGGAGACAGGTGGAGAGGGGTGGAGAGCCGGTGATTCGTGAGCCTGTGAACCCGGCCTGGTCTGTTACACCCCCACCCCAGTCTCTCACATGAATCATTCAAAGCTTTCAGTGGAGGGGTGCCCAGAACTCTGACAAATGATCACAGTCCCTTATCCGCCACAGCTGCATGAATCACAGCCCTGTTGGGAACCCAGGGCTGTTGCTGAGACACTCTCCTTTGTAAGAGAAAGACGGCTCTGGGTGACACCAGAGTCCTGGAGGCACCTTGAGCAGACACTTTTTCTCAGGCGGTAACCTGAGACCCTAGACGTCAGGATACAGAAGATGCTTAATCCCTGCCTCCCACTATGCTGCCCACTCCTCCAGCTGCTGGAGATTCACACCCAATGGGTTTTAAACTCTGCCCAGAGATTCCTCTGGGAACAGTGTAAAGCCAAAGGTGAGAAACACCCTACCTTTAAACTAGAGCAGCTGGGATCTACATGCTTAACTATTGGGATTCTCAGAACTTCCATCTAACCAAAGCCTTCTGTAGCTAGAAAAAAATGGCTCAAGATCATTGTATTAGATGATCATAGATGCAAAGCTTAAATGGAAAAACGTCCCAGAGTCAGAGGAGCTCAGTTTTCTTCCAGCGGTCCTCCACTACGGGCAGTCACACAGAGCAGGCCAGTCAGTTACCTCCTGCCACAACTGTGGAGCCCCAGCTGGCTTTTAAACCAGCTTTGGATTTGGCTCCTCACACTATTCCCCCACCCTATACACACACTAGTCTTTGGAGAGGAAACAGGAAACAGAACACACGCACGCGTGCATGCACACACACAAACAGCTGTTGGAAAAACCAGTATCAACATCAATTAAAAAGTTAAACGCTTTTCAAAGCAGAGAACAATGTTCCCTCAGCCTGGAATGCCCTTCACCTCCACTCCTCTGCCCAGTTAACTCCTCCTTGTCTTTCAAGATAGCCCAAGGGCCACCTCCTTCTGCCACTAACATCCAGTGACTAACACTCGAGGACCTTCTGGCCTGCAGCCTAGTGCTCCTCCCACTACCAGGCCCTGCCTCTAGGACACACACTTTGGAATTGTGACTAGGTTCAGCCAGCCGCCTTAGAATGAGGTCTTTGGGGAGATGGTAGCTAAACTATGTAGACGGGATACAGACAGACTGGAGTTGCGATGGGCTCTATCCTCAGGGGACACCGAGGCCAGCGTGTGCCCTGCTTGAACACAGCAAGCACTCAGCTCATAATGACATCCAATGCACAGAAGATGCGCTTAGCAGTTATATGGTGGAGTTGCTACACAAAGTGAGAATTGGAGGTAACATCTGGCTAATTCGGGTAAATACGGGCTCTGGGGCCTAAAGTCACTCTTTAGGTATCTGCTTCAATGTCAGAGAAGCTTTCCCTAATTCGCAAAACCATGTCGGATCCCCCACTGTCTGCTCTCTCATCCTCCCAATGGTCCATCTTAGTGGTTATCACACTTTGGACCTATAGGATTGTGGGCTGTTCCTGCAAATTCTGCAATGCCAGGGGAGGGTCTGTCTTCTCGAGATTGGTATGTCCAGGTGCTTGGCACATAACAGAAAATCAAGAAATCATTGATGAATAAAGAAAATATATGCTGAGCTAGGTGAGGGTTCATCAAATCCTCGAACCTATCTGATTCGAGGAATATGGAGTTAAAGGCTGAACTACTATGCCTTTAGGTCAGTGATTCTCAAACTGGCCTGTGCAACCCAATCACCCAGAGGTCCTGTTAAAACATGGATTGCAGGACCCCACCCTGACAGTCTGGGATTCAGCAGGGTAGGGGTAGGGCCTAATAATTTGCATTTTATACAAGTTCACAGGTGCTGCTGATGCTGGCATTCTGGGGACCACATTTTGGGGACTATGGCTTTAGGTCACCACTTAGCATCAATATGATTATAAAAATGGACCCACACACATGGGCAAGAAAATAGTTTTCAATCAGATGACTGGGAATATATTTATTATCTTTGTAAAAAAAAAAAAAAAAAGAAAGAAAGTTTTAGAATTTCCATAGACAATTCATAGACTCCTAAGAATAAACACCAGAACCTAAAGGTCTTCAGACCCAGTTCAAGAAATATTAATCAGATAACTGTCTCAATTTTCTATGTGATTGATGTAACAAGCCAGGAGAGGCTTAGCTGTACGTCGTAGGGGGAGTGGAGCGAGCTCCCCACAACAAAATTTAAAATGGCAAAAAGAGCCTTTTGTCAGATTTTTTTTTTCTTTGAGATGAAGTTTCGCTCTTGTTGCCCAGGCTAGAGTACAGTGGCGCATCTCAGCTCACTGCAACCTTCACCTCCCAGGTTCAAGCAATTCTCCTGCCCCAGCCTTCCATGTAGCTGGAATTACAGGCACTTGCCACCATGCCTAGCTAACTTTGTATTTTTAGTAGAGACAGGGTTTCACCATGTTGGCCAGGCTAGTCTCGACCTCCTGACCTCACGTAATCTACCTGCCTTGGCTTCCCAAAGTGCTGGGATTACAGGCATGAGCCACCGTGCCCGGCCTTTGGTCAGATTTAAGGTCAAAATCATAGATGAACTGGAGATGAATGGGCAGCATTTCCCCAAAGCAGTAGGAAGCCTGGAATGGAAGTAATCAAGTCAGCAGTTTTTCTGCAAAACCCATGGCCTCCCCCTTACCTCTGCATAATCAGCCACGAGGTAAAGCTCCACATACTTCATGGAGTTTAAATCTTCCCTTTTCATCTAAGAAAGAGAAACAGATCAGTGCTGTACAAATAGTGGACTTGGCCTCATTTTTTATAAAAACTGCTAAGAAATAGAGCTGCTGGATAAGCAGCAGCTCCCTCTGTAACGATTTTGTCGTTGGGTACTAGAGATGTTCCTGGCTGTGGTGGCCGTCACTCACATAACACCTTCCACTGCCATTTGGTTACTGCTGGAGGCTGCTTTGGAACACCGGATCTGGTCCTTTATTCTCAGAAAATACTGAAATGAGCTGGTGAGCACAGGAAGGACAGAGGGCAGCGTATGAGAGGGAGTGTGCTAACCACCACGTTCCCACAGAACCTCGAAACCTTTTACTTTTTTATTTATTCTTGAGGCAGGGTCTCACTCTGTTGCCCAGGCTGGTGTACAGTGGCACCATCTCAATTCACTGCAACCTCTGTCTCCCGGGTTCAAGTGATCCTCATGCCTCAGCCTCCTGAGTAGCTGGGATTACAGGCACCCAGCCACCACGCCCGGCTAACTTTTGTAGTTTTAGTAGAGATGAGGTTTTGCCGTGTTACCCAGGCTGGACTTGAACTCCTGGCCTCAAGCAATCTGCCTGCTTTAGCTTCCCAAAATGCTAGGATTATAGACATAAGCCATGGCACCCAGTCTTCCTTTCACTTTGTAAGCTTTCTGACATCAGCATCTGACTGTTTTAAAGGTAGTAGTGCTTTCCCTCACAAGCAGTTATTCTATTATGAGGGTATTTCACACTCAACAATGACTTAGAATAGGAGAAAAACACTCTTTCTTTCTTCTTAGCCAACACCCTTTAATTTAGAAATACTGGATTCAAAGTTAGCATTCTCAGAGAGGACAAGCCTGTCCCCAAGTTAGTTTCTGCACTGAGAGCCTCAAAACTCACCCTGCGAGGTCGTTTCTTGGTCTGTTGTGTAAACTGAAGAGCCCAGTCCCTGGTGGTGGGCTTGGAGTGCTCGATCCCACAGTTTCCCAGGGGCAGCTTGAGATGTTCAGATCTGTAAATTAGGTGTTGGCCCTCACTATCAGGGAGGGGCTCGATGACATAGCTGAGGTTACTGCTCACCGTAATCAGTCCTCTGTTGATAGGAAAAATAGAATCTCTGGTCAAAGATTATGGTTCTGTAAAAGTTCCTTGGGTAGGTCTTAGTTTCTCCACATGCAACATGACACAGTTGGTTTTGATCATTGGTTCTTAACCTAATTATGGGGCCATGTAGCCCTTTGTGAGACTCTGATGCAAACTCACACGTCCTCTCCAGAGAAATGCACATATACATAAAAAGTGGTTCATGATCTCTTGGACCCCCACACCCCCACCACCAAGCTCATTGTGAGACTCCAGGTTAAGAATCTCTGGACTGGGAAATATAAAAAGTTCTAAGAAGGCTGTACCTGTGACACTTAAAACTTTTAAAGGATAGGTCCAGGATCCCCAAAAGCCTTCCAAACCAAAACACGGAATATGACAAATTATGGGTCAAAACTTTAGAGACTCAAAAGAAGCAGTAAAGTGGCCAGAGAAAGACCAGGGCCTGCAGGTGAGGTGACCCAGTTTCTAGATTTAGTTCCAACATTCAATTTTCACATGCTTTTCAACAATCATCTTAAATCTCTCCAAGCGTCAGTTTCCTCATCCCTAAAACCGCAATGACAACTTATCAAGACCCCTGGATGATTAAGTGGAAAGGCAAGGGTCTTTGCACTTGGAAACCAAAGCGAGGTGCAACAGTGATGACATGCCTACCTGTCCCAACTGCCCCAAGTGCCCCATCATCAACTGCAGTTATTTGGTGAAGTGACATCCACCACCAAGCATGAGTGACTACTCTTTTCTCCCCTTGATTATAGATATTAGCATTGAACTCAGAATAAACTCATGGAGCCCTCAACTGTGTCTTAGACATAATCTAGACATAATCGTTGTACTCAAGAAACTCACAGTCCTCTGGAGGACAATCACACACATTTACTGGGGGCCCACTACAGACTAGGTATCATGCTAGTTGCTGAAGATAGAATAGTGAACAAGACACACTAAGTGCCTTCCCTCATGAAGCTTTGAATCTAAACATTGGAATAAGTCACTCTAACATGTAACAGAGAGAGCAAAAAGTTTCATCACTCCTAACAGTGATGGCCTGGAGGCAGCTGCGTCGAGTGTTACGTCACCAAGTCTTCTGAGGGCTTATCTAGCCTCAGCAAGGAGGAGGACCATGACTTCTGATCTATTACTGCTGCAAATGATCGGTGAAGGCCCAGGCAGCAGACATTTGTCATCCTTGATACGGTGAGACAAATATGATAGTAGAGGTAATCAAGGGTCGGGGAAAGGAGGAAGCCCAGGAGGAAGCCCCACAGACTCTAGCAGCATTTCGTATGCTGTAAAACCTCAGGCAGGCTCTCATCCATCCAGAGAGCTCAGAACCTGTAGCATCTCCAACCCAGTTTTTGCCACTGTAAACCGGCAGGACCTCTCTCTCTTAGCTTATCTCAGCTTCCACCTCTACCACAACCCCCACCATTCCCGCCCAGATTTTGCCCTTTGGGAAGAGCCTGTGACACTCTCAGGAAAACCAGTGCCAGACTGTGATGGGCAGTAGCCATTCCCGATCCCATCCCTGGCTGACCTCATTCCAGATCCAGGAAGCCTGATGACTTCCTGGCTGCCTCACCCAGGCTGACATAGCAATACACGATCACCTTCTTTGACAGACATCTAAGGTACTCCCTAAACATCTGGGGGTGGGAGTGGGGCAAAGAGCAAGGGTCAAATCCACTCCCTAATCCAGGCAGGAAAGGGCAGAGGAGAGAGCTGCGACACACATCCTGTTCCCAAGTTATCTCTTCATCCCAGCCAACCAAGGCATCTCCCATCGGCTCAGTTTCCCCTAATGGCTACACACTTTGGGAACAGAAGGCTTGACCACAAACCAACTGATGGTTCTGTGTGCACCGGGCTGTGGCTGCCGAGATTACACCCAGTGAGTGGAAAGTTCCATAGAGGAATCAGGGGAAGTTCCAGTGGAGGGTCGCAAGGAGTAATTGATCTGACATCGCTTGCACAAGCCTGTGAGCTAAACAGGACAGAGACCAAGCCAAAGTGCAGTGCACAATAAATAAGAATCACCGTAGTGGCTCCAGATTATTGAGCCTTTGCTATGGACTTGGCACTGTGCTCCGGAAGCATTTTATTATTCTCACCACCTTCCTAGGATCCTTACAAATATTATCCCCAATGTACAAATGGAAAAACAAAGGCTCAGCAAGGTTAATTAATCCAAAGTCACACAAATAGTAAGAGTAGGGATTTGGTTTTGTTTCTGTCTCATCAACTTTTAAGTTCCAGGGTACATGTGCAGGCCGGGCAGGTTTGTTACACAAGTAAACAAACACGTGCCATGGTGATTCGCTGCACAGATCAGCCCACTACCTAGGTATTAATGGAGTTGGGATTTGAATGGGAGCATTCTAGTTCCAAGTCCACAGCCTTACCCTGACCTTCCATGGCCTCAGGCACGATAGTCCGGTAGAGTAGAGTCTGGGCACGGTGGCTCACGCCTGTAATCCTAGCACTTTGGGAGGCCAAAGCGGGTGGATTGCTTGAGCTTATCAGCTCAAGGCCAGCCTACACAATATGGGGAAACCCTGTCTCTACTAAAAATATAATTAGCCAGGCATGGTAGCAGGCGCCTGTAATCCCAGACACTCAGGAGGCTGAGGCAGGAGAATTGCTTGAACCCGGGAGGCAGAGGTTGCAGTGAGATGAGATCATACCACTGCACTCCAGCCTGAGTGACAGAGCAAGACTGTCTCCAAAAGAAAAAAAAAAATAACCCTGTAGAGTGAATCAGAAAAATACCATGAGTTTGGTGCCAGCAGCTCTCCTCTGAGGGGTGACTGGCCTCACCTCAGTTTCCCAGGAGAAAAGACAAAGGAGGCATGAAGCCTACTTTTCACCTTCAGATGCCATTGATTGAGCTATCCGGGTGCCAGGCACTGTGTTTACAAACATTATTCTTATTTTATTCCCACATCATCATTATGGAAAGGCACCCTCGTAAGTCCCATTTTACAGATTAAGAAACTGCGGCTCAGAGACATTCAATAACAAGCTCTCGTGGTTAAGGGCAGAGTGTGGGCTCCAGGCACGGGGACCAGACAACCTGGAGCCAAAGATTTAAGGCCCACACACTGTGAACCTCATGCCCTTGAGCTCTATGCTGTCTGCCTCCATCAGTGTGTTCCAAGCGTGTGTTCGAGATCTCTAGCAGCACAGGTCCCAGGGCTATCTACTAGAATATTCTACAGTGTATGAAAAACACGGGTATCCAGGTCTGCTGTGGATATGGTTTGTTTAGCCCTGCCAAGTCTCGTGGCAGAATGTGGTCCCGTGTTAGAGGTGGGCCTGGTAGGAGGTGTTAGGATCATGGGGTGAATTCCTCATGAATGGCTTGGTGCATCCTGGTGGGAATGAGAGTTTTTAACCAGCAAATTCCCAGGAGAGTTCCCTCAAGAGCTGGTTCTTAAAAAGAGCCTAGCACATCTTCCCTCTCTCTCTTACTTCTTCTCTTACCACTTAACCTCCACACACACGGGCTTCCCTTCACCTTCTGCCACGAGTGGAAGCAGCCTCGGGCCCTCACCAGAAGCAGGTGCCAGCACCATGCTTCCTGTACAGTTCACAGAAGTGTGAGCCAAATAAACCTCTTTTCTTTATAAACTGCCCAGGCTTGGGTATTCTTTTATAGCAACACAAATGGACTAATACAGGGCCCAAACTAAAAAACCCAGCTCCGCAGGCCTGAGTGTCTGCACCGTATCGAGGCCCGTGAGTAATTCCCTGCCCAGCCACACTCAGGAACTTCCACCTGCAGACCACGCTCTGCAGCAGGCACCTGCTTTTCACCGGGCCCGTAGCACTTCTGATTCAGGGAGTGGGCAGATGACAGTTTGAGAGAAACACAGGCTCAGAAGGACACTGAAGGTCCTTCCAGCAATAAACAGGATTCTGTGGCCACGTCCCTCCCTCCAACTGCTGTTCTGGTAATTTGCCCATGTCACGGCTGCAATCGTCTCGCACGGCCTGGGGATGGAGGAGAGGCTGGCACGAGCCCCAGCACTGCCAGCGGTCAGCAGCTTTGTTGCTGGCGGAACGTCTGAGAATGTGGTTCCAGGGCCCTCCCCATCCCCATCCCCACTCCCCACTCCTTTAGCTGTCCTCTTCCGAGCACCACCAGTCGTTTATCCTTCTAGGAGCCTTGGTTGATCTAATTTGCTGAATATCAGCACTGGCAGAGGCAGAACTCCGCCAGGAAGCATGAGCCGGGGCCCAGGAGGCTGGGTGGCCAGGACCTCACATGCCATTCTCCATTCTGTTCTCCATCCTATTACTCATCGTTAACAGATGGATACAAATGAAATGATACAGGAAAACCCAGGCAGGGCAGGCAGGCAGGCAGGCAACAGGCAACTCATGTCTAACCCCTGAATAACTGAAGGATTCACCAAATGCATTCAAGGAACCAGGCCAAGAATTGCTTCCTGGGGACTTGTCCATTCAGAGCTAAACTCAAGGGGACACATTCTACATCCCTATGCCCAGAGGTGCCCTAAAAGGTAATTAGTGGGCCAGGCGTGGTGGCTCACGCCTGTAATCCCAGCACTTTGGGAGGCTGAGGTGAGTACATCATGAGGTCAGGAGATCGAGACCATGCTGGCTAACATGGTGAAACCCCATCTCTACTAAAAATACAAAAAGTCAGCCAGGCAAGGTGGCATGCGCCTGTAGTCCCAGCTACTCAGGAAGCTGAGGCAGGAGAATCGCTTGAACTTGGGAGGTGGAGATTGCAGTGAGCCGAAATCACGCCACTGCACGCCAGCCTGGGTGACAGAGCAAGACTCCATCTCAAAAAAAAAAAAAAAAAAAAAGTAAATACCCTACTACCTGTCTTTCCTCTGCCCTTCCCTACAATTTTTATACATGCCAAAGGAGTTACAGGGAACTTCAAAGACTGCAAAAAAGAGAAGGCTTGTAGGTCGTGTGCTTTCTCTGGGACAGGATACCCCCATATAGCACCTGGATTCAAACTCTAGCTGTGCTGTCTCCTAGCTGTGTGGTAAGTGATGTAATAACACAACCCATCTCACAGAGTTGCTGTGATAATGGACTCAATAGGCAATGCCTACTAATAACCAAGGCAGGATTTTAAAAGAATAGCTAACAGTCATTGATCATGGATTATACATCAAGCAAGATGAAAAGTGTTTTATTCAATAGCAATTCCACACATCTGTACTTAAAACCCACTGTGTGACAGGAACTGTTGTCAGCACGGGAAACAGCATGATCAAAGCAAAGTCCCTGCTGTCAAGGAGCCTGCATTCCTCACCTACTGTAAATCCACCAGTGACGGCAATATTGTTATTCCCATTTCACAGATGAGAAAACTGAGACCGGAGAACTTAATAGCTTGGCAGGGTTTAAACCAGGAACTGTCTGGCTCCAGAATCTAAATTCATCACAACTTAATGATACTGCCCTTTGAGGGCTTAATCTGCTCAATGCCTGACATGGAGGTGGCATTTAAGATCCGTTCTGCAGAAGGAAGGCAGAAGGGACTTGCCACTTCTCTTCCAGGGCTGGCTGCATGTATCTGAGACACCTCCTTCTGCCCCTGGCTCCCACCTCCCTGAGACTCTGCCCAACCTCTCTGCATCCCAGGGCCTCTAACACAGAAGGAAGCTTTTAATGGTCTGGTCTACGCTCGTTTTACAGAAGAGAGGAAAGCCCACCCAAAAAAGAACTTGCTCAAGCTCATCTAGTGAGTTAACGTTAGAGCCGGGGCAAATCCCAGCTCTCCTAATGCCCAGACTCTCGTAGTCTGGGGTATGCCCCTGACCACTCACCCCACTCCCAGGACTTAGCCACCTTTTGGATAGAGTAGGGCCCAGGGAGGGACCAGCCTAGCCACAGCAATGACAAGGAAAAAATTTAATGGGGAGAGGAAAACACAGAGATCACATAGCCAGGAAGTACGGAGCTAGCTCTTAAACGTGGATCCCTTGCTTTAGATGTTGAGCTTGTTCCAGGCCATCATGCACACTTCCCCACACATTCTCCTGCATTCATTCTCAACCTCATATTGTCCCTCTCTCCCTCTCTCACAGAATCTGAGTCCAGGCACCAGGGTTAAGGTATAATTACAGTGAGTGTGAGCCCTAAATTTTTGAAGGCAGAGTTGCTGTAATATAAGGGTGATCCATCAAATAGACCACTATGGATGATTTACTGTATACCTCTGAAAGACTTTCTATATAATGAAATCTGTCAGACATTAGTACAAAAGACATTAGTACAAAACCACTAAACTGTATGCATAGGGTAATCTCATTTGGATTAAATATGTTCTCATGTTATATACACACATATATGTATGTGTGTATATATATATATATATACACACACATACATATATATATACACACACACACATATACAAACACACACACACACAAAATTATGTATTTCAATTAAGGATACCTCCAACAGTAATTACAGATGGAGAATGGGATTGGTTGGAAGGGTAGGACAAGATAAAGAACTTTCACTTCTTAACGCTTACATATTCTTGCATGATTTGAACATTTAACACTAAACTTGTATTAGCTATATAATGATAATTTTTAACAAAAAAAAATTTTTTTAAGTAAACAACTTACCAATTAGGTACACCTTCTGCTGATAGACAGTGAGCTACAGACACGCAGTGTTTCCCAGAATACACAGGCTCAGTCAGAGACATCTTAACCCAGTGTAAACACTAAGAGAATGTCTCAGGCTTGGGAGAATGACATTTGACATCCCCAGTGAGATGGGATGCCACATCTTTTTATTGGTGTCTTTTTTTTTTTTTTGAGATGGGGTCTCGCTCTGTCACCCAGGCTGGAGTGCAGGGGTATGGTCTCAGCTCACTGCAATCTCTGCCTCCTGAGTTCAACGATTCTCCTGCCTCTGCCTCCCAAGTAGCTGGGACTATAGACATGCACCACCACACCCAGCTAATTTTTGTATTTTTAGTAGAGGCGGAGTTTCACCGTGTTGGTCAGGCTGGTCTCAAACTCCTGAACTCCGGTGATCCACCCATCTTGTCCTCCCAAAGCGCTGGGATTATAGGCGTGAGCTGCCATGCCTGGCCTATTGGTATCATTTACAAGTACCCATAGCTTCCAATCAATTCTCAAAGGGTCCAGGTCCCAAATAAGATTATAGACATTACATTCCTGTATTAGTCCATTTTCACACTGCTATAAAGAACTACTTGAGACTGGGTAATTTATAAAGAAAAGAGATTTAATTGACTCACAGTTCCGCATGGCTGGGGAGGCCTCAGGAAACTTAGAATCATGGCAGATGACAAAGGGAAAGCAAGCACCTTCTTCACAAGATGGCAGGAGAGAGGGAGCGCAGGGGAAACTGACCCTTTTAAACCATCAGCTCTTGTGAGAGTTCTCTCACTACCGTAAGAACAGCATGGGGAAAACTGCCCCATGATCCAGTCACCTCCTACCAGGTCCCTCCCTCAACACGTGGGGATTACAATTCGAGATGAGATTTGGGTGGGGACACAGAGCCGAACCATATCAATGACATATCTATGTTCTTTTTTCGCAAGGAATATTCCTAAAAGGATATACAAGAAACTGGTAACAGCAACTGTCTCTGGGAAGGAAGGAAATCTGGAAATCTAGAGTGAGAAAGAGACCTGTCTTTCACTGTACACTCTTTTGTACTTTTCTGAATTTATTTTTACTAAGATCATGTATTACTTCTTCAACTAAAATAAACTAAAGAACTGCTTTGGAAAGAAGAGGGGGCCCAGCAACCATCTAGAACAGGCGTCCCCAAACTTTTTACACAGGGGGCCAGTTCACTGTCCCTCAGACCGTTGGAGGGCCACCACATACTGTGCTCCTCTCACTGACCACCAATGAAAGAGGTGCCCCTTCCTGAAGTGTGGCAGGGGGCCGGATAAATGGCCTCAGGGGGCCGCATGTGGCCCGTGGGCTGTAGTTTGGGGATGCCCGATCTAGAAGCTCAGCTGAATTCCTCGTTGTATCATTAGCCCTGAAGACCTCACTTGATATAAATTCTACCTATTTTCTCCAATCACAGGAGCATGTTTCCAGGAGAGAAGAACAATCATCACTGTGGAGGTTTTCCATCGCAGCAGTGCTTTGTGAGTTTTGTGAGGTAACATGGGTTTGAACGCTGCTGCTGTTGCAGCTGCTCCTTCTCCAGGATCTGAATGGAACCATCTGGCATGAGTCTCCAGCTCTTAAATCAGTCCACCCACAGCCTTGGCTTCTTAAGGTGTGTGTAGTGAGAAGGCTGGGAAAGTAAGGCAGGTGCACCTCACCAGACAGAAGTGTGCAAAACAGAAACACACAGACGGCTCACCAAGTACCCCCATCCCTGTCAGCACTGCTGCTGGAATGATTAACAAGAGGCCAAGCCAAGTTCTCACTGCTCCGGCCTGAGGGGATAGAGCAAGAGGCAGAGAGAAGCAGGTCACACCTGCATGTTCTTTTTCCTCCTTCTTGGGACAAACTTTGTTTACTCGCAGACTGCAGGTGGCGGTGGCTGGGCCTATAAATACCACTGTGAGGCCAGTTGGCTTGGCTCAACGGGTCATTTAAGCAGGGGGGATTTGGGGCCACTCTGTTATTGCTTCCCATCCAAAGCCCGTTTCCTGCCTAATTTCCTCCAGCCAACTCACCGTGCAGCATCCAAACGAAGTCATGGCTCAATTTATAAACAGACAATTGGGACCTGCAGTGTGAGAAACCTTCGACCTGTATAGGAGCCTGCATAAGTCTCAGCATGGTTTCACTGATGTAAGATGAGGAAAATCCTTTATGTTAAAAAGTACTATAGTTACAGCAGCAATCTCTACCATGTCTAATACTGATGTTCATTTTATTGATAAGGAAACTGAGGCTCCAAAATTACAGTGCTAGTGTTCCCTCCACCTGTGTAGGGCATTGGCATTAGGAAGACACCCAATTTCAATTTGTGGAATGAAAAATGCAATAATTGAATGAATCAATCAATCAAGAGAGGAAGAACACACAGTGGAGCCACCTCCTATCAGCTCATGAGAGCCAATCAAAAGCATATCTTCCCAATTCTACCTTTAATAACATCGTATTGGTAGCTTGAAATTGATTATGGTGGGAGTATCTTTGCCAGTGTATTGGCAGATGCTACGAATCAGGGCTTTTCCCTTTTTTTCCATAGAGCCAGTTTACACTAGGCTGAAGTGTCTCTCACTGAGCCTGTGTAGTCTGGGAAACACTGTGTGTGTGTCTGTAGCTCACTGTTTATCACTACACAGAGGCACCACATAGTACAGTCAATCAAAACCCAGGCAATTAGTATAAGCAATGAGATACCAGGTTTCTCAGACCATCATCCTTCAAAAAAAAAAAAAAGAGGGGATATTGAGAGGGGTCTATGTAATAATACGTATTAATTCACATTCATTTATAGATCCTACCACATGCAGGCTGGAGGAGAGAAACAGACATTTGAGATATACTCCATATTCTCAAAGAACACACAGTCTCAGGTACAGACTGTAATGTGCACACAAATCACTTGGGAATCTTGGTAAAATGCAGATTGAAATCCAGTAGGTCTGTGTGGAACCTGAGATGCTGCATTTTGAACCAGCTCCCAGGTAAAGTTGATGCTGCCCATCCACAGACCGCACCTGGAGAAGCAAAGGCCTAGGAGGTCACTGCACGCTGACAGTGTGTCACTGCAAGTTCTTAGGTAACATAGCTGTTCACAAGCTGAATCCTCACAACCGCAGGCATATATTCTTTTCATCCGCATTTTACAATGAGACCATTGAGACCCAAGATCACCCAGCTGGTAAACTGCTCCTGGCTCAAAGCCAAGTAGTCTCACTCAGAGAAGGAAGGGTCACTCTCAAAAGTACATTCTGGTTGGAACTTTGCAGTTGATTTTCTGTCTCAAAAATTATCCCTGCCTCTCCTTCCTCTTTCTACTCTCTGTTCATTAACCATCTATTTCCTATTTCACCACCTCCAAGTACTTCTTTAAAAGAAGAACTGAACAGATGTGGAACCAAATGCTCAAACTCATCCATCCGGAGTGTATTAACTATGTGTCTTCTGTTTTATCTTCTGTTGCTTTGACATCTGGTCTGGCTGACCGTAGAGGGGCTGCCTTTTCCAGGGTTAGCTGATTCCTAGAGATAATCAATAATTTCCCAGCTACCTTGCCTTTCAAACGGAAGCCAACCAACCCAGAGCCCGTACCCTAGCCATCTATTTTATGGGGCTCTCACCCTTTTGGCCACTATCTCCCTTCCCTAATCACCCCAGAACTAGGTAGAGGACAACTCAGAACAGAGAGCCCATAAACCCCAGAGTCTGCTGAAATTATACGAACTAACCAATCCTAAACCTGCTTACTCTGCCTCACCCATTCCTTCCTGCAGAAACCACAATGAGGGCTCCTGCTGACATTTCTCCAGGCTCCCTCTGCCTCCTGACCAACCCCAGTGCTTCCTGTGCTGCCCCCCATGGCATAGCTGGCCCCCTCCTCTTTCTGTAAGTATAACCATCTTTTCAATGGCAGTCATCCCCTGATTTTTTGGCCTTACCATATCTAAATAACAAAACCTATATTTTAAATATCAAGTTCACCAGGAAAGTTAAATCCCAATGGATTTGTGGATTACCTAGGCTTTCCCTCGTCCCTCTTCCTCCCAGGCTCAGCCCCTCTCTGGGGTGGCTTGCACACATTCTCAATGGACTCCTTCCCAAGGTCCTTGCCTTGTCTGCTTGTCTTGAAACTTCCATCCCTGGGAGAGTGCCACATGTCACCTGCGGCCTGAGGGTCTCTTACCTAATTCCCCGGCAGGTGCTGAGCGTGACGCTGGACAGTTCTGTCTCCCTCACCGTGCCGTGGTAAAAACAGTGATCCTACCAAGGAGAAAGGAGGTGGTCAGCCCAAGGAACACCGATAAGCATGGCAACATTAATGTCTCAGGACAGTGATTGGTGATGCATGGCTTGCTATATACCTATACCTACCCAACTTTACAGCACCTTACAACCTGCAACCAGCTCTCAAAGCCACCATTTCATTTGATTCCCATGACAGTCCTGGGAGACGGGGCAGGGCAGATGTCCTTATCTCCATGAAGCAGATGAAAAGCTGAGGCCCAAAGGAACAAAGAGATTTGCCCAAGGTTTCTCTGCTGCTTGGGAAATCCAGAATTTTCCTAGCGCAGAGCTCTTTCCATGGTGTGATGTTGGCCACAGAAAACACTGATTCCTGAAATAACCTGCCTCCCCAGTGACATTATCTTTGCAACCCCCTGCAGTGAGTTGAATAGAATCCTCTAAAATTCACATCCACCTCAGAATGTGATTTTATTTGGAAATAGGTTCTTGTAGATGTAATTAAATTAAGATAATGTCATGATGAGCCAGGCGCGGTGGCTCACGCCTGTAATCCCAGCTTTTTGGGAGGCTGAGGTAGATGGACCACTTGAGGTCAGGAGATCAAGATCAGCCTGGCCAATACAGTGAAACCCCATCTCTACTAAAAATACAAAAATTAGCCGGGCATGGTGGTGCACACCTGTAATCCCAGCTACTCAGGAGGCTGAGACAGGAGAACCGCTTGAGCCTGAGAAGTGAAGGTTGCGGGGAGCTGAGACGGCGCCACTGCACTCCAGCCTGGGCGACAGAGTGAGATTCTGTCTCAAGGAAAAGGAAAAAACAAAACAAAAACAAAATGACGTCATGCTGAATTAGAGAAGGTCCTAAATCCAGTGATTGGTGTCCTTCTAAGAAAAGGGAAGGATCCAGAGACACACACAGTAAGAGAACAAGGCCATTTACAGACGGAGGCAGAGACTGGGGTGAGGAAGCCGCAAGCCAAGGACACTAAGCATAGCCAGAAGCTGCCAGAAGCTAGAGGAGCGCAGAAGGATTCTCCCCAGAGGCCTGGAGGGAGTATGCCCTGCCAACACTGTGAGCTTGGACTTCTAGCCTCCAGGACTGTGAGAAAGTAAAATTCCATTGTTTTAAACCCTTAAGTTGATGGTGCTTCATTACAGTAGCCAACACTCCCTTCTCTTCCACAGCTCTTGCAGCTCTTCCAACCGAATCTGGATCACACTTGATTTGGCACCTGTGCCCCTGAGGCCTGCTGCTGCTCTCTGGTCACAGTGTCACACAGCTGTCAGAATTTCTCCAGCACTGCAAAGAGCTGTGAGCACTACACCATGCCAGGCCCGGGCTAGCCCCAGGAGACACTGTAATGAGCAAACGGAGTCCCGGCTTCAGCCTTCATGGGGCTTATGGTCTTGTGAGAGGCAGTCATTAATGAGAAATCCAAACAGACATAATTAGAAACCAAAAGAAGGGGCTTGAAACAAACATTTCAGGTGGTGGCAGAGTGTTTTATAAGTCAGGTAACCATAGAACTTAGGAAGCAAATACCCACTGTTGAGCACGCTAAAGTGCTAAACCAGACAGACGGGCATGAAATCAGGACCGTCTCCAACAAATTGAGGAGTAGCAACAAAAGACACATTCCTAGAGGCTTCCTCCCAAATAGGTCTAGAGAGATGCGCTGGTCAGAACAAAGAGAAGGTAAAACCCTCAGGGGAGAGCGGGTTCTGAAAAGATTTCAGGAGGGACAGATGTAAACCACACGGCTGCAGCCACGGAAGCTTTCCCTTTTCCCTCATCTCAGGACCACACTGCTTGCCGTTGCTTCTTTGTCCCCACCAGACAGAGATGTGACCTGATCCTCAGCTACCCCGTGTGTCTGTATTCTCTGGCTCCACCTCCCTCCCAGCTCTCAGCCTGAGTATAGACAAATAATTAAATTCTAGCATTTTGGCATAGCCAGGCCAGATTCAAATCCAAGCATAAGCAGTTGTACAACCTCTCTCTGACCTTCAGTGTCTTTAGCCTCTACCTCCCAGAGTAGTGGTGAGAATATTGTATATAAAGGAGCTAGTAGAGTACCTGGCCCAGAGCGGCAGGCAATAAACATCGGCAACTGTATAATCATGCAATTCTCCTTTAACAAAGAATACGGCCTCAAGAGACCTGGAAGCCCTCCAAGAGGCTGAATCCACAGCCCTAGCTGTGCCATCGCTCCATCCTATCCAGCCAGCCATGCAGCCAGATCAAAGGATACAGGCCAAGCTGACATTCAATGCGGCCTCGTTCTCCAGACCACAGGTGCCCCTTTCATCTGCAGGGGATCCATCCACCAGCAATGTGGCTCCTCTGCCCATTCAAGCGCAAGCAGTCAGGAGGAGGGACAGAGCCAACCCCTATCTTTGCATCAAACTCTTCTAGACTTTAAACAAGTCAGATGCCACCCTTGAGAGGAGCACACGGGAAAGTCGCTGTGCTGTGATTATGAAAGAAGGTGTGGCAGGCAAAACCCTCCTTCTGGGCAGGATTCCAACTGCCTTCAAATGCCAGCCTCTCATATGGCTTCTCTACCTGTCCCTGGGATCTGGGATTTTGGAGGGCCCTTATGAACACTCAAGTCCTGAACCTGGTCCTTAGAACTCAACAGGGAAGCCACAAACCCCGTAGCACAGGATTATTCATGGGAAGAAAAGGGGCTGGGCCTGTGTGGGTTAAATGGAGCTCAGAGAAGTTGCAATGACAGAGAATCAAGGAGTTCAGAAATGTTTATCAGCTACAGTTTTAAAACGCTGGTTAATAGAAAGAACAGAGGCCAGGTGCGGTGGCTCACACCTATAATCCCAGGACTTTGGGAAGCCGAGGCAGATGGATCACGAGGTCAAGAGATTGAGACCATCCTGACCAACATGGTGAAACCCTGCCTCTACTAAAAATACAAAAAATTAGCTGGGCGTGATGGTGCACGCCTGTAGTCCCAGCTAGTTGGGAGGCTGAAGCAGAAGAATTGCTGGAACCCAGGAGGCAGAGGTTGCAGTGAGCTGAGATCACACCACTGTGACAGAGTGAGACTGCGTCTAAAAAACAAACAAACAAACAAACAAAAAACAACGAGAGAGAAAGAACTGAAACCCAGAAACCCAGAAATGGCTGTGAAGAATCCCTGTACCTCTTCCTATCTTTGAATGGATGCTAAGAGTGTTCATAGCCATAGTGCTCTTAAAAATTGAGCACCTGACTTCTGTAACATGCTTTACAATTTACAGAGCTCTCACATACACTATCTCATGCGACAATGATACCTACAATGTACTATTAATAACATAAGAGGTCAGGTGTGGTGGTTCACACCTGTAACCCCAGCATTTTGGGAGGCTGAGGCGGGCAAATCACTTGAGGCCAGGAGTTTGAGACCTGCCTGGCCAACATGATGAAACCCCCATCTCTGCTAAAAATACAAAAATTAGGTGGGCGTGGTGGTGGGTGGTGCTGGTGGGTGCCTGTAATCCTAGCTACTCAGGAGGCTGAGGCAGGAGGATCGCTTGAATCTGGGAGGTGAAAGTTGCGATGAGTTGAGATCATGTCACTGCACTCCAGTGTGGGCGACAGAGTGAGACTGGCTCAAAAAAAAAAAAGAAAAAAGAAAAAAGAAAAGAAAAAAAGAAAAAAAGAAAAGACAAACAATAAGAGCTAACATCTAACCAGGCATGGTGGCTTATGCCTATAATCCCAATACTTTGGGAGGCCAAGGCAAGAGGATCACTTAAAGCCAGGAGTTTGAGGCTGCCGTGAACTACGATCACGTCACTGCACTCCAGCCTGGGGGACACAGCCAGGCCCTACGTCTAAAATAAAAGAGTTAACATCTACCCAGCTCTTATTGCTTGGTGAACAACTTAGGCAGATTTTTTCCTTTGATTCTGACCAGTCTTATGAGGTAGATATTATTATTGCCATGTCTTAAAGGGAGGAAATTGAAAGAGAGGTTCTGAGCCATTCACAAGGTGACACAGCAAAGTGGAGGCTGCGACCCCAGCGGCTTGTCCCTAAGCTTCATCCTCTGCCTCTCCAAGCAGTAGCAAAGGAGGAACTTGGTTTGTCAGAGTTCTTATCCCCAGCTTCTCTAGCAACAAAGGAGACAAGTTCTAGCCTACGCCTTGCCACTTACTGGTTATTTGAACTTGGGCAAATTACTTTTCCTCTTCTCCTCTCAACTGCCTCATCTGTAAAATGTGGGGCTGGAAGAGATGTTTATGAATTCCTCTAAAAATCAGGGATTCATCGTACCCTTCCACAGCCCTGCGAGTCAGATATCAGCACATCCAATTTACAAATACGGGAACAACACTAGTGTGGTCAAGGGCAGGGGGGTTGTTTAAGGTCCTATAACTACTTAAAGTCAAGATGATAACCCTGGCTTCAGATTGCAAACCCAGTAACGCTTTCTGTTAGAACATATTCACAGACCCATTCCCCCAGCCACCTGACCTAGATGGGTCTGTAGCCCAAAGGCCTGGCCGATGAGTCTTGAAAAGGTTCCCAGAGCTCCAGCTACCCTAGGCCAAGTTTGGTGGTAGAGTGCAGTCCTCAACATTCGGGTCAAGGGCAGCTGAGTGGTTTATTCCATTCCCATTTTTCATTGAGATCTCAGCTCCCAAATGAGAAGTCTGACTGAGAACCCCATGGGCCTGGGTGGGAGCTTTGAAAGAGTCTAGTAGCAGGGGATGTAAGAAAACAATGAGTTGTCCTCCCATGGTTCAGCTAGGATGTGCTTCAGTCAACCAGACCTTCTGGAAGCAGGGGATTCTGGGGATGAGGGAGTTCTCTTCCAATTCTCTGTTTCTGAAAGGCCCTTACAACATCTCTGCCTAATGCACAAGCTGAGAGCACAAAGAACAAGGAAGGACCAGTCATGAAGTCATTGCATTCCTCAGCTTCTCAGCCTGATGAGGCCACCCCGAGGGGGCTTTCATAGCAGAAGGCATGAGCTCATGGCAAATTTGTGGACTGAGACCCATTCTTGAGCTGTGGGTACAGAAGTGACAGGATCCAAACTCAGAGGAGGGTGTTTGAAGGAGGCTGTCATGGCTAAAGGCCTTCTAGACATGCCTGTTCTCCCATCCCACCCTGCTCCTGGAGGCAGAGAACAGAGGTCTTGTGAAGAGAGGAAAAGCTTTGACCAAGGGGCACTGAAGAACATGAAGTCACAGCCGGACAGCCTCCCTGGGAATGAGAAGACACAGCCCAGCTTTGCTGCAGGCACTGGCCACACTACCAACTCTTTCCCCATCTAGGAAAGTCTTGGTGAAGAAGGCAGCACTGGTCTTCACATCCAGCCATATAACACAGCCCCTGAGCTACCCGGTTACTATGCTTCAGATCTCTCAGATCTATCAAAAACTGTGGTCGGGCACAGTGGCTCACACCTGTAATCCCAGCACTTTGGGAAGCAGAGGTGGGCAGATCACCTTAGGTCAAGAGTTCGAGACCAGCTTGGCCAATGTGGTGAAACCCCATTTATACTAAAAACAGAAAAATTACCCAGGTATGGTGGCAGGTGCCTGTAATCCCAGCTACTGGGGAAGCTGAGGTAGAAGAATCGGTTGAACCTGGGAGGCGGAGGTTGCAGTGAGCCGAGATCGAGCCACTGCACTCCAGCCTAGGTGACAGAATGAGACTTGCCCGTCCTGTATCTCTTTCCACATCTGGGGTAATCTGGCGAACTAATCTGAGCTGTTAACGACTGAGTGGCTAGTGTTATCTTGCTGGACACTTGTACTCCAGCAGGGATATTTTAAATAAAGGGCCCGGTAGAATACTCAGGTTCCATGGGAAGCTGCTGGAGGCGTCCTGGGGCAGAGGGACTTCTGCTGTTCTCCAGACCACACCTCCCAGTCTGTGTGCCTCAGTAGTCCATTATGTCCTGCCCCAAAGGCAAAGGCCACCGCTGCTCCTGCCAGCGTGCATCTTCCCGTCTTCACCCCATCTCACCAGCCCAGATTTTGAGAATGGTCATTCGAATCCCGGGCTTCTCAACTTGGGAACTATGGAGATTTGGGGCTGGATAATTCTGTTGTTTGGGGGGTGGTGGGTCTGTCTTATGCACTGTAGAATACAGTTGCCAGTAGATCTTCCCTGCCAGTCACGGCAATCAATCAAAACTGCCTCCAAACATTGCCAAGTGTCCCCTGGGGTCAGGGGAACACCACTGGTTCTCCTGGTTGAAAATCAATGTTCTGAGCCAACAAATTCCAATAGGCATCCCTGTAAGAAGAGCTAGCCACCATGAAATGTGTGATTCACTACCTAAAATGTCTACCAGTGGAGTGTGGTAAAGCAAACTGGCATGTAATGATCTGAAAGACCATTTTCTAAATGAAAGATCTTGGACGTTGTGTAAACATCCCTACTCAAAAACAACTTTAAGGGAAAAAAATGTCCAATATGAAGAGAGAAGGAAATTAAGAAAATCTTCATAACTTAAAAATCACATTGAAATAGCAGACTACAAAATGTATGCAGTGATTACGACTCTGTAAATGTTACGCATCCATTTAAAAAGGAATAATCAAATGTCTAATTGGATGAGAAGACAGGATTATGAGTAAGTCATTCCTTTCACTACAACTTTTGTTAATATGTGGGTAATTAACACAAAGCAAAGAACATGTATGTTTTACAATAATTCGTAACAGTTGTAATCAGATGTAATTACCCCAAAATATTCTATATTTCTTTAGCCATTTTAGTCAGCAAAGGAGGAGGAGGAGCGCCTATGAAACATCAAATACGTGTTTTGCTTCTCGTGTTTGCACCCTTGTTCTAAGCTTGGGGGAAACGCTTCCTTCAGAGGAGGGACCAACTCCACCAGGCATCTCCTCTGTCCCCAGGAGTGGTGCCGGGAGAGGACAGCTGCTGGATAGACACTTGTGAACCTGGACTCACCTCCGACTTCAGCGTGGTGGTTTGAGGGTTGCCACTTGAAGTATAGTGGGTTTCTGTGTAGGAAGGAGCAAAAAGTTGCCTGCAAAAAATAAAAAGAGACATTATATCATAAGTGGATGAATTCCACCTCCTAACAACAACAACTAGTGATTTTAACTGCACCGGCAGGACTATCCCAAGCATCTCCAAGCAAAAGAAATGGGCAGCCACAGGGGGCTAAGGGGCAAAAAGGAAAACCAGAAGAAGTTTGTTATTAATTTTATATTTAATGTAAATTAAATATAATTTATCATCACTGTGGGAACGTCACTCCAACTAGATAGAATTGACAGAACTAAAGCAATGATTTAATGTTTGTCTGGGTCCTGGAAAACACACGTGCAAACGCAGGCAAAATTTCCCAGGGCCTATGAGCCCTATTGTGTACCTTAGTTGATTTTTCCAGCACTGGATCTACCAGTTTTTAGTCTCTTCAGACCAATTTTTCTTTAAGGGAATATCTCTTCTCTGATGCATATTTTGGTGAGATTGTCAATCAAGGTGTCCTACTTGGCCCTGGCCAGGAGGTGACCCGTGTTTCAATTGAAGCCAGTGGAGTGATGCTGCCAGGTCTGAACAGATGGAAGCGATGCATCTGTTCCTCTGTTCCTGCTACAAGGGTTCCCTAAGCTGCTGTTGCCTGCCGTTTCTGACACCTAGCAGTTCAGATTCCCTGAGACCTGGTAATTCTATATGTTACCCCTTCAATAAATTCCTTTTTTTCTTTTCTAAACTTGGACATTGGTTTCTTTCTTGCAACAGACCCTTTGAAATAGAGGTTAAGAATCCCCCACCAAAGGCAAGGCAACTCCAAGAAATGTTCTTAGAATTTTCTCTAAAAGTTAAAAGAATAATATAAGAGCCAAATGGATGTTTCAACTATTAATAGTTCAGTCACATTAAAGGCAGGATTGATCTATAGAAAGTCAAGGTCGGCTGGGTGCAGTGGCTCACGCCTATAATCCCAGCACTTTGAGAGGCTGAGGCAGGCAGATTGCCTGAGATCAGGAGTTCAAGACCAGCCTGGTCAACATGGTGAAACCATGTCTCTACTGAAAATACAAACATTAGCTGGGTGTTGTGGCGGGTGCCCGTAATCCCAGCCAGCTCCTCGAGAGGCTGAGGCAGAATGGCTTGAACCTGGGGATGGAGGTTGCAGTGAGCTGAGATCATGTCATTGGACTCTAGCCTGGGCGGCCAGAGTAAGACTCCGTCTCAAAACAAAAAACAAAAACAACTGGAGAAATAAGTGCCCGTTGGTGGTGGTGATTATCTTAGGGGTTGCAGAAATTGTTCACAATATAAGTTGCATATTTCTGAAGTTGGTTGACTTTTAAATTAATTATCAGAGAGGTGTTTTGAAAACTAAAAATCTAATTTAAAACAGCTTTTAAAAAGCAGAAAATGTAGGCTTAGGCCAGCACAGACAGCCAAAGAAATCTTCAGGGATAAGTCAGGTTTTGAAAGAGGTGACATTTCCCAGCAAGAGAGGGTCATCGTAGAGGGTCTCTAAAATCCCTCTAGAGTCACTTCCAGCTCTGAGTTCCGGGGCCTCTCCGATCTCCTTCCATCCCCAGTGTATGATCAGAAGGCGAATGCCACAAGAATGTCTCCTGTACTACATTAAGGCCTTCCACATCTTGCCTTGGACAAGAAGAAAAGAAGCCCAACAGGAAAATGTAAAAATGAAGCAAAGCACAGACCCCAGCTTGGTGATGAGAAATCTCATTCACATGGAGACTTAGGGTCAGTGGCTAACTTGCAAGAATCTGTCTCCCAGTCCTTTCTCTTTCTCCTTAGCATCTGACCAGCCCAAGAGTCGAGAGAGGAGTCAACCATTTGTCTGAGTGAGAAAAGCTGTAAGCCTCATGAAGGGAGTGGCCAAGCAGTTTTGCTCACTGGTTCATGTCAGTGCTTAACATTTGTTCAGTGAAAAACCCTCTTAACTAATTACTGAATGAACAGATGGATGAGTAGTTCAGTGTACTGAGAGCTTAGAGCATGGTCTGGACACTGGAAAACTGAAGTTTTGATTCCAGCTCTGACATGTACTGTCTCTATAGCCATGAACAACTAAATGCACGTTTCTGAACCTTTGTTTCCTCCTATGCAAAAATGAGAACAATATGCTCATTTGATAGGGCTGTCATGAGGATCAAATGACACAATAAATGTAGCAGGCTTAATGCTATGCTTGGCACAAAGCGGAGCTGGGTAAAAGTGACAGCAATTATTGCTTTCAACAGGAATTATGACAGAAGAATCCAGGAAAACAGATGGAATTCAACAGTTTCTTCTCTCTAACTTTCCCCAGCCATGATCTCTCCAGTACATCACTTAGGAGAAGTGGTAAAATGCAGTTTGCTCATTCCTACAGTCCATTTTCTGGGTCTGCTTTCACGGATGGCGCCATGTACAGCTGGTCAGGAGTTCAGAGTTTAATGGTGCCAGTGGGGAGATGTGAATTTTCCCACAGAAAATGCACTCCTGGTAAAAACATTCTCAGCCTCTTCTGAGTGTTAGCAAGGGAGAAAAAAAAAAACCATTCATCCAGGGACATTACCCCATCATTATAGGACTCTTCGAGCCTCGGCACTGAAAAGAACCCTAGAAATTACACAATCAAACCCCAACTACACTGTAAGCTCTTTAAAACAGGGAGCTTGGTGTCTTTGAAGGCTTCTCCCCAGCCCCCAGCACCTGGCAGGCAGGAGTACATGTGCATTCTGTGAATGAGTGGATGAGTGAATAAACTCGCAAACAAACGAATGAACCTTCTCTCTAGCGCAGCAATCTGCCAGATAGCCATTTGCCACTGGACACCTCCGGGGACAGGGAGCTCCTGAGACTATCCACTCCATTTCTGACTACATATAGTAGTTAAAATTTTTACACTAGATGAAAAACTATTCCACTGTCCCTGGCACCCACAGGCCTTCATTCTGGTCTCTGAATCTACTTAAAACAATCCGCTTTCCTCTTCTACCTAGTCACCCTTTCTGAAGCAGCAGTATCGGCATCATCTAGAAACTAGTTAAAAATGCAAATTGTCAGGCTCCACCCAGACCCACGAATCAGATAGAAACTCTAGGGCTGGGGTCCAGCCATCTGTCTGAACAAATCTGCAACTCCCCCGGGTCAGGTCTATATATGCCCATGTGTCCGGGTGCTGCTCTCAGGACGAAAGGATGCTGCTGTCCCACAGAGAGGAGGGCACATGGCCACTGAGCAGCCCGGCTCCACCCAGCTGCCCCATTCTCTGACCACATCTTGTTCTCATCTCCTCCCTGACAAGGGGCTGGCTCAGCAGACTGGCAGGAAGCTGTCTCTCACCACTGGATTGCATTTGGATTTTCAGGAAACGACTTGTGAGTGATGTGCATCCAGGAAGAGAAAGGACTGTGCAAGATTTCCCATTCCGCCCACTCCTTTCTTCCAGCTTTAATAGAAAAGTGATTTCTGTTGTACCCCGCTGCCTCCTGCTCTGTCTGCTGCATGCTTAGGAGCCCACAGACAGGCAGAAATCAGTAGGACACTCTGCCACGTCTCGGCACCAACATAACAGTAGCCAGCACTAGAACTGAGCAAAATCCAGGTCATTTAGATCCCAAAGTCCCTAAGCAAAATCTGTGTCTTCAGACTCCCACCTAGGAAAATAAGCTACCCCCAAATACTAGACATAAAACATTAGGTCACTCTCTAAGAAAGAACTGGAACCTGTACAAGCAGCCAGGCCCCGAAAGTACACTGCAGCCTGAAAACAGCTCGGGCCCATCGCACCAAGCCTTGGAAGCTTCAAACTCAGGACAATTCCTTTAAGCTCTATTTATCGTCAGACAAATTTCAAATGCCTCTCTATACTAAAACACCCTCTAGAGAGGAAGGAGCAGTGACACTAAAATGAATTTGCAAAGCATCTTCTGGGAGCTCAAACTGTCTTCCTCCTGCTTCAGATAAGCAAACCAGTGAAGATGGAGTGATAACAATTTCCAAATTACCTTGAAAAATACCCATCTGCAGACAAGCTCAGCATAGGTGAGTAACACTCTGCTCATATAAGCAGCAATTTTTGCTGACACCTCCTTTCCCTGGATCTTTCTCTATCTAATTCTTCCAAGAGTCTCCAGGCATTTATACCCTGATGCCTTGAGAGGTCCTGATCTGCTGGTGTCTCTTATTTCACCAGGAGGGTCTTCATCCTGCCTGTGTTAGTAACAATGTCCTCACCATGCGACTTAGCACAGCAACTTCACAATACCCGGAAAGACTGTTAAAAAATACAAAATCCCCTCCCTTCTCTAGGGAAGAATTAACAAATCTGCATTTTAATTTTTTTTTTTTTTTAGACGGAGTCTTGCTCTGTCATCAGGCTGGAGTGCAGTGGCGTGATCTTGGCTCACTGCAACCTCCGCCTCCCAGGAATCAAGCAATTCCCCTGCCTCAGCCTCCAGAATAGCCTGTCTACAGTTCTCTGGACTTTATGGGAAGAATGTGGCTTTGAAAGATGTACTGCTTACAATTAATTAGGGCAGCCCTTGTTCCACTCTGTAAAATCAGATGTTAACTTGTAAAAACTTAATAAGATACAAGAGAAATGCAAATATTTCCAACTAGCAGAAAAAATAACCTCAAAGGTTATGGTTTCACAGCCCCTAGGACATTAACTAGTTTTGTATCTAATTTAGCAATCTTATCTTGGCGTTCCTTTTTTCACTGTTAAATACACACACCCCCACACAAATATGTCTTAGTTTCCTTTATCCAATTTTAAACCAGTTTTATCATCTTGCTGGTTCCCCCATTAATTAGATAAATAAAACTTGGAGGAATGCTCACTATGTGTTTGTTTAAAAATTGTTTTCACGTGAGCCACGTAATCCCCCTCCATTTTCCAGACTGCAAAATGAACAAACTAATAATCACCATCAGTATCATAGCAATGCTGAGGATCAAATGAGAAAATACATTCAAATCCTAGCTCTTATAAGTCGTGTGAGTTCAGGCTGGTCAGTAACTTCTCTGTGCCTATGTTTTCTCATCAGTAAGATGTTAGAATAGTGCCTGGCATATAGGAAGAAGATATGACTATTTGTTGGATAAAATGAACAAATGTGAAAGAATTACTTGTAAAGTAGAAAGTCTCTGTGCTTTATATGTGTTGCTATCATTTTCTCCAACACTAGCTATATACACACTTGGCAAAATCTTGATCATTGTTAAATCTAGGTAACGGACATCTGAGGTTTGTAATACTAGTCTCTCTCCTTTCGGGTATGTTTGTAAACTGACAATTTTTTTAACTATATAGGTGATACGGTGCAAATCACAAACTACTCAGACTCAGTTTCCCTTTCTGTCTAACAGAAATGGCAATGCCCAGGACAGTCAGGCACTGGAAAGTGTCTCTGAAAAGTAGAGTGCTATTCTGCTGTCATGGCCTGTGCTAGTCTATATTTGGGACAAAAAAAAAATTCAGTGAGTATTGTTTTGTTTTCTAAGATGCTGAAGGAAAAGCAGGGAAGAGACAGCCAGAGCTGCTTCAGAATCAAGATTTCTGCATCAGCACTCACTCCACCTCTGACTCCAAAGGAATGGAAACAAATCAATGGGCCAAAGGCATGGCCCCAAAGCCAAATAAGGGACTGATGAGTCCAGGGGCCTGCAGACAGACACATTCCTCTTTGAGGGAACAGAAAGGCCAAGGAAGGGGAAACTTTGAAGGTTATTCCTAGTGCAAAAAATTGGGACCTCCTGCTATCCAGGGACTCCCATGAATAAGCACCATCACTGCCAGAGGACCAGCTTTGGAAGCAACACTCTGAAGGCAAAATGGCGCCATGCAGAAGCCTGGCAAAAGGCCAACACTACTCAGTATGTTTTCTTTAACCTCCTATTAAGGAAGTTTCCAAACAATGTGTTAAGTCAACACTCCCTGTCACCAACCACTTCCCATGACATCTTCTCCCAGTCCCCGCAAGACCTGGCACCCTTCCGACCAGTTTCTGGTCCGGCGTTTTGCTTTTTACATTATATACCAAAGGATGTTTGGATGAGCACCACTGACTCCTTTGGCAGCAGAGTCTTTATTCAATCCTCTTCATGCCTCCTGCTTGGCTGTGTCTATGAAGACGGATAACCTCTCTGCACAAATAGAGCTGACTTCTTGGGATCAGGCAACTTGCCTGGCAGGGACCTGAGGGGCCCTCAAAATGGCTCATCCAAGAACTCACAGATTTGTTTTCCAGTGTCCTGAATAGCCCATTATGTGTATTTATTGGAATTAGATAAGAGCAGTTCAGGGAAATGAGGTGCTACCTTTAGTATTTCTAAGAAAAATTTAAAAGAGAACATGGTGAGTAGGAGCAACTTCTCTAGCAACCAGTTTTTGGTAAACAACCACAGTGTTTATCAGATTAGCCAATACCACAGAAAAACCTACAGGGAAGGGCCATTGCAAGAGGGTATGAGGAAGCAGCCATATCTTAAAGAAAAATGGTGTAGATAAGACACATCGGAAATGAAGAGAGGGACCCTCTGAGATCATTGGAGCTGTGAGAATATGCTTAGAAAGAAGAGAATACGTGGACCACTCCCTGAAACAAACAAACAAACAAACAAACAAACAAACAAACATAACACAGGTAGGTGAGGACCACAGACCAGCCTGCTAAATGTAGGTGCTTAGCCCTTTTTAGCCTCTGATTAAAAACTTTCATAAACTTGCCCAATGTTTCTTAGCATACTAATGCACATACCACACCCAAAGCATGAGCCAAGGATGTCAGAGCTTGGAAAGCCCTCCTAGATCATAGTGGATACCTACTGTTGGAGCCTGTCCAGCATCGATGCCACCTTCTAGAGACAACAGTGGCCCGGTTTGCATTTAAAGAAATACTCCCCTCTCACTGCATTGCTGACTAGGGCACCTGGAGCGAGTCAAGGTCCCTGCCCTTGCCTGGCCAAATGACTGGTTCCTGATGTACCTGGACAGTCAGATCTCGTCTCGGAATTTCAAGATGATAATATATGAAGGGATTGTCTACTCATTCTGGGATTTCAAGCTTTCCAAACCTTAGTTCTTCAACTTTTCCCTCATTCTACGTGTTGCCCTATATCCTTTCCAAAAAGATTTTTGAGGAGAAGCGAGGGTTAGTGTATAAGCTACAGAGTCTACTGCAATGAAACATTATTTATATATCACCCTCTCTGCCCAACCCTTCCCTCCACTTTTACAGATGGAGAACGAAAAAGAGCAAAAGCAACTTGCCCAGCATCACACAGTTATATTTTGTTTCTAAACCTGTCATCTCAAGAAACGACAGTAAGCTAAATGTTAGTGGTAGACAAGCCAAGAGCTGGGCCATCCAGACATACCCAGAAGGCAGAGAAAGGCTATTCATGTAATTTCATGAACAACTGCATATTAAGCAGTGTCATGTGGTACAAACTGCAGGGCACATGGCATCAGGAGGCCAGAATTTCTCACAGCTTGATTTCATCACTATTTGCTGGTGGGGTCCCTGGTCAGGATGCAGTACCTTTCCTGAGCATCAGGCCCTGCATCTGCAAGCCCAATGGCTCATTTCACAAATATTTATGGAAGTCAGTGATGTGCAGGCCCTGTGCTAAAGGATGGGGCTTCAGCAGCCAGTGAGGCAGGTCTGGGTTTCCTGCCCTTCTCCTAGCTTGGCACCTGCAGCTCCTGAGTGCTTGGCAAATGCTGACACACCATGCAGAGGGCAGATGTCACCTTATGGTCCCCAGGAGGCAAGCCACTGTTTCACAGCTCATCTTTCTTCCTTCCTTCCTGTAACAGCTGCAAACCAGTGTGGTAACCAATTCCAGTTTCTCCTAACAAGCTGTCTATACAGTTATGGAGGAGGGGGGTGATTGTGCACACGCATGTGGGTGTGCATGCGTGTGTGTGTGCATGTGTGTATGTGTGTTTTGAGGGCAGAGAGCAAGGCCAGTCTATGGATCAGGAACTAAGGATACTCACTCAGCATGGCTGCTCTCCTTTTCCAAATCCATATTCCTATCACCACATCCCTAAGAGGCCAGGGATGACCTCTGCATTCTTACCCAAGCCCCAAATCCCAAGCATCAGTGAGTCAAGAGATAAAGAGCTTCTAGAATACAAAGAACCTGACATCCCTTCCAACACTTAGATCACCCTTTTCCCCGACACTCCAGTCTCCCTCCAAAGGAGTCCCTTTCTATGACTTGCCCTTCCTTTTCCCAGAAGGGGGGCCTTGGAAAAAAAAAGCCATGCTTGATATAATGCAGCCATTATAGCCCCTTGGCTCTTCGGGCCCTCTCCCCAGGGAGACTGATGCAAGAGGAGAAAATGTGGAAACTGTCAGTTTTCTGCAAACTCTCAACCTTGAGTGAAAGGAGGAGGAAAGGGGGGAAGTGGGACACATGGGAGCCATGGAAGAGGCTGGAAAAGAGCCGTAAGTACAGAAGTCATAAAGACCGCATTTCTCCTTCAACTGGCTGAGGAAAGTCCGGCCCAGCTCCACCCACTCAATGATATCATTGTTTTCAACAAAAGCTGGTTTGAAAATCCCTAGAGAGGTCCCCAGTGAAGCCTCCGCTGCTGGAATGGGCAGAGGTCTCACCAGTTCCTAACAGACCAAGTGCTTAGAATTTTAGATAAGGAGGAAAAAACAGAGAAAACCAGGGGAGGCACAGATTTTGCTTCTGCTGGGCCTGTCAGCATTATGGGAAGAGTACAGGACACTGTTTTTCACATAGGTTTTATTACTGCATCCCCAAGATGATCTTGCCAAGTTGATGACTAGGAATTACGACCTAGTCTAATTAGTCTATTGAGTCTCATTACCTATCTAATGAGGAAACTATCTAATGAGGAAACTAAAGATCTAAAAATACAGGACACTATTTTTCACATAGGTTTTATTACTGCATCCCCAAGATGATCTTGCCAAGTTGATGACTAGGAATTACGACCTAGTCTAATTAGTCTATTGAGTCTCATTACCTATCTAATGAGGAAACTAAAGATCTGAGGAAAGAGGTGGCTTGTCCAAAATCCCACCACAAGCTAAGGAAAACTCCAGGGACAGACACCACCATTGCTGTGGTTTGAATGTGTCCCCCACCAAAGCCTGTGTTGGAAACTTAATCCCCAATTGCAACAGTGTTGGGAGGTGAGCCTGATGGGGGGTGATTAGGCCATGAGGGCTCCACCCTAATGAATGGATTAATGCTGATTATAAAAGGTCTTGGGGCTGCAAGTCTGCCCTCTTGTTCTTTCTTTTATGTGCTCTCTTGCCATTCTGCCTTTTACCATGGGGTAACATAGCAAGAAGGCCCTCACCAGATGCTGGTACCTTGATATTGGACTTCCCAACCTCCAGAACTGTGAGTAACAGATTTCTTTTCTTTATAACTGGCCCAGTCTCTAGGATTCTGTTTTGCCAATGCAAAATGAATTAAGTCAACTATTCTGCTACTTATTCAAGTTAGAAACTTTAGTCTTATCCTTGAAACCATCCTCTCCCTCAGCCCACATGCAACCCATTTCCCAGCCTTCATGATTCCACTCTGTAAGTATTTCTGGAATCTATCTTCTCTTTATATCAGCTACCTCCTCCCTAAATTAGTTCTTCTCAAATGCACTTTGGATGCTGTCACCATGTGACTTATAAAATATTCTTCATCCATTTCCCATTGCCCTCAAGACAAAAGCTCAAAGTCTTCAAGGCGCCTACAAGGCCCTTTAAGGACGCACCCCTGCCTCCCTCACCAGCTTCTCTCATCATTTCCTTCCTCCTGCTCTCTAACTATAGAGAACTGCTTTTCATTTTTAATATCACTCTTGCCTTTGGGCCTTTGATCCTGTGATTTGTGCTGCTTGGCGCACACTCCCTATTGTACGAACGGACTCCGCCATACTCTCCACACCACCAAACTCCCCCTTTTCTTTACTTCTTCCTAGCAGACTTCCCATCCCCGCAATACCGCGGAAGTTCCCCTTTTCCCCGTGTTCCTACAGTACTCTCTACTTCCTCCCTCCTAGCAGACCCCACGTTTAATTATCTGTCTCCTCTACTAAGTTCTAGGCCCTGTGATAGCAGGAGACTATTTTGATCACCATTAATCCTCCTGGGAACACCCAGGACCCATCCAGTGCCTGACACATAGTTGGCACTCACAATATTTGTTCGATGAAGGAAGAGAAGAAAGGAAAGACATAAATTAGAAATTCTCAATGAGCAGTCCAGAGCTCAAGCCCAGTACACTAGGAAGAGTCTTGCCAGAAAAGCCAGGGATTCTCTGACTCAATACCTGCCCCCAGTTGAGTTTGTGCAAGACCTAGCAACTTGCCCCAGAGTACTTAGTTTATTCAAGGGGTCAGCCAAAGTTCTGTGTATGTCACTGAGTTCTAAACAGAGAAAAAGCAAACCTTACTTGCTCAAGATCAAAAATATCTCCTGGGCGAAATGTAAATGTAGTTTTATTTTCAGGACAGAATCTGTCCAGGGGCCACACTGTCAGCCTCCTCTCATTTGTATCCAGGACAGTCATGCTCCACTGCCCCAGCACAAAGGCTGAAGAGTTGGGAACACCCTCCAATTTCTGTAGAGCCTAGATGAAGAGTTTAATCACATCCTTGGTGCTGGGAGAAAACAGAGGGTTGAAAGGTCCTCTCCCTAATCCAAATGTATAGCCATAAATTCACCTGCCTCCTGCTTACCAGCCTTGCATCTCAGTAGGCTTCCCCATCTACACAAGTTGTGAAGAAGTCATCACTGCCTTGTGCTCAGCCCCTTCCAATCCACGGGCTCCTTCCACCCAGTACACCTCCATCCACTTGGTTTGGCCCAAATTGCTCTTCAGTGGGGAGGGGTGAGAGGAGAGCTGCTTCTCATCCAAAGTGCAGAAGTACAGCCTAGCTTTAGCATGCACTTCAAGTATGTTTCCCAGAAGTAGCTCACCTACTTCCCTGACCACATGGTTCTACATGAGGCAAGAGAACCCAACTCAAAGTAAAAAATGGGAGAATTAGGCCGGGCGCGGTGGCTCATGCCTATAATCCCAGCATTTGGGGAGGCTGAGGCGGGTGGATCACGAGGTAAAGAGATCGAGACCATCCTGGTCAACATGGTGAAACCCCATTTCTACTAAAAATATAAAATATTAGCTGGGCATGGTGGCACGTGCCTGTAGTCCCAGCTACTTGGGAGGTTGAGGCAGAAGAATTGCCTGAACCCAGGAGGCGGAGGTTGCAGTGAGCCGAGATCGTGCCATTGCACTCCAGCCTGGGTAACAAGAGCAAAATTCTGTCTCAAAAAAAAAAAAAAAAAAAAAAAAAGGGAGAATTTAAATATTGAACTCCATGCCACTCCAATCTCTGGTAGCCCACCAGTGGAAGGAAAAGCAACCCCTTCCCTAACCTCAACATATCACTCTTCTGAATTCAAATGATTTGGGTAGTTAAGGATACTAAATTCCTAAAAGATTAGTAGCATTACACTTTTAGGTTCCCTTTAATCCAGACCAAATATTTACATATTATCTTCTTAGTCAGAATTCCTTTCTCATGGTCCATTCTTCTCATCTCCCTCCCTCATCAACAGCCTCCCCTCATTCTACAAGACAGTATTCCAAGTAACCCTCATTAGGAAAGGTTCCCCTCTTCCCCAGTCACAAATTCCCTTTCCCCTTGCCGTTGCAGTACTTTACTTTCAATTCCATCATGTAAATTTGTAAACTGTCTTAGATTATGCTGTTTGCATGTTGTTTTCTCTCCCACAGTCTAAACTGCCAGAATATAAGGATATCCTGTTTTCATCCCTAATCTCTATAGCACCTAGCACAGGACTTTGCGTAGAAGGGCTCAATCAGTATCCCGAAATCAAACTTGTAGAATGGAGAAAAATTAGCTCAAGCTAAAAGGCAGATCTATCAACTAATGAATGGAACAGCAAAATGTGGTATATCTATACAATGTAATACTATATAGCAATCAAAAGAAACACTGATACATACTGCAACATGAATAAACCTCAAAAACATTGTCCTAAGTGAAAACAGCCAGTCCTAAAAGACCGCTTATTGTATCATCCCATTTAGACGAAACATCCAGAATAAGCAATCTAAAGACATCAGATTACCAGCTTCACAGGACTGACGTGGGGTCGGGGAGATGAATGACTGTATTTGTTTGCTAGGACTACCCTAACGAAGTGTCACAAACCAAGTGGCTTAAAAATCGGAAGTTTATGTCACAGTTCTTGAGGTTAAAGTCCAAGATTAAGGTGTCACTCTCTCTCTCCAGGTACAAGGAAAGGGCTTATCCCAGGCTTCTCTCCTGGCTTCTGAGTTTCTTAGCCTACGGTGGCATAACTCTAATCTTCACATGGCATTCTCCCAGCATGTGTGTCTATTTCCAAATCTCCCCCTTCTGAAAGGACACCAGTCATGTCGGATTAGAGACCTGCCATACTCCAGTATGATCTCATCTTAACGAAATACATCCACAACTCAATCTCCAAATAAGGTCACTTTGAGGTACTGGAGTTTAGGACTTCAACATATGAGTTTGGGGAGCTACTAGTCAACTCATAACACTGCCAATGTTTTCCTTTTGGAGTGATGAAAATGTTCTAAAATTAGATAATGGTGATGGCTGCATGACTTTGTAAATATATTAAAACAGATCCAATTGTATACTTTAAACGAGTGAACTGTATGGCATATAAGTTATATCTCAGTAAAGCTGTTTGGAAAAAAGAAGACGAGAGAGTTTGGGTTTAAAGAGTTTGCCCAAGCTCAATAATCAACTCAATGATGTGTTTGTGAAAACAGGATCTCTCAACAAGGGTAGTGAGATATAAACTTAAAGAGGAGCCAAGGGCAACTTGCCTTTATATATCCACGGTACATGTAAATTCTCTTTGACTCAGTGATGAGTATGCAGTGACTCATAATATCATTCTCTCTACTCTGTACATTTGATAATTTTTCATTATAAGAAATTATAAGTTAATCATGCATACACATAATATAATATCACCCAGTCATGAAAATGATATGATAGTCTCTTCAATAAGTGGTGGGAAAACTGGATATCCATATGCAGAAAAATAAAACTAGATCCCTATTGCTCATTGTATATGAAAATCAAATCAAAATGGATTAGAGACTTAAATCTAAGACCTCAGGCTGGGCACGGTGGCTCATGCCTGTAATCCCAGCACTTTGGGAGGCTGAGGCAGGTGAATCACCTGAGGTCAGGAGTTTGAGACCAGCCTGGCCAACGTGGTGAAATCCTGTCTCTACTAAAAATACAGAAATTAGCTGGGCATGCTGGTGCACACCTGTAATCGCAGCTAATCAGGAGGCTGAGACAGGAGAATCCATTGAACCCAGAAGGCGGAAGTTGCAGTGAGCTGAGATCACGCCACTGCACTCCAGCCTGGGTGACAGCAACACTCCGTCTCAAAAACAAAACAAAACAAAAACAAAAAATCTAAGACCTCAAAGCATTAAACTGCTGGAATAAAACACTGGGGGAAATCTCCAGGACACTGGTCCAGACAAAATTTCTTGAGCAATACTCCACAAGCACAGGCAACCAAAGAGAAAATGGACAAATGGGATCACAAGTTAAAAAGCTTGTGAACAGCAAAGGATACAACCAACCAAGTGAAGAGACAACCCAAAGAATGGGAGGAAATATTTGCAAACTACCCATCTGACAAGGGCTTAATAACCAGACTATATAAGGAGCTCATACAACTCTGTAAGAAACATAAAATCTAATAATTCAATCAAAAGATGGCCAAAAGCTTTGAATAGGCAAGTCTAAAAAACAAAAAGGCATAAAAATAGCAAACGAGCATATGAAAAGGTGCTCAACATCACTGATCATCAGAGAAATGCAAATCAAAACTAAAAATGAGCTGGGTGCAGTGACTCATGCCTGTAATCCCAGCACTTTGGGATGGATCATTTGAGGCCAGGAGTTTGAGACTAGCCTGGTCCACATGGCAAAACCCAGTGTCTACTAAAAATACAAAGTACAAAAAGATTAACCAGATGTGGTGGACTGAGGCACGAGAATTGCTTGAATCAGAAAGGTGGAGGTTGCAGTGAGCTGAGATTGTACCACTGCACTCCTCCAGCCTGGGTGACAGATCAAGATATCTGTCCAAAAAAACAAAACAAAACAAAAAACAAAACCACTACAGTGAGATATCATCTCACTCAGTTAAAAGACGCAATAATCAATGCCAGTGAGGATTTGGAGAAAAGGGAATCTTTGTGCACACTGTTGGTGGGGATATAAATTAGTACAACCACTATGTCATGCTACCATATGATCCAGCAATCCCACTGCTGGGTATAGACCCAAAAGAAAGGAATCAGTTGGTGGGGTACAGTGGCTCATGCCTGTAATCTGGAGGCTGAGATAGAAGAATTGGTTGAACCAGGAGGTGGAGGTTGCAGTTGAGACAAGATTGCACCATTGTACTCCAGCCTAAGTGACAGAGTGCAACTCTGTCTCAAAAAAAGAAAAGAAAGAAAAAAAGAAAGAAAGAAAGAAAGAAAGAAAATCAGTATACTGAAGACTTATCTGCACTCCTATGTTTGTTGCATCAGAGTTCACAATAGCCAAGATTTGGAAGCAACCTAAGTCTCTATCTGGGATGAATGGATAAAGAAAATGCAGTACATACACACAATGAAGTACTATTCTGCCATAAAAAAGAATGAGCTCCAGTCATTTGCAACAACATGGATGAAAACTGGAGATCATTATGTTAAGTGAAATAAGCCAGGGACAGACAGAAAGACAAATATCACATGTTCTCACTTAAGTGTGGGATCTAAAAATTAAAATAATTGAACTCATGGACATTGAGAGCAGAAGGATGGTTACCAGAGGCTGGGAGGGGTAGAGGGGTGTAGTGGGGGGATATGGATAGTTAATGGGTATACCAAAAAAAAAAAAAACTGAAAGAATGAATAAGACCTATTATTTGAAAAAAACAAACAAGCCCATTCAAAAATGGGCAAAGGATATGAACAGATACTTTACAAAAGAAGACATACAGGAGGCCAACAAACATATGAAAAAATGCTCATCATCACTGGTCATCAGAGAAATGCAAATCAAAACCACATTGAGATACCATCTCACACCAGTTAGAATGGCGATCATTAAAAAATCGGGAAACAACAGATGCTGGAGAGGATGTGGAGAAATAGGAACACTTTTACACTGTTGGTGGGAATGTAAATTAATTCAACCATTGTGGAAGACAGTGTGGCGATTCCTCAAGGACCTAAAAATAGAAATCCCATTTGACCCAGCAATCCCATTACTGGGTATATATCCAAAGGATTATAAATCATTCTACTACAAGGACACGTGCACACGAATGTTCATTGCAGCACTGTTTACAATAGCAAAGACCTGGAACCAACCCAAATGCCCAACGATGATAGACTGGATAGGGAAAATGTGGTACATATACACCATGGAATATTATGCAGCCATCAAAAACGATGAGTTCACGTCCTTTATAGGGACATGGATGAACCTGGAAACCATCATTCTCAGCAAACTGACACAAGAGCAGAAAATCAAACACCGTATATTCTCGCTCATAGGCGGGTGTTGAACAATGAGAACACATGGACACAGGGAGGGGAGCACTACACACTGGGGTCTGTTGGGGGGAAATGGGGGAGGGATGGGGGGTGGGGAGGTGGGAAGAGATAGCATGGGGAGAAATGACAGATACAGGTGAGGGGACGGAAGGCAGCAAAGCACACTGCCATGTGTGTACCTATGCAACAATCTTGCATGTTCATCACATGTACCCCAAAACCTAAAATGCAATAAAAAAAAAAAAAAAAAGACCTATTATTTGATAGCACAACAAGGTGACTACAGTCAATAACTTAACTGTACATTTTAAAATAAGGGGTATAATTGGACTGTTTGCAACTCAATGGATAAATCCCTGAGGGGATAGATATTTCCTTCATAATGTACTTATTTCACATTGCATGTCTGTATCAAAACATCTCATGTACCCCATAAATATATACATGTACTATATAAGTACTCACAAAAATCTAAAAAGAAAAGAATAAAATTACTGAGGCTTGTTTTATGAGCTAAAAAATAAAAATAAAACTTCTAATTAATTTTTTTAAATATGATAAATGTACACAGAGACATATTTCTAATATACTCAATCAGCTGTATAAATGCAAAATGGTAATTCAGCCTTTGGGGAGGTATCTATGGAGTGAGAGGTCCAACTTGTTAAAATTTAAAAACATTTTAATTGTGTCCTCCATAGGATCCTGTAACTACATCTAGGTATCAGTCCTACAGAAATACTTGCAAATGTGCTCAAAGATTATGTACAATCCTATTACTAGGATTATTTGTAATAACAAGAAATCAGAAACCCGTCAGTTAATAAGAAAATTAATGAATTTTGATTTACCTAATCAGTGGACTCCTGTGCCACCATTTAAAAAAACAAAACAAAAAAAAAAACAGGACTATAAATGTGCTCACATGGAAAGACACTGAAGACAAAAAATTTAAAAAGCAAATTATGAAATAGTATATAAAGTACTATACCATGCATTTAAAAACTATATAACTTGTTTAATTTTTCTCTGAAGTTTTATTATGAAAAATATCAAACACTCCAAAAAGTTCTTGTGTGAAATGTTTTAAATGTTTTTATAATGCCCGTGCTATATTTCCAAGTGAAAAAAAAATAGGTTACAAAATCAAGAATATAGTATGACCTTATTTGTATAAATTTACATAGGGATTTTTTTAATCTACATAAAATATTAAGTTCATGGTAAATGCTCACTCCCTCAATCCCAGCTATTGTTGTTACCTGAAGGTAAACAGCACGATGATACAGGGATCCTGAAACCCAAGCACTCCCGACATCTTCTAAGTCCACAGCTTCCCTTAGTTCCGATAAGAGTCCATCTAAGGCCAACAGGGCAGTTGACAGCTTCCTCCCATTCATTTTACCCCGTGCTCCTGCTGAAGAGCAGCCAGGAGAAATAAGCTTGAGACAAAAGAAAACCGTGGACATCCTTCCTGGCTGCACAGGCAGCCCTGGCTGCAGGTCCCTGGAAGGGGAGCCGGAACCAGTGAACAAATCCCAACCTCATATCCGACAGTTCAGGGCCTCATCTGATTCTGCAGGCACAGAAAAGAGGTAACAGTTTGGCCCACTGGAGAACACAGCAAAGCTGTGTTTTCAAGATACAATTAGGTCAAACTGGGCATCACTGGAGAGCAGAAGTAATTTCCTCCCAAGGGCAATGGGTTTTAAGGTCAACTCTTCTTAATTACATTTGGAAACCAGCTCAGGGGAATTCCCTCTGACTTCATTCTTAAATGTTTTTCTGACCCTGCAAAACACAAATAACAGTGTCTATTTATTGTGCTCTCATAGTGCACCAGGCACCATGTAAATCCTTTAAGAGCATTACATTACTGAATTCCACACACTTCCTATGAGGTCATTATCCCCATCATGTAGGTAAGAAAACTGAGACACCCAAAGGTTGAGAGAATTGCCAAAACTTACACTTCCAGGAAGTGCAAGGAGCCAGGCTCGGGATCCACACCTGCCTGGGTTATACCATTACATTACACTGACATGCAAATCCTAACCAGGGCCTGGGAAAGGTAGGAGGAAAGGGAAGGAAGAGAGGAACAATGGAGAAGCACCTGGCACAGTGGCTCACGCGTGTAATACCAGCACTTTGGGAGGCTGAGGCAGGTGGATCATGAGGTCAGGGGTTCAAGACCAGCCTGGCCAAGATAGTAAAACCCTGTCTCTACTAAAAATGCAAAAATTAGCCGGGCATGGTGGCAGGCACCTGTAATCCCAGCCACCTGGGAGGCTGAGGCAGAGAATTGCTTGAACCAGGGAGGAGGAGGCTGCAGTGAGCCGAGATCATGCCACTGCACTCCAGCCTGGGCGACAGAGGGAGATGCCGTCTCAAAAACAAACAAAATAAAATAAAAAATGGAGAAGCAATGCCACTGCTAACCAAAGAAGAGCCCAGAGCATGCTGAGCCAGGACTGTGCATCTGAGAGGCAATATACTGCCCCAGTTAAAAGCCTGGACTTGGGAGTCAAATAGATCTAGCTTCACATCCTGGCCCTGCCCTTCCCACCCGTGTGACTTTGAGCAAGTCACACTGCTGCACACCTCAGGATCCCTATCTGCCAAACAGGGCTAATGCAGGAATCTACTCTTCACAATTGGTTGTGACACCTGAATTAGATGGCCCATGTGAAGACCACAGTAGAATGCCTGTTACACAGACATTGCCTACATTTTAGCTATCACCATTTGTTCATATGTGACCACCATTCCTAGTTCTCAGCCAGAAGTTCCCTAAGGGCAGGCAGAGAGCGAATTAAAGAACATGACCCGGAACTTAGGAAATGTAGATAAGCAATAACCACACAGATTATTGCTCAATATGTTTTCTTCTCTTGTCATTTTCACGGGTGAAGAAAGCTGCAAGGGCCACATGTCATGGCTTGCATCACCAAAACACTTGAAAACATTTGTTCTGGACTTTGCATTAATACAAATTAGTATGTATTGAAAACCTGCTAGCTATGTGCCAGATGTTGTAATAAGCACATTGTAATACATTTTCTCCTAACCGCACAAACCCTATGTGTATGTTTCCTGGGACTAATGTGTAATACATTGCCACAAATTTGGTGGCTTCAAACAACAGAAAGTTTTCTCACAGCTCACAGCTGAGGAGGTCAGAAGAATGAAATCAGTATTATTGGGCCAAAATCAAGGGGTCAGCAGGGCTGAGTGCCCTCTGGGAGAATCTGTTCCTTGCCTCTTCCAGCTTCTCCTTGGCTCGCGGCTGCACCACTCTAATCTCTGCCTCTGTGGTCACATCACTGCCTCACGTTCTGTCTGTAGTCACATCTCCTTCTGCCAAATATACTTTGGATTGTATTTAGGGCCCATCCAGGTAATCCAAGATAATCTTCCCATCTCAGGATCTTTAACTTAATCACATCTGCTAAGATTCTTGTTTTGCCATATAAGGCAACACGGTCACACGTTCCAGGGATTAGAATGTGGTTATCTTTGGAGGGGAGAGGGTGAATTTTTGAGCCTTCCGCACCCTGCAATGAAGGTAACAATGTCTCTATTTTCTATGTAAGTGGTATGATGGAGTAAGAGGCAGGCAGGCCTGAGTTTGACTCCCCGCTATGCCCAATATTAGGTAAATTACTTAAGCTCCTCATGTTTGAGTTTCATTATAAAATGCAGACAACAATATCTCATTCAAAGGGTTGCCATGAGGATTAAATATGACACTGTGTGAAGTGCCTATTCCCAAGCATTCATTCTCAGCAAATGCTCACAAAACAGTATTATTATTATTATTATTTGAGACAGGGTCTGACTCTGTCAACCAGGCTAGAGTGTGGTGGCATGATCTCAGCTCACTGCAACCTCCACCTCCTGGGCTCAAGCGATCCTCCCACCTTGGCTCCCTGAGTAGATGGGACTACAGGCATGTGCCACCATGCCTGGCTAATTTTTGTGGAGTTTGTTTGTTTTTGGTAGAGACAGGGTTTTGCCACGTTGCCCAGGCTGGTCTCAAACTCCTGGGCTCAAGTGATCCACCCACCTCAGCCTCCCAAAGTGCTAGGATTACAGGCATGAGCCACTGCGCCCGGCCAAGTAGTATATTATTATGAATATAGATGAAGAAGGAAAACTTAGGAGGCAAGTGACTTAACAAAGACCACCTAACCAGGAAGTGTCAGTATCTGGAATTGAATCAGGGTCTCTGGCACCAAAGTCCAAATCTGTTCTGCTTTACAGATTAGGATGTTTAAGGTTTGTGTGTGCACATGGCTTCTAGAAACAACACATCTAGGCTACTTCAACTTTGGATGCTCTCTGATGCTTCCGGTAACTATATCATGAAACTACATCCCTTCAGATCACCAGCCTTATTGCTGAGGCTGCGCTTAAGCAACGGACCCTAAGAAAGTGGTATCATGTTTCCAGCAATTTAGAAATAATGGTGTTTTAGTCCATTCGGGGTGCTAAAACAGAATAGCATGAACTGGACAGCAAATAGCAACAAATTTACTTCTCACAGTTCTAGAGTCTGGAAAGTCCAAGATCAAGGAATCAGCAGATTTGGTATCTGGTGAGGGCCCTCTTTCTGGTTCATAGATGGTGGCTGCTAGCTGTGTCTTCACTCGGTGGGAAAGGTGAGCTCAATTCTCTGGGGTCTCTTCTATTAGGGTACTAATCCTATTCACGAGAGCAGAGTCCTCATAACCTGATCATCTCCCAAAGGCCCCACCTCCTAATACTATCACCTTGGGGACTAGAATTTCAACATAAGAATTTGAGGAGAGACATAAACATTCAGTACTTTGCTGAATGGGAGACCCTGCTTCTGCAGGGGTGGGGCTGAGAGTTTGGCTTATACAAAGATCACATCAGATTGGCTGGCAATTCATTTGTTCTGCAACTCCAGGCATTTGGGACAACATGGGAATTGCAAATGAAATCATTCTCAGTCTACAAAGCTACAATTAGAAATGACATCTCAAACAGGACTACCAAGTCTCTCTGGGAAGACGTGCCTAACACGACACTTGGAATTTAAATCCACTCATGCATTCAATGCCTTCAGCATCAACACAGCAGGGTTAAATCAGTTCTTGATACTTTCAAAGAATGTTTAAGGAAAATTTCAGGCACCACAGGCAGCTCTCATCAAATTCTTGTGTCCCCACCCATTCATCCAACTGTTTCCTCAGCACCGGTCTCCCTGGGTTATACAATCTTAACCGTGGGGAATGGGGAGCCCAGCTGTGTGTAGAGTTTGGAAAAACATTTTGAATACTTTAGATCTGCCAAATACTTGGTTAAAGAATGATATCCTTTAATTTCTTAAGCCATGTGCATTTTCGGTGCAATGTAATCCATATGTCTGTGACTCATTTAAATGCAACTTGGCGAAGCATGGTTTACTAAGAGCATTGGGATACTGTCTAAGCCTTTCTAAGCTGCTCTTTGATCCAGGAAATTGAATTTTGCCAACAACAAATGAAGCTCCTGTCAAGAGAGGGTCAAAGAGAGCTGTCTTTTGTCATACATAAGATGTTAGAGCCTACTCTTGACCCAGGAGGAAGCTGGGAGGGTGGAGATGGGGAGAGCTCCACTGACTGAGTGGTATTCAGGGTTTTGCTTTGGGTCTGGTACATGTTTCTACCAGGCCTCCTTGAAAAAGAAGTGCAGGAATAAGACATGGCGACCAATCTGCCCTGTGTTGCTGAAAAGTTCCTTTCCTACCTGCTAATTCTGCCCTTCTTCATTCCAACAGTGTTATGAAATCCAAATTATATAATGGGCTTGAGGGATAAATGAGAACGTTAGGGAGCACTGAATGACTGTTAATTTTCCAGATTGTAGCTTGATTTCCAGGACAACAAAAGCCTTCTCCTCCCCTAGGATAACACTGAAGGACTGATAAGAAGTTAGAGATAGGAAGTAATGATAGGTATCCAAATCAGTAAACCTCTAAATGCCCCCATTCTGCCTTGACAATTGCTGTTCCCCAGGTGGTTGGGAGGTAGACACATTCACAAAAGAAAACAAACACCCATTCTTATTAGCTAAACTTGAGCAAACCGGATCTCTCTTTAGCTAACTGGGCTGGAGCACAAATGGATGGGGTGAGACCAAAGGACCTCTCTCCCTTTCTCAAGCCATCATCATTTGGACTTGAGGAAGGACAGTATACTGGAGAGATGAGAGTCCTAGAATGTGTTTAAGACACTGGAAGACAGAAGTATATGGCCAAAGAGCCTCTGGGCAAAGTGCCTACTAGTTGAACTGCTCATTTGCTTTTTAAGGTGGCCTTGTAATGGAGTGACCCTGCTCACTAGTAATGCCGTCCAGTGAGCATACAGGAAGCTGGCTGAGCAGTTCAGTGTGCCTTCCTCTTGTGAAAATGCCAAGAAAGGAGAAGAGACAGCAGCAGGGCCCACACAGCCCCAGAGATGCTCATCTCCCTGGAGGCCTACAGCTAAGGAGGATTCCATTTGGATTCAGCAAACAAGTTTTTATCAAATATGGTTCCTGGGTTGGTGAGGTAGTCTCAGGACATGGAGGAAAGTACATGGAAAAAAATATGAATTAATGCCTCCAATCTGCGGGTTATGCAAATAGCAGTCTATAATCTCTGCTCTGGAGTTTCCCTTCTTGTATTTTCTGTTGCCCGAACCAGCAGATCCTGACCTAGAAGTTCATCCATCCCCAACTTCAAGGTCTCATGATTTGGGGCACTATTTCCCATTATCCCTCTGCCCACTATTTCCCGGGATAGCTCCACAGGCAGAGCAAATTTCCTAAGTCAGAGACTTATTTTCCATTTTTCTTCTCACACAGTGTCCTTTAAATAAGGAGCGTAGGAAGAGCCTTCGGAGCCTAACTGGGACCAAAATCTGCATTTTACAGATGAGAAAGCTGAGGCTCAGGGGAGCTGGCTGGCCTGTTGACCAATTCCACATCATCTGCCTCTGAGGTCAATGTTACGTCTGCTGTACCACACTGCCTCAATCACAAGTTTCTTCAAACAACAGCTATGCACCAGTCTTTGCAAATTATGTGATTACATGTGTGTATAAATAGTAAACATTGTAATAAACACTTTATTCGAGCACAGAACTGTCTTCATGACATCCAGTTGAGTTCAAAAAAGGAAGTTCTGGAACAATATGTCTGGCACAATCTCATTACTGCTCTTCCCTCCCCAACAAAATAGCAGCTTCTGTGTGCCTGTGTCTGGATGTGATTGTGCCTGTGAGGATCCACGTGCGTGTTCTTGTAGGCAGAGAAAAGGTCCAGGGTTTGCTCACCAAACAGCAGTGGATTTTCCTTATGGGAGGGAAACTTCCATTCTTTTGTTTATTTGGAATTGCTGCATGTTTTACAATGAGCACACTTTGCTTTTGCAATTTAAAAACAATGAGTAAGAAATAATCATGGCTAACATGAGCTTGGAATACACACCAGGCCCTCTGACGGGTCCTTTACGTGTACCATCTCATTTCGTTCTCCCTGTGGCTCTATGACATGGGACTACATTACACCCCAGATTTTCGGGCACTGAGGCTTAAAGAGGCTACAAGGTAGTAAGTGGTAGAGCTAGGATCTGAACACAGGAATAACCGATACAAAAGCAACTCTCAGATTATCTGGAAAAGGTCACTGTTTTTCACTTACACTCAACAGAAAAAGGAATGCGTGCCTCTCACGGGATGTCATCCCGTTGCTTCAAAGCAGAGAAAAGGCTGCCGGCTGCCGTGCTACCGTAAGACACTCAGTGAGTCTGCTGCCGGAGCCGAAGCTCCCTCTGCTGTGCTCCCCCCTCCTCCCCTGGCCCATACCCGACGCCTTTCCATCCTCACCATTCTTGGCGATCTCTCCATGTGTGGATTCCATTAAAGGCTTGCTCACTGCTATTTTGGGCCATGCATTAACACGTGGGCTTTGATTTGATGGGAGAAGGCCAGACACGGCAGGATGATGAAAAAGAAATTTAAAATGTCCTCTCCCTTCCCTCAGAGTCCCAGAGCCCTTGCTCATCGCCCCTGGGAGACCTGAGAATCCAGTGTATGGGGTAATGTACAGAGGGAGAGTGGAAACCTTCAGAGTCTATTAGGGCTTTAAACGTGGCTGTTCCCTCTCCTCAGAACTGTCATCTCTCAGCCGTCCATATGGTTCACTCCCTCACCTCCTTCAGGTCTTGACTCAAGTATCGGTTCACCAGCAGGGCCTTCCCTGCCTGCCATTCAGAAACAACGGCTCCCGTTCTACCTCCACGCTCCCCCGGCCCCACTCCCTGTGTTCCTGTGTCTCCTGCACAGTACCAGTCACCTGGCAGACGGTGCATTCACTTGTTTTCTTACCGTTTCTCACTAGAACTGAAGTTCCATAAAGGCTGAACTACTTTATTCACAGCCTTATCCCCAGTACCTGCACTGTGGCCTAAAATGTCTCAGAGGCACAACAGATGAAAAACAATCAACAAGTTGATCAAGGAGGTTAAGAACCAGAGGCTGAGAAATGGCTTGGCCCACGGCCTCATTCCCCCCAAATATCATGAGATTACAGAAACTTCAACGCGGTGATCTGAAAAATCAGCCCACTCCAAAGCTGTTTTGAATCCGGAGTCGCACACACCATGAATGAGAAGGCTTTGGGAAATAAACACACTAGGAAGTCGTGTGCAGTTGGAGTTCCGCTCACTGACACATGTTCAAAACAAAAAGCCCAGTTTGGATGAAAATAGCAGGAAGCCGTCCCCCAGGGACACCTGGTGAGGTCATATTGCTTGGCTCTGCTGCTTCCATTTTTACCGACTCTCCTGCCTTCTGCCAACTCAAGGAGGCCAGGAACCACATCCAGCCCCATGTTGCTCAACGGGAAATGAGAACTGCTCTTGGAAAAGCAGATGCTACAGCCACAGCCACGAGCTCTCCTCGGGAGCCTCAGTGTGGAACAATAAAAATCCCAACAGTGGCTGGCCACTCTGCAAGCACTTCCTGCACCTCACCTCATTTATTCTCACAACCATCCCACGGGGCTGGCCTCACTACCTTCATTTTACAGACAAGGACACTGAAGTTCCAGAAGGTTTAGCCATTTGCTCTGGGTCACATTCTGTCACTCTAGACTCACACCAAGAATACATATGATCCTAGTCTCAGCTCTTTCATTTGTTTGCTGGGTGGCCTCAGACAAATGCCTATCCCTCTCTGAATCAAAATTTCTGCATCCGTAATTTTGGTGTTTTCTAAGATCATTCCATTCAGTGTTTTGTAAGGCACCTTCCTACTTTAACTTCCTATGGTTTCTAGCCAACGTTTCAAAACAGGAGTGAAGGATAGAGACTTGAGTCCTGGGACTCCTGCTGGGCCAGCCAACTTCTAAAGATTTTCCCACACCAACACTGTCACTAGGGCTGACCAAGGAAGTCGAAGGGCCACAGGCTCTCCTGGGGGCAGAACAGGAGCAATTAGACGCAGGCAACAACAGGAAACAGTTAGACTAGAGCTAATGGGTTGGGTCCATGAGAAACAAAGGCAGGCCCCCGAGAGACACAGTCAAGAACAGACCCTCTTGGCCAGGCACGGTGGCTTATGCCTGTAATCCCAGCACTTTAGGAGGCAGAGGCAGGTGGATCATGAGGTGAGGAGATCGAGACCATCCTGGTCAACACGAAACCCCGTATCTACTAAAAATACAAAAATTAGCCAGGCGTGGTGGTATGCGCCTGTAATCCCAGCTACTTAGGAGGCTGAGGCAGGAGAATCACTTGAACCCGGCGGGTAGCAGTTGCAGTGAGCCGAGATTGCACCACTGCTCTCCAGCCTGTGTGATGGAGAGAGATTGTCTCAAAAAAAGAACAGACAAAAACAAAACAGACCCTCTAAGGGCCTTTTCTTGTAGACCAAAGGTAGACAATGAAAGGAAAAATCCAGGGCCAGCAGGGGCTGCAGTGTCTGGGAACGCAGCTGGCCTGGTCTGTTCTAGGGACCCAGGAGAGAAGAAACACAGCCTAAGCTGGCTTTACTCTCAAGAGGAGAGAAACAAAAAATGACATTGATCCCCACAATTCTCGCTTCCTGAGACCACCAAGTCCTGGAGGCAGAGGAAGAAGCCAGACGAAGCCCCACCACTGCACAGCTGCGAGCTGTATTTTAGCCACACTCAGGCCACTCATCCTCCTTTGTAAGTGCCCAAAAGGCCCAAATTTGGAATAAATTATATTCTCCCTTTCCACTCAAGCCTAAAAGCCATTCCCATCTTTTTGTATACAGGAAGGTCCTTCTTCATCTTTTTCTTGGCAGTGATGCATTTGATTACTCATCGGCTTCCATGGGGTTCTGGAGGCTGCCAAGGGGAGACAGGCAGCTCTCCAAGCCATGCAGCCTTATCTGCGACGTCTAAGGGGCAGACCGAAAAATGGGACAGTCGGTGGGGAAATACCAAAGGTTTCAGAGTCCCTCGGCCAAGTAAGGAGAAGTCTTCACAGCTAAGTAGATGGGGAATGGCCGAACAGTGGGCCACAGACACAGCCATGCATTGTGTCCATTCACTTCCTCCATCACACGAATCCAGATATGATGGCGTCTGATAGCAAATCAATGTGGAAATGCCTCTGAGCCAGGCCACCACCCGAGATGAATGAGGTTAGGAAGATGAAGAGCTGGGCCGATGAAGTCAGGAGACTGCTGACGATGCCCTACTGGTGAAATCTCAAATGCGGCTGACCCAGAACACACGGAACAATCTGAGTCTGAGGCGCCAAACCCCAGCACACCCTGTTGTGCTCGCTCCTCTTTAATCTCCTTCATTTCCTGCCACGCACTGGGCTGGCTCTAGTAAGGCAGCCGCCAAAGACCTCCGGTCCATCCACTCCTGTAATCTCACACACACACAGACCTCTGTGTGCCCGCAGTGAACTCCAGGGGCCTCCAAGACACTGCCTAAGGGAATTCTAGCAATACATTTAACAGTCCAGCAACCTCACATCAAGTCAAGAGGCTGTGGAAAGGCTCTGACTGCAAGATGCTGCTTGAAAGGAACCAAGGACTGAGAGCTCGGGGTCAATTCCATTAACGGCTTCCTTCCAGAACGGTGACACCTGTGTCCGGCGTTGACACGGAAGTTATTTGTTTCATTTTAGACAAAGGAGGAGTCCACTTACTCATTCTTCTCCAGGTCCAGGATCAGTTCTCGCCCCTCAGCCATTACCCTGAGCTCAGCTTTGAGTGGATGCTAAAAGCAACAACAAAACAATGTCAGTTCCTAAAAGCCAGCACCCAGGCGCCCAGGGTTAGGCACAGGCTCCAGCACAGGGCTCCGACATTGATCCACAGGAAGTGAACGAGCAAAGGTCAATTGCATTTCCAGCCCACATGTAAAACAACCTCAATCCCAGAATCATCCAAATCCTTCCCCCATCTGCTTTCTCCTGAAAGGCATAGGAAAGAAACTCCAGGCTGCAATGTGGTGTAAGTGTACGTATGTGGTGTGGTGAAGGGCAACACTGGAAAACATAGTCTCCAGCAGTAACTGTCCTGCAGAGTCAGCTCTGGATTCAAGCGCCAGCTGACACCTGCAGTTGTGTGAAGCTGGTCACGTTGCTGAGCCTCCCCACATCTGTTTCTTCATGTATGATACAGAGATAGTAATAGTCAATTTGATGGGAATCTTGGAAGGGTTGAATGAGATACTGAGCATAAATAATGTATCACAGTGCCTGGCACACGGCAAGCCTCGATATATGTTGCCTGTTATCTTGTAAAATACTTGGGGATCCTCTTCATAGTGAGTTCTTATTTTACTTTGGCCCTCAGTTTGGAAAACCCCAATCATCTCAGGGGAAGCAACTAAGAGTTCCTCAAAGTAAGGTTTCATAGGCCAAAAAGTAGATAATATTTTACACATAAACAGTTTGCTAGTGGCCACAGGTGCTACACATCCAGAGTGAATCACTTAAGATACACCAGTGGCTAATAAGCACAAAAAATATGTACAACATTACTAATAAATCACCTCCTCACCTCCAGAAAAATAAAACTAAAAATAATAAGCTACCTTGAAAAAAATCAAAGTGCCAGAGGTTATCTAAAACTAAATCACAATGCACAATGCCCACCGTAAAGTGGGCACTCACAATCCCTACCGCTGAGAATTTAAACTGACAACAACTCTCTGAAAGATAATGACAGTATGTACCGAGAGTTTAAAACTGTTTCGACTCAACAGGGCACAGTGGCTCATGCTTATAATCCCAGCACTTTGGGAAGCCTAGGCAGGTGGATCACCTGAGGTCAGGAGTTCGAGACCAGCCTGGCCAACAGGATGAAACCCCGTCTCTAGAAAAATACAAAAATTAGCTTAGAGTGGTGGTGCATGCCTGTAGTACTAGCTACTTGGGAGGCTGAAGCAAGAGAATCGCTTGAACCGAGAGGCGGAGGTTGCAGTGAGCCCAGATCGCACCACTGCACTCCAGTGTGGGCAACAGAGCAAGACTCGGTCTCAAAAAAAAACAAAAAAAGGAATGAATAATGAAATGTAAGCTAACTGTCCTAAATATAACCTGTTAGAGAACACTTAAATAAATGATGATCCATTCATATGACAGAACACTGGATGATCATTAAAAGCAGCAACTTTAAGTAGCTGTTGAATTATTGAGAAAATGTATACAATAATCATTAGTCTTGAGCATTCTATTCAAATACACTTTGCAAAGGGAAAAATGTAGAGAGAAGTAAGCCTTAAGGTTACCACAGTTACTCTAGGCAATGGAATCATGAGTTAATTTTTTTTTTTAGCATCTCTCCATATTTTTATAAATGCTTTCATAGTTTAAGAAAAGAACGTTTATTAATCTCTTTTTACCTTATTATTGTGGAAAATTTCAAAGAAATTTAAAAACCAAGTCATAATAAACCTCCATACTTCAACAATTCAACGTAAAAGGCTACTGAACCTTTTTTTTTCAAAGAAATAAATTATTTATTTAAAACAAGATATTTACATATTTAAAATAGGACAGATTCTTTGGGGTGTTTTAAACATAAGCTCTCTACTTTGGGACTAAGGAACTGACAACTTTTTTTTTTTTTTTGAGGCAAGGTCTTGCTTTGTTGTGCAGGCTGGAGTGCAGTGGCACAGTCATGGCTCACTGCAGCCTCAACCTCCCAGGCTCAAGCGATCCTCCCCACCAAGCTCCCTGAGTAGGGGGGACCACAGGTGCATGTCACCACACTGGGCTAACATTTTAAATTTTTTTGTAGATATTGGGGTATCACCATGTTGCTAAGGCTGACCTTGAACTCCTGGGCTCATGTGATCCTACCACCAAAGTGTTGGTATTACAGGTGTGAGCCACCTCATCACCCAGCAGATAAATTGTTGAAGTCCCTTTCAGTCCACAAAAGTCATTGCTAGAGTAGCGCTTCTAGCCCTTCTAAGGTTGACCTCGAAGTTTAGTTTTTGAATGTCTGAGAAAGTAGGTCGCCTGTTCTGCCACCTCTGGTTAGAGGCCTGCCTCGTCTAAGCACATCCCCCTTCCTCACTGCAAACCCCACTCTGCATTAGGATTTTGGCATTTCTGACACCTTGAGGTCACCAAGGGCTCTGATGAGACCTAAACATTCTGATCGAGGACTCTTGGGCATCCCTGACGATTGCCTAATCAATCTTATTACCTCATCTCAAGAAGGAGCATTTCAAACCCACCGGAGTAGGAAGCTGGGGAGATTGACCAACAACTTTCATTAAGAGATTCACTTCTGTCTGTCATGCCCTGATTCAGCTCTGCCAAAACTGGTTGTGGATCCTTTGCCACTTCATGGAGTTTTTGAGCCAGTGCCCTGCCCAATCACACAGAGTATCAGGGAACCAGCCCCAAGTGGACATTTAAGAAAGACTACATAGCAATAGAACTATAGCAATTCCCTCATCCAAGAGGTAGGTGACCATGTGACAGCCCCCACAGAAAATGAATACCGCCCCAAACCAAAGCATTATCACCTCTCCCTCAAAGAGACACAAGCCGCAGCAGGAGTAGTCATCTTCTTTTTTTTTTTTGAGAGTCTTGCTGGAGTGCAGTGATCTGATCTCAGCTCACTGCAAACTCTGCCTCTTGGGTTCAAGCCATTCTCATACCCAGCCTCCCGAGTAGCTGAGATTACAGGTATGCACCCTTACGCCTTGCCAATTTTTGTATTTCTAGTAGAGATGGGGTTTCTCCATGTTGGCCAGGCTGGTCTTGAACTCCTGACCTCAGGTGATCCACTCATCTCAGCCTCCCAAAGTGCTGGGGTTATAATGAGCCACCATGCCCGGCCAGGAGTAGTAATCTTTATTTTTATGTGGGTGACCCAAAATCTCTATTCTGGAAGGTACTCAGACACTGATATTTAAAAAAGGATGTTCCCTGTTTCCATGGGGCATTTCAAGCAAAACAATGAAACAGCATTTTAAAATCTAGAAAGCTTTTCTGTCCAGCTCTACTGATGAGCTTTTCTGATGTAACTCCACTCTGTACTAAGAGGCGGCACCGTCAACTCTCCTAAGAAGTACAGGGAGCTGACCCACCATTCATACCTCTCCTGGGGATGGGTTAAAAATCCCTTCTCCTTCAGTCTAAATAGATTTTTAGCTTCATAGGGCATTGGAAACCTGTCCTATATTTGCAACCCCTTTAAGATCTAGTACAATATTTAGTATACAGTAAGTGTTCAGTTAATGTTTAATGAATGTGAGCTTTAAGTCAATGATGAGAAAAAGAGAAGAAAACATTTAATGAGTGAATTAATTACATAAATGAGAATCAGAGGCCCAAGTGAAATCCAGCCTCTAGTCTCTCTCTCTTTGGCATTCATTCATTTGTTCATTTGACAAATATTTATGGTGCCAGGCACTGTGCTGACTATTCCTACAGAATACAATGACCCATATGCTGGGCAGACAATGGTTGGGAACAAAGACAGGACCCTGTCCTCTGCTCTGTTCTCAGGTTCTTCCTGAGGATGCCCGGCATCCACATCTGGAGAGAACAAAGAAGCCTCTATAAAAAGTAGCAGGTCCATTCCTCAGGCAATATGAATAGGTTGCAATATCCAAGGTTGTAATTGTTCAAAGTAATCTGCTCTAGGATGACCATCCATTAATTTGCCGAGAATTTTCCTGAAGCTATTTTAAGCCTCTCCTATTTTTTGATGAAATGAATTCCATGTATTTACTGCCTTAAGGACAAAATGTTACTTGTTTTTATTTGTCCTTTTTTTTTTTTTGAGACAAGGTCTTGCACTGTCACTAAGGCTGGAGGACAGTGGTGCAATTATACCTTACTAGAACCTCAAACTCCTGGGATCAGGCGATCCTCCCACCTCGGCCTCCTGAGTAGCTGGGACTGCAAACACACCACTAGGCCTGGTTAATTTTGTTTTATTTCCTTCCTTCTTTATTTCCTTCTTTCTTTCTCTCTCTCTCTCTCTCTCTCTTTCTTTCTTCTCTCTCTCTCTTTCTCTCTTTCTTTTTGCAGAAATAGGATCTGAGTATGTTGCCCCAGGCTAGTGTTACACTCCTGGCCTCAAATGATCCTCCTGCCTCAGCCTCCCAAAGTGCTGGGATTCCAGGCGTGAGCCACCACACCTGGCCCGTTGTACAATTCACACTGTTAGGTTCCCTTGGTAAATCCAAGCTGGAGCCGTTTTGGACATGTCTGCATTACTCTGGCCAGAGCGTCAAGGATCCTGGACATTTACCCTTTCCATTTACCTTTCCAAATTTAGCAGCCACCACGTCAGAAGTCTTTCCTGACATATCTCTTTCCTGCTGTCATCTTGTCCTATATGTTGCCCAATAAATCACAAATCGTTTTAACCCAAAGAGGTCTTAGAAAACAACCCCTCTCCCCAGCTTTCTTTTCTCTTTATTCTCTCTAAGCTCTATTTTATAAATAAGTAAAATCTACACTTTAGCAAGTGGTAGATCACTGTTGGTTACTGGCACACAACAACCCACAACTTCCTTTCTTGCTCTTCTGGGTCTCACTTGAGCTGTAAAAACCAAAACCACAGTGGGGCACAGTGGCTGACGCCTGTTATCCCAACACTTGAGGGGGCCGAAGCAGGCGGATCACTCGAGGTCAGAGTTCAAGACCAGCCTGGGCCACATGATGAAACCCCGTCTCTATTAAAAATACAAAAATTGGCCTGCCTTGACAGTGCACACATGTAATCTCAGCTACTTAGGAGGCTGAGGCATGAGAATCGCTTGAACCTGGGAGGCGAAGGCTGCAGTGAGCTGAGATAGTGCAACTGCACTCCAGCCTGGGTGACAGAGTGAGACTCTGACCAAAAAAAAAAAAAAAATCAAACAAAAACCAGAACCACAAATATGCTAGATGCACTGGTCCTCTCTGCAAGAACAGGACAGTGATTTTTGTTTTCTTCCCAACCTTTTTGATAAAGCCTACGCATTTTCCTGGTGTTCTGGTGAGAACCTCCTACCGGATTTAAGAAACATTCCCCAGTACTAGGTCTCTGCCCTGCCTCTTATTAAAATAGTTTATGTTATTATCCTTTTTCTCTCCAAGTACATTATTCCGTCAAGTAAATGAAGCATGCATTATGCAGAGCAAAAATAACAATGGCAATATTTAATTAATTCCAATCAAGGGTAAGTGATTCCTGTGACGCCAACACATTTGCACTTAGCTTGTGTCAGCATTAATGTAAATTTTCATTTCCTCAACTAATAGCATTTGGAAGTGTTCTAGAAGTTTGTCATACAATGAAGGAAAGTCCCGTCTGTGATATCCAAAATGGGCACCCAGAGGATAGAGTGAGCTGGAAATAGAATTAATGGTGATGACTGGTATTCCAAGAAAGTTGAGTAGATAGCCCAAACCTCTAGTGGCCAACTCCTGCCAATGTAAACGAGAGCTTTTGCGTCTTACCTTTTCTCTCACGGGGCTTTTTGAAGTCTTCCACTGAGGTATTATTAGTTCATGCTGCAGCTGGGGGCTGCCTTCCCCACTTCCTCCTGCCGATACAAGATGCAAAACCATTGGAATCCCAGACTTCTATACCCCAGCTAAGCCACACAAGCAGTCTCTGTGAGCTGTCCCTGCACTGGGTCATTAGAAGACTTGCTGGATTCCAGGCTGTTGGCACTTACCAGGAACCAGGCACTATAGGTGTTGGCGGTATTGTGGTAAACAGGGCAAATAAGATCTCTGTACAAGTCTGCCTTCTGGAGGTGGGAGACAGACGATAAACAAATGTTCTCAGAAGGTGCTAAGTACCCTGAAGAAAATCAGTTGGGGTCATGGGATAAAGAGACACCTAGCAGGGGGTGCCTATTTCAGACAGGATGATCAGCAAAGACCGCATATGAGTTCTGAGGGGTCAGAAGAAGGCAGCCATGCAAAAACTCGAGGCAAGAGTGCCCCAGGTAGAGGAAACAGAAAGTGCAATGGCTGAGCAGAAGTGAACTTGTCCTGTTGAAGGAACAAGCAGAAGGTAGGGGTAGCTAGTAAATGAAAGAGGAAGTTGGTAAGAGATGTGGTCGGCAAGACAGCCATGGGTCTGATAATGCAGAGGGTATGGAGAGTGTCTGTATTTTCTTATAAATAGACTTGGAAGGCACTGGGTGTTTTAAATACAGAGCAATATGATCTGTGTTAAGTTTAAAAAAGACCACTCTGCCTGCATGGTGGAGAATGGGGGTGGGGTGAGGGAGAGTGGCGAGAGTGAGAGCAGAAGCAAGAAGGCCAGGCTAGAGATATGCAGGAGCCCTGGTGAGAGATGATGGTGGCTCAGATTAGAATGACATCAGTGAAGAGGAATGAAGCAGTGGGATTCTGGGCATATTCTGGAGGTCAAGCCCATGAGTATTGCTCTTGTGGAGCTGTAGTTTTCTTGCCTGTAAAATGGAGACATCGATCCTACCTGCCTATCTCACAGCTTTATTGCGGAGAATCAAAATGAAATTGCCTTGTAAGCTGCAGAGCATCGTTGCATTAATCGGAGCTTCCTAATAGCAAGTTTGCATTTGTATTCCACTTTCTACTTCCCAAACCATTCTTACCACCCAGTTCTCCTTCATATTCAGGGCAACCATGGAGGAAGTAGGAGTCCTGTTTTGCAAGAAAAACAATTTAAATTACAGGAGAGACTTGTTCAGGGAAATGAGAACTCAAACACTGGCTGCAGACCGTCTCAATAAAACGGCAATTTCCCAGCACCTAAACAGTCTGGTCTCCGTAGTACTCCTGGGGATGGGGCTGAGGACTGCAAAATCTATTCTGTCTAAACTAACCACAGCAATCATACAGAATATGAGTAATACAAAGATGGCCACAGTTGTTCTGTTAGGATGGTGATTATGAGTGATTATTAACATTCCCTTCAGATTATCAATATAATGCACTTGTAATCAACATGGATTTTAAAAATAATCCCACTGGACCAACACCAATTCATCAGAAAGGTAAGAATTAGAAGCAATGCATTCATATATTTATCAAATACTTTCTGAGTACTTAACTATGTGCCAAGTATATGCTATGAATATGTGCTTAATATTCATGGAAGAACAAGACAAGCATACAGCCAGGAACGGTGGCTCACGCCTGTAATCTCAGCACTTTGGGAGGTCCGAGGTGGGTGGATCACCTGAGGGCAGAAGTTCAAGAACAGGCTGGCCAACATAGTGAAGCCCCGTCTCCACTAAAAATACGAAAATTCACTCGGCGTGGTGGTACATGCCTGTAATCCCAGCTACTCAGGAGGTTGAGGCACAAGAATTGCTTGAATATGGGCAGCTGAGATTTCACCACTGCACTCCAGCCTGAGTGACAGAGCAAGACTCCATCTCGGAAAAAAAAAAAAAAAAGACAAGCATAGTCCTTGCCCTGGTGGCTCTGATAAGTCTACATTCTTTTAAACAAAAAGAAATTCTATAATATTTAATAGAACATTTAAAGGAATTAAGTGTTATATTTATGGTTGTAAAAAATAATAATGAAAGCAATCTAAAGTCTCACCGAAAGAGGAACACAGTACATGTTAAGAAAAAGTCTCCAAAACTTGGAAATAAGGCAAAGAGCAAGCAAGATGTCTTCTCAATGTCATGTTGGAATATTGTTTAACAAATCTGCCCATGGATTATTGCATTAACTTTTCTTTCCTTTTTTTTTTTTTTTTTTTTTTGAAATGGAGTCTTGCTGTGTTGCCCAAGCTGGAGTGCAGTGGCATGATCTCAGCTTATTGCAACCTCCACCTCCCAGGTTCAAGCCACTCTCCTGTCTCTGCCCCCCAAGCTGCTGGAATTACAGGCAGAAGCCACCATGCCCAGCTAATTTTTGTATTTTTAGTAGAGACAGGGTTTCACAATGTTGGCCAGGCTGATCTGGAACACCTGAGATTACAGGTGTGTGCCACTGCGACCGGCCCGGATTATCGCATTATCTAGGGGAATGTACCATTGCCTTTTTATTTATCATTGATTAAAGACTATACTCTGTGAAGTTATGTTAGATAGATAGATAGATTTCTGTCTGAGAGGTGAGTGATTTCAGCATAGTGGAAAGATAACCCAGCTGAGTGCAGTGGCTCACACCTGTAATCCTAGCACTTTGGGAGACTGAGGTGGGTGGATTACCTGAGATCAGGAGTTTGAGACCAGCTTGGCCAACAGGGTAAAACCCTGTCTCTACTAAAAATACAAAAACTAGTCGGGTGTGATGGCACGTGCTTGTAATCCCAGCTTCTCTGGAGGCTGAGGCAGGAGAATCGCTTGAACGCAGAAGGTAGAGATTGCAGTGAGTCGACATCACACCACTGCACTCCACCCTGAGCAACAGACAGAGGCTCTATCTCAAAGAAAAAAAAAAAGAAAGAAAGAAAGAAAAGAGAAAAGAGAAGAGAAGAAAAAGCAAAAAAAAAAAAAAAAAAAAAAAAAAAAAGGAAAGGAAAGGAAAAAGAAGAAAAGAAATGATAACCAAGAATTATGGTTTTGCTTCATGGGCATCCACCATTTATGCATCTGTCCAGGGCCACATGATTTCAACATTCTTTCTCCAATGCCTGTATCACCCCTTTCTAATGCTCCTGGAATCAGCTTTACTATCCTGTTGGCTACCTCATTAACGAGTTGAATAAATCTTGGCCACATTGGTATGAGTTGTGTGTTTAACTTTTGAAAACTTTATATAGTGTCATTAAAATCGTGTTTTTCGTAGAATTTAATGATGTGGAAAATGCTCACGGTGTGAAGTGAAAAATGCAAGACACAAAACTGTACTTACGGTATGGTTCCAATTTTATCAATATATATTTATATCCATAAGAACACACAAACAATGGGGAGGGAAAAAATATCAATAGCAACTGTGGATTTGGGAGTTGAAGATCATTTTATTTCTTCTACACTTTTCGTTTTTCCCAGATATTCTACAGCGAGAGTTCTCCAAGGACTCAGAGCTCAGAGAAGGCGCCTGTGCTAGGGGCAGTAACTTGCTTTCCTGGTCTTTCTTCATGCTTTTCTCCTGCACCAAGCACTGACCCAGGCCTCGTTCTACCCTAGAACCTCCTGTGCCTCAGTTTCCCCTTCAGTACAATAGCTCAAAGGGCTATTCCTGTTTGCTGGCACCGGACGACCGCTGGACCGTGGCCCCTGTAAGTTCTGAAATGTAGGACGAGCTCAACCTCCGGGCTTGAGGCGGCTCGAGGGGTCCAGCCAGCCCTCCCCCACCCCGCCAGTGCTCGATTTCTTTGAAAACGCTGACTGTTGGTCCCGCAGGCAGCAGTCTGGAGTCAGCCCAGCCGCTCTGCAGCGGTGGAGCCAAGGCTAAGCCTTCTCCGGTCACAATGACAGAACCCGGGCACCGCCCCCCGCCCCCCGGACCATTCCTTCCGAGAAATCTGCGAAGAGCCCCCGAGGGATGGGGTCAGGGAGGGGTTGGTGTCTGGGAAACTAGTTGTGAGAAACATGGACATCACCAGGCATCTAAGCTGGACACATCGAGTCCGACCCTTCGCTTCACAGAAAGGGAAACTGAGGACCAAAGAAGGTGGCCGTCGGGTCGGCATGGAAAGAGAGCCCTGATTTCCAGTGCCAGCGCGGACCTCAACCCGTGGCGTGGCCATGGGCAAGTCCTTTCCTTTTTGTGGGTCTCGGTTTCCTTATCTGTGAAATGGGTGTGTTGGACTTGGCCTTCGGTAGGGCTCCTGCTAGCTCATGGCTCCGAAGTGTACTGCTGGAAATACTCGGCGAGCCACCCCCAGCCAAGGCTACCACAGCCTCCCGCGGGGATTTTATGTCCTACCCCATCAATGTGGCAGGCACTGAGCCTGGTCCCAGGAAGCCGCTCCCAGGCCACAGGGGCAGGACGCTCGGGATGCTCTCGGCACTCGGGCGCAGGCGAGCGCAGCGGGCGGGAGAGAGAGAGAGAGACAGAGAGAGAGGCGGAGCGGACACCAGGGACCGTGAGAAAACGGAGGAGGATAAGCCCCGAGAACAGCGGAAAGAGAAGCCAAAAGCAGAAAAACAGAGGAAGCAGAAGGCGAGAGGGGAAGGCAAGCCAGTGAGCGGACCGGCTGTGTTCTGGCAGCGCCGGGTTGCCCCGACCTCCGCCACCTCCCAGGGCGCACAACGTGGGAACAAAGCCCGGGCTCCCAGGCTGGGGGCGGCGGGGGCGTAGGCCCCGCGGAGTTTCAGGAGGTGCAGGGGTCACAGTCCCGGCGCTCGGGACCTGCAGGTCGACTCCCAGGTCTCCCGGCCACCCAGATCTCCGGGCCACACAGCCTCCATCCCCCCGCGCCTGGCCACTTACTTGTCCATCCAGGCTCCTGCGCCGCCCGCGGCCGGAGGAGCTGCAGGGCGAGCGCCAGCAAGCAGAGCCGGGCGGCGCCCGCGCCCCCTGGCATGGTGGCGGCGGCCCCTCGCGCTCGGTGCTCACACACCCTCGGCCATGCCTGCCCCCGGCCCGGCGGCGGCGGCTCTTCTGGAACCCCCGGCTTGCCCCGCGCCTCCCCACCCGGCTCTCCCAGCCCTCCGCACAGACGCTCCGCCCCCAGCCCCGCGGGGCTCCGCTAGGGGATGGAGGAGGGGAGGCTCCCGCCCGGAGGGGGCTGGAGGGAGGGGCCGGGGAGGAGCTGGCGGGACTCGGGGGAGCGGGGCTGGCTCAGGTGAGGGAGACCGCAGGGGAGGGAGAATTCGAGCCCAAGGAGGAGGGATTCGTGGTGGACGGGGCCCGGGGAGGGTCGAGGACTCGGGCTTCTAGGAGTTAAACTGGACCCCTCTCCGCACAGAAGCCGGTTTACTGTCCCACACTGTGCCAGACGCCTTGGGTGATACCCAGAGGCGACTCACCCAGCGCCGTCCCCCAGAGGCCGCCACTCACTTTGGCAGGCTCAGAAAGAGTTAACCCAACCATCAGGCACAAAGAGCTAAGCGCTATATGGACTTTTTTTTTTTTTTTTTTTTTTTTTTTTTTTTTGGATAGGACACAAATCGAAGAGCCCTTCCATCTGCCTGGGAGGAGGGAGTGGTGAAGACCAGAGGAATCCCAGAGGAGAGACATCTGAGATGGGGAGGGGAGAAATGGAACATCAGGCGGAGGAAACAGCCCAGACAATCGCACTGGGACTTGAAAGCTCTTAGGCTGTATGGGGGGAGAAAACCAGAACTGGGGATGGTTAGGGTTTTGGAGGGAAACACAGGGAGATGAGACAAAAAATAATAACTACTGTTACTTATTGAGGTCTTTCTATGTGCTAGAATAAGAAAATCATAACAGCTAAGACTGATAAAGCGCTAAATGTCAGACACTGTCTTCAGCACTTTACACATAGTAACTTATTTAATTAATCGAAGAAAAGAACTTATTATTAACCAGGGACTCTGCATACATTATCTCTTTTAATTAGCCCAATGGGGTAGGTACTAGTACTATCCCTGTTTTAGAGATGAGGAAATCAACCTTAAGAGGCTAAACCACTTGCCCAAGGTTACACAGCTAATGTCGGCACCTGGATTCAAACCCAAGTCTGTGTAACGCCAGAGCCTGATGCAACACACCTTATTTTCCAGGTGGATAAACTGATAATGAGAGATAAATGATTTGCCTAAGATCCCTTAGCAAGTTTCAGCAAAGCCTAGTTCTAGAAACCCAGCCTCAAACCTCATCCATCTGTTTCTTTTTCTGAGTCTCTTCAGTCAAACCCATGTTGACTAAAGAGAAGGTGCTGTGTGTTGGAGAGGGCGAGGCACTCCTGGAGATGATGGGTCGGTAGGTCTATCAAACCCTACTCATGGGCACACATGAAGGAAATAAAAGATGTGGTTCTAGCCATTAATGTGGTTCAGGATTCCATTAGTCTTCTCCAGCTGCCACAAAATTCGTACCCTTCTGTGAACCCAAAATATCTGAGACAGGACTCAGTCCATTTAGAAGGTTGATTTTGCCAAGGTTAAGGATGTGCTCATGACACAGCCTTAGGAGGTCCCAACATGTGCCCAGGGTAGTTGGGGTACAGCTTGTTTTTATAAGTTTTGGGGAGACATGAGACATCAGTCAATATCTGTAGGACGTACGTTGGTTCCATCCAGTAAGGTGGGACAACTCAAAGTGGCAGGAGGGGCAGTGTTTCCAGGTTATAAGTAGATAAGAAACAAAAAATGTTGAATTCTTTTGAGTCCTTGATCAACCTTCCACTGAATACACAATTTAGTCTAACTCAGTAAAGCTGCATTTTTACATAAATAATAGGGCAGAAGAAGCAATCGGATATGCATTTGTCTCCAGTGAGCCTTAGAGGGATGACTTTAAGTTCTGTCTGTCCTTTGTCCACAAGGAATTTCCTTGTGTGAAAATTATGAGGAAGGTATGTAGCTGTTTATCTCTGTAGCTATCGCATTTAAGAATAAAATGGTGGCCAGGCACGGTGGCTTATGCCTGTAATTCCAGGACTTTGGGAGGCAGAGGCGGGCGGATCACCTGAGGTTAGGAGTTCCAGACCAGCCTGACCAATGTGGCGAAACCCTGTCTCTACTAAAAATACAAAAGAAAATTAGCCAGATGTGGTGGCACACCTGTAATCCCAGCTGCTGCGGAGGCTGAGGCAGGAGACTCGCTTGAACCTGGGAAGTGGAGATTGCAGTGAGCCGAGAGTACACCACTGCACTCCAGCCTGAGCAACAGAGTGAGACTCCATTTCAAAAAAGAAAAGAAAAGAATAAAATGGGAGGCAGGTTTGCCCGACATTGTTCCCAGCTTGACTTTTCCCTTGGCTTAGTGATTTGGGGGTCCTAAGATTTATTTTCCTTTCACATTTCTCACATGCAGAATACATTCACCCCATCCCAGTAGCCCAAACATCTTCACTCATTCTAGCATCAATTCTAACTCTGAAGTGTCATCTAAATTTCATCTCTGTTAGATATGGCTAAGACTTGAAGTTTGGGTTCATCCTGAGGCAAAATTCTTCTCAGCTTTCAAACACAATGTGGTAGGACATTGTGTTTGGAATGGACAGAATTGCCAGTTCCAAAAGGGAGACACTGAAAAGAAGAACAAGGTGGCAGATCCCCAAAAGTGCAAAACCCAGCAAGGCAAATTCTATCCAGATCTGAAAGCTCTATAATAATCCTCTTGGTTGGGTCTTCCACCCTCCAGGCCCACTGGCTCAGCAATGCTGCTCTCCAGCCCTAGGCAGTGGCCAGCACCACAGCTCTTTGCCACAGTCCCCCACCCCAAGGCACTGGGCAGGGGCAGCCTGGCCTGCTTAAGGAGACCACCCTTTCACTCCCTGCCTCCCCAACAGCCCGCTATGGTGGGAGTGGCAACCCTGATGATCTGTGAATCACTTTTCTTAAAGGATGAAGCAAGCTGTATTGTCTGGTCCTACAGAACAGAATTCTGAAAGCCTTCCTTTGTTTCGTCCTATATTCTTTTTGGTCTAAACTGGTAATGTCTTTGCTGATTTAAAAAAAAAAAAAAATCTCTATTCCTGGCTTCTAATGAGATGGCTGATTAGCTCCATGGGTTATTGTCCAGCCATACCCTTAGTGTCCTCTCCAGAAATCCTTTTTTTATTTTTTCCAATATGAACAGGCTGATAATTTGCCAAATCTTCAAGTTCTGTTTCCTTTTTGCTTAGCAAATCCTTCCATTTATCTCCTTCCCTCACATTTTACATAAGTACCGAGAAGCCAGGCCACATCTTCAACACTTTGAAAATCTCTGCAGCTGAATATCTGAGTTCATCGCTTGCATTTTCTACTTTCCACAAAACACTGGAACACAGTTGGTGGTGGAGAAAACACAGACTCAAAGTGCTTTTTCCTCTTCTCTCACTCAAAACAACAATCAACAGAGAAGACTTCTGTGATCAAAGATGCAGGGGCTTACCCTACACACCAAGCAGCAATCGATTCGGACACTGTCCACCTATAGATAGCAGCAAATCCCACAGGTTGAAGGCTCAGTTTCCAAGACTGGACCGCCTTCAGATACCAGACAGAAGTCTAGGCCCTCAGAACTTCTGACTGACTGGCTTCCAGTTGGGGTTGCCAGGATGCCGCTGGGTTCAATTAATTTACTAGAGCAGCTCACAGAACTCAGGGAAGCACTTGCTTACATAAACCCAGCGAGGTCTGTCTCTCCAGATTCTTCTCAGCCTCTCTGTGCAACCTTCCTTCCTCAAGAGTATGGGGTGGCTTGCTTCAGCACTATGTCTATTACATGGGAAAGATATAGATTAGCCTGGCCCCTGTGCAAGGATGACATGAAAATTCATAAAGCAGTCCATATTTTCAAAGTAAAAAATAAAGAGTATAGGGCAGGACCCTCTCTGCAATGAGAGTCTGTTTCCCACAGTGAGATTACAGTCCTGCTGCAGGCAGGTGAAAGGAGCGCAGGAGTTCAGATTCTGTTTCCTGACACCTGTTTCTGAAGCCTAAAGTGCCCTAACATCGTAACAAAAGACCATAGCAAGGGCTATGGGAATTATGAGCCAGGAACCATGGAGAAAACCGATATATATAGATATCGTAATATCACAGCAATTCAGCTGAGTCCTTTGCCATGTTATAACTGGTATTGGAGTTCAGAAACCAATACCGCAAAATACGGCACTTTTGACACGTTGAACTGGAGAAGTCTCATGTTCTCTCTGAACTTTCCTTGCATGCTCCTGTCTGTCAATCCTTTGTCTCTCCCAAAGCATGGGATGAAATTGTTCTCTGAATTTCCCTTATCTGCCTAAAGTCCGGACCTGCCAAAGAAGACAACTGTCTTGGGTGCCTTCTCTGTGTTTTCATTAACTGCATTCATGTTGTGGGAAGACTGAAGTTTGTCAACACACCTCGACAGACTTTTGTTGCAAACCATCTTCCGCTCTGTGGGCCAGAAGACTCTGTCTGAGGCCATTGTATGTTCCTCAAGCCCACTGAATTCCCCTAGAAATCATTTACTATTGCCCCCAAATCATCCGCACTTCCCTATCTCCCTTTCCCCTAAGAAGTGGAGTATATAAACATCCGTACCCCAGTGGGCTATTGGGCAATCACTCTGTGATTCTCTCCCATGCGTGCTAACAAATTTGTATGCATTGTCTCTGGTTAATTTGCCTTTTGTGAGTTGATTTTTCAGTGAAACTTCAGAAGGCAAAGGGGAAGTTTTCCCTCAGCCCCTACACAAAAATCACCTTTCCTCCAGTTTCCAATAACATGTTCCTCATTTCCATCACAGACCTCACTGGAATAGCTCTTAATATTCATATTTCTACTAATATTCTGTTCCTAATGATATATTCGTTCTCTAAGATGACAGAAGTTTTCTCTTCAGCTCTCTTTCTGTCTTCCTGAACCCTGGCCAGAATTTATTATTATAATTATAGGCAAATGTGGTCCATAATTATGGCTATACTGTAGTCCTAGAGCCATGAGACTAAAGTTCTAGTCCCAGTTTTCTCTCCAGCCAGCTTTGTGACCTTGGGTGGGTCACTTCTCCTTCCTGGGACTGAGATTCTGCTGAATAACTTGGCAACAGGAATGGCTGCCTCCAGTGTGTCTCACCCAGGAGCTGTGAGGAGCAACTGACATGATGGCAGTGAAAGTTCTGTGACAAGTAGAAAATGCTGAAGAGCCCTTCCTACCTGACTCTGTAGACAGGTCTCCTTGCAAAAGACATACAAACTCCATACTCGAAGTTCACTTCCATTTGCTGGCACTCAGCTGATCAATATTTAATCAGCATATAGCCCTGAAAATTGGAAGGTAGCTCACAAGACAAAAAGTTCAGTGGTTAATGCATGACCAAGGAGTCACAAAGGTCCCAGTGTAGTCTCGTCCCACTCCCCCTCCCCACTTACCCACAGCAACGAGTATGTATACAACTTTGATCCTGTAGAAGCCTCTCCATGTATTTGTAAAGAACATATTTGTTATTTATAAAGAATATTAAGTCACTACCTAATCTTTGAAATATTCATAACATTTAACCTAGCAATTACATTTCTGGGAAACTATCCTAAAAAAATAATCTGCAATGCACACACAGATTTATGGACTAGAATATTCATAATCGTGTTATTTAATAGTGAAAATATTGGAAACAACCTAAATATTCAACTGTGGAAGAACAGTTCATAAATTATAGAATATCCATATGATTGATTATTATGCACCCACTTAAAATGATGGGAGTTTCTGCTTTGATGGTAGGTGAAAAAAGCAGGGTCCAAAATTACATTTAAGTAGGATCTCAGCTATGTAAATAAAAGACATTTTTAAAAAGACTAGAAGGAACTGTGCCAAAATGTTAGCAGTGGTTACCTCTGCATGGTTCAAGTATGAGTGACAGGGGTTTTTTTTTTTTGTTAGTTTGTTTTTGTTTTCCTGTTTGTGCTTTCTCTCTTTCATTTTATACAATAATGAAGTACCAGTCATGTGTTGCTTAATGACACGGATACATTCTGAGACACATCGTTAGGTGATTTCACCATGGGAACATCACAGAATGCACTTACATAACCTAGATGGTTTAGCCTACTACACAACTGGGCCATATGGTATAGCCTATTCCTCCTGGGCTACAAACCTGTACAGCATGCTACTGTACTGAATACTATAGGCAACTGTAACACAAATGTAAGTATTTATGTATCTAAACATAGAAAGTATAGTGTGCTATGACTGGCTATAATGCCACTAGGGGACAGGAATGTTTCAGCCTTATGGGATCATGCATCTGGTCCCTCACTGACTGAAATGTCATTATATGGCTCATAACTATGTTACCTTAGTCATGGGAGGGTGGGTAAATGTTAAATACAGAAAGGAACACAAAAGGAGAAAGAATTGATCCTGGTATCTAAAACAGAAGAGTCTTGCAAACTTGACCTCTGTATGTACGGCTGGCTTTCTCCTCTGATGATGGAAAAACTGAGCCAAAGTTACAGCAACCAGTTCCAGAATGTGGGATTTGAGGTGACACAGGTGGCTGTTTATCTCTAGCTAGAGTATACCATTAATATTACACTTAGGAAGTGGCCATCCTGCCAGGGGTTAAATCCCTTTTCTGTCCTTTCTTAGCTGTGTGACCTTGGGCCACTAAATTTTTCTGTGACATTGTTGTCTCATCTATAAAGGACAACAATAATGACAGCTTTTGTGAGGCTTAAATGGGTATTTAGAATAGCATCTATTACATAGTAGGCAGTCAATAAATGCTAGCCAGTATGCCTCTCCTTCTACTGCTAATAAGTCCTGAGAGGTGAGGTATTATTTATAATGCCTGGCTTATGCTTTTAGTTGTATAATATGTGAAGGGTCTAATTATATACTTGTTCTCTAATTATTATCAATGATAATGGTCATGTTATCGTCCCCTCGCCCTAGATTGTGAATAGGAGCTGGACTTTGTTCTTCACTGAGCCCTCCAGCATTTGGGAGGCACAATCAATGATTAATTAAACAAATTAGAAGTTAAGCAAGTAATAATAATTATCTCATCCTGGCTCAGCACAAACTTCCAAGCCACTCATTGAAGAATCATCTTTGCTGAGTCCCTGTTATGGGAATAATGTGGGACCTGTGATAACTCTGCTTTTGTGAAGCATTTTCTCAGCAACTCACTCTTTTCTTTAAAGTTCTGTTTATTTAGGTATACTTTACATATATTAACATCCTCCATGTGTTACATCTGTGGTTCTATGAATTCTGACAAGCACGCACAGTGGAATAACCACTTGCACAGTCAAGATCACACCCGAAAACTTTCCTCCTATCTCTTTGCATTCAACCAGTCCCCTCACTTCTGGAATCACTGGTCTATTTTATGTCTTTCTCAAGTGGCCTTTCCCAGAATGCCCTGTAAATAGACCCACACAGGATATAGACTCTCGATATATATTTTTTTCACTTAGCATAGTGCATTTAAGATTCATCTAGGTTATCACATTATCAATATTTCCTTCCTTTTTATTGTTCAGTCGTACTCCATTGTGTAGACGTATCATTGTCAGTTCAGTCACCAGTGAAGGATATTTGGGTGTTTCAGTTTTTGATGATTATTAATAAAGTCACTATATATATAGGCAGGTTTTATGTGAATGCAGTCTCATTTCTGTAGGGTGAAAGGAATTCCACTGGGTATTGTGGTTAAGCATATGTTTAACTTTACAAGAAACTGCAAAAAATATTTTCCAAAGTGGCTGTACAATTTTGCCTTCCCACAAGCAAGGTATGAAAGTTCCAGTTGCTCTGACTCCTTGCCAGCACCTGGTATTGCCAGTTCTTTTGATTTTAGCCATGGTAATGGATGTGTAGCTGCTTAGCAATTACCTTGCTCTTCAAATACTCCATGAGGTAGCCAGGCAGGATGATTGTATCCATTTTGATGAAAGGAATTAAAGCCTAAGTAGAGTCTTTTTTTTTTTTTTTGAGACGGAGTTTCGCTCTTGTTACCCAGGCTGGAGTGCAATGGCGCGATCTCGGCTCACCGCAACCTCCGCCTCCTGGGTTCAGGCAAGTCTCCTGCCTCAGCCTCCTGAGTAGCTGGGATTACAGGCACGCGCCACCATGCCCAGCTAATTTTTTGTATTTTTAGTAGAGACACGGTTTCACATGTTGACCAGGATGGTCTCGATCTCTTGACCTCGTGATCCACCCGCCTCGGCCTCCCAAAGTGCTGGGATTACAAGCTTGAGCCACCACGCTCGGCCAGTAGAGTCTTTTAGTTAAGTTTTATGGATATATTAAAGACTTCAGTCTTATTTCCGTGTGTGTGTGTTTTTAAATAATTCACAAGAGAAACCCTGGAAAACTCACAACGTTCTTGAAATCACTCATTCAGCAAGTGTTCATTGAGTACCTGTTATGTGCTGGCATTTGCTAGAATCTACAGAGTCTGAGATAAGGTTTCCACTATAACAATTACAGTAAGGGGAGGGGAGTAAAAGAAAGGAGCTGGTAGGAAATGGCAAGTAAATTAAGCGGCCCATTACAGAGAGGGATCAAGTTTCTTCATGTGTGACTTGTGTCCTTTGATTTGTCAACATTGGGTACTGTCCTCAACGTGGTGCATAATAACTACTATCGTGTATGGAGCACCTGATTGCTTCCAAGCACAGTGCCTACATCATGTCATTTCATGCCCGTAACAGTCCCATGAAGAGATCTTAGGTTAAACCATGAATAGATACTGATTTTGTAGGTCAGAAACAGTTAAATATAGGTAATGTCATATGGTTCAACTGAATAATGATAGTTACTATTGATTGGACAAGGCTTACAATGTGCCTAGTGCATTATCTCATTTTATCCTCTCTGGTAGGTACTACTGATACTCCTACTTTTCAGGCGACGCAACTGAGGCTGGAGGCAATGGTACAACAGGAATTAGAAAATATTCATATGGTAGCCAGGTTGGAGCCAAAGCCTGGACTGAAACCGCAATGTAACATTAAAGTCACTGTCTGTAACCACAGTGCTACTCTGATATTACCGTAGATGAGCAAACTGAGGCCCGAAGAGGTGATATTGCCTGAGGGGGCCATGGATTGTCATGCCCAAGGTTCATGGGTCATCCCAGCTTCAAACACCTGGCCAAATAAGTTTTTCTCCTTGTCTCCTCGTCACTCTGGAAATCGGCCTGAATTCAGAAGGCCTGTCCTTGGAAACACTTACATCTGAATGACGCCCCCTCAGCTCAAAGAACAGCCAGGAAAGAGGCATCACACCTGTTTGCTCCTATATGACCCTAATAGAAACTTTTTAAAAAACATTAATAAACTTTATTTTTAGAGAAGCTTTAGGTTCATAGCAAAATTGAGAAGATAGTACAGAGAGTTCCCATATATCTCCTAGCACACATAAACAAAACCTCTCCCCAACTATCTACCTCTCGCACCATAGATCTGTTACAATTAATGAACTTATATAGACACATCATAAACCCAAATTCATAGTTTACCTTTGAATTTTAATAAATGTATGCCATGTATCCACCATTACAGTGACACGTGGAAGAGTTTCACTGCCTGCAAAATCCTCTGTGCTCTGTCTATTCATTCCTTCCTCCCCACTAATTCTTGGCCACTAGTAATCCTTTTTACTGTCTTCACAGTTTTGCCTTTTCCAGAATGCATACAGCGGGAATCATACAGCATGAAGCCTTTTCAGACTGGCTTCTTTCACTTAGTCATTGGCATCTAAGTCTCCTCTACGTCTTTTGTGGCTTGATAGATTACTTCTTTATTCCGTTTTCTATACATACTGCAGTTTATATATGAATTCCCCTACTAAAGTTGCTTCCAAGTTTTTAGCAATTATGAGTAAAGCTATATTATGAATAAACATTAGTGTGCAGATTCTTGTGTGGACGTAAGTTTTCAATTCATTTAGGTAACTACAAAGGAGCCTGATTGCTGGATGGCAAAATAAGATATGTTTAGTTGTATAATAAACTACCAGACTTTGGTGGGGCACAGTGGCTCACGCCTGTAATCCCAGCACTTTGGGAGGCCTAGGTGGGTGGATCACCTGAGGTTGGGAGTTTCAGACCAGCCTGGCCAGTATGGTGAAACTCCATCTTTACTAAAAGCACAAAAATTAGCCAGGGGTGGTGATACATACCTGTAATTTCAGCTACTTAGAGGAGGCTGAGGCAGGAGAATTGCTTGAACCTGGGTGGCTGAGGTTGCAGTGAGCTATCACGCCACTGCACTCCAGCCTGGCAACAGAGCAAGAGTCCATCTCAAAAAAATAAAAATAAAAAATAAAATATACTGCCAGTCTGTCTTTCAAAGTGGCTGTACCATTTTGCATTTCCACCAGTAGTGAATGAGAATTCCTATTTCTCCACATGCTCACCAACATTTGATCTTGTCAGTGTTTTGTATTTGGGCCTCTGTAATAGCTATGTGGTGGTATCTTCCTGTTTTAATTAGCAATTCCCTAATAGCATATGATATGAACATCTTTTTATATGCTTATTTCCCATCTCTGTATCTTCTTTGGTAAGGTGTCTGTCCGGGTTTTTTGCCTATTTTTTATTTGGGTTGCTAATTTTCTTATTGTTGAGTTTTAACAGCTCTTGATACATTTTGGATGACCATTCTTCATCAGGTATGTTTTCTGCAAATATTTTCTCCCAATTCATGGCTTGTGTTCTCATTCTCTTGATATTGTCATCACAGAGCAGAAGTTTTTACTTATTTGTTATGATTATTACTGTTATTTTTTTAGACAAGATCTGGCTCTCTAACCCCAGCTGGAGTGCAGTCATGCACTCTTGGCTCACTACAACCTCTGCTTTCTGGGCTCAGGCCATCCTCCCACCTCAGCCTCCTGAGTTGCTGGGACTATAAGGCACGTGCCACCATGACTGCTTAATTTTTGTGTGTATATATATAATTTTTTTCTAGAAACCAAGTTTTGCCTTGTTGCCCAGGTTGGTCTTGAACTTGGGAGCTCAAGCAATCCATCCACCTTGGCCTCCCAAAGTGATAGTCTTACAGATGGAAGCCACCACGCCCAGCTGAAAGTTTTTAATTTAATGAAGTCCAGTTTATCATTTGTTTCTTGCAAGAATCATGCCTTTGATGTTGTATCTAAAACATCACCATATCCAAGATCATTTAGGCTTTCTCCTACATTATTTTCAAAGAGTTTCACAGTCTTGCATTTTATATTTAGGTCTATGATCCATTGTAAGTTAATTTTTTGAAGGGAGTAAGGTCTGTCTCTAGAAGAATTTTTTTTTACATGTGGGTGTCTAATTTTCTTTGTTGAAATGACTATCTTTACTCCATTGTATTTGCCTTTGCTTCATTGTCAGATTTGTATTTTATGAGTTTATTTTGGGGTTCTGTTACTGCTCATTGATCTATTTGTCTATTCTTCCTCCAACACCACAGTCTTGACCTCTATAGCTTTATAGTAAAGCTTGCTGGATAGGTCCTCCAACTTTGTTCTTCTTCAATATGGAGTTGGCTATGCTGGGTCTTTACCTCTCCATACAAACTTTAGAATCAGTTTGTTGATATCTACAAAATAACTTGCTTTAAAAAAAAGTCTCATTTTCTGTCACCCAGGCTGGAATGCAGTGGCGTGATCTTGGCTCAGTGCAACCTCTGCCTCCAGGGTTCAAGCCATTCTAGTGCTTCAGCCTCCCAAGTAGCTGGGATTGCAGGAACTCACCACCACACCCACTAAATTTTTTGTGTGTGTGTGTATTTTTAGTAGAGATGGGGTTTTGCTATGTTGACCAGGTTGGTCTCAAACTCCTGGCCTCGAGTGATCCGCCCACCTTGGCCTCCCAAAGTGCTGGGATTACAGGCATGAGCCATGACACCCTGCTGGTTTTTGTTTGTGTGTGTGTGTGTGTGTGTGTGTGTGTGTGTGTGTGTGTAATTATGTTAAATCTACAGATCAAGTTAGGAAGAATTGGTATCTGGACAATAATAATAATGTCTTCATATTTGAAACATGGAACAGCTCTCTATTTAGTTCTTTTACATATTTCATTAGCATTTTGTAGTTTTTCTCATTTAGATCTTGTACATATTTTGTTAGATTTATACCTAAGCATTTCATTTTGGGGAAGGTGCTAATATAAATGGTGTCTTAGTCTGCTTTCTGTTGCTTGCAACAAAATACCTGAAAACCGGGTAATTGATAAAGAAATGCATTTGTTAGAATTGTGGAGGCTGAGAAGTCCAGAGTTGATGAGCAGCATCTGGTGCAGGTCATCTTGCTGGTGGGGACTCACTGCAGAGTCCCAAGGTGACACAGGGTACACACAGTGAGAGGACTGAGCATGCTAGCCCAGTTCTCTCCTCCTCTTATGAGCCACCAGTCCCTTCCATGATAACCCATTAATCCATGAATAGATTAATTCATTCACGAGGGCAAAGCTTCTTAAAAGCTCCACCTCTCGCTACTGCCACATTGTGGATTAAATTTCAACATGAGTTTTTGAGGGGACAAACATTTAAACCAAAACAAATGGTCATATGTTTTTAATTTCAAATTCCAGTTGTTCATTGCTGGAGTATAGACAGGTGACTAACTTTTGCATATTAACTTGTATCTTGTAACCTTGCTATAATTACATATTAATTCCAAGAGTAGTGGTTTGGGTTATTTTGTCTGTTTCTTTGTTTTGATCAATTCTTGGAAATTTTCTTTTCTTTTTTTTTTTTTTTTTAAGGCAACTCTCACTCTGTTGCCCAGGCTGGAATGCAGGGCTCCATCTTGACTCACCACAACCTCGGCCTCCTGGGTTCCAGTGATTCACCTGCTTCAACCTCCAAGGTAGCTGGGATTACAGGTATGTACCACCATGCCCAGCTAATTTTTTGTAATTTTAGTAGAGACAGAGTTTCACCATGTTGGCCAGGCTGGTCTTGAACTCCTGGCCTCAAGCGATATGCCTGCCTCAGCCTCCCAAATGCTGGGATTATACAGGCATGAGCCACCATGCCCATTGAAACTATTTTTTTAAATCTCCAAATGTCTGGGGATTTTCCAGCTGTTTTTCTGTTACTGATTTCTAATTTCGTTCCGTTGAAATCTGATTGTAGCCATTATATACTTTCTATTGTTTTAAATTTGTTAAGGTGCATTTTATGGCTCAGAATAGGGTTTATCTTGGCGAATATTCCATGCCATCTTGAGAATGTATAATATCTGTTGTTAAATGAAGTTCTATCGAGTTTCACTATGTCTTTACTGATATTCTGCCTGTTTTATCCATCCGTTACTTATAGAGGAATATTGAGGGCCCCAACTATAACAGTGCCTTCACCTGTTTCTCCTTGCTGTTCTATCAGCTTTTGCCTCACATAGTTTGATGCTCTCTATTAGGAGCACACACTTTAAGGACTGTTACATCTTCTTGGAATATTGACACCGCCATCATTATATAAAGTCCCCCTTGATTCCTGCAACATTCCTTGCTCTGAAGTCTGCTGTTACACTACTCTCACTTTTGATTAGTATTGGCGAGTGCATTTTTCTCTATCCCTTTCCTTTTAATCTATATGTGTCTTTACATTTAAAGTGAGTTTCTTACTGACAACATATAGTTGAGTCTTCTTTTTTGATTTACTCTGAACTGTCTTCTAGTGAATATAGTTAGACCTCTGACATCTAAGGTGATTATTAATATAGATGAATTATTACCTGTCATATTTGTTACTGTCTTCTATTTCTTGCCCTTATTCTGTGCTCTTATTTTTGTCTTTCATGTTTTCTCTGGCTTTTGTGGCTTTGAGTAGTTTAATGATTCTATTTCTCTCATTTTTTAGCATATCAATTGTACCCCTTTTTCTAGTAGTTGTCCTAGGGTTTGTAAAATACATTTGCAATTAATCCAAGTCCACTTTCAAATAACACTGTACCACCTCCTTTGCAGTGTGAATACCTTAAAATAACAAAAGGGTCCTAATTCCTCCCATTCCTTGTGTTATTGCTGTGATTCATTTCTCTGACAGATAATCATGCACACATATATATAAACATTTATACTTGAATGCATCATTGCTATTACTATTTTGAACACAATGTTATCTCTTAGAGGAATTAAGAATAGGAAAAATAAAAGTTTCAATTTTACTTTATTTATTCTCTGTTACTCATTTTTCTTTATGTAAATCTGAGTTTCTGACCCTATATCAATTTCTTACTCTCTGAAGAACTTTTAAAAAATATTTCTTGCAAGGCAGATGTATTGGCAACAAATTCCTTCAATTTCTGTTTGAGAAAGTCTTTATGTCTCCCTAGCTTTTGTTGTTGTTGTTGTTGTTGTTTTGTTTTTGTTTTTTGTTTTGAGACGGAGTTTTGCTCTGTTGCCCAGGCTGGAATGCAGTGGTGCAATCTGGCTCATGCCCCCAGGGTTCAAGCGATTCTCTTGCCTCAGCCTCCCAAGTAGCTGGGATTATCCCTGCTAATTGTTTTTTTGTATTTAATAGAGATGGGGTTTCATCGTCTCTACTAAGGCTGCTCTTGAACTCCTGACCTCAGATGATTCACTTACCTCGGCCCCCCAAAGTGCTGGGGTTGCAGGTGTGAGCCATGGCGCTCTGGCTCTCCTTCGCTTTTGAAGAATTCTGTACCATGGTGCAGAGAATTCTGGGTTGGTGGGATTTTCTCTTAACACTTTAAATATTACACTCAATTCTCTTCTTGCTTGCATGGTTTCTGAAAAGCGAGGTCCAATTTTTTGCTCTTCCTTAAGTAAGGTGGTTTTTTATCCCTAGCTTCTTTCAAGATTTTGCTTTTGTGTTTGATTTTCAGAAGTTTGATTATGATATGCCTCGGTATAGTTTTTCATTTGTTTGTTCGTTTTAACATATTCCTTGTGTGTGACTAGATGTCACTGTTTCTTGTTTGTTTGTTTAGCATATGTCCTGCGTGGTGTTCTCTAAGCTTCCTGGATCTGTGGTTTGGTGTCTGGCATTAATACAGGGAAATTCACATATTGCTTCTGTTCCTTTCCCTTTTTCTTCTCCTCCTGGTGTTTTCATTGTGTGCATCTATACCTTTTGTACTTACCTTATAATTCTTGGGTATTCTGTCTTATTTTTTTCAGTCTTTTCTTGTCTTTGCTATTCAGTTTTGGAAGTTTCTATTTTCACATCCTCAAGCTCAGAGATTTTTTTTCTTAGCCATGTTCAGTCTACTCATTAGCCCATCATAGATTCTTCATTTCTTAACAGTGTATTTAATCTCTAACATTTCTTTTTCTTAGAATTATTTCCTCTCTGTTTACATTATCTATCTATTCTTGCATGCTGTCTCTTTTTCCATTAAAGCCCTCAGCATATTAATCATATTTAAAATTTTTTTCAGTTGACTGAGCATGGTGGCTCACGCCTGTAATCCCAGCACTTTGGGAGGCCAAGGCAGGCAGATGGCCTGAGGTCAGGAATTCAAGACCAGCCTGGCCAACATGGTGAAACCCCATCTCTACTAAAAACAACAAAAATTAGCTGGGAATGGTGGCATGTGCCTATAATCCTAGCTACTCAGGAATCTGAGGCAGGAGAATAGCTTGAATCTGGGAGGCAGAGGTTCCAGTGAGCTGTGCTCCAGCCTGGGCAACAGACTGAGACTCTGTCTCAAATAAATAAATAAAAATAAAATAAAATTTTTCAGTTGATAATTCCAACTTCCAGGCCATATCTGACTCTAGTTCTGGTGCTTGTTCAGTCTCTCAAACTGTGTTTTTTAAAATGTCAGTGTGCCTTTTAATTTTGTGTTAAAGGTAGACACACTATACTGAGTAAAAAGAACTATAGTAAACAGTCCTTTAGTAATGTCGTGGTAAGGTATGGGGGAAAGAGAAGTGTTCTGTAGTCCTGTGATTAGGTCTCAGTCTTTTGGTGAGCCTGTGCTCATGGACTGTGAACTTCACAAGTGCTTCTCGTCCTCCACCCCAACTTAAGTGGGATGAAATGGCTGGAGGGAGTGAGAGCTGAGTATTCTTCTGTCCCCCAGGTAGGTTCGGTGCGGTTAAAACCCCAGCAGGTTAGGGCTCTGGTAAAATACTTCTCCTGAGGGCAAGCCTTAAGAACAGAATGCTCCTGCCTGTTTCAAAATGATTCTTTTTGACCTTCTCCTCCCAGAGTACAAGGGGATTTTTCTCAGATATTCACTGTGAAAATCTAGTAGCGTTTCTGGAGGTAAAACCCACAAAAGTGTGGGAACCTTCTATGACTGGGTCCCCCTAGGGTTGTAGCTCTCAGAATTATCCATACTGAGTTTCTAGCAGTTTGTCAATTACAGTTCCAGTTTTCTTCCCCCAGCACCTCCCAGGAGGTTCCTGCTGGTGGGTTTCTGCTCTGGTAAGTTGTGATTCTCTGTATCTGTCTGTTAGTCCAATTTTGTGGGCAGCAGTCAGCCATGTCACCTCACTTCCCTGCTGGATCTAAGAAGAGCTGGTAAAAGTTCGTTAAGCTTTTACTTGCTGTTAGGACAGAGGGGTGACTTCTAAGCTCCTTCCATGCAAGACTAGAAACCGGAAGTCAAATATTTTTAATAGATAATGATGCAAAATATATCACAGGAGCCAGCTTCCTGCAGCTGTTTCCCTTCCTCAGCGAGCAGCCACCCTTCCCCAGGTGGTTTTCCCCTTTTCCTGATAAAGCCTCGGTGGGATTTAGAGATTACACCAACCTTTCCAGGCATTTCACTTTATTATCTTAGTGATCCATTCAAAAAGCCATATGAACTGGGTGTTAGGATCCCATTTCACAGAAGAGAAAATTGGCATTTTAGGGGCAAACAACTTTCCCAAGGTCACATGGCCAGGACACAAGTCCAAGAGGGAAAAGAAGGAAAAAAAGGTAGAATCATAGTGTGGATGTTTCTCCCACGGGGATGACATGTGGATACAAATCTAAGAGCAGGCACATTTTGCATTTATAGCCACACCCGAGGGACATTTGGGTCTATGAATTTTTCATTCAGCTGTATGCAAAGCGCTATCACTTGGCCTGAAAACAGAGGTGCCCTGGGTAAGAGCCCCTGCCTTCTATAGCCTCACTGGCCCAAGTGTGCGCCACAGATCAGCAGCATCAGCAGAACCTGGAGCCTATTAGAAATGCAGACTCTCAGTCCCCACCCAGACCTCCTGAATCAGAAGCTGCATTTTAATAAGATCAAAAAGAACCCAAGGTGATTTGGCTGTTACTTAAAGTCTGAAAAGCATTGCTAGGAGATAGTCCAAACTTGATTTTACATATGGTAAGAGAAAACAAACGTTTTCCTGGAATGGAAGCTAAGGATTGGGAAAGCCCAGAAAAAGGAGAGATTGCGTATAAACAAGGACTGTCGAAGACTTCATGAAGGAGGGGTTTTGAAGTAGAGCCTGGAAGCAGGAAAGGGCATATGAACAAAGGTACGGAGATGGGAAATGTGTAGTGTTTTGGGGAAAGGCAAATAGCCTCAGGTGACCAGAGGGAGAGAGTGGGAGGTGAAATTAAGAAGAATAGGAGCAAATGGTAAAGGATGTTTTCTGTAGAGATAATAACGCAGGTGGAATTCCCTAGGTCAGAGGCCACGAGCTAGTGACGTGTGGGCCAACACAGTGTTTTGAAAATAATTTGGATTGTAGTAGTGTCCGAAATATTTTCAAAATGTTAAAAATTTAATGATCATAAAAATACTTGGTGAGCATTTTCCAGATTTTAATTAACTCATCAGAGAACCAGAAAGATGATCAAGGTGGCTCAAAAAAGGATAGGGAAAACTGGACAAAAGGAACCCTAAAATAAGATTGAGATTCAAACTGGTTAATGACCTACAGGGCAATAAAACTATATTCTTTGAGGTTATCCTCTCTACCAGATGATAATCATTTACAGCTTTATTGGACCAAAAAAAAAAAAAAAAACAAAAAACCATTGACAATTTATTCATTTTCTACAATGTAACATCCAACTTTACAGAGTTTTAAAATGTCAGACCCCTAATTAATCAATAACAGTAAACAACAGATGAAACAATCCTGTGTTCAGACAATGCCCTGAAGAGAAAAGACAGTGAGTGGTTGAGGGCAGTGATTCTCAAACCTAAGCTTAAAGCAAAATTCCCTGAAGGACTCTACTGATTCCGTAGACCTGGGGCAGACTGATGATTCGGGCTCGATGATGCAGGTGCTATTGATCAGGGAGCACACTCTGAGAACCACCTCTTAGATTCCACGGATTGAAAGAAACTGCAGTCATTCTTTTGCCTCATTTCCAAATTTTGAATATTTTTTTCTGAACAGTTGCCAATGTTCAAATATCAGAGAAAAAAATCCTGATTCTGGCTTTTCATTAAAAATTAGAATGTCAGACAATAGTAAGTCTAAATTCTCCCATGGTGACAATTGCTTGAAGCTCAGTATTAGCTGCTGCTTTTTTTGCACCACTGCCTCTAGCCCACATCATTCATTTATTTTGTGGGCATTTGATTTTGATACCCTGCAAAACACGGTGGAAACAAAATGCAGAATCTGTAGGAGGAACATGAGCGCAATTGGTTACTTCCTATCTCTGTATCACGTCTGATCAGCTCAGGCACCCAGGGCTGGCTTCCTGGAAATACTACCTAGGCAGTTGCACAGGGCATCACTCTCAGCAGAGCCCCACACTTGAGTTAATGCTCTGGTATTGCCATTTTGCAAATCTTACTAATTTTTGGAGAAGGGGTTTCGTATTTTCATTTTGCATTGGGACCCCCATATCACGTAACTGTTTTGCAGCTGCCTCAAAGTTTGGAATCCACACTTAAAGGTGACCCTCTCATCACTAGATTGTGAAGGAGAAAAAGAGGTAATTCCAGAATCAGAAATCTAGGGGGCACTTTAGAAGCCATCTTGTCCTACAGATAGGGTCACCATTTCTTTTTAAAGCGAGGGCTACTAAGGTCCAGAAAGAGGAAACTGACTTCCTCAAGGTCATGGACAAACCTTGAAAAGGGAGCCAAATTAAACGTCTGAAGTGGTGAGTCTGCAAGCCTGTGAATTTAGGTTGCCAGCAAGTTTATGTATCTGATATATTCCTGCATACCAATGTGAAAATTCCTGTTTTTCACTTAGCTCAGTCAACTTTGGATTGATCTGGTTGAAGCAGGAGAAGGATGTGGATAAAACGAGAGGAGTGGGGTGTGATCTTTAAACAGATCAAGAAACTTGTATATACAGACTCGTTTAGAATAAGGATTGTGAAGGGAAAAAGCATCATATATAAACTCCACCCCTATGTTTGTTACAATGGACAGACTGCCACCTAAACTCCTAGATAAAACTTGCAGAGGCAAAAGCATTCAGGAGAAACCCAGCAATATACTACCGAATTAAAAATGGCAATCAACTCGACATCCCTAATCATCAGAGAAATGCAAATCAGAACTACAATGAGATACCGTACTCTAGTCAGAATGGCTATTATTAAAAAGTCAGAAAACAACATATGCTGGTGAGGCTGTGGAGAAAAAGAAATGATTATACGCTGCTGGTGGGAATGTATATTAGTTCAGCCACTGTGGAAAGCAGTTTGGAGATTTCTCACAGGACTTAAAATAGAACTACTATCAACCCAGCAATGGCATTACTGGGTATATATCCAAAAGAAAATAAATCATTCTACCAAAAAGACACATATACTCACCTGTTCATTGCAGCGCTATTCACAATAGCAAAGACATGGAGTCAACTAACCTAGGTGCCCATCAGTGGTGAACTGGATAAAGACAATGTGGTCCGTATACACCATGGAATACTATGCAGCTATAAAAAAGAATAAAATTATGTTCTTTGTAGCAACATGGATGCAACTGGAGGCCATTATGCTAAGCAAATTAACACAGGAACAGAAAACCAAATACTGCATGTTCTCATAAATAAGTGGGAGCTAAACTTTGAGTGCACATGGACATAAATATGGAAACAATGGACAATGGGGATTTCTAGGGGGGAAGGCAGGGAGGGGCAAGAGTTGAAGAACAAGCTATTGGATACATGCTTAGTCCCTGGGTAACAAGATCATTCATATCCTAAACCTCAGCATCATGCAATATACCCATGTAACAAACCTGTACGTGTACCCCTGAATCTAAAATAAAAGTTGAAATTATTGTTTAAAATGGCAATCACGTTTAAGAAAGCACTTAATTTTAGCTGGCTCCACTTAGCTGGAAAACAGTTCAATGACTTGTAGGTCTCAGCTGCCTAGTTTTAGATTAATGGTGCTCACACTTAGAAGGTCGAGTTCCTGCAGCTAGTTGAATGGTAAGTTGAAGTGAGAGGCAAATGAGTCAGCCCTTGCTCACATTTGCTCTTGCGGTCTGAGTGGCTGAAATCTTCCTCTCCTCCCCAGCCACTGCGGAGGAACAGTCAAGGACATAAGGCTGGGTGTAAACTGCATCGTTATACCCACTGTGTTTGGCTCAGTGATGCGTATATAGTCCTAAGCTGGACCAATGAGCATCTTCCCCAAGACTCTTGACAGCCCCATCAAAAATTTGCTTTCTTCTCCCCTGAGACAGTAAGCAATGTAAATTTGGGGATGAGTTTTTGTCTTGCTGCCATGTCAGAAAAGAACCTGTCTAGAAAATGAAGTCATTTTTACCAGTGTTATTATTTTCACTAGTATTATCATTACTATGCGTGAAGTCAGCCCCCTCAACTTTTCAACTACATAAGCCAGTAACTTTCTTTTTTTGCTCAAGCTAGTCTGAGTTAGGGGTCTGTCACTTGTGAGTGAAAATATCTCACTCATGCAAAGGCCTCCTCCATTCTAGGCACTGTGCTAGCTGCTGGGATTACAAGAGTGAACAAACACACATGTCATTCCTGTCTTCATGGTACTCGGTGTCCAGTGGGAAAGATGACAGTAACCAAGTGAGCAAATACACAGATACATAAAATATAATAGTCACACATTGAGACTTATAAACAATTGATGCTAAAAGAGAGAATGAGAAAGGAAGACTACGTCAGACAGCATGGTGGGAGAAGGCTCTCTTGTGTTGTCTCTTGAGCTGAGAGTTTGCGGGATGAAGAAAGGGGAGAAGAAAGTTTCAGGTGGAGAAGGTAACAAGTGTTCTCAGGCTTGAAAGGCCTCTATTCATTCCAGGACCTGAAAGAAGGCCTTCATTCATTCATCCATTCAACAAACATCTGTTAGACAGTGTCAAGTGCTAGGTACAAGGAGATGAAAGCAGCCCCTGGAAAGTTGGTAAGAGATATCGAAAGCTATGCAAATGTTTGAACCCTGTTATTCAGCAATTCCACTTCTAGAAATTTAGTCAAAAGAAAAAAACAGGAATTTCTGCAAAGTCATCACTACCAGGATGTTCATTGCAGTGTTATTTATTTTTTTCAACTGTAACTGAAGTACAATGTATATACTGAAAGAGTGCCCACAGACCAGGTGAGATGCTCACACCTGTAATTCCAGCACTTTAGGAGGCTGAAGTGGGCAGATCACCTGAGGTCAGGAGTTAGAGACCAGCCTGGCCAGCATGGCAAAATCCCATCTCTACTAAAAATACAAAAATTAGCCAGGTGTGGTGGTGGGCACCTATAGTCCCAGCTACTCAGGAGGGTGAAACAGGAGAATCGCTTGAACTCAGGAGGCAGAGTTTGCAGTGTGCCAAGACTGCGCCACTGCACTCTAGCCTGGGAGACAGAACAAGGCTCCATCTCAAAAAAAAAAAAAAAAAAAAAAGAATGTACATATCACAGTAAACAGTTCAACTATTTTTCTAGCCTGAATACCCCCACATTATCAAAAAAGAGAACATGCCCTACACTTAGAAGTCCCCTTTTGCCACCTATAGTCACAAATCCACCTTCAATCAAGGGTAACTACTAGCCTGATTTATAATAATATAGATTAATTTTGCCTCTTTTTACTTTATGTAAATAGAATCATCAAGTATGTAACTTGGGGGAAAAGGATATGGGAGGGTCTTGGATTCTTTTGCTTAAGTTTTGTGTTTGTGAGATTTCACTATATTGTTTATGTAGTTATAGATTGTCTGTTCTGCATAGTATTCCATTATCAGAATGTACCACTGTTTATTCATCTGTTCTACTGTTTATAGACATTTGGTTTGTCTCTAGACTGAGACTATTACAAACAGTGCTGTTGTGGGCATTCTTCTGGTTAGCATATATCTGCATTTCTTTTAGGTATATATCTAGGAATAACATTCCTGAATCATAGTATATGATCAGCTCTAGAAAATACTGTTAAACAGTCTAAGAAAATGGTTTTATCCATTTACACCTCAATCAACTTCGTAAGAGAGTTCTGGTTTCCTCACATGGTTGATAATACTTGACATTTTCCATTAAAAAAAAAATGTAGCCATCTGCTGGGTATGTGTTGGTAGTGACTTTTGGTTTTAACTTTCATTTCCCTGATGGTAAATAAGATGATTAATGAAAACCTTGTCATCTGTTTACTGGCCATTGGATATCTCTTTTCCTGAGGAGCCTGTTCAAGTCTGTTTTCCATTTTTCTAATGGGCAAGCTGTTTTTTCCTGATGGTTTGCAGGAGTTCTTTAAATATCCTGGCCACAAGCCTTTGGTCAGTCATAAATATATTCTTCCACTTTACAGGGTATATATATTCTTCCACTTGACCTTTTTACTCTCCTTTGATTCAAAGCAATTTTTAACATTAATATCTTAGAATTCATAATTTTTATGACTATTTTTTGTATCCTATTTAAGAAATTGTTGGCCAGGTGCTGTGGCTCACGCTTGTAATGCCAGCACTTTAGAGGCCAAAGCAGGCAGACCTCTTGAGCCTAGGAGCTCGAGACCAGCCTGGGCAACATGGCAAAACCACATTGCTACAAAAAATACAAAAATTAAGTTAGTTGGTCATGGGGGCCTGGGAGGATCACTTGAGCCCGAAAAGGGGAGGTTGTAGTGAGCCAAGATCACACCACTGCATTCCAGCCTAGGTGACAGAGTCAGACCTTGTCTCAAAATAAAAAAAAAGAAAGAAAGAAAAGAAATTGTTTGCCACCCCAGGAGCAGAAAAATATTATATGTTTTCCTCAAAAAACTTTGCTACATTCATTTTACATTTAGATCTATGACCTATCTGAAATTTAACTTTATGATGTGAGGTGGATTCCATATGGCCGTGTTTCCCAGACTGTGTACCAAGTCAGCCTTGGGCACTGCAATCAACTCACAGAGGGACCATGGGACATTTCACCTTTTTGAGGGAAGCACAGTGACAACTGTTGGATACCATATAAACTGTTAGAATGAAATAGTTCACAGTTTCAATGTTAAATCATACTCCATTCCCTTAAATGACATAATATTTTTGCAAAGCAGGGTTTTTTGAGGTTGCTATGATAGAAAGTAAATACCATATGAAATCAGGAAATAAAAATGATGGTATTGTCTCGTGCTAAGAGCTGCGAAGCTGTGCAGTGCCCAACAGGAGCACAATCTACAATCTACTGGTCAGTATTGTGGTTGCTTAAAAACAAAATATTTTTTCTTTTAATTTACAGGTATTTTTTCCAAACAATTACTAAGTTGTTAAGATATAATTACTCATTAAGTTGTTTGAATCTAACTACCTAATAAATAGAATTGGTAGGTATTTCCTTTTTCTTTCTTTCTTTCTTTTTTTGAGATAGTCTTACTCTGTCACCAAGGCTGATATGCAGCAGCATGATCTCAGCCCACTGCAACTTCTGCCTCCTGGGTTCAAGTGGGCCTTCTGCCTCAGCCACCCAAGTAGCTGGGATTATAGGCATAGGGTTTCACCATGTTGTCCAGGCTGGTCTTGAACTCCTGAGGTCAAGTGATCCACCTGCCTTGACCTCCCAAAGTGCTGGGATTAAGACCTGTTAGGTATTTCTTTTGACTGAGAGGTGCCATAAAAAAAATTACTGAGACATTAAAGATACCATATATGGAGAAAGTATGGGAACCTCACTGAGGCAGACAGACTCCAGGGCAGTCACAGTTCCCACCCTCGTGTGTGTGTTCTTCTGTGGTCCCTGCTCTTGAGTGTGGATGGGATCCCCGACTTATGTGTAAGCCATAGAATACAGCAAAGGTGACCAATGTATGCAATTGTATGTACAGTACATAATTGTGTTATATGATTGTAACACCCGACTTGGGAGGAGACTCCCTGCTTTGTTAGCTTTTAAAAAGCAGGCTGCCTTGTTTTGAGCTACTCCATGGAGAGGGCCATGTGTCAGGAAGGTGAGGGAAGCCTCTCTCTCTCTGCCTTTGGGAGAGAGAGGATTACAGCTGTTCAACAACTTTTTTGTGTGTTTTTAAAATTTTCTACAGAGAAATTGACAACAAATTTCCTATAGAGAGAACATATTAGTTTATACACATACAAATTCATACACAATTTTTTTTCTTAATATAGAGATGAGGTCTTGCTATGCTGCCCAGGCAGGCCCTCAAATTCCTGGCCTCAATCAGTCCTTCCGTGTTGGCCTCCCAAAGTTCTAGGATTACATGTATGAGCCTCCACACCTGGCCCACATACTTTTTAAATCAAAAAACAGTCCCTGTGTTGAAGGAATTTATAGTGTGGCAGAAGGAGACAGGATGTAGATAAATAAGAGTGCTGTAACATTAGAGACATTCAGGACCTTTTAGAGACCCAGTGAAAACCATCTTAATACAGAAAGGAATATATTGGCTCATGGACTTTGATTGGCTTTGCTTGGGTTATATGTCATCCTTGGACCAATTATGATAGACATAATATGGCATCTAGGCCAGGATCAGGAGTCTGTGCTACAAGCCCTGCCAATTGTCAGCACCATGTGGCAATGGGTAGAAGGTGGCAAGATCTTTCACCTTTCCCCAAGAAAGTGTGCCATGACTGTAGAAGAAGGGGGATGAGAAAAGATACTTGTGGGAGACCAAGCAATCACCCACAGTTGCCAAGCAATTGCCTGGAGCAAAGGGGCAAAGGGACAAAGGAAGTAATACTCACACTGAGTGTTCAAAGATGGGGAGGTGTTTCCAGACAGCTAGTGTCAGGGCATCTGTAGAGGAAGAGGGTAGTGTTACGAGCAATGAGAAAGGTAGCCAGAGAGACAGGTAGAGGCCAGATCTGGATGTGGCTTCTGGGTCAGGTGAAGGTGTTGAGCCTTTATTCTGAGGGTTATGGGGAGCCCCCCAAAAATAAAGATGAGGATGTGTTTCTTTGATTGCCTTTGCTTCTGCAGCAAAATACAATGCCTGGCAAACACCATTACAAGCAATGATAGTAATAATATGGCTGCCTCCTGTACTAGATTCTATGGCTCTCTGATGGCCATCAGGAGGATGGATATGGGGGCTTTTGACAATAGCCTCCACTAAACCAGTGTGTTTTCAATGTTTTTGACCATGATCATCAGTAGGAAATACATTTTACATTACAATTCAACTGAATTTCACTGAATTATGTTAAAAAAAAAAGCCCCACCCTACACTACCAACTCCATCATGGCAGTGACCATGACATAACTCTTGGTAATTACCACGGCTTTGATGTCTGCCTAACTGTACTATGGTGGGTCCATAATATTACTGAGACTACTAAGTGCATATTTACTGAATGAACAGGGGCAGATATGATAAATGATTCAAAATATTTACAAACTACAAATATTACACAGATCCAAACAATTGATATTAGTAATCAACTCAGACCCATATTGATGAGCCTGTATGTTAGACTACTTGCCAGAGCAGGCAGTGGGAGATGATGCTGAGGGCAGAGGAAGAGGGGTAGAGGGAATTTACTGTCTATAGTGGGTGTGCTCCATGCACCACATTTCAATGATTCATGCTACTTCCTGGGCCACGGTTCTCCTCCGTAACCACACATCTTTTTTTACAGACTGAGTGATTTCAATGGTATATGAAAGCCATGACTCAGAGACTGGTAACAGAGGATTTTCTTTGAAGCCCCAAAAAATTTCATCTCAAAGAGAGTGCAACAAATGCACAACATAGTCTTTTTCTCTGAACAGAGACATGGGTTTAAAACTAGGAATAGTAAATGACACAGGCACAGAGAGGGGGGAAAAAAGCCAGTTGTAGATATCTTGAAAGTGCATTTGGCTCATGGAGGGTCTCCAAGGACCGCTTCAGCCCATCATTTCCTTCCCACCTCTTGAAGCTTATTGATTAGTACAGCTGCAAAACCTTTCCCATGTGTTCTCTGTAACCAAAGTTCTCGGAGTATAAAGTCAAGCCAAGGAAACAGCTTTAAAAGGAGCAGTTTGCCTAAAGATTAGCAATACTAACTGGGGCTGAGCAGTGGCTTCCTCCCAATGTCAATATTCCTGCAAGGTTTAAGAATTGGGATTCCATTTGAAGAAGCACTTTTCGGAAGAAATAACGATTTTCTGTCTTTTTTAAAGAGTTGGAAACCTTTGTGTTGAATGAGGTCATCATTAAAGATCTTTAGTTCAGGATTGCACTAATAGTTTGATAGTTACAGATGACTGTGGAGAATTTCCAATACCAATTACATGGAACCTTTTTTTTTTTTGAGACAGAGTTTCACTCTTATTGCCCAGGCTGAAGTGCAGTGGCTCAATCTCGGCTCACTACACCCTCCACCTCCTGGGTTCGAGCGATTCTGTTGTTTCAGCCTCACAAGTAGTTGGGATTACAGGTGTCCGCCACCATGCTCAGCTAATTTTGGTATCTTTAGTAGAGACAGTGTTCCACCATGTTGGCCAGGCTGGTCTCTACCTCAGGTGATCCACCCTCCTTGGCCTCCCAAAGTGGTGGGATTACAGGCATGAGCCACTGTGCCTGGCCTACATGGAACCTTTTTCATTCAACAAACAAGCAGAGAATTAAGATAATATTCGAAAGAGGCCTTAATGTTCCAGATTAAGGGACCTTGGGACTAGGCAGACTTAAGCTAAATTCCACTCTCTCCTCCATGTCACGGGTAAGATCCATGGATCCAGACAGGGCAGTTTTTACCCTGAACGTCTTCAGTAACAGCTTGAATTTTCTAAATGCAACTTCATCATTCTGCAAATCAGCAAGACTCACTTCAAACACATGGCCCTTGAGACTATCAGGTGTAATTTTGGTTCGTTGGGTCCTGGAGATTAGTGTCTTTCCAATATTTTTTATGCTGAAGATAGCATATGCTTTCACATTATATCAATCTTAGAAAATGGATCAACCAGCCAGGTGTTGTGGCTCATGCTTGTAATCCCAGCACTTTGGGAGGCCGAGTCAGGTGGATCACCTGAGGTCAGGAGTTCGAGACCAGGCTGGCCAACATGCTAAAACTCCATCTCTACTAAAAATATAAATAGCTGGGCGTGGTGGCACGCCCAGCTACTTGGGAGGCTGTAATCCCAGCTACTTGGGAGGCTGAGGCAGGAGAATTGCTTGAACTCGGGAGGCAGAGGTTGCAGTGAGCTGAGATCGTGCCATTGCATTCCAGCCTGGGCAACAGAGCAAGACTTGTCTCAAAAAAAAAAAAAAAAAAAAAAAAAAAAAAAAAAAAAAAATTAGCCAGGTGTGGTGGAAGGCACTTGTAACCCCAACTACTTGGGAGGCTGAGGCATGAGAATCACTTGAACCCAGGAGGTGGAGGTTGCAGTGAGCTGAGATCATGCCACTGTATTCCAGCTTAGGGCATAGAGCAAGACTGTCTCAAAAAAACGAAAGAAAAAAGAAAATTGATCAGTCACTTCTTGGGTCCCTTTTTGCTGTTTTTCTTAAGGTGTTTGTTCTTGCCGACCACAATCACTGCTCAGAATGATCTTTTCAATAAATAGTACTGAAACAACTGGACATCCATATGAAAAAAATGAACTTTGACCTTTAAGCTCACATCATACACAAATATTAACTTGACATAAATAATAGAGATAAAAGTTGTGAAAATAAATACATTCAAAAGCTGTTGGAACCTCTAAAACAGTTGTTTTTGTGTTTTTTGCTTTTTTTGTAGGCAAAGTCTCACTCTGTTACCCAGACTGTAGTACAGTGGTGCAATCTTCATTCACTGCAGCCTTGACCTCCTGGGCTGAAGGGATCTTCCTACCTCAGTCTCCTGAGTAGCTGGAACTTTAGGTGCATACCAACGCACCCAGCTAATTTTTGTGTTTTTTTGTAGACACATGGTTTTGCCGTGTTGCCCAGGCTGGTCTTGAACTCCTGAGTACAAGCAATCAGCCGGCCTTGGCTTTTCAAAGTGGTAGGATTATAGGCATGTGCCAGTGCGCCTGGCTCCCAAAAACGCTTTAAACCTTGAGAGAGAAGTGACTGCGATCTGAGTCACTTCGCATGTAGTTGCAGCTTCTGCTTCTTAGATTATAGATCAAATCTCTTTTCTCAATGTTCTTGTGCTATAAATGACTGGAAGAGACCAGAGACCAGACATCCTCCCCTTCTAATCACTGACCTTTGTTATAGATTGTCTCCCTTATTATTCTATACCTAACTCAAACCAGATGGCACAAAAGACCTCATGACTGTTTATTCTTCAGTGTGAAATGTTAAGTATATCTTTCCAAAAGAAAAACACCACCTTGACCAATCAGATCATTGTAATTATGCATTAAGCCTTACATAAGGCCAGTCATGGTGGCTTGCAGCTGGAATCCTAGCACTTTGGGAAGCCAACATGGGAGAATCACTGGAGCCTAGGAATTCAAGACCAGCCTGGGCAACATGGCGAAAGCCTGTCTCTACAAAAACTTGACTGGGCATGATGGCACAGGCCTGTAGTACCAGCTACTCAGGAGACTAAGGTGGGAGGATCACCTGAACCCAGGTGGTTGAACCTGCGGTATACCCTGATGGTGCCACTGCACTCCAGCCTAGATGGCAGAGTGAAACTCTGTCTCAGGAAAAAAAAAAAAAAAGCCTTAAATAAAAAAAGTTGAAATTCCGTTTTTTCACTAAACTTTGTCTACATAACCCTAAACTTCTGCATTTCAGAACACATCAGTACAATTCCATTTTTGGAAATTGTGCTTCCTGGGAGGCTGCCCTCAAGCTTTGTGCTCAAATAAACTCTACATTTAATCATATTTTCTAAATTTTCTTATTTTAGGCTGACAAAGTAAAAGCTAAAACTACAAAACTTCTAGAAAAATATCACAGGAGAAAATGTTCACAAACTACAGCCTTGAGGTGGGTAAAGAATCCCTGGACAGGACACGAAAGTATAAACCATAAGAGAAAAAATAAATTAGACTTCATCAAAATTTAAAAATTGCATGTACTTTGAAAGGTACTATTAAGAAACTGAACAGGCAGGCTACAGTCTGGAAGAAAATATTTGCAATGCAAATATTAGATAAAGGACTAGTACCCAAAATACATAGAGAACTATTAAAATTCAATGAAAAAAAGCAACTCACACACACACACACACACACCCCAAAAGACAGAAGATTTGAAAAAACCCTTCAAAAAAGATGATATATGAATGACCAGAAAGTATATGAAAAGATTTTCAACATGATTAGTTATCAGGAAAATGCACAGTAAAGCTGCTATGAGATACCACTTAGAAGAATATTCAGCTTTAGAAAACAATTTGGCAGTTTATTTATCCCTCACCCTATGACCCAGCAATTCAACTCGTAGGTATTTATTTGCCTAAGAGAAATGAAATCACCTAGGCCGTTTATTTAGCTTCTCACAAATTTTCTGATTCACTGTGTGACATTGGCCAGGTTCTTCCTGTCCCTGGCCCTGTTTTCCTTCTGTGGAAAGCAGATGCATGGGTTGGTCTAGGTTAGGGATGGCAAATGACTTTTATCTTGAGTACAAACTCCTTATCACTGCCAGGGACTGCCCAGACCACCTCTGTGATGAGAAGGAATGTCTGATAGATGGTGAGAGCTCTATGACCCACCAACAATGTTTGCTAGGCACAAGAGAATGAGGAATAACCCGGAAAGGCCACGCACTTCCTATATGCTATATGCCCACAAAAAGATTTGTGCATGAATGTGCATAGCAACTGTATTCATAGCGATCAAAAACGGGCAATAATTCAAATTGCAGACAGATTGTGGTACATCCACATAATAGTTTATTACTCAGTAATATGAAAGAGCTATTAACATATGCAATAACGTCGATGATTGCTTTCTTCATACTGAGTGAATGAAGCCAGAAATAACTCCATGATTCAATGTATATGAAACTTCTACAAAAGGCAAAACTAAGGTATAGTGACTGGAAGATCAGTGGTTGCCTGGGGCTGGGGTGAGAGAGAGGACTGGCTGGAGGCGGCAGAAGACTTCTGAGGGAATGGAATTATTCTAAATTTTGAATGGGGCAGGCGCACTTGTTTGTCAAGATTTATCAAGTTGTGGCAGGGGGCAGTGGCTCATGCCTATAATCTCAGCACTTTGGAGGCTGAGATGGACAGATCACTTCAGGTCAGGAGTTCGAGACCAGCCTTGCCAACATGGCTAACATTTTTAGTCTCTACTAAAAATACAAAAATTAGCCAGGGTGGTGGTGGGCACCTACAGTCCCAGCTACTAGAGAGGCTGAGGCAGGAGAATCACTTGAACCCTGGAGGCAGAGGTTGTAGTGAGCCAAGATCGTGCCACTGCACTTAGCCTGGGTGACAGAGTCTCTGTCTCAGAAAAAAAAAAAAAAAAAAAAAAAAAAAAAGGAATTTAACAAGTTGTATGTGCACCTAAAATGGATGTATATTAAGTATGTCAATTATACCTCAAAAATGATTTTGACAAAAGTAGCCTTGAAACGTGGTGAGCTGTTCCATGGGCACGTGGCAGGAAGAGGGCCTGCCGACAGACATGCTGTGGGAGAAACATGGAAGTGAGAAAGGACAGGGCACCTCCAGGAATACATTAGTTTGTAAAATCGCTCTCAGTTTTGCCGAGACCATTCAGGCGCACTCGGAGAGGCTGGCCAATCGCTTCTCAGATCCCGTGTTAGAAATTTGAGCGTGGGCCTAACAGGAACAGGGCTTCACGGTGCACGGAGAGAGGGACAGGAGCCCAGGACAGATCACCTGACTTGGTTCTGAGTGCTCCATAAAAAACCTCGTGGCCTCTCTCTTCCTCCAGCCTCACCTGCTAAGTAAGCCCCACCTTACTTAGGAATCTAGGCTCACAGCAGTCAGGCAGGCAGCCACCACCGCCGAGCCCCTTCCCCTTCTCCTTGGGGAAGCCACAGAAAGCGCTGGATGGAATAAGCCCCGTCAGTCCCAGGGTTCAGACATCCTCTTAAGTACTGTTCTTTTAAAAAGCTGGAAAGTTGGGTTGAGGAATTTGGGGCTATTATTAGTGCCAAACACTATAAAAAGGAAATGCCACTGATAATCTTAGATGGCTGTATTTTCATACGGGAATACTTCAAGCTTCCTTCTTAGAGTTCTCAGTCATAAGAAACCCTTCATAAAAATACTTCCTTCGGTCATAGCCTCAACCCTAGCATTGCTCAAATCCTTTGGGACTATTCAAGTCAGGATTGACTGGGAGAACTCAGCTGGCATTTTTAGTCCATTTTAATGGCTGCCTCCTTCTGAGTTGTTTGTGTTTTTCTACCAGGGGAAAACAACAAATGATTCAACCTATACACAAATATTTATTTGCACTGCCTATATGAGGCGACATAGCAAAGGGCGTTAGGGTGCAGGCTCTTGCCAGACTTAGCTGAGCTCTGCTCTCTGTGGAGTCAGCTAAGTTGCTCATCCTTTCTGAGCTTCCCCTACAAAATGAGTTGTCAACCCCAATGCCTGGTGCCTGCCACTTAGTAAACTCTACGAGAATATTAGTTTGTTGTTATTATCACTGTCATGCATTCAGTTATGCTATCCACCATGAGTACTGCAAAAATGCCGTTTCACCTTTGAGAATCCTACATTCTACCTTGCTATACAAAGTGTACAGACAGAAGAATAAGAGAACAACGGAAGTGATGATACCCTGTGTTCAGAAGCTGCTAAAAAGCATCTTTCATCTTTCATATACTGCTGGCCCTGTGCTTTGAATGTTATTGAAAAGCAATGTGTCAATATGTGTCAGAAGTCATTAAAATGTGTTTGCCCTTTGACCCAGATTCCCTATAGAAATTTTCATAAGAAAACAATTAAATTTGTGAGCAGAGATTTCACCTGGATATTACTGAGAGTAGCAAAAATTGGGTTGCCTGAATGTCTTACAACGGAAGTTAAATGTATACTTAGACATTATGATTGATGAACATTTATGCAAAGCAGGTCACAAAACAATATGTGCAATATGGGTCCATTTCGAGGGTATGACCTGAAGTAGGATTTTAAAAAATCGATACATAATAATTGTGCATATTTATGGGGTACATATAATTTGATACAGGCATATAATAGTGATGATCAAATCTGGGTGATTAGAATATCTATCACCTCAAACATTTATCATTTCTTTGTGTTGGGAAGATTCCAAATTTTCTTTTCTAGCTATTTTGAAATATACAATAAATTATTGTTAGCTGTAGTCACCCTACTGTACTATTGAACACTAGAATTTATTCCCTTTTATCTAACTGAATGTTTGAACCCATTAGACAACCTCTGTTCATCCCCCATCTTCCCCAGAAATAGTGGGGGTTTTGTTTGTGTGTTTGTTTGAGATGGAATCTTGCTCTGTCACCCAGGCTGAAGTACAGTGGCACGATCTCAGCTCACTGTAACCTCCACCTTCTGAATTTAAGCAATTCTCCTTCTTCAGCCTCCCAAGTAGCTGGGATGTGCCACCATGTCCACCTAATTTTTGTTTTGTTTTGTTTTGTTTTTAGTAGAGATGAGGTTTCACCATGTTGGCCAGGCTGGTATCAAACTACTGACCTCAAGTGATCCACCCACCTCAGCCCCACAAAGTGTGGGGATAACAGGCATAAGCCACTGTGTCTGGCCTAAAAGTGTTTTTATTAAGGATTTATTGTAATATAAAACTCTAAGAAGGAAGTTTGAATTATTTCCATATCACAGATCATATATATGTGTGTGTGTGTGTGTGTGTGTGTGTGTGTGTGTGTAAAAGGTATAGAGACCTTACTTATCAATGGTTTTTTTATGTGTGGGTAAAGCTTTTGAGTGCATTTTTTCATTTCATTTATGTGTACTTCTATAGAGTATTGCTTTTAGATAAGAAAAAAGCAGAAGGTTTAGAAAAGTCAATTCAAATAATCTAGAAAACAGAAAGAACAAATACAGCACAATAGGCAAAATAAGCAGTAATGTTGTTTTTCCTTGACATTTGTAAGAATTCTAGGTCCTTATTTTACTTCCCACAAATTCACTGACTCTGTGATATTGGCCAGGCCCTTCCCATTTCTGGCCCTGTTTTCCATCTGTAGAAAGCAGATGCATGGGTTGGATTAGGTCAGGGAGAGCAAACGACTTTTATCTTGGGTACGAACCCCGTATCACTGTAGGGACTGCCCAGACCACCTCTGTAATGAGAAGGCATGTCTGATAGATGGTGAGAGCACTGTGACTAACAATGTTGGCTAGGAACATGAGAATGAAGAATGACCTAAAAAGGCCATGTACTTCCTATATACTCCATAATGTAAAGGTCTCATACAACTCTATGAGTCTGGCACATCTTTAAGCAAAAATATTAATCTGAATTTGAAAAGTCCTAAGGGTTCGGGGTTCCTAACTCCATGTATTTATTTTTGTTATGTTGCACTGAATCACTAATTTTCTTTCTTACTTCACAGAACCCAAGACCTAACTTAGAACTTACTAAAGCAGAAAATGGCCATGGCGGTGGTGTCTCAATTGTATTTGCACCCATTTTGTCCTGTCGCAAGGACAAGGAATAGATCTGCAGCTGTTGTTTCAGCCTCTTCAACCTGAAACAATCTGAAAGCCACAGCTGTTGCAGGCATAAACCTGATCCTGGCTTTGTCCTTGGTTTATGTCTCATGTTTTGGGGAACTCTGAAAGCCACTCTTCTGGGGCTGATTCAGAGGAGGCCCCTTTTAATCATCACCCTTCCGGAAAGCAGAAGTGCTAAATGCACATTTGTTAGTGGACTTTCCAGCATGAAGTGGGACCCATTCCTGTCTTGACTCAAGGCCCACAGAGGAGAGATGACATTCCTAAAGTCACACATCAAGTTCAATCTACACCCAGCTTTGCCCACAGCAAGCGAACATGGATTCTTTGGTAAAAACCTGATCAGGCTCTCAGCAGCTTGGCTATTTGGAGGAAAGGCCAGTTTGGAGGGCTTCACTGCATCTCAGCTGAACCACACTAATCTACTGTAGCTTCCACAGAGAACAGCAGGCTGTATTCAGGGATCTCAGCAACAGCTGTGCCTTCCAAACCAAGACACTGTTCAGCAAGATGATCCGAAAGTGGGCCGGGTGTTTCAGCAGGATTTGGTGGGGCTTTCCTGCTCAAATGGCCCTTTGTGTGCTTTTAAAAGACGGGGCATTAACCTTGCGCGTGGCTAAAGCATGATGGATGACTTGGAGTTCTCCATTTACATTTGGCTGGTGGCCACAGTAGAACCGTCAAAATGCCTGGGTATCCGATGGACAGTACCCGGCTTGTTCAGACTTGTTTCTGATGGAGTGAGTGGATCCCGGGGCTTTTGCTCTGCCCAGGTTTGATAAACTAAACATGGCCAGGCTGTTACAAAAGCTGACTCCAGGATTCCTCTCATGGCAGCAAAATTCAGTGTCCTGAATTCATAGCCTCTTTAATCATCTTTGTTTATATTCAGCATCTTTATCTACTTCAGCGTCTACTCTGATCTCTGCCCATTTGTCACAAGATGTATGTGGTCCTGCCCAAGACTTGGGCATCAGGAGCACAGGGCCTGTGCTCAGGTCGCTTCTACTCAGCTCCATAAAGTCACCTGCTTGATTCTTTTGCCTTCTCAGTAAGATGCCTGGCAAGTGAGAGTGATTCTGGATTTGTCAGTTCTCCAGACAATCTTGTCAGGCCAGACAGAGTCAGAAGTTGACCCTCTGAATCGTGCTGGCACTATTATGTGAGAGCACGTAGCACTTGCAGGCAGGAGCTCAGTAGGGTTATTTAGGCTGTTTTCTGGCAGACCCGGGTCTTAATCCTCCATCAAAGAGGAGCTGATGGTTGTGGAACAAGTCAATTGCTCCTCACTGAGCCTGTTTGTTCACCTTTCACTTGTGTTTTCCATGAAACTCAAAGGAGAAAGCAAAGTGTTCTGAATGGCTTTGTACAAACCTGAGGAGGTGGTGGTGGCCAGTACCCTTCTAACAACTGTCCCATCACATCTTGAGGAGAGAGAGAAGCTAAACACTAGCACGAGTGGACCCTTAAGTAAGATAAACTTATTTCCCTTCCAATCAGTTTTTCAAGCTTGGCCTTGTTCTAGCAGCTTGGAGGATTCCAACTGGGTGTCCCAGAGACATATAAAATAGAGCAGAGAGGGTACGCATTGATCTATTGCCAATAAAACAAGAGGGAAATACCGGGACGTAACTACTGCTAATGGCAACAAATGTGTTTGTATTTATTATCACCCAACACTGTGTATAATCATTAACCTTCCACAGCAATCCTGTGAGGTGTGTACAATTATTATTCTTATTGTACAGAAAACTGAAGATCAGAGAGGCCAAGTTACTTACACAGTGTCTCATAGCCACTGCCCTAAAAGTGATGGAGCCAGGAGCCTTTCCCAGATATACCTGATCTCAAAGCTGATAGGTGAAAAATGTGCAGCATGAAAAGCATTCCCTGGGCTTCAAGATATTGATTGGCTTCTTTTCCTTCTTTTTTAAAAAAAATCTTTATTGGGCAGCCTCCCAGCCAGAGCAGGCTCAGAGACTCTCTTGACTGGCTTCCTACATCACACGAGGAGCCTCTTTGTATGTCCATGTGTTTGCCCAGACTCATTTGCAATAAATAAAAACCCACTACCACCACAACCCAAAAACAAACAAACAAAACAAGAAAACCAGCTGGGCACAGTGGCTCATGTTTATAATCCCAACCCTTTGGGAGGCCAAGGCTGGTGGATCACGAGGTCAGAAGTTCAAGACCAGCCTGGCCAACATGGTGAAACTCACTCCACCTCAAAAACTAAAAGCTAAAAATAAAATAAATAGGACATTTCCCTCAAGTGGTTTCAGAGAAGGAGCCAGAGACGTAAAGGTGTTGCAAGCGGCCCTTTCCTATTCCCCCCCTTTTCTTATAAATGTTCATTACTTTTGAGAAAATTTTACTAACATTTGTGCATACTAAACTCATCATCACAAAAGAGAGATGTAAAGTTGGATCAGGTGGTCTGAAAGCAGAATTCAGAGATAAAGGGTAAATCTGTCAAAAGGATGTGAAATTTTTCATCAAATAGAATCTGATGAAAAATTTTTCATCAAATAGAATAAAAGCTAACCCCTATGCTTGTTTTTAGATAAGTAGTTTCATTGTGATGCCTTTGAAATTTCTCTTAAATCCAAAAAAGTTATTAAGATGAAATTTCTCTTAAATACAAAAAAGTTATTGAGAAATCTAAAAAAATGGTGTGCCCAGCAGAATCTGTTCCAAAATGTAGGACAAAAAATTTTCAGAATTATTCTGCCCACATCAAAATTATACTACTTTAAAATATTGCAAGCAGTTCATAGAATCTCCAGACATTCATTTCAACATCAGTTCCAAACTACGATTTTCAAAAGCAGTTCATATTTTTGGCTCAGGAGTAATCCTACCAACAGCTGGTTGACAAAGTGAAAAATATACTTGTGTATCTATTTAGCATATTTGCCTACTTGAATTCTTGGGTGCAATATCAACTTTCCTCAAAAAGCCAGTTTAAATAGAAAAAGAGGGACTCCTCCCTAACTCATTTTATGAGGCCAGCATCATCCTGATACCAAAACCTGGCAGAGACACAACAAAAAAGGAAAATTTCAGGTTAATATCCCTGATGAACATCGATGTGAAAATCCTCAATAAAATACTGGTAAGCCAAATCCAGTAGCACATTAAAAAGCTTATCCACCCCAATCAAGTCATCTTCATCCCTGGTCTGCAAGGCTAGTTTAACATATGCAAATCAATAAATGTAATCCATCACATAAACAGAACCAATGACAAAAACCACATGATTATCTCGATAGATGCAGAAAAGGCCTTCGATAAAATTCAACACCGATTCGTGCTAAAAACTCTCAATAAACTAGGTATTGATGGAACATATCTCAAAATAATAAAAGCCATTTATGACAAACACATAGCCAATATCATACTGAACGGGCAAAAGCTGGAAGTATTCCGTTTGAAAACCAGCACAAGTCAAGGATGCCCTCTCTCACCACTCCTATTCAACATAGTATTAGAAGTTCTGGCCAAGGCAATTGGGCAGGAGTAAGAAACAAAGGGTATTCAGATAGGAAGAGAGGAAGTCCCTGTTTGTAGATGACATGATTGTATATTTAGAAAACCCCATCATTTCAGCTCATAATCTCCTTAAGCTGATCAGCAGCTTCAGCAAAGTCTCAGGATATAAAATCAACGTAGGCCGGGCGCGGTGGCTCAAGCCTGTAATCCCAGCACTTTGGGAGGCCGAGGCAGGTGGATCACGAGGTCAAGAGATCGAGACCATCCTGGTCAACATGGTGAAACCCTGTCTCTACTAAAAATACAAAAAATTAGCTGGGCATGGTGGCATGTGCCTGTAATCCCAGCTACTCAGGAGGCTGAGGCAGGAGAATTGCCTGCACCCAGGAGGCGGAGGTTGCGGTGAGCTGAGATCGCGCCATTGCACTCCAGCCTGGGTAACAAGAGCGAAACTCCGTCTCAAAAAAAAAAAATAAAATAAAATAAAATAAAATAAAATCAACGTGCAGAAATCATAGGTATTCCTATACACCAATAATAGACAAACGGAGAGCCAAATCACAAGTGAACTCCCATTCACAATTGCTACAAAAAGATTAAAATATCTAGGAATACAACTCACAAGATAGGTGAAGGACCTCTTCAAGGAGAACTACAAACCACTGCTCAAGGAAATAAAAGAGGACACAAACAAATGGAAAAACATTCCACGCTTACGGATAGAAAGAACGAATATTGCAAAAATGGCCAAACTGCATAAAGTAATTTATAGATTCAACGCTATCCTCATCAATCTACCATTGACTTTCTTCACAGAATTAGAAAAAACTCCTTTAATTTTCATATGGAACCAAGAAAAAGCCTGTGTAGCCAAGACAATCCTTTGCAAAATGAACAAAGCTGGAGGCGTCACGCTACCTGACTTCACTATACTACAAGGCTACAGTAACCAAAACAGCATGCTACTGGTACCAAAATAGATATATAGACCAATGGAACAGAACAGAGGCCTCAGAAATAACAGCACACATCCACAACCACATCTGATCTTTGACAAACCTGACAAAAACAAGCAATGGGGAAAGGATTCCCTATTTAATAAATGGTGTCGGGAAAACTGGCTAGCCATAAGCAGAAAACTGAAACTGGACCCCTTCCTGACACCTTATACAATAATTAACTCAAGATGGATTAAAGACTTAAACATAAGAGCTAACACCATAAAAACTCTAGAAGAAAAGCTAGGCAATACCATTCAGGACATAGGTCTAGGCAAGGATTTCATGACTAAAACACCAAAAGCAATGGCAACAAAGTCAAAATTGACAAATGGGATCTAATTAAACTAAAGAGCTTCTGCACAACAAAAGAAACTATCATCAGAGTGAATAGGCAACCTACAGAATGGTAGAAAATTTTTGCAATCTATCCATCTGACAAAGGGCTAATATCCAGAAGCTACAAAGAACTTAAACAAATTTACAAGAAAAAAACAACCCCATCAAAAAGTGTTGAAGGCTATGAACAGACACATCTCAAAAGAAGACATTTATGCAGCCAACAAACATAGGAAAAAATGCTCATCATCACTAGTCATTAGAGAAATGCAAATCAAAACCACAATGAGATACTATCTCACACCAGTTAAAATGGCGATCATTAAAAAGTCAGGAACAACAGATGCTGGAGAGGATGTGGAGAAATAGGAATGCTTTTAAACTGTTAGTGGGAGTTCAACCATTGTGGAAGACAGTGTGGCAATTCCTTAAGGATCTAGAACCAGAAATACCATTTGACCCAGCAATCCCATTACTGGGTATATACCAAAAGGATTATAAATCATTCTACTATAAAGACACATGCACACATATGTTTATTGCAGCACTGTACACAATAGCAAAGACTTGGAACCAACCTAAATGCCCATCAATAATAGACTGGATAAAGAAAATGTGGCATATACACATATGCAGCCATAAGAAAGGATGAGTTCACATCCTTTGCACGGTTATGGATGAAGCTGGAAACCATCATTCTCAGCAAACTAACACAAGAACAGAAAACCAAACACCGCATGTTCTCACTCATAAGTGGGAGTTAAACAATGAGAACACATGGACACAGGGAGGGGAACATCACACACCAAGGCCTGTTGGGAGGTGGGAGACTAGAGGAAGGATAGCATTAGGAGAAATACCTAATGTAGATAATGGGTTCATGGGTGCAGCAAACCACCATGGCACATGTATACCTATGTAACAAACCTGAACACAAGTAAAAAAAAAAAAAAAAAAAAAAAGTTTAATATCCAGTAAATTAACAACAATAAGTTTCAGTTTTTCAATCTTTTAAGATTATTAAGGTACAATGGAGAAAAGTTTATTCAGCCAGTGCTTTCAGTAAGGAATTTGAACTGCCCCATGCAGAAAATCGTATGTGAAGTCAACAATTTTTAAACCAAAGTCACCAGCTATTATCATTTTCTGAAGTGTGCTCTGTGAGATGTTAGTAAGCGATATGTTAGCACAAAAAGTTGGGGAGAGTTCACGATAAGTAAGATCGGGAAATTCTGAAATAGAGTTTAACAAGTTTCTTTATTGCAAGACTTTTGAGACAGACCAATGGACACTGACGCTCTTCAAGATGTGACATGTTTTATTCAAACTTATTTGACAAAATTTTGTCAGAATATCTAAAGGGCTTGGATTCTCATGGGCAAATATAGAGAAATACTGCTCTTCTCTTCCTAAACTTGGTAACTCAGCTCCTTGAAAGTTCAAACTCTATTTTCAGTCAATTTGCAGTGAAACTAATTTTTATTTGCAAATAGTGAGAGCAGCTTTGTCCAACAAATGTTAACAGTTAGAGTGACATTCTAAACATATTGAGATTTCAACACACGTTGAGACTATTCTTACAAGTATCATTATCTAACAAACAAAGCAATGAGACCTATTAGAAAGTACTTGTGGCTTTGAATTAGGAGGATTTCACTTCGATGACTTAGAAAGGCGATGAATTACTGCCAGTGGGGCAGGGCTTTGTTTGGTCTGTAGATCTCCAGTCAGTGGTTTGAAGAGCTATAAATGATCAGATATGGGGATTTGTAGTTGGGCACATTCATCTGCAATTGGGTACTTTCTAAATGAAATATTCATCTTTCCCAGCCCAAATTGTTCCATGGACCTATAAACCATCTAAACTCCTGGCTTCTGATCCCAGCACTGAGGAATAGGAGGAAGAGTAAAAGAATTGCCCAGCATTATTAACTAAAATAAAAGCTTAAGGAAAGAATCGGAGAGGGGCAGGGCTACCCTGCAGACAGGCCATTAGGATATACTGACCTATGCTCTATCTCATTCTCTACTTTACACAGTGATTTCATCAACCAATTTGTCTATAAGAACAAAGTCTTTGGTAAAAATTGAGTTAGTCACAAAGGTGCTATTAAATGAGATGAGGTAAAACGGGTCACATTGTTGCATACATTTCTCCTTAATGGTATAGATATCAAATGTGTAGACAACCAAATGTTACTTTAGTTCAGACGTGAGGTGACAAAATGTTTGTTTTCTATCACCAAGAAATTCAAGTTTTTCTCTCTAATGACATCAAAACAGCATTGTGCACAGTAATAAAGAATATAAAAACATGAAAACAAAATTTTTATTGGGAAAGGAAATGTTATGTACATTAAGTATAAGGCCAATGAAATGTATGACATTAGCAAACTTTAAAAAACAAATACAGGTTTAGTAAAGGAAGAAGGTAGAAGCTTACAACAGATTTCCATACACAATTTCCACACAGTTTTAAGTAACAAGATATCAATTTGCATAAATTATACAGATTGAGGGAAAAGTGTATTGGTTGGTGACTATTTCCTATCATCAATTCACTTTGTACCTTATAGATATTCTGCCATGATCCCAACTTCGGTAGTCCTAACACTGTTCTAAAAAGGTCTTCTGAATCCTTAAGCGGGTACTTACCAAGAGGTTATGTCACAAGTAGGGTTTTTTTGGTTCATTTTGAATTAAATAAATTCCACATGCTCTTAAATAAACTTCATGGTTTTCAAGACAGCTGCTTGAGCCAAATCTGGAAGAGTTCTTCTGTTCTGGGACATGCTTAAGCCATGTGTCCATATGTGTAAAGAGTTTGGAAATGGCATCAGAATGTGTAGGCATCTTTGTTGATACACAGTTTAAGTCTCATGTGAGCTAACAGAATCTATGCAATTCTGGAGACTATTGGTAAAAATGGGTATCTGTATGTGTTGTAGACAACAATCTTCTATAAACAATACTCTGTTTGCTTATTTCTATCCCCCAAACAGAAAACATCTAACAAGAACAATTTTATCTATGTTTATTTAATTACAACAAAAATAGAACAATGTATGCCAAATGGAAAAGGATATTAAAAAACGATGATAAAATATTTAGAAACAGAAATGACTACATTTAGCTGAAGGAATTATCCAGGTGCCATTAAACACATTTGGAACTTGTAATTGGTTATTAGTGTAAATTAAATTTAGCAACTGAGTCCCAGTTCACTACTAAGAGTTGTCAAAATATTTTCTTTTTCTTTTTATTTTTTATAAAGACAGGGTTTCACCATGTTGCTCAGGCTGGTCTTGAACTCCCAACCTCAGGTGATCTGCCCACCTTAGCCTCCAAAGTGCTTGGATTACAGGCGTGAGCCACCATGCCCAGCCTGTCAAAATATTTTCAAAATGTCACATCAAAAATTGGCAACAACCATAAGTATTACATAAACACCAAACCAAAAAAATTATTTAAGAAAAATAAATGTATCTTGAGATAAAATAAAAATCACACTATGCTAGTATATACCCCCTTTCCCCTCACATACAATTGTGAGGCTTCAGTATTTTGCATGTTCCAGGATAAAGTAATGTTAATATATATTGATGTAAATTTCAGCCATTAAAAATAAACTATTTAATATCTTAAATATTCCTACAATGAAACATCCAGACTCTAGTTTCACTAATCAAAATTTTATGAAGACATAAATTGCATTCAGTTTTAACTCCTCAAATCATGACTGAAAACTTTCAGCAAAGCATTCTAGGCTTTTTTTCCCTCATACCAACTGACCCAGAATATATTTTAAGAAATGTTTATTTTCTATGTATATTTCTTTTAAAATTATAAATTCCTGAGTACTTTTTCTTCTTCCTCCTCATCACTGTCAGTGACATTGACTTGCTGGATGCTAGAAGGAGTTGATGTCGGGGCTGTGAAGACATTCTCCAAGGTTCCAATGTCCATCTGAGGCACAGGGTTTAAGTATTCTTCCCCACTGTGGCTATGACTGTTATAGTAAGAGGTTCCATCTATGTTCTCACAACTCCGAGAATTTTCGCTGTGTGTGCGTTCATCTTGGTAGTCTCTAAAAGGATACTCTCTATTTAAAGCTGAAAATATAGCCTCATGTTTTTGGTACGTGTCTTCATAATAACCAAGGCATTCTGGCATTGAACTTGGAAAATTTCCATAACCAAAGGGAGGCCGACTATAAGGGCAGGTGCTGCAGCATAAAGACACAAACAAGGAATTAGATCATACCTTGCCCATGTATTGCCTTGCATACAGACTAAGGGAGCAAGTTAATGCATCCTCTTTGGGGCTTGGAAAGTTCCTTTCTGTAATCACTTCATGCGTTCCTTTGCTCTTTTCCCACTGCCCAGTCACCACCCATAAGAAATAGGAAAGGGAGCTTGTAACTGGAATACTCACCAGCACTATTATCTATCGTTAGCCTCAGGCTTCTTACCTTTTGACAATCTTGATAAGGAAATTGCTTATTCTGGCCTTTCCCTCAAATGCCTCAAACCATGTAAGGTTTTGGAATGCAGATGTGTGTTGAGCTTTGAAATGCTGATGTGCATTGAACTATGCTAAGAATTGACACTTAGTAAACAATGCAACAGTTGTTTTTACTGGTATTTGCGAATGCTCTATTTCCTTGTTTCTCTGCATATCTTGTAACTTTTTGTTGAAAACTGGATGTTTTGAATATTATAATGTGATGTCACTAGAAATCAAATTCTTTCCCTTTTCTAAGGTTTGTTGTTGTTGCTTGTTTTGGGTTGTAGTTGTTTATTTGATTTTCTAGAGTATTTTTGTAAAGGGTGTATTCTTTGTTATGAATGGTCATTGAAATCTCTGTTCAATTAGCTTTGTGGTCAGATAGAAATTTGATAGATATTTCCTTAAAAACCTAGAAACAATCAGCAGCAACCCTTACTGTTCTACAGATGCCGCAGGTGATCCCTAGGCAAGCAGGGTCTCGAGTGGACCTCCAGCAGTCTTACAGCAGAGTGGACTGACTGTTTGAAGGAAAACCAAAAAACAGAAAGAAATAACTTCCAACATCAACAAAAAGGACGTCCACTCAGAGACTCCACCTGAAAGTCACCAACTACAAAGATGACAGGTAGATAAATCCACAAAGATGGGAAGAAACCAGCACAAAAAGGATGAAAACTCCAAAAATCAGAACACCTCTCCTCCTCTAAGGGATCACAACTCCTCACCAGCAAGGGAACAAGGCTGGATGGAGAATGCATCTGATGAATTGACAGAAACAGGCTTAGAAGGTGGGTAATAACAAACTTCTCTTAGCTAAAAGAACATGTTCTAACCCAATGCAAAGAAACTAAGAACCTTGAAAAAAGGTTAGACAAAATGCTAATGAGAATAAACAGCTTAGAGAAGAATATAAATGACTTGACGGAGCTGAAAAACAACACGAGAACTTTGCAAAGCACACATAAGTTTCAATAGCTGAATCGACCAAGCGGAAGAAAGGATATCAGAGATTGAAGATCAACTCAATGAAATAAAATGAGAAGGCAAGATTAGAGAAAAAAGAGTGAAAAGAAATTAACAAAGCCTGCAAGAAATATGGGATTATGTGAAAAGACCAAATCTACGTTTAATAGGTGTACCTGAATGTGACGAAGACAATGAATCCAAGCTGGAAAACACTCTTCAGTATATTATTCAGGAGAACTTCCCCAACCTAGCAAGGCACGTCAACATTCAAGTCCAGGAAATACAGAGAACATCACAAAAATATTCCTCAAGAAGAGCAACCCCAAGGCACATAATCATCAGATTCATCAGGGTTGAAATGAAGGAAAAAATCCTAAGGGCAGCCAGACAGAAAGATTGAGTTACCCACAAAGGGAAACCCATCAGACTCACAGTGGATCTCTCAGCAGAAACCCAACAAGCCAGAAGAGAGTGGGGATCAATATTCAACATCCTTAAAGAAAAGAACTTTCAACCTAGAATTTCATATCCAGCCAAACTAAGCTTCATAAGCAAAGAAGAAATAAAATCCTTTATGAACAAGGAATTGCTGAGAGATTTCATCACTACCAGGCCTGCCTTATGAGAGATCCTGAAAGAAGCACTAAATAGACAGGAACAACCAGTACCAGCCACTCCAAAAATGAACCGAATGGTAAAGACCATCAACACAATGAAGAAACTGCGTCAACCGACGGGCAAAACAACCAGCTAGCATCAAAATGGTAGGATCAAATTCTATTAACGCTAAATGTAAATGGGCTAAATGCCCCAATCAAAAGACACAGACTGGCAAATCAGATAAAAAGTCAAAATCCACCAGTATTTTGCTGTATTCAGGAAACCTATCTTATATGCAAGGACACACACAGGCTCAAAATAAAGGGATGGAGGAAGATTTACCAAACAAATGGAGAGCAAAAAAAAAACAGGAGTTGCAATCCTAGTCTCTGATAAAATAGACTTTAAACCAACAAAGATCACAAGAGACAAAGAAGGGTGTTACACAATGGTAAAAGGATCAATGCAACAAGAAGGGCTAACGATCCTACATATATACACACCCAATACAGGAGCACCCAGGTACATAAAGCAAGTTCTTAATGACCTACAAAGAGACTTAGACTCCCACACAATAATAGTGGGAGACACTCCACTGTCAATATTAGACAGATCAATGAGACAGAAAATTAACAAGGATATCCAGGACTTGAACTCAGATCTGGACCAAGCAAAACTAATAGATATCTACAGAACTCTCCACCACAAATCCACAGAATATACATTCTTCTTAGCACTGCATGGTACCTACTCTAAAACTGACCACATAATTGGAAGTAAATCACTCCTCAGCAAATGCAAAAGAACAGAAATCATAAATCTCTCAGACCACAGTGCAATCAAATTAGAACTCAGGATTAAGAAACTAATGCAGGCCGGGTACAGTGGCTCACACCTGTAATCCCAGCACTTTGGGAGGCTGAGGCAGGTGGATCATGAGGTCAAGAGATCGAGACCATCCTGTTCAACATGGTGAAACCCTGTCTCTACTAAAAATACAAAAAAAAAAAAAGTAGCTGGGCATGGTGGCGCATGCCTGTAATCCAAGCTACTCAGGAGGCTGAGGCAGGAGAATTGCCTGAACCCAGGAGGTGGAGGTTGCGGTGAGCTGAGATCGCGCCATTGCACTCCAGCCTGGGTAACAAGAGTGAAACTCTGTCTCAAAAAAAATAATAATAAATAATAAAAATTAAAAAAATAAATAAATAAAAATAAAAGGGCTGGGCACGATGGCTCAAGCCTGTAATCCCAGCACTTTGGGAGGCCGAGGCGGGTGGATCACGAGGTCGAGAGATCGAGACCATCCTGGGCAACGTGGTGAAACCCTGTCTCTACTAAAAATACAAAAAATTAGCTGGGCATGGTGGCATGTGCCTGTAATCCCAGCTACTCAGGAGGCTGAGGCAGGAGAATTGCTTGAAGCCAGGAGGCAGAGGTTGCGGTGAGCCGAGATTGCGCCATTGCACTCCAGCCTGGGTAACAAGAGTGAAACTCCGTCTCAAAAAAAAAGAAAGAAACTAACGCAGAAATGCACAACTTAATGGAAACCGAACAACTGGCTCTTGAATGTTGACTGGATAAACAATGAAATGAAGGCAGAAATAAAGATGTTCTTTGAAACCAACAAGAACAAATATACAACATACCAGAATATCTGGGACACATTTAGAGCAGTGTCTAGAGGGAAATTTATAGCAATAAATGCACACATGAGAGCAAGGAAATATCTAAAATCGACACCCTATGATCAATACTGAAAGAGCTAGAGGAGCAAGATAAAAAAATCTCAAAAGCTAGCAGAAGACAAGAAATAAGTAAGATCAGAGCAGAACTGAAGAAAATAGAGACACAAAAAACCCTTCAAAAAAATCAATAAATCCAGGAGCTGGTTTTTTGAAAAGATCAACAAAATAAACCGCTAGCCAGATTAATAAAAAAGAAAACAGAGAAGAATCAAATAGATGCAATAAAAAACAATAAAGGGGATATCACCACCAATTACACAGAAATACAAAGTACCATCACAGATTACTACAAACAACTCTATGCATACAAATCAGTAAACCTGAAGAAATGGATAAATTCCTGGACACTTGCACCCTCCCAAGACTGAAACAGGAAGTCAAAACCCTGAATAGACCAATAACAAGGGCTGAAGTTGGGGCAGCAATTAATAGCCTACCAACCAAAAAAAGCCCAGGTCCAGATGGGTTCGCAGCCGAATTCGACCAGACATACAAAGAGGAGTTGGTACCACTCCTTCTGAAACTATTCCAAACAATCCAAAAAGAGAGAATCCTTCCCAAATCATTTTATGAGACCAACATCATCCTGATACCAAAACCCAGCAGAGACTCAACACAAACAGAAAACTTCAGGCCAATATCCATGATGAACACAGATGCAAAAATCTTCAATAAAATACTGGCAAACTATTGCAACAGCACATCAAACAGTTTATCCATCACGATCAAGTAGGCTTCATCCCAGGGATGTAAAGCTGGTTCAACATACGCAAGTCCATAAGCATAATCTACCACATAAACAGAACCAAAGACAAAAACCACATGATTATCTCAACAGATGCAAAGAAGGCCTTTCACAAAATTCAACAGCCTTTATGCTAAAAACTCTCAAGAAACTAGGTATCAATAGAATGTATCTCAAAATAACAAAAGCTATTTACAACAAACCTACAGCAAATACCACACTGAACGGGCAAAAACTGGAAGCATTCCCTTTGAAATCTGGCACTAGACAAGGATGCCCTCTCTCACCACTCCTATTCAACACAGTATTGGAAGTTCTAGCCAGAGCAATCAGGCAAGAAAAAAATAAATAAATAAAGGGTATTCAATTAGGAAAGGAGGAAGTGAAATTGTCTCTATCTGCAGATGACATGATTATATATTTAGAAGACCCCATCATTTCAGCCCAAAATCTCCTTAAACTGATAAGAAACTTCAGCAAAGTCTCAGATACAAAATCAACGTGCAGAAATCACAAGCATTCCTATACACCAGGCGTCCCCAAACTTTTTACACAGGGGGCCAGTTCACTGTCCCTCAGACTGTTGGAGGGCCGCCACATACTGTGCTCCTCTCACTGACCACCAATGAAAGAGGTGCCCCTTCCTGAAGTGTGGCGGGGGGCCAGATAAATGGCCTCAGGGGGTCGCATTTGGCCTGTGGGCCGTAGTTTGGGGATGCCTGCTATACACCAATAACAAACTAAAAGAGAGTCAAATCAAGAGCAAACTCCCATTCACAATTGCTACAAAGAGAATAAAATACCTAGGAATACAACTGACAAAGGATGTAAATAACCTCTTCAAGGAGAACTATGAACCACTGCTCAAGGAAATAAGAAAGGACACAAACAAATGGAAAAACATTCCATGCTCATGGTTAGAGAGAATCAATATTGTGAAAATGGCCATACTGCCCAAAGTAATTTAGAGATTCAATGCTATCCCTATCAAACTACTTATGACCCTCTTCACAGAACTGGAAAAAACCACCTTAAACTTCATATAAAACTAAAAGAGAGCCCTCATAGCCAAGACAATCCTAAGCAAAAAGAACAAAGCTAGAGGCATCACGCTACCTGACTTCAAACTATGCTACAAGGCTATTGTAATCAAAACAGCATGGTACTGGTAGCAAAACAGAGGTATAGACCAATGGAACAGAACAGAGGCCTTGGAGGCAATGACACACCTATAACCAGGCCGGGTGTGGCAGCTCATGCCTGTAATCCAAGCACTTTGGAGGCCAAGGTAGGTGGATCACCTGAGGTCGGGGGTTCAAGACACATCTATAACCATCTGATCTTTGACAAACCTGACAAAAACAAGCAATGGTGAAAGGATTCTCTATTTAATAAATGGCATTGGGATAACTGGCTAGCCAAGTGCAGAAAACAGAAACTGGACCCCTTCCTGACACCTTACACTAAAATTAACTACAGATGGATTAAAGGGCTAACACCATAAAAACTCTAGAAGAAAACCAATGCAAAACCATTCAAGACATAGGCACCAGCAAGGACTTCATGACTAAAACACCAAAATCACTGGCAACAAAAGTTAAAATAGACAAATGGAATCTAATTAAACTCCAGAGCTTCTGTACAGCAAAGGAAACAATCATTAAAGTGAACCTGCAACCAACAGAATGAGAAAAAAATTTTGCCATCTACCCATCTGACAAAGAGCTAATTTCCAGAATCTACAAAGAACTTAAATTTATAAGAAACAAACAAACAAACCTACTCAAAAGAGGGCAAAGGACATAAACAGACACTTTTCAAAAGAAGACATATATGAGGCCAACGAACATATGAAAAAATGCTCATCATCACGAAAGAAATACAAATTAGAGAAATACAAATCAAAACCACACTGAGTTACAAATCAGATACAAATACAAACACAAATCAAATCTCACACCAGTTAGCATGGCGATCATTAAAAAATCTGGAGACAGCAGATAATGGAGAGGATGTGGAGAAATAGGAATACTTTTACACTGTTGATGGGAGCGTAAATTAGTTCAACCATTGTGGAAGACAGTGTGGCAATTCCTCAAGGATCTAGAAATAGAAATTCCATTTGACCCAGCAATGCCATTACTGGGTATATATCTAAAGGATTATAAATTGTTCTATTATAAAGACACATGCACACAGATGTTCGTTGCGGCACTCCTTACAACAGCAAAGACCTGGAACCAACCCAAATGCCCATCAATGATAGACTGGACAGGGAAAATGTGGCACATATACACCATGGAATACTATGCAGCCATAAAAAACGATGAGTTTGTATCCTTTGTAGGGACATGGATGCATCTGTAAACCATCATTCTCAGCAAACTGACACAAGAACAGAAAATCAAACACTGCATGTTCTCACTCATAGGTGAGGGTTGAACAATGAGAACACACGGACACAGGGGAGCATCATACGCTGGAGTCTGTTGAGGGAGACTAGGGGAGGAACAGTGGGGAGTAGGAAGGCTGGGGAGGGATAACATGGGGGGAAATGCCAGATATGGGTAATGGGGGGATGGAGGCATCAAATCACATTGCCATGTGTGTACCTATGCAACAATCCTGCATGATCTGCACATGTACCCCAGAATCTAAAGTATAATAATAATAATTTTTTAAAAACCTAGAAACAAAACGAAAAATATTCTTCTGGTCTTTGCAGATTGGCTTTGAGTTGAGACACTCCTTAAATACTCAGCTAGGCTGTTTTCAATTCTGCCTTAGTCTTTACTTCCTGCTTACACAGAGCCTACAGATCAGAGTTCAAAGCTCGGGGTGTTTTTGTATGTTTTCTGAACATGGGTCTAGCTCCGGATATGTGTGTGGCCTTCTGGATTTCCATATATATATATAATGTATATATACATATAAACACACACACAGAGATATCTCATATTCCCCCCCCCCCACATATATATGTAATTTAAGAGATAGAGTCTTGCTCTGTCACCCAGGCCGGAATGCAGTGGCATAACCATAGCTCACTGCAGTCTCAAATTCCTGGGCTCAAGCAATCTTCCTGCGTCAGCCTCCCAAGTAGCTGGGACTACAAGTACACCACCACACCCAGCAATTTCCAGAGATTTCAATGGGTGGTTTTAAAAAACGGTTTTCACCAGTTACACTTGTTTGATAGAGACTGGGTCCATGGAGCTCCTTGTGCTGCCATCACAAAAATGAACTGTACTCTCACTTATCTTTTCAATCATTTGATTCTATTTCTAGTCTTGAGGTTTCTCTTGAATGCAGTTAAATTACTTAGAAACAAGTTGATTCCTTCAGGTCTTCCTTTTAAGAATTTTTAGCCAGACCTGATGGCTCACGCCTGTAATCCCAGCACTTTCAGAGGCTGAGGTGGCTGGATCACCTGAAGTCAGAAGTTTGAGACCAGCCTGGCCAACACGGTGAAACCCCGTCTCTACTAAAAATACAAAAATTAGCCAGGTGTAGTGGTACGGCCTGTAATCCCAGCTACTCCAGAGGCTGAGGCAGGAGAATTGCTTGCTTGAACCCAAGAGGCGGAGGTTGCAGTGAGCTGAGATTGTACCACTGCACTCAAGCCTGGGCAACAGAGTGAGAATCTGTCTTTAAAAAATAAAAAAAAAGAATATTTAGAGCACAATGGCTCATGCCTCTTTGAAACCATCTTGGGCAACAAAATGAAGCCCTGTCTCTACAAAAAAATGAAAATATTAGCTGGGCATGGTGGCACACACCTGTAGTCCCTGTTACTTGGGAGGCTGAGGCAGAAGGATTGCTTTGGCCCAGGAATTTGAGGCTACAGTGAGCTATGATCATGCCACTGCACTCGACTGGGTTTGCAGCAAAACCCACCTTGTCAACATTCAGGCTAAGGCTATCTGAAGCAAGGGTACTTCTGAGTACTCAATGTCCTGTGCCCCATAAAAGTTTTCCAGTCTAGTTGGTGGGACTATTCTCAGCACTGTGTTAGTGCATGATTGCCAGATACTGTTTTCTCTAATCCTTTCAGGTGGATTAGAGGTTGTTTCTTCACAAGCATGCATTAATCAGTACTTCACTGAATACTCAAGAGGAACCCTACAGTCATCTGGAGTTTACTGTGTGTGTAGCTCTCTTCTCTCTGGTACTCAATCCTGAAAAGTCTAGCTAATTAGGTCTCACTGGACTTGCAGTAGAGATGGGTGAAACCAGTCTATATATTTCAAAATACAAAATTAACTGGATATGGTGGCAGGCATCTGTAATCCCAGCTACTCAGGAGGCTGAGGAAGAAGAATCACTTGAACCCTGGAGGTAGAGGTTGCCGTGAGCTGAGATTGCAGCATTACACTCCAGCCTGGGCAAAAAGAGTGAAACTCCATCTCAAAACAATTTAAAAAAAAAGAACGTCTGCATCCAGTGGATAGGGTGATTTTAGATTCTGAACCAATGTGTGAAGCACCATGGGGATTTTATATCTAATGAAAATCACATAGAGTCCTGGGTAGAAACAAGATTCTTTTTGTGCTTTATCTGGATCGATGTCAAAAAATTTCAATTCCTTTTATCAAGATTAAAAAGTTATTCCAGCTGGGTGTGGTGGCTCTTGTCTGTAATCCCAACACTCTGAGACCAAAGCAGGTGGATTACTTAAGGCCAAGAGTTCAAGACCAGCCTGACCAACATGGCAAAACTCAGTCTCTACTAAAAATACAAAAATTAGCCAGGCTTGGTGGCACACACCTGTAATTCTAGCTACTCAGGAGGCTGAGGCACAAGAATTGCTTGAACCCCGGAGGCGACGGCTGCAGTGAGTTGAGATCACACCACTGCTCCAACCTGGCAGGCAGAGCAAGACTGTGTCGGAAAAAAAAAAAAAAAAAAAATTTCCAGGGTTCTGGCTTTGTGGAGAGGTTTTAGTTTCAGTACCCACCCCACCTTGAGCAGGGGCGCAGAGCAGGATCAAGACCTCATCTCTTTTCCCTTCACAGACATTAAAACTCAAGTTTAAGGTTTTTTGTTTTTGTTTTTTTTTTCTGTTTTTGTTTTCGTTTTAGAGACAGGATCACAAGTGTTGCCAAGGCTGGCCTTGAACTCCACCTCAGCCTCCCAAGTAGCTCAGACTACAGGCACATGCCAGCACATCCAACTTAAAACCCAAGTTTATAACCAATGAAACTATTTCTGAATCTGAAAATCATCTCCAAGATCACTGTAACTAGTTTTCAACTTGTTAATCATTCTGGCACATAATGAGTTCCTTGCTGGTGAGTTCAGGTAGGTATTAAATTGTTCATTTTTAAATTCAACATTTCAAGCTAGTTACAGCAGAAGATGCTATATGTTAACTAAGTCTATCATGTTTTGGGACTGTAAGTTTCCCTCCTCCATAAAAGTTTAGGCAAAAGTTTATATATGTATGTAGATATGCATTAGTATGGAAAGAGTCCATCTTCAATCAAATTCTCAAATGCATCTCTGACCGAAACAAAGGTTAAAAATAATTGCTTTAAACCTTTGATTCACTTGCCTAAAATGTTGCAATTTAGATGCTATTTCTACAATTCTAGGAATTATTTGAACTTATTTTCCCTACCGTATATCTGAGTGTATTTTCTATGTATTTCAAGCTAGTAAATCTTGTCTTCGTATCTTTCTTTATCCCTAATTACAACAGATTTTAAACACATAGTTTTTTATTCAATGGCCAATAGAATGAAGATCCTATGTATCCCCCTTGAATGCGAAAGCCCAATATATGCAAGAAGAAGAAAGAGAGATAGGGAGAAAAGAACTAGTCTGAAGAATTAATGTAGTACACAGAAAGACAGCATTTTGATAAACACGGTATGATAACGGTTAAGATCTGAAGACAGGAATAAGATGTTAACCCCAGAGACGGGGAGCAACACTTCTGAATGTACATCTGTTTTATAAAGTGACCCTTGATTAAACTACCTAGCCTACTTGATTTTTACTCTAGATACACAGGGCAAAATGAACTGTTTGGCAAAAAGAAAAATTTAGGGGTTTTTTTTGGAGACATGGTCTCACTCTGATGCCCAGACTGGAGTGCAGTGGCGTGATCTTGGCTCACTGCAGTCTTCACCTCCCAGGCTTAAGTGATCCTCCCACCTTAGCTTTCAAGTAGCTGGGACTACAAGCACACACCACCATGCCCAGCTAATGAAAAAAAAAAGGTTTTTTTGAGAGACAAGGTCTCACTAAATTGCCCAGACTGGTCTCCAACTCCTGGGATCAAGAGATCCTCCCTCCTTGGCCTCCCAAAGTGTCTGGATGACAGGTGTGAGCCACCATGCCCAGCTGAAATTTTAAAATAATGAATAACCATATATATATATATATATATATATATATATATATATATACACGCACACAAAATACATATTTATATGTATATCTTAAATGTCCATTACAATTATAACATTGAAATAGTTAGATAATTCCACATATAAATAACTAAATTAGGGAGGAAAATTTTTTTTTGAGACAGAGTCTTGCTCTGTTGTCAGGCTGGAGTCCAGTGGCGTGATTTCAGCTTACTGCAACCTCCGTCTCCCAGGTTCAAGGGATTTTCCTGCCTTAGCCTCCTGAGTAGCTGAGACTACAGGTGTACATCACCACACCTGGCTAATTTTTGTATATTTAGTAGAGACAGGGTTTCACCTGTCTCTACTAAATATACAAAAGACAGATCTTCTCAAACTCCTGGCCTCATGATCCACCAGCCTTGGCCTTCCAAAGTGCTGGGACTACAAGCATGAGCCACCATGCCTGGCATTTTTTTTTTAGACGGAATTTCACTCCTGTCGCCTAGGCTGGAGTGCAGTGGTGTGATCTTGGTTCACTGCAACCTCCACCTCCCAAGTTCAAGTGATTCTCCTGCACAGGTGCCCACCACCATGCCTGGCTAATTTTTGTATTTTAGTAGAGACAGGGTTTCATCATGTTGGCCAGGCTGGTCTGGAACACCTGACCTCAGGTGATCCGCCCTCCTTGGCCTTCCAAAGTGCTGGGATTACAGGCATCAGCCACTGCACCTACCCAGAAATATTCTTTACAGAAGATTCCATTCTCAGTAAGGTGAAAAGAAAAACCGAGAAAGAATCAACTAATTTTGGCATTTAGAGTTTACTGAAATATATACCTAGAACATCATAAATAGATTATCTATTTCCTTGAAAAATTATCATGAGACACATACAGGTAGAAATCAGAAAAACAATTGAAAAATATTACAATTGATAAGACTGGTCTTCTTTTTTGAAAAACTATGCATAGCTTAAGTTCATAGTTGACATACTGCTCTGACATTCCTAAATGAAATAAAAATTCACTATAACTACTACTTATTCACTTCATTTGGTTCTTCCAAAGCATTACTGTTAATTAGCAATAACAGTAATAACAACAAAAAAAAGATAGTTTCTGACTTCTGAGAACTTACTTTCGGCTGAACACAGTGGCTTATGCCTGTAATCCCAGCACTTTGGGAGGCTGAGGCGGCACCTGAGGTCATGAGTTCAAGACCAGCCTGACCAATATGGTGAAACCCTATCTCCACTAAAAATACAAAAATTAACCAGATACAAATACAAAAATCTCCTCTGCACCTGTAGTCCCAGCTACTCGGGAGACTGAGACAGGAGAACTACTTGTCCCCAGGAGGTTGCTGTGAGTCAAGATCACGCCACTGCACTACACATTCCAGCCTGGGCGACAGAGTGAGACTCTGTCTCAGAAAAAAAAAAAAAAAAAGAATTTACTCTCAAGAGCTTCCTTTTAAAATGTTCCTTAACTTAAAAGTGTGTCAGACAATTTATACATTAATAACCAAATCTTACAAGTCTTGTCATGAATAAGTAAGGTAGACTTCTATGATTTAATCTGTGTAATATTTAAGGAAACATTACCTGCCCCAACCTTCACTTGACCATTTAAATTTTTTATTCGAAAGTATATTTTTTCCAGATGATTCTCTGCTAGCAACTAACAGCTGCCAATCAAGAGGAACCATTATAATGAGAAGTCTTATTGATGTAGAAAAAAAGACAAATATGGCTGGGTACAGCGGCTCATGCCTGTAATCCCAGCACTTTGGGAGGCCAAGGCAGGCAGATCATGAAATCAGGAGATCAAGACCATCCTGGCCCACATTGTGAAACCTCGTCTCTATTAAAATACAAAGAGTTAGCCGGATGTTGTGGCACGCGCCTGTAGTCCCAGCCACTCAGGAGGCTGAGGCAGGGGAATTGCTTGAACCCAAGAGGCAGAGGTTGCAGTGAGCCAAGATCACACTACTGAACTCCAGCCTGGTGACAGAGAAGACTGTCTCAACAACAACAAAATGGCAAACATGAAATTCAAAATCAAACAAACCTGAATTTGACTATTAGCTTTCCCACTGTATAACCTTGAACAAACTCTCAAAACACTAAAAAGAAGAAAAATGCAACAAACAAAAAAACCAATAACAGCTAGAGGGAGAGTGTGGCACATAGTCCGTTGTAATTGACTTTTTTTCACCTCACCTATCCTGTGAGTAAACAGGGTCCAAACATTTCCCATATTACATAATGAATTATGTAACAGATACAATTTCCACAATTTTTGTTACAGGCCTCAAGGTTCTAAGGTCACGTATTTTACTCAGTTATTAAATTCCATCTACATCCTTTATATTTTTCTTATATCTAGAAAACATTTTGTAAAATTCTGCAATTCCTGTAAAATCCTAGATCCTAGCAGGTAGCAATAAGAAGAGATTATCAACTCCCCTGGCCTTAAATTAAAAGTCTCTTGAGGTTTGATCCCTTGAACTAAAATATTTACTAAGGTTGCAAAAGATAAAAAGATTCTACATAAAACAAAACAAAACAAACCCTAGATAACAAAACATTTCCCTTTCTCCTGATCTAATCCTCTGGTTCCACTTTCTTCCAGTCCTGAGCTAAGGATCCAAAAGCAAGTAATCCCATTATAAATTGAAGCAACATAATAAATACCTCAAAAGTTGTTTCTATTGAGGTGGTAGGTATACCCCAGTGGGAAGCAGATTTACTTGCTAAGTAAGAATAAAAGATTGGTGTTAGACACTTTAATACTCCAATCTCAACATAAACTATCTTTGTCTACATGTTTAACAGTAATTGAAAAGTAGAGGCTAGGGCCGGGCGCAGTGGCTCACACTTGTAATCCTAGCACTTTGGGAGGCTGAGGTGGGTGGATCATCTCTGGTCAGGAGTTCAAGACCAGCCTGGCCATCACGGTGAAACCCCATCTTTAAAAATAAAAATAAATAAATAAAAAGAAAAGTAGAGGCTAATACCACTCTATCAGAATACTTCCAAGAGAGTTAAATTTCTATCATTCCAAAATGAAGTTACACATTGTTTTCCAAAGATATTTCCTTATGAAAATCAATTTCTTTATTGGTAATTTATATGGGAAATTTTCTACTTTTCACTTAGACCAAATGCCCTCTTCTATACCCTTGCTATAAGTGTGGTCCATAAACCAGCAGAATTGGCAATCACTTGGGAGCTTGCTAGAAACACAGAATATCAGGCATACTATACCCCCATACAGGATACTACTATACCCCAGACCCAATGAATCAGAATCTGCATTTTAACAAAATAACATATGATTTATATGCACATTAAAGTTTGAAAAGTATCTCCTCTATACAATCAGCATAACTCTATACCTTTGACTAAATGATCTTAAGGTCCCTTACAGTTATTTTGCATGAAAAATTATATTTGACAACACTGAAGCCCATATATATATATATATATATATATATATATATATATATATATATTTGTTTGTTTTGTTTTTCTGTTTTTTTGAGATGGTCACCCAGGCTGGAGTGCAGTGGTATGATCTCACTGAAACCTCTGCCTCCTCCTGGGTTCAAATGATTCTCCTGCCTCAGTCTCCCGAGTAGCTGGGATCACAGGTATGTGCCACCACATCTGACTAATTTTTTGTATTTTTAGTAGAGATGGGGTTTCATCATATTGGCCAGGCTGGTCTCAAACTTCTGACCTCAAGTTACCCAACCACCTCGGCCTCCCAAAGTGCTGGAATTACAGGTGTGAGCCGCTGCACTCAGCCTGAAGCCTATATTCTTACATAATAAGAGTCGGCTGGAGCCAAGTTAGAGCAGGCACTCACTCTAGTTCCCCCACCTCTCACCTGGCCCTCTTCATCTATTTATGTTAACTGCTTGGCTCCTAATCAGCAGAATTCAAGAAGTGCCCTTTTCAGTGTTTGTTTTTTTTTTTTTTTAAATGCTGTCAGAGGTAAAAACTCATTAGCTGAATGTTTAGGTAAAAAAAAAAAAAAAAAAAAAGTTAATTTACCTTGATGGGAAGTAGTGAGGTCCTGGTAGGAAGTAAGGGTGATGAAAAGAGAATCTTGGTGGTGTCCCAAACAGTGTGGCTGGATGGCCCAGGGGAGGCGGCTGGTAGACATGTGGGTGTGGAATAGGAGGAGCCTGGGGGATCCGAGCACTTCTTGGGCAAGCAGAAACACTGGAATACTCCTTAGGCGGCTGGATGGTTGAAGTTGCAAATCTGGCATGGGCAGTACTTGCACTAGTTGAAATCCTGTTGGAGCTCTCTAGAGAGACAGGGGTGGGTCGCTTCACAGTGTGAGTGGCTTCAGAATGCAGCCGAAGGGTGTCCGTTTGGGAAGGCCCAGCAAATCGTTGGGGTGGGAGTGCTGGGTGGAGAGGCAGACTTGGATCCTGGGCAGCCACCTGAGCAGCACTGGAGACGCTGGGCTGGAAAAGTGTGACAGGGCTTGGGCGCTGGACTGCAGGTGTGGGCAGTTGGATGGCAGGTGAGGTTTCACCTTTAGAAATAAAAACAGCATAAATCAAGAATTAACTGAGTCATTCCATGTTTTTCTTCTTTCAGTAATGTTTAAGGAATTGCATAAGCAGAGGCCTTCATCAACCACCTTACCTAACTGCATGATCATATCAAACCACTGTTTCCTTTGCAGCATTTTGAACAAACTGAAGTTATTTTGTTTTCTTGTTATTTACATTTTTTGTCTCTGTTTCCCAACTAGATTCTAAGTGCCATGAGAAGAGCGACATTTTCTGTTTTGTGTGCTGCTACATCCCCAGGGCAAAACATTCTGCCTGCCACAGAAGAGGCCCTCAACAAATATTTTTAGATGAATAAACAAATGAATAAAACTGTTGACTGATAAAAGACTGAACACACATAAATGCTAGTATGCATATATAAATTTAAAAAAGAATAATATGAAGCTATTGACATTAGTTACCTTTAAGGAGCTATGATCTAAGAGAGGGGATAGGGCAGTGGGGCAGGAGGAAAAGCCAGACTTAACATTTTATACCTACTGGTACTATTTGAATGTTCTGTTTATCTAAATATGTTAATCTTATTTTTAATATTAGGGATTTCAGAGTAGCAGTATGGGCCATTTTTTATTTTATAAGCTTCTCTATATTAAACTAAATTATGAATGACATTTAATTTTTTTAGTTGAAAAAACCTAAAATTATTTCACTCTATTGTATTCAATGTGAACATGAAAGGAAATTTTCAAGTGAGAACAAGGCTTGCCACAAGTCAACCATTTGTGATAGATTTAAAAGAAATACTGTTGCACCAGAGCATGAAAGATATGGCAGAATTTTTAAAGGTAAGTGAAACAATTATGTGTTTTAGCTTCCTGTTCCTGAAGACAGGTCTACTGATTGAGCTATTAAGTTACCCAAATGACATACCTAGCCTAAATTTAATTCAACTTTCTTGTAGAAATACAGATAGATGCCATAGCAAGAGAGTCATAATCTAGTGTACTGCAATACAGTTTGGAGTCTGTTAATAAAGAATATGGAGTCCAAGAAGATTCTGTGGTTGAACATGTCTCCGTCAGAGACTGAAAGAAAGTAGACCTTTCTCCAGCCTCATCCAGGTAAGACGTCCCTCTCCTTCCTTTCCTCGAGATAAAGCAGATAATGTCCCTCTTAAAGCAGGAAGTAGGGAATTAACGGACATAGCCACCTGTTTGAAGATGGCCTCTGACCCAGTGAAGTAGAGGAATAGGAAGTAATGAAGCTGCCCTGATTCTCAGCTGATAGGGTTATATAGAATAGTCCTCCTATCTGTCAGGCACAGACCCTACTGTCGCCTCTCCTGATTCAACAAGCACCAGTTAATTTCCTTTGTCCACATTCCCTCTAAACCTTGTAAACCTATCACCTATCATGAAATAGTATAAAACTTTGTGATTATTTGCCTGTCTGCCACCCTGACCATGGTCATTAAACTGAAGCTTAAGAGCAGGAACTCTCACCGGGTATGGTGACTCACACCTGTAATCCTAGCACTTTGGGTGGCCAAGGTGGGTGGATCACTTGAGGTCAGGAGTCTAAGACCAGCCTGGCCAACATGGTGAAACCCCATCTTAAAAAAAAAGAAGAAAAATTAAAAAAAAAAAAAAAGAAAAGAAAAATAAAGAGCAGGAACTTTAAATTTCCTATTCATATCCTGGTTAATAAAAAATAGTTAAGAAAAGTATGAATGAATACAGCTTTTATAAAAGTTCCAAAACCTTTAAATGAATAGGAAGACTCACATAAAATGAGAATGCTGGCATTACTGGCATCAATGACATGTAATCAAAGATCTGAAAAGAATTCCAGACTACCGTGTTATAAGTGAGATAAGGTGGGGTGGGGGCATTCAGCTCACCTTCACTTATGTATTTTTCCACACATGTCCACCACCAGAGCTTGTAGCACCACCACGACTGATACCATACCCACCTAGGATTGTAATACTAAAATCTCTAGGACTGAAATACTAAAATCTCCACCCAGAGAAATTTTCTGATCATGATCAACATAAGAGTTAGCATGATTCCTTACTATGTCTGCACACCCTGCCCTCCACCCTGCATATGCAGTGATGCTCACCTACTCCATGAATTATGCATATAACCGTCCTTGGGAAGGGAAGGGAAAGAAGGGGAGGGGAGGGAAGGGAAGGGGAGGGGAGGGGAGGGGAAGGGAAGTAGCCTGCAATCCCGCTACTCAGGAGGCTGAGGCAGAAGGATCACTTGAACCAGGGAGTCAGAGGTTGCGGTGAGCTGAGATTATGCCTGGCAACAGCACAAGACTTGGTCTCAAACAAACACCTCTGTTCCAGCATGGCGGCTCACACCTGTAATCTCAGCACTTTGGGAGGCCAAGGCGGGCCGATCACCTGAGGTCAGGTGTTTGAAAAACTAGCCTGACTAACATGATGAAACCCATCTCTGCTAAAAATACAAAAATTAGCCAGATGTGGTGGCATATGCCTGTAATCCCAGGTACTCGGGAGGCTGAGACAGGAAAATCACTCGAACCCGGGAGGCAGAGGTTGAAGTGAGCTGAGATCACGCCATTGCACTCCAGCACGGGTGACAAAGTGAGATTTCATCTCAAAAACATAAAATATAAGTGTTTTTTAAAAACCCTCAAGGGTAGAACTGAGAAAATTTTAGACAAAGTAGGTACAAATGTCCTCTGCCAGAGATTTTTAGAAAGTCAACATAACCTCCAGCTATTGAAACTGGTGATCTTGAGAACTCTAGCTTGGTGAGTCTATTATCTACACCTGAAATGGTGGTGAAATCTATACAGTATGATATTAATGCACAAAGCTTACTACAAAAAAATAGAGCAAATTGTTTCTATATAAGAAAAATCATGTACCTCACTATCTTGATATCTTTCATGGGAATAAAGCAAACATGCTTGAAAAACAAAATTACCATAACTTCATACTTAGAATATGAAATTACTTGAAACAAACAAAAAAGTGTACAAATTAGCATCTGCACGACAAGATATTAAAATTATGATTCCCTAAGAGATGTGTGCTATAATCTGTTCTAACTTAAAGTCTCACAAATAATTTAGAATATTAAATATACAGTAAAATTTCCAAATTTGCAAGTGATACTAACTCCTCTATGTAATATAATGCCAAGTTGATGAGAACAATCTATAAGAACATATTTCAAAGCTGTATGATTGAGGAACAAAATAGCAGATAAATTTCACCATTTATTATTAAGATGTATATCTTAATAATTCCTAAATTATGCTTATAAGATAATGTTCTCTGTTTATCTTTTTAGATGCAAGAAATAATTGTTTTTTTCTTTTTAGAGACAGGGTCTTGCTATGTTGCCCAAGCTGGTCTCGAACTCCTAGGCTCAGATGATCCTCCCACCTTGGCCTCCCAAAGTGTTAGGATTACAGGTATAAGTCACTACAACTGACCCAAGAAATGAATCTTTACTGACACTATATATCATTAGAAATAAGGAATATTGCAAAAAACTAAGCACAAACAAGAAAACCATTCTTGTCTTAGATTTGATTACTGTTGTGTATAGCTCTGAAATGCTTCCTATAATTCTGCCTACCATACTTAAATACAACATCATGGAGAAAGCACTCTATCAACATTAGAAGCAATCTTCCAGTTTTTACTCAGTCCTTATCTTTGCTCAGAATGATATAAAATATATCAAATGTCAGTTGCTTTAAATAAGAACATTGTTAATTCTGTTTCTGGGAAAATATACAGCATTTAACAGTGGGTAGAAGCAGATGTAAGTGAGGTCTTGGAAAAAGGGACAAAAATAAGAAACTTATATTATGAAAACAGAAATCGTAATATAACACAAGCTGGGCATGGTGGCTCACGCCTGTAATCTCAACACTTTGGGAGGCCAAGATGGGTGGATCACTTGAGGCCAGGAGTTCAAGATGAGCCTGGCTAACATGGTGGAACCCTGTCTCGACTAAAAATACAAAAATTAGATGGGCATGGTGGCATGCACCTGTAGTCCCAGCTACTTGGAGGCTGAGGTGGGAGAATTGCTTGAACCCAGGAGGCAGAGGCTGCAGTGAGCGAAGATTGCACCACTACACTTCAACCTGAGCAACACTCTGCCTCTAAATAAATAAATAAATAAACAAATAACATATCAGAAAAGCAAGGAACGCGGACAAAGTTATACTTAAGACTGGGTTGAAATACAAGATTAAATAAGTCACTGCCAAATAGTGAAGGCTGAGAGTGCTTGACTGTGCTAGGAGAGAACAGGGCTACAGGATCAGCTCTCTGTATCGCTCTCCTGAATCTAAACATCTGGAATGTAGCTTGTTGCTATCAATTGCTAAAACGATACATTTTTTAAAAAACTGAAAATGCCTACGATTCTAATAACTCAGTTTCCAAGATATCTAAAACTTTCAACTCATAGGGGTGGCTTCATTACTAGAAGGTTTTAAGAAAAAACAAAAACAACAACAACAAAAAACCTAGAAAAAGCAGTATGTTTAAGCAGTCTTAGCAGTTTTAAGAAAGTGGACTGGGGGTGGTGGCTCACACTTATAATCCCAGCACTTTGGGAGGTCGAGGCAGGTGGATCACTTGAGCCTAGGATTTGACACCAGCATGGGTAACATTGCAAAACTCTGTCTCTATAAAAAAAATACAAAAAATTAGCTGGGCATGTTGGTATGCACCTGTAGCTCCAGCAACTAGGGAGCCTGAAGTGGGAGAATCCTTGAGCCCAGGAGGGCAAGGCTGCAGTCATCTGTGATCCAGCCACTGCACTACAGCCTGGGTGACAGAGTGAGATCCTGTCTCAAAAACAAACAAACAAAAAGTTATAGGAAGTAGTGAATGTATAAAGCTCTCCTTAAAAGATGGTTAAAATATGTTCTGGAAAAACAAACCAATGATGGATAGCCCTATAACAAGTTATTAAGATATTAGGTTCTCAATTTTTGGTTTTTAAAATCAACAAGAAGAATGTAAAGAACTCAGAGGAGACATTTAGATTAATATAATGAGCCAAACAAATATTTGGTAGAAAATAGATTACTTCCATTGCTTTTCTAGAGCAGCAGAGAATGCTCTCAACAAATCAGCATCATTACTAAGTTCCAGGACAGGATGCCTCATACCCCTTAGCAAAGCATTCTTTTATACAGATAGTGAAAAGATTCTCCTTTTTCCTATTGAATTACCTCAGTCATTTACTGCATTATCTGCCTAATCTATGGGCTTATCCTGATTTCCCTAAAAGGTCTGAGGTTTTACACATGGATTATTTGCTACTCTGACAAACGAAGTGTTTTGATGTCTACTGAAATTTTTTTTCTCCTATTCAATGTTCTCTTTCCCTCTTCTTGATTTTTTTCTTAATATTGTTGTTCCAAATTCTTAAGACTAACAGAAAGAAAACTTCAACTTGCGGTAAAATTTTCATGCAGCTATTTAAAAAATAGTCATCTACAATAAAACTAACTCACCAACTGGATGAGTGATGGGATTCTGTAGGCTGGGAATTACCACAGAGTACGTAGGTGAGCGGTAAGGATAAACTGTTGTAGGATTTGTAGTGATGATATTCTGTGTGGTACCAGAAAATACATTGGAAACACTTAGAGGGAAGCGTTTTCGCTTCCCTGGACGAGGCTGATAAACCCAACCTATAGAAGATAGAATACATTTAAATGTATAGACTCTAGCCTTTAAATTTTTTTTTTCATATTAAAATGCAAAGCACTTTAAAGTTTTTAAAAATAAATTACTGTCTAAAGTATCTTTTCCAACTCCTGGATACTATTTCAGTAAATGACTGCTCCACTGTATATTTTAACATACATATCCAAATAGCTCCTGACTAGTGGCCAGTGTTATAACTCCTAATTGAAAGGAAGAGGGTCAAATGTTTTATAACCAATGACACAGAATGAATCTGTAATAGAGTCAACATCAAAACCACTATATTTGAATCCCAAAGCTTTTCCTCTACCTTATCAATGCCTCACTATGACATTATTCATCTCCTGTTTCCTCACTTTCTGTAATATACAATTGAATATATCTTACAATGCAATAGTCACTAATGATCAGTCACTATTTTTATGCCTAGTTCAAGAAGAGTCACTCTCCTAGACTCAGCAATCTTCAAGTCCACAAATAACTCAATTTCTTACAAAGTCAGAACAGTGGAACTATGGCATTTGCAGCCCCTGTGTAACCAGAACAATCACTGGTTCCCGATAGTTGCTGCCTCTGACTGTCGTTCCTAGAACCTCTCTGCCAATATTTCAGAAAAAAATTTTTGTTCCACCTTGCATAGTTATGCTGGCCATACACAGCGCATTTTCCCAAACCTAATCCCAATGTTCTCACTGCTGGGGAGAAATCAGACTCATTTCACACTATATCATGATGGGGCTAAATCTATCAATCAGAAGGCAGGACTATGTTCCGACAAGCATATGTTAAAATGGAATATGGTAATAAGCCCTCATTCTCCTTAAGTATGTACTGCATTTTTTTTTCTGTTGTGATCATTTTAACACTTCTATAGTTTACTTGAAAAATTATAGCCTAAAACTTTGGAGATGTACTTGCATTAAATTTATATCTATCTAAGTCAAACCACAAAAAAACCTGCATGTCTTCTGATTTGTATGGGTTGGTGAATATGAAATCAGATATCCCTTTGCTTAGTTCTGTTTAAGGAAACTCATGCCCAGTGTCATTTCAATCATTGTTATAATATTCATTATTCCCTTTATTGTCCATATTCAAAAAAAACTATACATTTTTGTCTTTCAATCTCAACCTAACCTAATCTTTAACTAAATAAATTCATTTAAAAGAAGAGGCATTATTTCATTTGATTACCAGGAAATTCCTCTCTGTGCTTTTCTTTAATCTTTTGTGCTTCATCGTAATAGGGTTTCTTTTGTTCTTCACTAAGTTTGTTCCACTCTAACCCGAGCTGGACACTGATTTCTGCATTGTTGGCTGCTGGGTTGGCTTTGGCTAGTGCTGGTCGGTGGATCCTTGCCCAAACCATAAATGCATTCATGGGTCGCTTCACATGACCATTTCTGTCCTTACTGAAGGGAGTATCTGGTATGCCTACATGGCAAAAATTAAGAGACTAAATTAATGTGACATACACACACAATTTTAAGGTGAAGTATGCCTCCACCTACACTTATTTTTGAAATATCTGGAGAAAATATATACTTCTATAACCAAAAAAACCTGCCAGTATTCCAACATTCCTTACAACTCCTGAACTTGCCATTCTGAACCGTACTTTAGTATGACTTCTTTTCCTCAAAGAGAATAATATTGTTTAAGATATTGAGGAAATAATCATGTTGAAGACAGTAAATTGCTGGCTTATTACTTCTTTGATCTGTATTATTAATACCTCTAACAATAATTAACATTTGGTTCATTTCCCAATAAAAATATTTTATCATTAAAGAACAGGAAAAATGCGTGACTTACTCATGACTATACTCTTAGCTAGGTAGAGAGGTTCTCTATAAATGTTCACAGCAACTCATCTACATGCTGCTCTAGTGTCCTTTCCAGCAAAAATATTTATAATACTATATTACTTGTATTTTACTATGAAGGTGAAGCTCCTACCACATTGAATCAACAACACTAGTCCTGTGTCCTGGGAGAAAAATTAGAGAAAATAATAAAAATAATTTTTGGGCCTGGTACGGTGGCTCATACCTATAATCCCAGCACTCTGTGAGGCCAAAGCAGGTGGATCACCTGAGGTAAGGAGTTGGAGACCAGCCTGGCCGACATGATGGAACCCTATCTCTGTTAAAAATACAAAAATTAGCCATGTATGGTGGTTCATGCCTGTAGTCCCAGCTACTCGTGAGACAAAGGCATGAGAACTGCTTCAACCTGGGAGGCGGAGGTTGCAGTGAGCTGAGATTACGCCACTGCACTCCAACCTGGACAAGAGATGAGACTCCATCTCAAAATAATACTAATAATTTTTTGAAAGTCACCGAAGGCAGGCGCAATGGCTCACACCTGTAATCCCAGTATTTTGGGAGGCTGAGGCAGAGGAGTGCTTCAGCCCAGGAGTTCAAGACCAGCATCTCTCTTTGATAAGATAAAATTAAAAAAAAAAAAAAATCATAGAGCCAGTTGAAATTTCAACAAAGGAAGTTATCTAAATTCATCTCTCATGTAGTTTATCAAAAATAACTGTCCATACATTTATTATTTTAGGATTACTTAATATAAAAAATTTCTGGCCGGGCGCGGTGGCTCAAGCCTGTAATCCCAGCACTTTGGGAGGCCGAGGCGGGTGGATCACAAGGTCAAGAGATCGAGACCATCCTGGTTAACATGGTGAAACCCTGTCTCTACTAAAAAAAAAAAATACAAAAAATTAGCTGGGCATGGTGGCACGTGCCTGTAATCCCAGCTACTCAGGAGGCTGAGGCAGGAGAATTGCCTGAACCCAGGAGGCGGAGGTTGCAGTGAGCCGAGATCGCGCCATTGCACTCCAGCCTGGGTAACAAGAGTGAAACTCCGTCTCAAAAAAATAAATAAAAATAAAAAATAAAAAATTTCTTTAAAACACTGAGGATGAAATACGTAGTATAAAGTAAGCTTTCCCTTTCTTTCCCTTAGAAAATGAAAATAAAGTCTAAAAAATACTAAAGATAAACGCAACAGGGTAGAGTGGAGGAGAATAATCAACAAATAAAATTTTTAAAAAACAAAGTTAGGCCAGGCGCAGTGGCTGACGCCTATAATCCCAGCACTTTGGGAGGCCAAGGCGGGTGGATCACGAGGTCAAGAGATTGAGACCATCTTGGTCAACATGGTGAAACCCTGTCTCTACTAAAAATACAAAAATCAGCTGGGCATGGTGGCACACACCTGTAGTCCCAGCTACCCGGGAGACTGAGGCAGGAGAATTGCTTGAACCCAGGAGGCGGAGGTTGCGGTTAGCTGAGATTGTGCCATTGCACTCCAGCCTGGGTAACAAGAGTGAAAATCCGTCTCAAAAAAAAAAAAAAAAAAAAAAAAGCAAAAACAACAACAAAAAAAGCCAAAGTTAATGAAAATATGAACCAAAGATTAATATGACTTTCCAAGATGTGTACTGGCAAAACGTCCTGTGTGAACTAAATCTTAAAATAAGAATTTACTAACAATATATTTGGAAATACTGGATAGAAATAAAAACGTCTATTGGTACTTGTTACTGCTACAACTGGTCATTTATTTAAAAACAATTTTTATAGCTCATTCTACCGTATTCTTTTCAATATTTCTATAAGTCCTTACCTTTCAGAGGAATAAACACTAAAATATTACATTGAATCGCGTATTGTTTTCTGCTAGAAGAATGATGATTGTTCATTTTTAAAGACAGCCTCTATAACTGGTATAAACTTTCCAGTTAATTATAATCACTTTTTTCATTAAACATCATTATTTCTTCTATATCTTGATAACATATAAAAGTACTGAACTAATGGGCCGGGTGCTGTGGCTCAAGCCTATAATCCCAGCACTTTGGGAGGCCAAGGCGGGTGGATCACGAGGTCAAGAGATCGAGACCATCCTGGACAACATTGGTGAAACCTCGTCTCTGCTAAAAATACAAAAAAAAAAAAAAAAAAAAAAAAAAAAAAAAAAATTAGCTGGGCATGGTGGCGCACGCCTGTAATCCCAGCTACTCAGGAGGCTGAGGCAGGAGAATTGCTTAAACCCAGGAAAGTACTGAGCTACTATAATACAATATGTTTAATCTTATTTGTAGCATATAAACTGAGGGCTCTGTGTTGTCTAGCAAGAATACTTCTATTTTTGTGTACAAAACTTAGTCCTATCTAAATGGGCCTTAAAATAGATTTTTAAAAAAATACTTGAGAATCTTGAAGGTGTTTGTCTATTTTACTGCTATATGTACAAGCCGATCAGAAGTGACACCTGTACAGACTCTGCCCTGAAAACAATCAGTTCCATGGCTTTACTTTTCTATTTTAGACTTGGGAACGGCTGACATGATCAGCTACGGGGCAACACAGGTGCAGTTTTCAAAACCAGACTTCCCTGCTGTCTAATACCTGCATCTGAGGGCAACACGGTGAGCGGGACATCTTTGGTTTCAATTTTTACGGAAGGCTCCAGTAGGGACTGCATTTTAATAGGCACTGGTGTCAGGGGGACCTTGGTCAATCTTATGAGCTCTGAAGGCGGAGCTCCCTGAAACTGGATCCGGGCCCCAGGGGAAACGGTGTGGAGAGTCAAAGGGATCCTGAGGTCTTGCTGGTGCGGCCCAAAGGCACCGGACGGCGGGGCCAGGATGACCTCTGCGCTGCCGTGAACCAGGCCATTGGACGCGGGCTCGGCGCGGAGCCTGCAGTCCTCCAGGAGTCTCTCGGGTTCCTCGGTTTTGATCCCTCCTTCTAGGGTGGCCGCCGGGCTTTTGCCTTCCCCGCCTTGCATCGCGTCCCGCATGACCTCCTCCGCCTCCAGCTTGCCCTTCTCGTTCCCTCGGAAGTAGTCGAGGGCGGGCCCGGGGCCTTCCACCTTGACTGCCCTGGAGGCTCTCGGGCCGGTCTCCACCGCCCCCTGAGGCCCCACGGACGGGTCCAGGCCAGGCCCCAGCTCCTGCTTCTCGGCCTTGACATGCAGCACCCGCGGCTGCACCGGGTGCAAGTCGGGCCTGAACGGGGCGCCCTCGGACGCGGCCGGCGACGGCAGGAGCAGCAGGTCGGGCCTGAACTGCAGCAGCCGCGCCTGCGCGGGCGAGGCAGAGGCGTCTTCGTCCCCAGCCTGAGGCTGCGGTAACAGCAACACCTGCTCCGGGTTCACCTGCACCAGCCGCCGCGCCGCTGACTGTAAGCCGGACGAGGCGGCCTCCCCGCACGAGGAAGCCAGTGTCGCAATGGCGGCCGCGCCTGGTGTGGGCGGCGACGGAGGGGGTTCCCCGGCCGCTGCCCAAAAGGAGGCGCCCTCGACCGGCAGCGGGGGTGGAGCGGGACGCAACGGGCGAGGTGGAGGAACCCGCGGCAGTTGGCGCGGATGAGGCAGCGGCTCCGGCCTGGCCCTCTCCATGGGGGAGGGGGACGCCCCGGCCTACCCCCGGCCGGGATTGTGAGCTCAGCCGTTTGTTGGCGACCTTCCCACTCCCCCTTTCGGTTAAGACCCTTCGAAGGCCTTTGCTACCCAGAACCCTACGCGGTTCAAAACGCAGCTCTCTGTCTCCACCCAATCACAAACGACAGATACCCCCGGATGGCCAATCACAGGCAGGTTTTTCTGGCTCCTCCCGGGCCCTACTCTCGCCTGGTGCTGAGTCCTCGAATCACCCGCAATGGCAATGGCGGGAGCCGCGGCGCGTGTTGTGCATTTTCCCCCCTGCTCTGACTCTCCCTCTCTTCCGGAGTTCTCTTCTGGCCGTTGTCCTTAGCTATCAACCCCGCCTGCTTGGAGCTGTGACAATGGCGTTGCCCAGGAAACCTTGCGCTTCAATGCCACTGATGTCCAGGGAATAAAGTCTTGGGCACGGCCTTGTGCACGCTCCTGGTGTGGACTGAGTACTGTGTTTGGGCTTTTGAATCTTTGCCAAGGGAGAATGGGGAAGATTTTGCAACTTATCAATAACTCATTAGCTGATTTGGCCAGGGAGGGTCTTCAACTTTGTGTGATTCTTCTGCTAAAGTTTCGATTAATCACCAGACCCTGTGGCCTCCTTCCGAAATATTATACGTCCCAAATTCATCCACTTCTTTGTGTCTCTAATGCCATTACCCTGTTCCAGGCTCCCACCATCTTTCACTGGGATACTGCCATAGCCCTGTAAATAGTCTCCCTGCTTGTCACCCCTGCACTACACACCAGTACAAGTGATCTTTTGAAAGCACAAATCTAAGGTTGTCACACTTTTCCTAAAGCTTTCCATGGCTCCCCATTGATCATGTGATGAAAGTCTAAAATTCTTGGCAAAGCCTTAAAAATCCCCCAATGGCTTGGGCTCTAACCTACTACTATTAGGTTGGTGCAAAGTAGTTGTGGTTTTTGCCATTAAACAGTTACCACTCTGGCCCTGACTCTTTAGGTTTCAGCCGCATTGGCGCCATCATTCTCTTTCTACTGGAGTGTGTTTAAACATGCTCAGCATGCTACTCTTTCTTTTGTGTCTCAATTCCTCCTGCCCATTTTTCAAATTGCAGCTCAAGTGGGACTTCAGAGAAGCTTTTACTGACTCTGAAAATCAGGTCAAATCTTCGTCTACTTACACGTCTATCACTTCGTTTGCTTACCACAATTTGGAATTATAATTTTTATGTCATGATTCAACTGCCTCTCCCACTTGACTGTAAAGTCCTTGAAGGCAGAATTGTTTGTGTTTTGCCCATTACTGAATCTCCAATACAGACCATTGAGCCTGGCATATAGTACTGAATAAATACTTGAATAAATAAATAAATGAATAGCGACTGTGAAAGGGTAATAATAATCACTACCTGTGTTAAGGGTTTACTCTTATGCTAGACGCTGTTCCAAATCCTTTCCACCCTTACGCGTCTCCTTTTACTAGGATTGTGTTTGTTTTCATTAAACATCACCAAGAAAAACAAATCGAAATCCTGTATTAACACTTGCTGCATTTCTAAATGACATTCTGGCCAAAAGCTATAGTTTATCTTGAAGTAGGTGATTTTTGCAATTAAGACAAGTTATCACTCAAAGAAGACTAACTCCAATTCATTGTCTAATCCTCTGGTAACAAATGTGGTAAATAGGAGTTCCTGTACTTGGCAGATAGACAAGGGCAACAGTTTTCAAACTTTCATCTCAAGAACTTTTTATACACCTAAAAACTATTGAAGATCCCAAAATTGCTTTTGTTCATGTGGATTTTAGCTTTCAATATTTACCATTTTGTAAATGAAAACTAATTTTAAAAATAGTTATCAACTCATTTAAGACATCAACAATAAAACCATTAGGTGGTAACACATTTTCATGGGAAAAAATTATATTTCCCTGACATACTCACAAGAGAACGAAGTGAAAAGAGCAAATATTGCATTAGGATTATTATGAAAACAGTTTTAACCTAGCCAACTCTCTGAAAGTGTCAGTCCCCATACACACTTTGAGAACCACTGTACTAAGATTTAAATGGAAGAGGCAACTGTGTGCACAAGCAAAAGCTGATAAAAGAGGCAAATAAATCAAGTTGTCAGAGATGTGTGAACCAGAGTGACTCCAAATTGAGTACAGACTGGGTAAAGTAAGGCTGAAACATACTGGGTTGCAATCCCAGACAGTTAAGGCATTCTAAGTCACAGGATGAGATAGGAGGCTGGTACAAAATACATGTCATAAAAACTTTGCTGATAAAATAGGTTGCAATAAAGAAGCTGGCTAAAACCCACCAAAACCAAGACAGTGACAGGAATGACCTCTTGTCATCCTCACTGCTACACTCACACCAGCACCATAAGAGTTTACAGATGCCATCGCATAGTCAGGAAGTTACCCTATAATGGTCTGAAAAGGGGAGGCATGAATAATCCACCCCTTGTTTAGCGTATCATCAAGAACTAACCATAAAAATGGGCAACCAGCAGCCCTTGGGGGGTTACTCGGTCTATGGAGTAGTCATTCTTTTATTCCTTAACTTTCTTAATAGACTTGCTTCCTCTATGGACTTGCCCTGAATTCTTTCTCGTGCCAGATCCAAGAACCCTCTCTTGGGGTCTGATTCCGGATTCCTTTCCTGTAATATCTTTCTGGTGACCCAGATGGGATTATAGTGCATAAGCCCCCAGTAAGTGGTGCGTCCTGTAATATCTTTCTGGCGACTACAGAATGGACTATACTGTGAAAACCCCCGACCCAGGTAAGTGGTGGGGTCTGGTAACATCTTTCTGGTGATTTTTACTTTTGGTGAAGACCCTGGTTTGTAAGCAGGTGAACCCTAGAGGGACGATACTGAGGAGACCCCTGACTCAAAGGAGGTAGGCTGCAGCACTGACCGGATAACTTTGGGTAAGTGACAGGATACCCAGATAAGGAATGGGATTGGGTTAGAGGCCCAACTTAGGAGGATTAGAGTCCCTTCTAAGATTTAGGGGGTGAAAAAACCCTCTCAGTAAAGTCCCTTTCGGCTAAGAACAGGTTTGGCACTACGGGATGTTAACTTCTGTTCTCCTTGAAATAATCTGCCTTGTACTCCTTGCTGACAGCTGTGGGCGACAGGGTTAGGCATGTACGGAATCAAGGGACATGAGGAGATTTTTCCTTCCATAAAGGGGAAACTCGAGACTGATGGGACTGCTGGAAAATATCCCTTCACTATCAAGAAGCAGCCGACTGAACTTTTCGCTGTCACTGCAATGGGTGGGCCTTTCTCTGGCTTCCCTGAGGGCCTCCTCTTCCCCACCCTGCCTCAGACAATACTTTCATTTCTCTGTGCAAACTGGTTGTAGGAATAGCAAAAATCACTATTTCGTACAAAGTTTTGATTAATGGAAGAAAGGATTTGAGAGACTAGTCTTAAGCTGTAGCCAATCTGGAGTGTTTTGTGTGTCATTCTGTATTGTTCTGTCATAAAGAAGGGTACCTTAGGATAGAACATGGGCTTAGGACACCTATAAGCCTGCTGTTCAAGATTGACCAGCAAACTGGTCAATTACAAACTTTGCTGCAAGTCCTCAAAAAAAAAAAAAAAAAAAAAGATGAGGTTTCCCTCTTGTCTGGTATGTCCTTGGGAGCTTGACCTTGTAACCATGTGGCTGTGCTTTCTCTTTCATAGTGGTGGCCCGGGTTCAGGGTTTAATTCTCATCTTAGGAGATAAGTCCTTTATCTTTTATCTGTATGAGTATTTAGATGTATGATGTGTGTGATGTTTATATATAAAAGAGCTTTGATTAATTGGTTAAAAACAGTAAGTCCTTAAGTCATATTTTTGTGAGAAAAATTAAATGTATAATGCCTTTTATTTTGTTCATCTGACTTAAGTAATCTTTGGGAAATTACAGTTTTAAAGATTATTGGTAAAATTAAAATATCTTTAAAATTTAAACATTTGGTCGAAATTATGCAGGTGAGATACTAGGTTTGCCAAATGCTTTATGGTCATAAGCTTCTTCTTTTACTTTAGAAAATTGCTCAATTTACCTACTTTGACGACATTAGATTCTAGATAAGGCCTGGGGACATGTGGTGTTACCCATACCCACTAGCAATGCTGGAAAAAGTCAGACCTTATCTGCATTTCTGTCTGTGTCCTAGGCTCCACACCTAGTACATAATTAAAATGCTTACAAACCAGGGTCTTCACCAAAAGTAAAAAATCACTAAATGTTAACATTGTAACGTAATTGAAATACTGAGAAAGAGTTCTACACATAAGGTGGGTAAGGAAAATGAAATGTGTTTTGGTAAAAGATTATTAGAAGTCATGGAAATGTAAATTTTCTTTCTTCAATTAAATGGTTACATTATTATTTTAAGTTAGATAGAATGAAGCTGAAGGTTTAAGCAAGTTGTGGAAAGTCTGTGAAAAATTAATTGTAGGAGATTCTCTGTGTGAATATATTGGCTAAAGTTAAAGGGGTATTCAGTTTTTCTATAAATTAAACATAAAAAGCACAAGTTTTGTTTTTTGTTTTTTGTTTTTTTTTTTTGAGACAGAGTTTTGCTCTTGTTACCCAGGCTGGAGTGCAATGGCGCGATCTCAGCTCACCGCAACCTCCGCCTCCTGGGTTCAGGCAATTCTCCTGCCTCAGCCTCCTGAGTAGCTGGGATTACAGGCACGCACCACCATGCCCAGCTACTTTTTTGTATTTTTAGTAAAGATGGGGTTTCATCATGTTGACCAGGATGGTCTCGATCTCTTGACCTCGTGATCCACCGTGCCCAGCCACAAGTTTTTTTAAGAGTAAAAACCAGCTATGATTTGCTCTTTAACAAAAATATTTAAAAATTAAAGAAAAAGAAAAAAACCCAAAAATATGTAAAGGGTTATAAAAGGTTTGTGAAAATCTTACTTTGTAGTCAAACTGATTAAGATTGCATACACTTGTCTATAAGGTTTTATAAAGAATTGGGTTTGTCATCAATAATGCACTAATGCAACAGTTACATCTGGCTTATTTGGTACAAAAATCATACTGGAAGCATTATCAAATATAAAATGGTATTTGGATTTCTTTGGGCTGTAATTATATAAATGTGTTATTGGTAAGTATTCAAAATTATTTTTAAAAGTCTTATAATTCTGATATGACTTAGTGTACATTGTGAATAATTATATTTAAATAAAATCATTACATGCCACAGAAGGAACCAAATTTTCTTATCAATTTTGACTTTAATAGTGGCTATCCTAAGACTTTTTGTCATCCACACACAATTGTTGTCTTGTTTTAATCCTCTTCAAAATGTGGTTTATAATCAACTATAGAACTCTAACAGATGTTCTTAAATGCAGGTTTCTGATAACTTTGGAAATTGTGACATTAAAATAAAGGAAAACAATTTCAAAACTGTCATGGAAAGCTGAAATGTTCATGAATATCAAGCAGAACAGGAGTTAACTGAACTAGCTGAACCAATCGAAGACTAAAGTAATCTTCTTAACTTTGCTTAAAATGCTGCTGATCCTTTGTTTTGTTTTTTGAGTTCAGGAAATTATCTTTTGAGCTATTTGCAACTCGTAGCAATTGAGTAAAGTATATTGCTGTGAATAACATTTGAAGCATATTTGTTTCTCTCTACCTAATTTCTCCAGAAACTATTTGTGAATATTCTTAATTTATGACACTATAATTATTTCCGTAAGTGTAATAAGAATCTTTTCTTTTGCATCAGGATACAAGTGCAAACACTGGTTATTTTACCAACCGTTTGACTGGAATGGTGTGCACCACATAACTGTATCTCCCTAGTACATATTGTTGTTTCCCCTTTTCCCCACATCTCTCTTTCCTCTATTCCAGACTCTGATCACACATGGTTTATTGATGGCAGCTCTTCCAAACCTAACCAGTCCTCTCCAGGAAAGGCTGGCTGTGCTGTTGTTTCCCATACTTCTGTCATTGAAGCTGCCACTCTCCCTCCATCTACTACTTCTCAACAGGCTGAATTACTAGCACTCACACGTGCTCTTACGCTGGCCAAAAGGCTCAGAGTAAATATCTATACTGATTCCAAATATGCCTTCCACATCCTCCATTGCCATGCTGTCATATGGGCAGAAAGAGGTTTTCTCACTACACAAGGATCTTCCATTATCAATGCTTCTTTAATAAATGCCCTCCTTAAAGCTGCCGTTCTCCCAGCTAAGGCCAGGGTTGTCCACTGTAAAGGGCACGAAAAAACTTCAGATCCCCTTGCTCAAGGAAATGCATTAGCAGATGAGACAGGAAAGCAGCCAACACAGTGCTATCCCCACCTAGTGGACAGTATTTTTCTTTCTTATCAATTAACCCTCTTTATTCAACCTCAGAATCATTAAAGTATCAGACACTCCCCACTCAAGATAACTGGTTTTTAGATCACAGAAAATTCCTTCTTCCTTCCTCGAAAGCTCATTCTATCCTCTCTTCCTTTCATAACCACTTTCATGTAGGATATAAGCCTTTAGCCCGTCTCTGAGAACCTCTCATCTCTTTCCCCTCATGGAAGTCTGTCCTTAAAACAATCACATCACAGTGCTCTGTCTGTCATTCTACGAACCCCCAAGGATTTTTAAGACCTCCTCCTTTTCCTACCCATCAAGTGCAAGGATTTACTCCCTCGCAAGACTGGCAAATTGACTTTACTCATATGCCCTGTGTCAAAAAATTTAAATATCTTCTTATATGGGTGGATACCTTCACAGGGTGGATTAAAGCCTTCCCTACTGGAACAGAAAAGGCTACTGCTGTTATTTCTTGCCTATTAAATGGTGTCATCCCCCGGTTTGGCCGGCATGCCTACTTCCATGCAATCAGATAATGGCCCTGCTTTCATTAGCCAAATCACCCAAGAAGTCTCTCAGGCCCTCAGCATTCAATGGAATCTCCATGCCTCCTTACCACCCTCAGTAGTCAGGGAAAGTAGAAAAAGCTAATGGCCTTCTAAAAACACATCTTACTAAACCTACCCTTCAACTAAAAAAGGACTGGGTAGCTCTTCTGCCTATCACTCTTCTCCAAATTCGTGCCACTCCCCGGGAACCCACCGGGTATAGCCCATTTGAACTTTTGTACGGCTGCACCTTTCTACTTGGGCCCAACCTTCTTTCAGATTCCAGCCCTCTTGGAGACTATCTTCCAGTTCTCCAACAAATGAGGCAGGAAAGTCGCTGAGCTGCTAATCTCTTACCCATTCCAGTTACCCAGCCGTATGAGGACATCTTAGCCGGATGATCAGTACTGGTCAAGGACTTAACTCACCCAGCTCTACAGTCTTAGTGGAAAAGTCCTTACCTGGTTGTCTACAGTACCCCAACTGCTGTCCACCTGCAAGACCCTCCCCACTGGGTTCACCACTCCAGGATTAAACTGTGCCCACCAGACGACCAACTTAGCCCATCCACCTCCTCTTGGAAGTCACAAGTACTCTCCCCGACTTTCCTTAGGCCCACTCAGATCCCTGATGAGCAATCCTAGACCCTAAATGCCCTGCACTTGTTTGCATTGTAGGTTTTCACTCTTGCTGTAAGCCCGCCTAGCTGACATCTCCTGGTCCCACCCAAGAGACGCGACCCTTAATTCCTTTCTAGAGTGGATAAATGACAATGTGTAGCAAGGAACACTCCAATTCTTTCACCCTAATGAAGTTCTGTTTTACTTTTCTACTTACTCTTATTCTGAGTCCCATTCTGTCGCTCTCTACTCCTTCCTAGTTGTCTTTTGCATACTATCAGTCTAACTCATTCTGTCCTCAATGATGCCAATCCATCATTGGCAAGAGACTGCTGCCTTTGTTATCTCCCTTTCTTTCTCCTCTTATACCGCCATTCCTGCCTTGCTGGCTGATTGGGCTACCTCTCCTGTCTCTTTACATCTGCATACCTCTTTTGATAGTCCCCACCTCTGCCCTTCTACAGAGCTTCTTTACTTTTTAAACAAACTTAGCAGGACCTCTTCAGATGTTTCATACCAACAGGCTGCTTTGCTCCTCCGCACCTATTTGCAGCAACGCTCACCTCATAACAACTCCACTCCGTCCATACTAGGACCGTTCGCTACACAAACAACAATCCCCCCTCCTGCCCCTCTATGCATTTCCCGTCAACAAACCACTGGAATCCCCTTAGGTAACCTTCCACCTTCTAAATGCGCCTTTACCCTTCATCTCCAAAGCCCCAACACACATATTAACATGGCTATGGGAGTATAACTACTCCGCTTTACTGACAAACCCTCTATCACTACTAATAATCTCAAAAACATTAACAGTCATTATTGCTTAGGCAAACACCTTCCCTGTATCTCACTTCATCCTTGGTTACCCTCTCCTTGTGCCTCCGATTCTCCTCCTAGTCCTTCATCATGCTTACTTACACCCACCCCTACGAATGTGAGTAGCAGGCTATTTGGGGACACCACACACTTCCTTATGCATTATGAAATCAAACCACTTCCACTACCCAGCTGCTGCACCAAGCTCCCCTTCAACCCCTAACAGCTGCTGTCATTGCTGGATCTTTAGGAATTTGGGCATCTGATTCGCCATTCAATACTCCCTCTCACCTCTTCACCCTGCACTTTCAATTCTGCCTTGCCCCAGGCCTTTTCTTCCTATGTGGCTTCTCTACCTATATGTGTTTTTCTACTAACTGGACAGGCACCTGTACTTTAGTCTTCCTTATTCCTAAAATCCAATTTGCCAATGGTAAGGGAAAACTGCCTGTCCCCCTAATGACACCTACCTGACAAAAAAGAGCTATACAACTAATTCCATTATTCTTAGGAATAGGGCTTGCAGCCTCGATGGTAGGCCTTGGAACTGGCATAGCAGGGGTCACCACCTCTGTCACAACATTTGCAGTCTGTCTACTGATTTCTCTGCCAGCATTACAGATATAAACTAGGGAACTGGACAGATGGTGAGTGGCCACCAGAGAGAATTATTGAGTACTATGGGCCAGCCACATGGGCTGAAGATGGCTCATGGGATACTGGACCCCTATTTACATGCTCAACTGGATCATCCGGTTGCAGGCTGTTTTGGAAATACTCACTAATGAAACGGGCAAAGGTCTGTCCCTCTTGGTCCGACAAGAAACTCAAATGAGAAACGCGATTTACCAGAACTGGCTGGCCTTAGATTATTTGCTAGCAGCCAAGGGGAGAGTCTGTGGAAAATTCAATCTAACCAACTGCCATCTGCACATAGATGACCAGGGGCAAGCAGTGGAGGATATTGTGTGAGACCTGACCAAAGTGGCCCATGTGCCTGTACAGGTGTGGCACGGATTTAACCCTGAGTCCTTATTTGGAGCTTTGTTCTCATCCTTGGGAGGATTCAAAACCCTCATCATGAGCATTATAATAATAATAGGTGTTTGTTTACTGCTCCCTTGTCTACTGCCCCTGTTCCTTCAGAAGATTAGGGGATTCATCACTACTGTAGTTAGCCAAAAAATGACATCACAAGTGTATTATATGAAACATTATCAGTCAGTTTCTTCAGAAAATCTGGAAAATGAGAATGAAATCGAGGCCTCTCACTAATATTATAAAGTGGTGAGGGTCTCAAAGCGGGGTGTGAAGAGGGAGACCAGGCATCTCAGACCAACTTTTCCTTTACATTTCTAAGACTGTAAACTTCCCCTTTTCATTCCTAAGACTGTAAACCAAAGCCCTTTTCATATGTAATCCCTAAGACTGTAAACCAAAACCCTTTTCATGTAATTCCTAAGACTGTAAACTGAGACCCTTTTCATATGTTAAGCTATAAACCTAAGATTCTTCCACATGTAACATCTAAAGTATAAGCCTATATAAAGAAGGAACCTTCCTTTGTTAGGGAGCTTGGCTGTTAGGCAACTATGCCACGTTGCTCCCAGCTGAATAAACTCCTTCCTCCTGTATTCAGTGTCCGAGAGATCCACTTCCCACGGCCGCTCCTGCTGCAGTGCCATGATAGTTTACAGATGCCATGGCAACATCAGAACATTACCCTATATGGTCTAAAAAAAGGATGCATGAAGAATTCATCCCTTATTTAGCATGTCATCAAGAACTAACCATAAAAATGGGCATGGTGGCACACCTGTAGTCCCAGCTACTTGGGAGCCTGAGGCATGAGAATTGCCTCAATCTGGGAGGTGGAAGCTGCAGTAAGCCAAGATTGCACCACTGCACTCCAGCCTGGGGGACAGAGGGAGACTCTGTCTCAAAGAAACAAACCAACAAAAATCTTAGGTGGGCGTGGGGGTGAACGCCCATAATCCCAGTTACTCTGGAGGCTGAGGCACAAGAATCACTTCAGCCTGGGAGGCAGAGCTGAGATCTTGCCACTGTATCCCAGACAGGGTGGCAGAGCAAGACTCTGCCTGAAAAAAAAAAAAAAAGCATTGAGAGCACAGATTTGGACTACAGAAACTGAGCTTTAAATTATCAAAGTGACAGGAAGATTAGGAAATCTGCCCAAAATGTTGGTAAGGAATAAATCAAAATAATTTCACAGGGCATATTTAAAAGTACTGATAGAAGAAACATAATAGATCAATACTGAACTAAGATGAATCAAGAAACTGGTTATAACAAAAATAACTGACTTTTTTTTGAGCACTCACAAATTGCTATGTGACACTGAGTAAACCTTTTATACATCATCCCTTTTCATTCTCAGAATAATCCGTTTTACAAATGAGAAAACAAACAGAGGCTTATAGGGATTAAAAGTCTGCACTTTTAGCCACAACACTCTCCTGCTTCATAAAATAGTTAGCACATACCATGTCCCTGGTGCTGTGCTAAGCACTCAGGACACATTACCTAGACCCATCCTCTCAGCCATCCTGTTGAGAGGCATTATTCTCCTTACTTACCAGATAACTACAAGAGATACAGTAACTTGCTGTGATATTATATATGGGCAATCAGGGAAGCTGAGAGATTCATCCAGGCCACTGTCTTTAGAGATGAATTCTACCTAGAGCGTACCTACTCTCAGGGTCTTGACAGGTGGGGAAGATAAGATGACTATGCTGCAAGGAAAAACATGGTGGGAGTCATAGAGTTCCCACAGAGAAAGCACCACGAGAATCTCCAGGAAGACTGTTACTGAAGACAGAAAGTAAGCCTTAAATTTCTTCGAAACTCACAAACTGTTTTGTAAAACTCTGCACACAGAGAATGTAAAATGGTGTAGCTGCTATGGAAAACAGTATTGCAGCTCCTCAGAAAATTAAGTATAGGGCTCAGCATGGTGGCTCACACCTATAATTCCAGTGCTTTGGGAGGCTGAGTGTGGAGAACTGCTGGAGCCCAGGAATTTGAGACCAGCCTGGGCAACATAGCAAGAGCCCATCTCTACAAAAAAAATTAGAAAACAAAAATCGAATTACCACTGATCTTGCAATTCTACTTCTGGGCACATAGTCAAAAGAACTGAAAATAGAGTTTCAAAGAGACATCTGTTTACCCATGTTTATAGCAGATTTATTCACAATAGCTGAAATGAGGAAGCAGCCGAAGTGTCCATGAATGAATGAGTGGATGAACAAGATGTGGTATGTTTACACAACGGAATATTATTCAGCCTTAAAAAGGGGTGAAATCTAACGCATGCTACAACATGAATGAATCATGAGGACATTTATGCTCCGTGAAATAAGCCAGTCACAAAAAGACAAATGTTGTGTACTGCACTCCTATGCAGTGCCTATGGTAGTCAAATTCATAGAGGCAGAAAGTACAATGGTGGTGGCCAAGGGTTTGGGGAGAAGGGAATAGGGAGTTGTTACTGGATGGGTACAGAGTTTCTAAGGTGAAAAGAGTTCTGCAGATTGGTTAATAACAGTGTGAATATCCTTAACACTACTGAATTGTGTTCTTAAAATGGTTAAGATGGTAAATTTTATATTCTGTGTATCTTAGCATAATTAAAAATAAATGAGAATTTCTGTACACAACAGGTATTTATGACCAACTGGATACTAGCCTCTATTTTTATTTCTTAAATGTTCTGCTATTTGGAAGATCACTTGCTCACTGCAGGCTGACACACAAAAAAATAATTGCTTTTGGCATAAAAGTCATATTTCAGTTTGTCTTCCCTGATGCTGACTCATTTCATTTGTGCTAAAAGCTGCATTATGTAAATGAAATTTGTAGAATGGACGGTGGGGAGAGGAAGGAAGAAGGAATAATTTGTCTTCAAAATCTCTCTCCTCTGACCCACTCTAATCTAATTTCTGGCTTGGAGTAATGCATATGCTTCCAGGAATGACTGACTAGCTCTGTCTTGGTTTTGAGGCAAATGGAAGCATTAGGACATACCAAGATATACAAGGGCATACAATTTAGAACTATTATTCCAGAATGAATTTATGATTACAGGGAGTTATAACTACTATGTTTGTCCTGCATTTTTGAGGCATTGCTTACATATGTCAGGGTGAATGCATTATATTTCTAAATAGTCATTGACTGTGTGTCCTTAAAAGGATACAATCAAGTCAACTATTCATTCTTTCTCTTCTTAACGGGGGTTCCAGAAGTCGTGAGGTTGAGGGCTTAAAAAACAATGTTAGGGAAAGAGAAAGGGAAATTAGATGTATGTTTCCTAGTCCCACTTGACCTTGTTCCATTTAATTTCACAGATGTACTCATTCATTTAACAAGTATTTCTTGATTTATTTCTGTGTACCATGCCCCAAGGCTATCATGCAACAGCGAACAAGACAGCCATGCTGCCTGCCCGGTGGAGTTCATGGTCAGTAGGTAAACACAGACCTGATGACAAACAACTGTGGGAAGTGTTGTGAATCAGGTTGGAGGCTCTGCCCTGATTGGGGGTGCTGGGATAGACCATGAAGTTTCCCCTGAGGAAACAGTACTTCAATTGAGACCCAATAAAGAGATTACAAGACAGCTTGCTTACAGCTTTCTGGAATCTTTGAATTTTAATGTTGGGTGAACATTTTGCCACAACTTTTTGCTTGTATAAGACTTTGAAAAGGAACCCAGAGTAATGTGAATTTCTATATTATGGGTCAGCCAATTAATAAACACCTATTGCCAGGCATGGTGGTGTGTACCTGTAGTCCCAGCTATTCGGGAGGCTGAGGCTGGAGGATCTCTTGAGTCCAGGAGTTCTGGGCTGTAGTGCACTATGCCCATCAGGTGTCCATACTAAGTTTGGCATCAATATGGTGAACTCCCGGGAGTGGGGGACCACCAGGTTGCCTAAGGAGGGGTGAACCGGCTCAGGTCAGAAACAGAGCAGGTCAAAACTCCCATGCTGAACAGTAGTGGGATGGCGCCTGTGAATAGCCACTGCACTCCAGCCTGGGCAATGTAGTGAGACACCGTCTCTATTAAAAAAAAGAAGAAGAAGAAAAAAAGAAAAATAAACACCTGTTGAGCACCTCCAATGTGTGAGTGTTCTGGAAGATGTGTGAGGTGTCTGGCCCAACTGAGAATCTATTTTGATATTTGAGATATGCAGGACTGATTAAATGGAAGAGATGGACAAAAGAAAAAAAAAGAACTTGGTGTCCATAGGTACTGACTAGGAGGATATAACTGATAATAATAATAATACTTTCTGGGTGTAAGAAACTGATTCCAAACCATTTTCTCATATGTTAACCATTTTTTTCCCTTTTTCAATGAGTGTATAGGGGAGGCAGGACAACAATTTTCTCCATTTTATAAGAAAGGAAACAAATATTTTGGGGACTAGTTAAGTGATTTGCCCAATGTCCGCTAACTTCCCAAACTAGCATCAGAACCCAGGCCTTTTGACACCAAGCCCAAGGCCCCCTCCACTCTGCCACCTTGCCTTTCCATGCTTGGAAGGAACGAAGTAGATAGCTGTTGTCCTTGCCCGCTCAGCATTTCCTTTTTCTGACTTTGGATCAGGGAAGCCCAACTGTCTTTTTCCCACCTTCAGGCCATGTAGTCCAGGTGGGGATAACCCCTGCTCTGGGGTGAACGCACGGCCAAGAGGACTGTCATGTGTTAGTGTGACTTAGAAAAAGTTCCCCTCTCCTGTCACACACAGTCCTGCACCAGGACTAAGGCTTGGTGAATACCAGCCCTCACTGAATTTCAGCCCCGCACAAGCTGCACAAATACTTGTGGTGGCTTTACTAATGACTGGGATGTAGCCAGTCAGGTTCCGAGATGTGGATCTGACCCAAGCCAGGTCAGACAGTCTGCTCCTTTGCTAGAATGACCAGGAAAGACAGGCTCTCTTCCCATTAGAATTGTTACACTGGTGGCCATGCTGCCTTTAAGAGGGAAGAGACCACCAAAGAATTCAATTTACAGAAAGGTAAGAAAATATGACAGATGGGGCTGGGCGTGGTGGCTCATGCCTGTAATCTCAGCACTTTGGGAGGTCAAGGCGGATGGATCACGAGGTCAAGAGATCGAGCCCATCCTGGCCAACATAGTGAAACCCCGTCTCTACTAAAATACAAAAATTAGCTGGGTGTGGTGATGTGCAGCTGTAGTCCCAGTTACTTAGGAGACTGAGGCAGGGGAATTGCTTGAAGCTGGGAGGCGGAGGTTTCAGTGAGCCTACATGGCACCACTGCACTCCAGTCCGGCAACTGGTGAAAGAGCAAGACTTTGTCTCAAAAAGAAAAAAAAAAAAAGAAAATATGACAGATGGAAAAAAAAAAATGTGGTAACATTGAGCACCATGCTTGGAGCCAGTACTGCTGCCCCTGAACTCAAGTTCCTGGAGGAGGGGACTTTGCTTAGTATTTTTCAAAGCCTAGAATAGTACCTGGCACAAAAGAAACAATCCATAAATATTTGTTGAACAATTGAGTTGATAAATTCCTTTTTTTTTTTTTTTTGTATCTGTAACTGGTTTGTTAGAAGTCTCAATTCACTGAGGAGTATAAATAAAAAGTAACTGTATTTTTCCCAGTAACTGTTCTCTCATGTTCTTCTTTCTTACTGGTTAGCAACTTCCTTACAGCATGACTGGGCTGCACTGGCTTATGCCTGTAATCCCAACACTTTGGGAGGCCAAGGTGGAGAGATTGCTTGAACCCAAGAGTTCTAGACTAGCCTGGGCAACGTGGCAAAATCCCATCTCTATCAAAACAAAAAAAAGAAAACCCAGAATCTTGAGCAGATCCCACAATTTCCCAGGTAGAAAAATATTCTAATATTCATATTCAAGATTGGTTATCTTGGCACAGTGGCTCATTACTATAATCTCAGCACTTTGGGAGGCTGAGGCAGGTGGATAACTTGAGTTCAGGAGTTCAAGACCAGCCTGGCCAACATGGCAAAACCCCGTCTCCACTAAAAATACACAAGTTAGCTGGGTGTGGTGGGCACTTGTAATCCCAGCTACTCAGAAGGCTGAGGCAGAGAATTGCTTGAATCTGGGAGGAGGAGGCTGCAGTGAACCAAGATCGCACCACTGCACTCCAGCCCAGGTAACAGAGCAAGACTCCATCTCAAAAAAAAAAAAAAAAAAAAAAAAAAAAAGATTGGTTACAAGCACTGTGTACCCTCAACACTACCAGCTTTCTCTCTCTCAGTCCTATTTACTCTCTATTTATTCCTCTATCAAGTCAGGGTGGGGAGGTTATTGATGTGGCACCTTGGGGTCTTGCTTCTTTCAGAAACCCTTTCTTTCAAGAAGGTAGCTGGCCCCAAACTACTAGTGGTCTCTTTGATCTGAGGAGTTGACTCCTTTATATTTTATATTTTCAGCTTTGGGCCTTTGGTATAAATTCAGAACAACAGTAGAAATCGTACTTGCCAACTTGTTTATTAAGTTTGAGTTGGCCAAAAGTAATTCATACAGATAGGATAAATTTGAAGAAATAGAATGGCTTTTTGGCTATGGAGGGTGAATAACATATTCAAGATTGATTGAGGGACACGTGGAGACCCCAAAAAAGAAGGAAAGCTGGGAGTAGGAAAAAAGTTGCAAAAGACTAAATCAGACTTAAGAATACTAAGTGAAAGCTTAGAATTTTTTTCTTTTTCTTTTCTTTTCCTTCTTTATTTTTTTTGAGATGGGGTTTCACCATTATGACCAGGCTGGTCTTGAACTCCTGACCTTAGGTGATCCACCCACCTCAGCCTCCCAAATTGCTACGATTACAGGCGTGAGCCATCGCGCCCGGCCAAAAGCTTAGAATTTCTGTCTTAATCTATCTAATGGTGCTTTTAAAAAAATGAATCTGACTGTGGTGTGAATGATAAACAAAGGTGAAGAAAACCTGGTGATGGCTAGGCTACTGAGAATCTATTTTGATATTTCAGATGCCATGCTGATTAAAGGGAAGGGACTTATAAACAAGAAAGAGAGAATTTGGTATCCATAAAATGTTTTGAGGTCCTAAATAAATCACAAAGAGCTTTAATACTTTTTAGAAAAGCCAAGGCATTATTAAGACATCTTGATGTAATATAAAGATATTATTACTGATACAGAGGAAGAGTCATATTCACTGAAGTGTAAATTTCGCCACATAGCTGCAAGTTACAGGACTGCATATAGAGTGGCCCATAATCATTTGTTCCTAAAAGGGCCATACGTTCGTAGAGATGTTGATGCAGGCAGATATTTCAATTTAATCTTTTCCAGTGACTAGGCTTGTTTATCAAATAAAAGAATTTGAAATCCACGCCTATGTAAAAATGGAATCTGGAATGTGAATTGACTTTCCGATTTGGTTTCTGCTATTACTCATTCCCATGCATTAGAAAATAAGTGTAGAAGAAAATCCAATAAATAATTTATGAGTTTTTTGCTTGGGAAGCATTATTTCCTAATCTGACTTCAATGGTGTCTTTCATTTTATTTTTGTTTTTGAGATGGAGCCTCACTCTGTCATACAGGGTAGAGTGCAGTGGCGTGATCTCTGATACTGCAACCTCTGCCTTCCAGGTTCAAGCAATTCTCCTGCCTCAGCCTCCCAAGTAGGGGGGATTACAAGTGCCCACACCACACCTGGCTAATTTTTATAATTTTAGTAGATACAGGGTTTCACCATGTTGACCAGGCTGGTCTTGAACTCCTGACCTCAGACGATCCCCCCTCCTTGGCCTCCCAAAGTGCTGGGATTACAGGCGTGAACCATTTGCACCCAGTGGTATCTTTCATTTTAGCAACAGGAAGAAAAGTGCATGACAAACACTACTACTCAGGCTTGACTTTTATTACTCGTTCTGGTTACTTGAGGAACAAAAGTGGTTCCTTAAACACATAATACACAGAATTTCCCCTTTAGATATTTCAGGCATAGTTTTCTTCTGTTGCATAGTAGTCTGTGAAGAAACATTAAATTACGAAGAGAGCCTAAGGGATATTAAAGACTCAACTACATCACATCACGGACACTGCACACATTTACACCATTTAAGGAAACCTTTTTCTTCTTCCTTTTTTCAATCTGCTTTCTTAGGTCGAAAACAAAATCTTTTTTATCTATTATATTTTGTTTTTAAAGATTACTACCTGAGGACTAATTTTTAGGCAAAATCTCAGCAACTCCTGCCCTATTGGATTTGACTCATTATTGGTATAATCCAAAAGTTACCTTCATTTTTAAGTTATTATATTTGTAAAGAACAGTTCTGCAGTCACAGAATCTCTGGAAAAGTAAATGTAATATAAATCAGAACCTAAGTAGAGTAACTTTATATATCTATATAAGCATAATCAGTATATCTTTACTCTCTAACTACATTTAAGCTTTATTTTACATGTCTGAAGCTGAACATCACCTTTTTCATCTACACATTGAATTTTGGTCAGATTTCTCTTCATTTTCCCAGTCAACCAGGTTTGACAATTTAGAATAATTGCTGCCTGTTCTTTATTCTCCAGAAATAATGGTCTATACATTGAGTGATTATTCAGTGCCAAATTATATGTTAAGTCCTTTACATAGAATATTTCATATCCTTGCAACAATTATTTTAAGTTTATACTGTTATTATTCTCATTTTATAGCTGGGGAAAAAGTCATACAGAGATTAAGTGACTTACTCAAGGTCAAAGTCATATAGTTAGTGATGGAGCCAGGATAGGAAGCCAGGAATGCAATGCAAGAGCTTATGTTCTTTGTTCTTTGGTTTTTGTTTTTGTTTTTTAGAAGGTGTCTCACCCTACTGCACAGGCTGGAGTGCAGCGGCAGTGGCATGACCTCAGCTCACTGCAACCTCTGTCTCCTGGGTTCAAGCAATTCTTCTACCTTAGCCTCCCAAAGAGCTGGGATTATAGGCATGCACCACCATGTCTGACTAATTTTTGCATTTTTAGTAGAGACAGGGTTTCACCATGTTGGCAATTCTGGTCTCAAAGTTCCGATCTCAAGTGATCCACTTGCCTTGGCCTCCCAAAGTGCTGGGATCACAGGTGTGAGCTACCGCACCCAGCCAATTTTGTATTTTTTATAGAGACTGGGTTTTGTCATGTTGGCCAGTCTGGTCTGGAACTCTGGCCTCTATTGATCTGTCTGCCTCAGCCTCCCCAAGTGCTGGGATTACAGGTGTGAGCCACCATTCCCGGCTGGCAGGATTCGTTTATAAGGAGGCCTCCCTTCCTGGTTTTTGGATGTCTGCCTTCTCACAATGTCATCACATGCCTTTCCTTGCTGCATATTGGAGTTGCGGGGAGATCTGGAGTTTCATTCGATAACACGAATCGTATCAGAGCCCTATCCTTATGACCTCTTTTTAGCCTTAATTATCAGGGCCTTATCCTTGTGACCTCTTTTTAACCTTAATTATTTATGTAGCGGTCTCATCTCCAAATACAACCACACATCTTTTCTGCTGTATCCTCTCTTCTTCTTATAAGGGCACTAATCATTGGCTTTAGTGTCCACTCAAATCCAGTATAATCCCATCTGAATTCTTAACTAATTACATCTCCAGAGACTCTGTTTCAATATAAAGTTACATTCTAAGGTTCTGGGTCTGAATTTCCAGGGAAACTACTCAACCCACTACAAAGAACCTGATGAAAATGATGAATGCAGGTAGGTTTCCATCTTAACTACATAAACAAATTGATAACACCACCTGCTATACCTTGTGTAAGTCATCAAGGAAGCAATTACTGAAATTTATACCTTATGTTATTCAACATTTATTATTGATGCCCTTCAATGACGTATGAGAAAAGAGAGCAAAAATCTATCCAGCTCGTGATAAAATTAAGAGATAGAGCCTTCTATGAAGAGAAATTTATTCTGACTGGGTCCCAGATGTTGGATTTAGAATGCAAAAACTTTAAGAAATGATTATAAATGTGTTCAAAGAATTAAAGAAAATATAACAATAAATGACAAAAATACCAAATCTTAATAAGTAGAAATATTCAAAGATGAAATTAGGCAGTTGAAAAGTATAACAATTGAAATGAAAATTTCACCAGATAAGCTCAATGGCAGAATTGAGATTGTGGGAGAATCAGCAAGCTTAAAGTTTAACCAGTAGAAATTATTCAATTCAAAGATCAGAAGAAAAAAGGATCAAAGCAAAATGAACAGAGCACCAAAGACTTGCAAAGACAAGGATTCCAATACATGTTAATAGGAGTCCCATAAGAAGTGAGAGAAAATTGGTAGAAAAAAAAATTTTGAAGAAATAATGGTTGAAAACATTTCAAATGTGATTTGAAAACCACAAAGTGGCTAGGCATGGTGTCTCAGCCTGTAATTCCAGCACTTTGGGAGGCTGAAGTAGGGAGACTACTTGAGCCCAGGAGTTCAAGACCAGCCTGGACAACATAGGGATAATCTGTCTCTACAAAAAATGGTGATGTGTGCTTGTGGTCCCAGCTGCTCAGGAAGCCAAGGTGAGAAGATCGATTGAGCCCAGGAGGTCAAGGTTGCAGCAAGATGTAATTATGCAACTGAACTCCAGACTGAGCAACAGAGCAAGACCCTTTCTCTCTCTCTTTCTCTCTCTCACACACACACACCATAAAACATAAAGCAAAACAATCAAGCTAAAGAACAATTTACAAATCCAAGAACCTCAACAAACTCCTAGTAGGATAAACATAATGAGATTTACACCTAGACACATCATAACGAAACTGACAAAAGCCAAAAACAAAGAGAAAATTCTGAAGGATGTAAGATAAAAATGACTCATCATGTATACAGGAAATAAGAGTATAATTATGGTTGAAGTTTCCTCAGAAAAGAGCATAGTGGAGTAACATATTCAACATCCCAAAAGAAAAAAGAAAAAGAAGTCAACCATGAGTTCCAAATTCAGTTAGCTAACCTTTCAATAATGAAGGTAAAATAAAGATATTTGCATGTAAACAAAAACTGAGATAATTTGCTGCTAGGAAACCTGTCTTCCAAGAAATATTAAAGAAATGACATGGACAATAACTTGGATATGCAGGAAGGAAAGAACTATGAGGGAAATGGTAAATTTGTGGCTAATGAGGGCTAAATTCTGATGCTTTAATCTTGTCCAAATTCCTGTCTAAGGGGTCTGAGGAGTCATGCCCTACAAATCATAAATTTTCATCAGATGGGTTTTATTTAACCCTATATATTGTGACTTACTTTCAAACCTGACTCTGGCATAACTTTCTAAGACTAGGAAGAAAATCAAAGTATTTTACCTCAAAACATGTTTCTTTGCCATATCTTGAAGTGGCCCTGCAAACTGTCCTTTGTGGGGGAAAAGCTGCATTTGTAAAGAATCTCTATTAACATAGCTAGATTTTTTTCTCCCAGACCCTCCCAATCCTAAAGAGATTAACTAAAAGTCCAGCACCTTTTAAAGATCTGAACAGGAAACATATGTCTTCTATTGTCTCTAAGGGCAGCCACCATAAGACTTCAAAAGAACTTTGGTCTTTTATCTTAACCTGAACATTTCCTTTCTATAATCCCAGGTCCTTATATAAACTCAACTAATTGCCAATCAGAAAATGCTTAAATTTACCTATGGCCTGGAAGTCCCCACTTTGAGTTGTCCCACCTTTCTGGACCAAACTAATGTATTTCTTAAATGTATTTGATTGATGTCTCATGCCTTCCTAAAATGTATAAAAACAAGCTGTGCCCCAACCACCTTGGGCACACGTTCTCAAGACCTCCTGAGGGCTGTGTCATAGGCCATCGTCACTCATATTTGGCTCAGAATAAATCTCTTCAAATATTGTACAGAGTTCAAATCTTTTCATCAACACTAAATTTTAAAAAATGATATAATTTTTCTCTTAATTTCTCTAATCTATTTAAAGCAATAAATGTATTACTGTATTATTTGGTTTATAATATATGTAGACACCATATATATTTCAATAATAGCATAAACAGAGGAAAAGGAAATGGAGACCTACTGGTGAAATGTAACTATATTTGACCAGAATTAAGTCAATATCAACCTGAAGGACTGTGAAGGCTTAAGTATGCCTGCAAACACACAGGCACACACTGAACCTCAAACACTTGCTTAAAAAAACTAACACAGGAATTGAAATGGCAAGCTAACACATATTTGTATAATCAAAGAAAAGTGAGATAAGAGGAACATAGGAACAAACATACAGAAAACCAGTTCTACAATGACAAACATAAATCTAAGTATACCAATCATTTTTTGTGCTAAATTTTACTAGACTAGAAACTCCACTCATAGCCAGAAATAGTAACATAAGATTAAGAGTTTGTTTTTATCCATAGATACTTTATATTTAAAATACAAGAGATATAAAATAATATAATGGTAAAAGATATATGATGCAAACAGTAACCATAAGAGATCTGGAGATACTATATTTAAATATATTTTAACACAAGAACTATCCTAGAGGCTGAGAAGAACATTTCATAATGATAAATGGGTTAGTTAATCAAAAAGATACAGCATTATAAATATAATTATACCTAACTACAGAGCCCCAAACTATATGGAGGAAAAATTGACAGAATAATAAAAAAGAGGAAGACTATTCAGTAATCATATTTGGGTATGCCAGTATTTCTTCTTTAAACATATTCTGATGGCAATTGATTGAAAAAATTATCAGTGGAGAGGAATGTCTGGGTTATGATAAAGGGTTGTGAAGACCTAGGTTTTATCATGCAGATAAAGCCTCCAGCAGGCATTAGAGAGAAGACTGTAAATGTTTCTTATCAGACATAAGGTTTGTATTAATGTCGATGCTGGAGGAGTATAGTGAGGCGTGTCCAACCCCTACTTCCTTTCATGGCCTGAACCAGTCTTTCAGGTGAAATTTTAGAGTGCTCTGGCTGAGGAGAAAGTCCATTCAGATGGTTGTGCAGGAGGCTTTTGAATTTCATTTTTGGTTTACAGGTCAAAGAAAACATCACCAGGGAAACTATAAAATACCTTCTACTGAATGAATATAAAATCAGAACATATCAAAAATTAATGCAGGTAAAGCTATATTTAGAAGGAAATTTATAACTTTAAAAACTAGAAAGGGAGACTTTAATAACCTAGAAAAATTAATTAAGCTTCCACCTTAAGAAGGTACAAAAAGAAGAGCCAACTAGAATGGAGGACTAAAGACCACAACAGAAATCAACAAAAAGGAAACAGCAAAACAACAGAGAAAATAGTGAAACTTATAGTTGATTTCTTGAAAAGATCTATGAAATCGATAACATTTTAGCCAAATGACCAAGAGAAAAAAAGAGAAGACAGAAATGACCAAAATTGGGAATAAAAGAGAAAGCATTCTGAACCCTACAGAAATTAAAAGGCTTATAAAGAAATATTTTGAACAACTATGCCAACAATTTGTCAACTTAGATGCTAATGGTCAAATTCATAAACAGAAATGATCAAAGTAGACTCAAAAAGAAATTATAAAATTTGTGTAGATATAAATCAGTGAAAAACATTATTTAATTATTTTAAAATCTTCTTCAAAAGAAAGTCCAGGCATAGATGGTTTTATTGGGAACTCTATTAACATTTAAATAATTAATAATACCAATCCACTAGAAATCTTTTCAAAAATGAAGAGAAGAGGACACTTTACAGCTCATTTTACCCTGACACTAAAAGCCACAGACAAATATATCACAAAAAAACTATGGAATAGTACTCCTCATGAATGTAAATGCTAAAATTTCTTAAATAACAACAAATTAAATCTAGTAATGTACAAAAGAATGATATACTATTACCAAGTGTGGTCAGTTTATTACAGGAATGTTCTTTAGCTTAACATCTAAATATCAAATTACTGTAATATATATATTAATAGAATAAACCAGTGGTCAGCAAACTATAGACCCTGGGCCAAATCTGGCATGACATTTGTTTTTGTAAATAAATTTTGCTTTTACTGGAACAAAGCCAAGCCCATTCATTTACATATTGTCTATGATTACTTTCTGCTACAAAAGCAGAGTTGATTGGTTGCAGCAGAGCTCACATGGCTCACAAAACCAAAAATATTTACTGTGTAGCCTTTTCTTTTCTTTCTTTTTTTATTTTTTATTTTTTTTATAAAGACAGGGTTTTACCACGTTAGTCAGGCTGGTCTTGAACTCCCAACCTCAGGTGATCCATCTGCCTTGGCCTCCAAAGTGCTTGGATTACAGGCGTGAGCCACCGCGCCTGGCCCATATGTTTCTTTTCAATGAAAAGATTTAAAAGAGAGTTGGCAAATAGAATAATACTAATTTTAAAAGTAGTACATGGACATGACAAAATTCATAATGGCTATACATGAATAAACTGGGAATTAAAGGATTAGATGAATTAAAGGATTGGATAACTCACATCCCTCTTTGGATTCAGGGTGCTAAAATAATTAGCACAGGCAGAAACTACTGTGAAGCTGGTGAATAAAAACATGGAGAGAAGAGGAGGTGCTGCTAGGCAGTGGCTAAGAGTACAAGCTCTGCAGTTAAAACGACTGGACTGGAATCTGCACCACCACCTGCTGGCTCTGTGACCTTAGGCAAGTCACTTAACCTCTCTCCACTCAGTTTTCACCACTATAAAATGAGAGTAGTGATGGCAAGGATTTTCATGCCTCTCTCCTAGTTTCTGATGATGGAGGACAATCCTTGACTTTGTCGATGCATCACTCCAGTCTCTGCTTCCTTCTTCACGTGGCATTTTTCCTCCATATGTCTCTCTGTTTCCTTGAAACCAGTCCTATTGAACTAAAGACCCATTCTAATGACCCCATTTTAATTGCTTACAGTAGCCAATAGGGCAAAGACCCTACTTCCACATAATATATCCACAGGTACTGTGGTTTAGGGCTTCAACATATTTTAGGGAGGCACAATTCCACCCATAACATGTAGAAAAGTTTAAAAACTATAATATAATGAATACACATAAAACCACCACTAGGGGCCGAGTGTGGTGGCTCACATCTATAATCCCAGCACTTTGGGAGGCCAAGGCAGGCAGATCATAAGGTCAGGAGTTTGAGACCAGCCTTACCAACATGGTGAAATCTCATCTCTACTAAAAATATAAAAATTAGCCAGGCATGGTGGTGTGTACCCACAATCCCAGCTACTCAGGAGGCTGACACGGTAGAATCGCTTCAACCCAGGAGGTGGAGGTTGCAGTGAGCGGAGATCACGCCACTGTACTCCAGCCTGGGTGACAGAGTGAGACTCCATCTCGGGGGAAACAAAAACAAAAACAAAAAAAAACAAACAAAAAAACACCACTACATTCAGTAGTTAACATTTTGCCACTTTTGCTTTTATTATCTATCTATATTTTTGCTGTTACTATCTCATCCCTAAATACTTCTTAATGTATCTCCTAAGATTAGGCTTTTACACACCACATTAACATTATTGTACCTGTAAAATTAACACTTCCCTAGTATCAACTAATAAACAATTGCAATAGATTGTATTATTACGTAAAATTATTCACTTTCCTCTTCCCTATCAGAAGACGATACACTCCTGCCCTATAATCTTAGCACTTGGCCATATTGCTTCAGCAAACATATCATGAGCAGCAAGATACACACTGCAGAGTACAGAAGCTTTTCTAATCATTTCCTGGGTGTTGGAATAAGACACAGGGATCAAAAGAGCTCTCTGGAATATAACCGAAGTCACCTGGCAGTACAAATGACTTGAACAAGAAATAAACTTCTGTTTTACAAACCACTAAAACCTAGGGTTGTTGTAACTGCAGATTTCCCCAGTGAATTTAGAGCTGATTTTGATGGCTTTTAGGACGGTATCTAGTCAAGAGTTTTGCACTATATTTGGCTGTTATGTCTCTTAAATCTCTTGCTCTGGAGCACTCCCCACTTAACTTTTCTTTCCTTCCTTGTTTCTCCTCCTTTTTCATTTTCTTACCTTTTTTCTCCTAGGAAACATATTCAAAGATATTGTTCTTCTTGATAAAATTTACTTTTTAAAGAAGCCAAGTCAGTAATCGTAATATCCTGTATTCTGAATATATCTGATTATGTTCTTTTGTCGTGTTTTAACATTTTCCTCTAAGCCAATACTCAATCTTGGTTGCACCTTGACATCACTTTGGGAGCTTGAAATAACACAAATGCCTAGATCCCACCTGAAGAGGTTCTAATGTAATTAGTCTGGGAATGGGGAGCTTTAAAAGGCCCTGAGTTGATTTTGATGTGAGGGGAAGGTTGTGACTCATGGATCTAACGGTTAGATCAGTCTTAACCCAGGATTCTGTACATGCCAAACTGCAGTACATCAGGTGCTCTGTAGACTTAGGTTCTATCACTGTTCATGATGCTAAATTTGATGACTAGCTGAAACTGGTGACAGAGCTCTCCTTGTATGTTTTTCTCTCTGAAAATTAGCAAATAATCTGTGGGGCAATGTCTTAACATTTTGGGAATATCCTGTTTCCCATAAATTTTTAAGTACAGTTTTTGGCATCCATTAGTGATCCTTGCTAGAATCGATTATTTCCCTCCCCACACCAGCTTAATGAATTCCAGTGAAGCAGCAGTGAAAATTTTTTATGCAAGAGGAATTTATCTTGGGTGATTATTCATGACAAACTCAGCACACAACAAATCTATGAGATGGGGGTTAAGTAGCCACAAGCTTTTGCATTAGAGGGTGTTACTGCCTTGACCCATGTTCACTTCATTCTTCCTATATCCTGGGAGATCATAAAGGCGATATGGAGTCATCAAGGTGCTCTAAGGCAGGCCCCATTTACAGAGGAGGCAATTAATACTCAGGGCTATTGACTTGCCCAAGGTGTCTGAGAAAGCCAGCGAGAAAGACTTCATGTCTCTTGGGTCTTTTTTTTCTGAAAGCACATTATCTCTCTATTTAGGTAACCCATGAATGGGTTCTTAGTTTCTCACAAACAAAGTCTTGGGTCTTAGGCTGGGTGCAGTGGCTCATGGCTGTAATACTAGCACTTTGGGAGGCCAAGGCAGGCAGATCACTTGAGGCCAGGAGTTCGAGACCAACCTGGCCAACATGTCGAAACCCAGTCTCTATTAGATATACAAAAATTAGCCGGGTGTGGAGGTGCACGCCTGTAATCACAGCTACATGGGAGGCTGAGCTACAGGAATTGCCTGAACCCAAGCAGCAGAGATTGCAATGAGCCGAGATCATGCCACTGTACTCCAGCCTGGGCAACAGAGCAAGACTCTGTCACAAAAAAACAAAAAACAAAACAAAACAAAAAACAGCCACTGAAGATTTGGCTCCTAGAGTTTGAATTGGCATCAACACAGTCCTGTAAGTTTCTTCCTTCCAGGATTATTCCCATTTTCCAGATGAGAACTGAGGCTCTTCTCCCACTTTTTGCTTGGGATAGGCACAGTGTTGGGCACTAAGAAGAGACAAGTGAACAAGATGGGCTCCAAGAACATACACATTTTTTCAAGCAGAGCAGGGAGCCCAGGGTTAAGCCACTGCCTCCTCTTGACTCTGTTGAGCTTTCAGACAAACCCTGTCTCTACTAAAAACGCAAAAATTAGCTGGGTGTGGTGGCACATGCCTGTAGTCCCAACTACTGTAACTGTTCAAGGGGTTTCCTTGTCCGCTGCCTAGACAGAGTCAATTCATCAAGACAGGGGAATTCCAAGAGAGAAAGAGTAATTCACACAGAGCCAGCTGTGTGGAAGACCAGAGTTGGGGGGTGGGCACAAGATCAGATAAGCCAGTATATTGATGTGGGTGGTGCCAGCTGATCCACCAAGTGCAGGGCCTGCAAAATATCTCAAGCACTGATCTTAGGAGCAGTTTAGGGAGGGTCAGAATCTTGTAGTTTCCAGCTGCATGACTCCTAAACCATAATTTCTAATCTTGTGCCCAATATTAGTCCAACAAAGGCAATCTAGTCTTGGCCAGGTGTGGTGGCTCACGCCTGTAATACTAGCACTTTGGGACACCAGGGGGGCAGATTATCTGAGGTCAGGAGTTCGAGCCTAGCCTGGTCAACATGGAGAAACCCCATCTCTACTAAAAATATAAAAATTCCCTAGGCGTGGTAACGCATGCCTATAATCCCAGCTACTCAGAAGGCTGAGGCAGGAGAATTGCTGGAACCTGGAAGGCAGAGGTTGCAGTGAGCTGAGATAGCACCACTGCACTCCAGCCTGGGCAACAAGAACAAAACTCTGTCTCAACAACAACCACAAAAAACAAAGGCAATCTAGTTCCCAGGCAAGAAGCAGGTCTGCTTTGGGAAACAGCTGTTATCTTTGTTTTAAACTATAACTACAAAGTAAGTTAGTTCATCCTTATCCAGGAATGAACAAGGACAGCTTGGAGGTTAGAACAAAATGGAGCCAGTTAAGTTAAATCTCTTTTTCTGTCTCAGTCATAATTTTGCAAAGTTGGTTTCAATCTCTCCCTGTGGGTTTTATAACACCTTAATCTTAAGGTGTAGGCTATGAAGATGGGGAAAGGCCATCACTCTGGTTTCTTCCTGCTGAAAAGGGACATAGTGAGAATGGGAGCGAGCCCCAAGGTAAGAAGAATGGAACCACTTTGCAACTGCCTGAGCATACTCATGCAGGCCTGGCTGGGCTTACGAGGCTTGCATGGGAAAAACATTAGTACTCTCATCTATAGTTTTACTATAGCGTTTAAGTGAACAGCTTACCATAAAGTAAATAATGAGTCCTAGGATGAGGAGTACAATTCTCAATTTTAAAAGTAAAGATTTGAAAGCATTAGTTTGGGGACTTCTAACCCATGAATTCAATAATTTAGGATTTAGTTGAAAAGGCAGAAAAGCTTAAGGACAGCTAACAATAGTGTACCACAGTTTTGTTTTTGTTTTTGTTTTGAAGCATAATTTTTCTCTCTAGTACCCATTTTTATTAAAAGTAAATCATGACATAACTGATTTGTTTACAAACAGTCTTACTGTACTTGTCTGATTACTTGCATAAAGTGCATCAAGAATAATTATTTTTCACATTTACTTGGCTTTGATGGAACTCGGTTCCACAAGGAATCTCAGACAAGACTTTTAAAAAGACAAGCCCAGCCATGGGTCTGTACTTTCAAATACCTATGAGTTGGGTATATTCCTCTTCTCTCGAGGTCCCACGATAACATGGGTCTCCTGGGTCTGTTAGAAACTGACATTCTTTACTTACCACAGGTCAGGAACCTTGTATAGGAACTGTGTAAACAAGGTGAAAGATGAGATTCCCCAAGAGGCTTTAATTGGTTCTATACATTAACTTTGATTCTCAAAGGAAGCATGCCATTCCAGTCAAAGCCTTGGTGAAATAACCAATTTCTCCAATTGTGTCCTGTTACAAAAGTAAATAGATTCTTATTGCACTTACGCAATTAACTATACTGCCATAAATTAAAAATACTCACAAATACTTTCCAAATTCTGAAGAAATCAGGTAGAGAGAAACAAATGTGGTTGAAAACTTTCACAGGAGTGTATTTTACTCGTTAAAAGTTTGCAAATAGCTGGAAAGAAATAAGTTTTCTTGACTCTGAAAACAAAAGGATTAGCAGTGTTTAACATATCAGCTCATCATGAGAGTCCTAGAAGTTTTGTTTTTGCCTCTATTCCAAAAGCACAATTTTTAAAGTTATTTGAGACCTGCACTCAGAATCCTATATCTGATTATAAACCACAGCTGAAACAGTGGGTTAATAATGCTGCAGCCAGGTTTGGCGAACACGAACTTGAACTATGTCATTTAGTACCCACCCTCCCTCTTTAATTCCTCGTCAAGTAATCACACCAACATTGAATTGACTGGCCATTATGAAGAAATCCTTTGCTTAACCTCGTGCTAGGTCTTCAGATAAAGTTAGTGCGTATCAGAATCCCCTGGAGGGCTTGTTAAAAATGTACATTTTCAGGATCACCACTCTCCGCATTGTTTCTATATGTCCCAAACCTCCCCATCCTTCAAAACCCAGCCTCAGTTTATAAGCTGACCTCTCAGTAGAACTTTTCTTTTCTTTTTTGAGACAGAGTCTTGCTCTGTCAGCCAGGCTGGAGTGCAGTGGCATGATCTCAGCTCAATGCAACCTCCATCTCCTGGGTTCAAGCAATTCTTGTGCCTCAGCCTCCAGAGTAGCTGGGATTATAGGCATATGCCACCACACCCAGCTAGGTTTTTTTTGTATTTTGAGTAGAGATGGGCTTTTACCACGTTGCCCAGGCTGGTCTTGAACTCCTGGCCTCAAGTGAGCCACCTGCCTGGGCTTCCCAAAGTGCTGGGATTACAGTAATGAGCCACCATACCTGGTCCAGTGAAACTTTTCTTGATGTCTCCCTTCCTTGAACTCTGTGCTTCTTTTAGAAGCAGATCACTTTCTATCTTAGAAATATCTGAGCATGTGTCTTGTCTCCTGACTACACTGTAGTTACTGGGAAGACCTGTGGTTAATTTTTCTTAGTATCTTCTCCTGTAGCCAGCTCATTAGAGTAAAGGAATGAATATGACATAGAATTTGACTTCCCAGACTTTATCATCTCTTAGGGGACAGGACAAAAGTTATACAATAGAAGAGATCAGTAGAATGCAGTGTGATACAGAGGCTGTCACAGACCACATGTGGGAAGCACTAAATGATTAATAGGGACAGGGCAATAGGAGTTATGGAGACACAGGATGTAGCCCTCCCAGCACCTCCACCACCATCTTTTTTCTGACCAGTCTTCAGATAGAGATGTTTTTAAGGTCAAATTCAGATTGCTAGGTGGCAAAATGTCAGAAGATGTCCTTTGAGTTATCCAGTTTTTGTTTGTTTTTGTTTTTTGGCGGGGGGATGGAGTCTGGCTCTGTCACCCAGGCTGGAGTGCTGTGGCATGATCTCAGCTCACTGCAGCCTCCACCTCCTGGGTTTAAGCAATTCTTCTGCCTCAGCCTCCTGAGTATCTGGGATTACAGGTGCCTGCCACCACGCCTGGCTAATTTTTGTATTTTTAGTAGAGGCAAGGTTTCACCATGTTGGCCAAGCTGGTCTCGAACTCCTGACCTTAAGTGATCTACCCTTCTTGGCCTCCCAAAGTGTTGGGATTATAGGTGCAAGCCACTGCACCTGGCCTTGGCGTTATCTAGCTTAATGCCCACTTTTTACAAATAAAGAAATGGGCTCCCTGTGAGTCAAAGTATTTATGGGATGAAAATAGGGTCCAGCTGACACTTTTCCCACCCCCACATCAGCAGCTCAGATGCCTAACTGGCTATGAAGTGACTTCTTAATCCTAACCTCACCTCTGTTTTTTGTAAGATGAGAGCTTTTGAGAAGACCAAGAAAAATATCAGCCACTTCTATGACCACTTGAAAAGAAAGTTCATGACAAACCAGTTCAGAAAGCTGGGGCAGTGGAGACAGGAATCCGTGAACATCTGCCAGCACTTGGACAACCTTCGGGTGTACCAGGACCAGTTAAAACTCCAGTCTCCCAAGAAAGACCAACCACTCTAGTTCTGGAAAAGGGATCTGCCCCAGGGCCACAATGACACTAGTGTGACCAGAGGAGAACTAAAAACCAGCCAGCCTGCACAACTGTAGAACAATAAACAGAGACCAGCAGACAGCGGAGCATAACAAATCCTCAGCAATCCTCATATTCCTTGCCCCATGCATCCCTCTATTCTGGTGATGGAGGTCCTGATAGTCTCGTAGATGCTCAATTCAAAAAGGTGGGATCAAGCCAGCTTCCATGCTGAAGGCAAAGATTGACCTCTCCGTGCCCACATGTCTGAGTGACATGCCAGGCCAGGTGTACTGGGACAGTGGTATCTTAGATGGGAAAGCCTCAGTAATGCCACTGCCTGGCATTCCAGTGGTAAGGAGGTTGGGTGGAGGCATCAGAAGGACCTAGCTTAAGTGCTATTTCTACCACCAGTCAGCCATGTGACCTTGTCACCTCCCTGAACCTCCATTTCCTTATCTGAAAGAGGGTGGTAGTATTAATGGAACCTACCTCCAAGGTCTGACATGAGGATATAAAGTGCTAAGCCCAGGGCTCATCATTTCCAGTGGTTCTCACCAGGATGGCTCCAGTAGCCTTCCAGTGGTCCCCAGTCTCTGTTCTGCCTGCTCTTCAGACCACACCTGGATAGTCCCCACATTGTACCTTTATTTGCAAATACCCTTCATCTGGAATGCCCCTTTAGTCCTCTCTTCATCCTTCAAGGCTTATCCCAATGACATTTCCTACACAGCTTTTTTTTTTTTTTTTTTTTTGAGATGGAACCTTGCTCTGTCACCCAGGTTGGAGTACATACAGTGGGATGATTTCAGCTCACTGAAACCTCTGCTTCCCAGGTTCAAGTGATTCTCAGGCCTCAGCCTCTTGAGTAGCTGGGATTACAGGTGCACACCATGATGCTCAGGTAATTTTTTTATTTTTAATAGAGACAGGGTTTCATCATGTTGGCCAGGCCAGTCTGGAACTCCTGGCCTCAAGCAGTCTGCCCACCTTGGCCTCCCAAAGTGCTGGGATTAAAGGTGTGAGCCACTGCACCCGGCCTCCTAACAGCATTTTCTGACTTCCTGTCTGCCTCTGCCCACAGCCCACCTAAGTCTTACGGGTTTCCTCTCCCCTCTGAACTTGATTGCTTGTGGAGGTTTCATTCTGCCTCACATAGTAGCTATTTGAGTAGTATTTGTCTTCACTCCTGATTAGATTGATGTACACAATTTTTTATTTTTTTTTTAGATGGATTTTTACTCTGTTGCCTAGACTGGAGTGCGGTGGTATGATCTTGGCTCACTGCAACCTCCACCTCCTGAGTTCAAGTGATTCTCCTGCCTCAGCCTCCCGAGTAGCTGGGATTATAGGTGCAGGCCACCGCACCCGGCTGATGTTTATATTTTTGTAGACATGAGGTTTCACCATTTTGGCCAGACTGGTCTTGAACTCCTGATCTCTAGTGATCGGAGAGCCCTGGCCTCCCAAAGTGTTGCGATTACAGGTGTGAGCCACCGTGCCAGGCAATTTTATTTCTTAGAGACAGAGTCTTGCTCTGTCACCCAAGCTGGAAGTGAGTGGTGCGATCTTGGCTCACTGCAACCTCCACCTCCTGGGTTCAAGTGATTCTCGTGCCTCAGCTTCCCGAGTAGCTGGCATTACAGGTGGGCGGTACCACACCTAATTTTTGTATTTTTAGTAGAAACAGGGTTTCATTATATTGGCCAGGTTGGTCTCGGAAAGTCCTGACCTCAAGTGATCCGCCTGCCCTAGCCTCCCAAAGTGCAGGGATTACAGGCATGAGCCATGGCACCTGGCCTGGCCATGTTTCTCTAGGATTCCAGGAAGGGGCTGGGTGGGGATGGGGGTGGTTCTGAGGCTATTAAAGAGAATGGCCAAAGGTTGTATAGGCAAATCCTACCTGCCAATGCCCCAGACTCAAATGCATCAGGCTCACCCCAGGAAAAGCAGATAGGGCTGTCTTATTCTAGAGTGATATGAAGAGCAAGGAAAAAGCCTCCTGAACCCAGGTGGAAGCCTAAATGCTAAGGGATGTTCTGGATCCTTATCATCAGATAATCCAGAGAGAAGTGAACGGATGCCCCCCCCCCCGCCCCCGCAAACCACTGTCCAGTGAGTAATGGGAATAGAGGAATGTGCTATTCATCACAGCAACTAAAAGTTTCCAAAAGAGACAATGCTCTTGAAGGTGGAAGTGAAGTGTAAAAAGAGATTTATTCCAGGTCGGAGGCTAGGGAGTCGCAAAGACGGCCTGAAGATATCACGAGAGATAGGAAGAACGTTCAGCTTGAGGGCGAAGGAGGTGGAGAAAAAAATAGCAACTCCGGTAGCAGCTGTCTCGCCACTTTACAGCCTATGAAATCTTTGGCTTCCCTCATCTGGTTCGATCTTCAAAGCAACCTCATCGGACCGGCGTCTAGAGTTAACATTTCCATTTTACACAAGAGGAAAGTAAGACACGGCTGGGAAAAGGACTTATTCAAAATCATAAAGCAAGGTCCAGAACAGGTCTTTCTGGTCCATTATCTGTGGAAAAAGTGGACAAACACCGCAGGGCGTTCGTGAAATACTAGGTTATAAACGTGGAACAAAGTCCAAGAGTTAACGAGAGCGAAGCACCGCTTCTAGTGGTGGGCCAGGTAGGTTTCTTGGGGGAGCTGGCATTGGATTAGGCTTCTTCACCTGCTCGGTGTCAAGACCGCGCAGGAGGGTGGCGGATTTGTTCAGGAAGCAGCCGCTCCGCGAAGGCGAGGAGCTTGGGGAGAGAGACCGGTCAAGATGCCGGAGCCTCAATCCCCGCAGGCCTAGCGCTTTGGTTTCCATAGCAATGGTCGCTCATAGCAGAAAGAAATCGCCTGCGGCAGGTCTTCAGAGAAGTCACGCCCCTGAGCAGCCCCACCCAGGCTCAACCCGTTACCCGCCCCGCGAGGAAGCCGGGGTCACTGCCATCCCCGCGGCGAAGCGGGGTCAGCTCCGCTCACCGCACCCCATTACATCCAGCAACGTCCGTCTCCACGGCAAGGCACCTGGTATTACCACGGCGGCCACGGAGGGACAACATTACCGCGTCCGTAGCCGCCGCCGGGCTCCGCGCGCACGTCTGACACCCGGCATCCGGGTCTCCCGGGCCATTATGTGTCTCCCAGGCAACGCGCCGCGCTTGTTCCAGCGCCTCGCCCAGAGACTCACTCCGCTTCAGCTCGCGCCCACTGAGCATGGCTGACAACCAGGCTCCAGTTTCCAACTCTTTTTCCAACAGGGAAGCCGCAATCACACAGCCGACTAAGCCCTTAGTTTCCTGGGACCTGGGATCCTCCAAGATTTACCCGACCGCCTCCCAGGCGACCACCAGTTGCGGCGCCACCTTGGGCTTGAACCGCCTGCGGGAAAGACTCGGCCGCCGCCAAGAAATCGGCCTAGGGAGTCAGCCGCGGATCTGCTTCCCGCGGCCGCGGTCTGCGCAGCCGCCGGTGCTCTTCAGGTGCGGCCCGCAGGCCCAGGGCGTTCGTCAGACCTTCCGACCCGCTAGGCAGCCCAAACTCTTTCGGACTGGCTCCCCTCAGCCGGACCCTGGCCCTTTTTCACACACCAGAGGAGTCGATTTATCGTAGCCCCAGGCCCCAGCTCCTTCTTAGTCTAGCTCTTCGGACTCCCTGGAGCCCGAACTCCCTGACCCTGGAATCCCCATCAGACGTTCTGAGTCGGTCTGGGCCCTCCAGTCCCCTGGCATGACCTCGTGAGGCCGCAGTGCCCGAGGGGGTGAGCCCTGACTCTCCTTAGAGCCTGGAGATGCCCAAGCTCGAACCTATCTCATAAGCTCCTTCTTAGCCTCTGTGTTCCCCAGAGGTCCTGGGGAAAAAAAACCAGTTCCCTCTGCCTCGCCCCGATCCTCACAAACCCTAATTACCCGCTCTCCTTTCCATTCCACAACCCCCTCACTGCATCCTCCAGGCTCAGTCCATGGAGGAATTGAGGTGGAAAGCAATTAGGTTCAAAATAACCCTTTTTACTTGGAATATTTTCAGTCGTTGTCGCCCTCTTTCCCTTCTAGTGTTTTAGGGATTTTTGTGTGTGTGTTACAATTTTGCTTTTGTTGCCCAGGCTGGGGTGCAATGGCGCGATCTAGGCTCACCGCAACCTCCACCCCCAAAGTTCGAGCAATTCTCCTGCCTCAGCCTCCCCTGTAGCCGGGATTACAGGCATGCGCCACCATGCCCAGCTAATTTTGTATTTTTAGTAGAGACGGGGTTTCTCCATGTTGGTCAGACTAGTCTCGAACTTCCGATCTCAGGTGATCCGACCACCTCGGCCTCCCAAAGTGGTGGGATTAGAGGCATGAGCCACCGCATCCAGCATGAATCAGAAAAAAATTCTAGTCCTTCAGAATGTTTTACCCTTCCACAGTTGTCTTTTTTGTCCTCATTATAAAAGTAGCATACACTTATGGATAAATAAGGCCAGGTGCGGTGGCTCACGCCTGTAATCCCACCACGTTGGGAGGCTGAGGCGGGTGGATCGCCTGAGCTCAGGAGTTTGAGACCAGCCTAGGCAACATGTTGAAACCCTGTCTCTAGCAAAAATTAAAAAAAAAAATTAGCCAGGCGTGGTGGCTGGTGACCCCAGTTACTCAGGAGGCTGAGGTGGGAGGATCGCTTGAGCCTGGGAGGCGGAGGTTGCAGTGAGCTGAGATTGTGCCACTGCACTCCAACCTGAGCGACAGAGTGAGACCCCGTCTCAAAAAAATACAAATAAAAGAAAGAAAAATAAGGCAGACCAGCAGCATGAATGTCTAGGGACAATCACTGTTAACATTTTGGTGTATTTTGTTCATGATCCATTCATATATATGTATATGTGTATATATATATATATATATATCAACATGCTTAAAAAACAATACATCACAAAAAAAGTTCACTTTCTAGTAACCTGCTTTCTTCTCCCATCTAATATACCACCTGTGTCTATGTTTCATACACAATTACATGTATTTTATGATATACCAAAATTTATTCAGTTGCTTCCATATTATACATTTTGTTTCCACATTTTAGAAAGAAAATATGAACAGTTTTGTTTTTTTTTTTTTGGAGACCAAGTCTTGCTCTGTTGCCCAGGCTGGAGTACAGTGGCACAATACTCACTGCAAACTCCACCTCCGGGGTTCAAGCAATTCTCCTGCCCCAATCTCCTAAGTAGCTGGGATTATACATGCTCACCACCACACCCAGCAAATTTTTGTATTTTTAGTAGAGATGGGGTTTCACCATGTTGGCCAGGCTGGTCTGGAACTCCTGACCTCAAGTGATTCACCTGCTTCGGCCTCTCCAAGTGTTGGGATTATAGACGTGAACCACCGCGCCGGTCCTGAAGAATTATTTTTAAATGGACAAAACCATTTAAAAGTATATGTTCATAAGACTACTTCATGGTGTAACCAAATTATCAAAAAGTGAAAACTCAGTGCCTAGAAGTATATTAACTTTTCATTGTTTTCCCATTTTGACCAAATTGTATTTTTACCTGGAGTACTCAGCTCCATTCTACCCCACTCCACTCCATCTTTCACCTCTCACCTTTCAGAGTCTCCTAAAACCCTGGTCCATTCCATACCTCCCTCATTTTTCTAAACTCCCCAAACTTTCTTTCAGAATTTCCCTGTTAACCAGCCTAGCATCTGTCCAACCTCTTCATTGTCATTTCTCCCTGCTCTGATCTATACTCCCCTAACCCCCCACCACCCGGATCCCCTTGAGGCATATGCTCTAGAGCAAGTACCCCCCAAGCTAAACACCTCTCAGATTCTTCTGAATCCAACCCTACAACTTTTTACTCCTCTCCTCTAAGACCCCTCTCACCCATTTCATCTTTAAGAAGGATCATCAAAGTGACTGCTTTTGACCAGGTGGGCGTGGTAGTGGCTCATGCCTGTAATCCCAGCACTTCGGGAGGCCTAGGTGGGTATATCTCTTGAGGTCAGGAGTTCGAAATCAGCCTGTCCAACATGGTGAAACCCCATCTCTACTAAAAATACAAAAATTAGCCAGGCATGGTGATGAGTGCCTGTAGTCCCAGCTACTCAGGAGGCTGAAGCAGGAGAATCGTTTGAACCAGAGGCAGATGTTGCAGAGAGCCAAGATTGTGCCACCACACTCCAGCCTAGGAGACAGGGCAAAACTCCGTCTCAAAAAAAAAAAACAAACAAAAAAGATGACTACTTCTGAGGATGGTTCTGAGTTTCTGATAACCCATCCCTTGTGGACTGCACTGGGCCCTTTTACGTTCTCAGAATGGCTTTTCTTCTGTGTATCCGTGAAATACCCCTTTAGAGTACCTTTTCCACCACGAGAAACTGGTTACTCCCTTGCTCCTCCAAAAATTATGGCAGAGCTGCACTTGTCCTAAGACACCTGGGGAAGCCTCAGCCACTCCCCGCAGAACCCCATCAAATCTGCTGTGGCTCTGGCCCCAGCCATCTGTAACCTGTACCACCTTTCCCTCCCTACTCCAGCGTAATGAATTCCAGTGAAGCAGCAGTGAAAAAATTTTTACCCAAGAGCAATTTATCTCGGGTGATTATTCATGATAACCGCATTGCACAACGAATCTATGAGATGGAGGTAAAGTAGCCACAAGCTTTTGCATTAGAGGGTGTTAGTAGCTGGACCCATATTGATTCCATTCTCCCTATATCCAGAGGGATCATAGAGGTGATAGGGAATTATCAAGGTGTTCCAAGGCAGGCCCCATTTGCAGAGAAGTCAACTGAATCTTGGGGTTACTGACTTGCTCAAGGTGTCACACCTGTTTCTGTGCTAAGGGAGCCAGAGAGAAAGACTCCATGTCTCTCGGGTCTTTTTTTTCTGAAAGCACATTATTTCTCTATTTAGGGAGTCCATGAATGGATTCTTATTTTCTCCCATACAAAGTCTTGGAACCTAGGCTGGACGCAGTGGCTTATATCTCTAATCCCAGAACTTTGGGAGTTTGAGGCAGGAGGATCACGTGAGGTAAGGAGTTTGAGACCAGCTTGGCCAACATGGCAAAATCCTGTCTGTACTAAAATAGAAAAATTATCCAGGTGTGGTGGCACATGCCTGTAATCCTAGCTATATGAGAGGCTGAGCCATGAGAATTGCTTGAACCTGGGCAGTGGAGGTTGCAGTAAGCTGAGATTGTGGCACTGCACTCCAGCCTGGTCAACATAGCAAGACTCTGCCTCAAAATAAAAATTAAAAATGTTTTAAAAACACACAAAAAAGAAAATCTTCAGTCCTAGAGTTTGAAGAGGTCTCAACACCATCTTATCAGTTTTTTTCTTTCGGGGATTATCCCCATTTTCCAGATGAGAACTGAGGCTCTTCTCCCACTTTTTGCTTATGTACAGGTAGAGTTTGACCTGCTTACTTGAAAGTCTGAGTGCTATCACCCCGCTGTTCCCACAGATCCTGACTGATGAATTTATTAAACCTGTCCTTATGGCCTGCTTGGGACAGGTACTGTGTTGGGCACTAGGAAGAGACGAACAACATAGACTCCAAGAACATACTCAATTTTTCAAGCAGAGCAGAGTACCCAGGGTTGAGCTGCCGACCCCTTCTTTTCTTTTTTGAGACAGAATTTCATCTTGTTGCCCAGGCTGGAGTACAGTGGCACAATTTCAACTCACTGCAACCTTCACCACCCAGGTTCAAGCGATTCTCTGCCTCAGCCTCCCAAGTAGCTGGGATTACAGGTACCTTTCCACAGCCTACACCTGGATAATTTTGTATTTTTAGTAGAGATGAGTTTCACCATGTTGGCCAGGCTGGTCTCTAACTCCTTAACCATGATCCGCCCACCTTGGCCTCCCAAAGTGCTGGGATTACAGGCGTGAGCCACCGCGCCTGCCCCTATTATTATTATTTCTTTTTTGAAACGGGGTCTCTTTCTGTCACCCAGGCTGGAGTGCAGTGGCACAATCTCAGCTCACCTCAACCTCCACCTCCCAGGTTCAAGCAATTGTTCTGCCTCAGACTCTCAAGTAGCTGGGACTACAAGCATGCGCCACCACGCCCAGCTAATTTTCGTATTTTTAGTAGAGACAGGGTTTCACCGTGTTAGCAGTCTGGTCTCAAACTTCTGACCTCAGGTGATCTGCCCACCTCAGCCCCTTAAAGTGCTAGGATTACAGGCGTGACCCACCGTGCCTGGCCTCGGAAGCTTCCTTTTAAAGCTATATGGAGCCCTTATATATTTTAGGTATCTGACACCTATTATGTATTATTACCCCCATTTAATAGTTCAAAAACGGAGACTCAGAGATGGAGGAACTTCACTAAGATCACACAGCGAGTCACTGCAGAGTTGCAAACCCCAGTCTGGCTGACCATCAAGCAGGATATTCTCCCTAAGGCCAGAGACTGGCATCTCTAGTTTATAGACCCGGTGACTAGCAGAGAGGCCAGCGTGTAGGAACTCAGAGCATTTGAAGGCCTCTGTGACAATGTGGCAGTGTTTCTGTCTCTCTAAAAATGTGATCACATTAGGGGAAGAGGCTGCTTTGGCTAGCTACTGATTTGAAGGAAGACAGTTAGGTTCTAGCATCCCCTGACTATGCTCTGAGAATAGTGAATGAGGGCTGGTATTCCCTCATCTGTGGCTGCGGTCCTCAAGAGGGTTTGCCCCTTGAGGGATATTGGCAACACCTGGAGTCATTTTTGATTATTACAAGTGGGAGAGGGGTGGTGCTACTATTTAGTAGGTAGAGGCCAGGTATGCTGCTGAATATCACACAGTGTACAGGACAGCCCTCCACCACACAGAACTGCCCAGCTCAAAATGTCAGTAGTGTCAAGGTTGAGAAACCCTCAGACTGTCCTGTACACTGTGTGATATTCAGCAGCAGGTAAGAGTCATGCTCAACGTAAAATCACTAGTTGAGAGAAGTCAAAAAACCTGCTGTCATAGGGTGGACTAGAAAATGGTGGTAATAAGGTTGGGCGCGATGGCTCATATCTGTAATCTGAACGCTTTGGGAGGCCAAAGCAGGTGGCTCACTTGAAGTCAGGAGTTTGAGACCAGCCTGGCCAACATGGTGAAACCCTGTCTCTGCTAAAAATATAAAAATTAACTGGGTGTGGGGCTTGTGCCTGTAATCTCAGATACTTGGAAGCCTGAGGCACAAGAATCGCTTAAACCCAGGTGGTGGAGGTTGCAGTGAACCGAGACTGTGCCACTGAACTCTCTCTAGCCTGGGCAATAGCAGCCTGGTAATAGCAGCTGGATCGGGTACATCTCAGGTACATCCAAACCATACTAAGCAAGAATCCTTGGGGCCTATGTTTGTATCAAGCATCTGAAACACCTCTGATGCTCAGCCAGGTTTGGCAAACACGGACTTGAACTATGTCATTTAGTACCCACCCTACCTCTTTAATTCCTCATGTCAAGTAATCACGTCAACACTGGCCATTATGCAGAAGTCCTTTGCTTAACCTCCTGCTAGGTCTTCAGATAAAGTTAGTGCGTATCAGAATCCCCTGGAGGGCTTGTTAAAAATGTACATTTCCAGGATCACCACCCTCCACATTGTTTCTATATGCCCCAAACCACCCCATCCTTCAAAACCCAGCCTCAGTTTATAAGCTGACCTCTCTGTGTAGCTTTCTTCTTTTTTGAGACACTCTCCCTCTGTCAGCCAGGCTGGAGCACAGTGGCACGATCTCGGCTCGGCTCAGTGCAACCTCCGCCTCCTGGGTTCAAATGATTCTCGTGCCTCAGCCTCCTGAGTAACTGGGATTACAGGTGTATGCCATCACACCCAGCTAGGTTTTTTTTGTATTTTTAGTAGAGACAGGGTTTCACCATGTTGGCCAGGCCTCGCCTCAAGTGAGCCACCTGCCTCAGCCTCCCAAAGTTCTGGGATTACAGGTGTAAGGCACTACGTGCAGCCTTGAAGTTATCTAGCTTAATGCCCACTTTTTACAAATAGAGAAATAGGCTCCCTGTGAGGCAAAGTATATGGAATGAATATAGGGTCCAGCTGACACTTTTCCCACCCCCACATTCAGCAGCACAGATGCCTGCCCTGCTGTAAAGTGATCCTAACCTCAGCTCTATTAGGATCTTGATCCTAACCTCACCTCTGTTTTTTGTAAGGTGAGCGCTTTAGAGAAGACCAAGAAAAAGATCAGTCACTACTATGAACACCTGAAAAAAAAGTTCATGACAGAGCAGCTCAGAAAGCTCGGTCGCTGGAGACAGGAATCCACGACCATCAACCAGTACTTAACCTTCGGGTATACCAGGGACAATTTTAAAACTCCAGTCTCCCAAGACCAACCACCCTAGTTCTGGAAAAGAGATCTGCCCCAAGGCCACAATGACACTAGTGTGACCAGAGGAGAACTAGAAACCAGCCAGCCTGCGCAACTGTAGAACAATAAACGGAGACCAGCAGACAGCGGAGCATTAACAAATCCTCAGCAATCCTCATATTCCTTGCCCCATGCATCCCTCTATTCTGGTGATGGAGGTCCTGATAGTCTCGTAGATGCTCAATTCAAAAAGGTGGGATCAAGCCAGCTTCCATGCTAAAGGCAAAGATTGACCTCTCAGTGCCCACATGTCTGAGTGACATGCCAGGCCAGGTGTACTGGGACAGTGGTATCTTAGATGGGAAAGCCTCATTAATGCCACTGCCTCACATTCCAGTGGTAAGGAGGTCGGGGGAGGCATCAGAAGGACCTAGCTTAAGTGCTATTTCTACCACCAGTCAGCTGTGTGACCTTGCCACCTACTTGAACCTCCGTTTCCTTATCTGAAAGAGGCTGGTAGTAGTAAGGGAACCTACCTCCAAGGTCTGACATGAGGATATAAAGTGCTAAGCCCAGGGCTCATCATTTTCAGTGGTTCTCACCATGATGGCTCCAGTAGCCTTCCAGTGGTCCCCACTCCCTGTTCTGCCTGCTCTCTAGGCTACATCCAAATAGTCCCCACATTGTACCTTTATTTATGAAGGCCCTTCATCTGGAATGCCCCTTTAGTCCTCTCTTCATCCTTCAAGGCTTATCCCAATGCCACAGCATTTTCTTTTTTTTTTTTTGAGATGGAGTCTCACTCTATCGCCCAGGCTGGAGTACAATGGCATGATCTCAACTCACTGCAACCTCCATCTCTCAGGTTCAAGTGATTTTCATGCCCCAGCTTCCTGAGTAGCTGGGATTATAAGCATGCACCTCCACATCTGGCTATTTTTTGTACGTTCAGTAGAGAAGGGATCTTCGCAATGTTGGCCATGCTGGTCTTGAACTCCTGACCCCAGGTAATCCTCCCTCCTTGACCTCCCAAAGTGCTGGGATTTCAGGCATGAGCCACTGTGCCTGAATTTCCTTGCCTCCTTGCCCTGCGTTATGGTAAACAACCTTCCAGCCATTCCCAATCTATAACCCACATCCATTCCCAATCTAATCTACATTCGTTCTCAATCTGTAAACTATATCCATTCCCAATCTGTAACCCACATCTGTTCCTTACTTGGTACCCTTAGAAACTGTTCTTCCTGCCACTGCTCTGTTTGAAGTAGCCAACTGGGATCAACTTAGTGTGTGTGGTCAGACCCCAGGCAACAGGGACTGACCGAATTAGGGACAAAAACCCCTTCCCTCCTTTGTTTTGTATGCTCTTATGGTGACCAGAAAAATGAGCAGCACTCTTCTGCAGAAGTAAATTTGCCTTGCTCAGAAATCCTTTATTTGAGTGCTCATTTTATCTGTGACTCTGAGCTCTTATTTCCAAAAGATGGTTGGTTACTGGAGTTCCAATCAAGCCCTCCCCAGTACTTCTGGGGGGCTGAGTACACTCACTCCACAAGAATGAAATGGTCACCAAGAAGAATTGTTCCTTAGCTTTGTCATATTAGAGGGCTGGGAGGACCTGATCCTCTAGAACCTGCCTTTTCAACTTGATTTCCCATACTCCTTCCTATGAGCCAAATTCCATGAATTCTCTCACTTCTAAAAACAGGCTCCTTGATTTTCCACCTTAAAATGCACTTTCTTCCTCCCTTCCTACCTTTCTTCCTTTTGTTCCTTTCTTCCATTCTTCCTTCCTTCTCCTCTCCCATCCTCTTCCTCTCATTGACCAGCACAGAGTACAGTGGCGTGACCATAGCTCCCCAGTTTTGAACTCTTGGCCTCAAGTGACCCTCCCACCTCAGTCTCCTGAGTAGCTAGAACTATAGGCATGTGCCACCATGCCCTACTAATTTTTTTATTTCTTGTAGAGACAGGGCTCTTGCTGTGCTGCCCAGGCTGGTCTTGAACTCCTGGCCTGAAGTGATCCTCTGGCGTGGGCCTCCCAAAGTGCTGGGAATACAAGTGTGAACTGCTATGCCTGGCCCATCTCAGAATTTTTTCTTCTACTTTCACTCTGCAAGAAATACAGACTTCCCGGCCGGGCGCGGTGGCTCAAGCCTGTAATCCCAGCACTTTGGGAGGCCGAGGCGGGTGGATCACGAGGTCGAAAGATCGAGACCATCCTGGTCAACATGGTGAAACCCCGTCTCTACTAAAAATACAAAAAACTAGCTGGGCGTGGTGGTGCATGCCTGTAATCCCAGCTACTTAGGAGGCTGAGGCAGGAGAATTGCCTGAGCCCAGGAGGCAGAGGTTGCAGTGAGCCGAGAACGCGCCATTGCACTCCAGCCTGGGTAACAAGAGCGAAACTCCGTCTCAAAAAAAAAAAAAAAAAGAAATACAGACTTCCCATAATTTCTAACTGAGGAAATTCAGCTCAGACCCTTCAGGGCCTGCCCTGACATGAGCTCTGCCTTCCAAGACTAGACTCTGTCAATCTCCATCAGACTAGGAACTTCCACCAGTCATGAGCTGGACACATCAAGAAAAGAGGGGCTTGGATGGATAACCCTTTCTTTGTAAAAATTGCATTATGCAGAACCAACCATATTTTCTGGAGCTCTCAGGTAATTTCCATGGTGGTCCCCCCAACCCCACACTGAGATTCCGCGTACTTTACTAAGGAATCATTGACTTCTCTGAGAGGTTTTCAGAAAAAACCTGTCACTATCACTCTAAGCCAGGCGTCCCCAAACTACGGCCTGGCCCACGGGCCACATGCGGCCCCCTGAGGCCATTTACCCGGCCCCCTGCCGTACTTCAGGAAGGGGCACCTCTTTCATTGGTGGTCAGTGAGAGGAGCACAGTATGTGGCGGCCCTCCAATGGTCTGAGGGACAGTGAACTGGCCCCCTGTGTAAAAAGTTTGGGGACGCCTGCTCTAAGCAGAGGTCACTAATTAATAGTCCTCCTGGGGCCAATAGCAGGGCATTGATTTGATCAAACACCATGCTTCTTATGGTATGGAATTTAAGTACTTTGGATGTGGGATGCAAGCTGCAGTCAGCTGCAGCTCCCACCACTGCCATCTCCCTAAACCCAAGTGCATTTAATCTCCCTGACCCCTGAAGGCATTTGAGTTTGTGATCACTCCAAAGTGTTAGAACAGCAGTTTATTTAAAATAACTGATTTTTAACAAGTTTAAAATCATAATACATGTGCTATCTATAAAATTCAGGTTAAAAGATATTTAATAAAGAAAAACTCCCCTCCTCCTCTCCAGGGCTACAGCAATAACCATTTCTGTGTATCCTTCCAGAAATGTTCTAAGAGCACAGGCCTTATGAGCTTCATAAATTATATGCAAAACTTTATTTTTTAAATTTAATTTTTTGAGACAGAGCTTCACTCTTGTTGCTAAAAAGAATTGGCCAAGTGTGGTGGCACATGCTTGTAGTCCCAGCTACTTGGGAGGCTGAGGTGGGAGGCTGCAGTGAGCTCTAACTACACCACTGCCCTCCAGTCTGGGTAACAGAGTGAGATCCTATCTCAAAAACAAAACAAAACAAAAAACCACTCACAAAAAAGGAAAAAAAGAAGCCACCCGCAAACATTTTTTTTTTTCTCCAGGAAAAGTCATTGTAAGTGTTTGGCCAAGGGCAAGACCAGCATGTCTTCCAGAAATGACCCTGCTTTAGTATCCCTTCTATACCCAGGAACTAGTGAGAAGGGGCCTGAAGGAAATCTAGTCTTAGCAAAAACATGATGATGGATTTCACAGTGCCAAAGCTGGGAGCCTTCAGTCAATTCTGCTTTCTGTAATTAGAGGTATGTCGAATGCATTCTTATCCACAGAGGGCATTGTGATTCCCATTTTACAGAGTAGTCAAAGCCCAGTGGTCAGGATGAGAATCCACACCTCTCAATACTCATCCCAAGCTCCTTCCTAGGTGATATCGGGCCGAAATCCAGAGGTGGAGGGTAATGGATTCTTAGAACTTCCCCCCCCCCCCATTTTTATTTATTTACTGTAATGAGATCACCATCTCAACAGAGGTCATTCTGAGAAATCCTCAGGGCCAACAGCATGTCCCTGTTTATCTGACAGAGTATTTTAAATATCACAGAAACTTCTAAAACTAAATTTAATTGACTTTGGAAATAAAGTGATTCCTCATTTTTGGAGTGGAAAAGTTAAAGGTTCATGAAATCAAACACAGGCCTAGAATCCCTGTTCCAAGCCAGGCTGTTAGGCTATGGGGGCATTTCATTCTCCCCTACTATAGTACCACATTGAAACCTCAACATGACCTTCTTCCTGGGTTGTCTGAGTAAAAGGCTGCTCTACTCTGAGTCCAAAAGACCAGAATGAACTGTTTAGGAAAAGGACGTGGACCCTCTCAAAAGCCCTCAATCTTAGCCTCTCCCACTTAGGATATGAAATCCTGGTTGCATCATGTCCAATTCTCAATATTTAAAAAGGAACAATGGCCAGGCCCAGTGGCTCACGCCTGTAATCTCAACACTTTGGGAGGCTGAAGTAGGTAGATTATCTGAGGTCAGGAGTTTGAGACCAGCCTAACCAACATGGTAACTGAAACCCCATCTCTACCAAAAATACAGAATTAGCTGGGTGTGGTGGCACATGCCTGTAATCCAGCTACTTGGGAGGCTGAGACAGGAGAATCCCTTGAACCAGGGAGGCAGTGGTTATGGTGAGCCGAGATCATGCCATTGCACTCTAGCCTGAGCAATGAGTAAAACTCCATCTCGGAAAACAAACAAACAAACAAACAAAAAAGGAACAATGGCTGGGCCCAGTGGCTCACGCCTGTAATCCCAACACATTGGGAGGCCAAGGTGGAAGGACCATTTGAGCCCAGGAACTGGAGACGAGCCTGGCCAACATAGCAAAACCCCATCTCTATTTTATATAAAAATATAAATAAAAAGTAACTAAAACTTTAAAAAGGAGGAATGAAAATTGTTTTCTCAACTATGAAAAAAATGCTCAAGAGGAAGGAAATATATCACAATTCTAAGATGTTGACTTGGTTAGGAGGATGGGTATATTGTGCTAGACCATATTTGCTTTCCTTTTTCTACAAATGAGCATGTCAAATAAATTTCTGTCCAAGCATGATGGGTCACCCCTATAATTCCAGCATTTTGGGAGGCTGAGGCAGGTGGATCATTGAGAAATCTGAGACCAGCCTAGGCAACATGGTGAGACATTGTCTCTGCAAAAAATTTTAAAATATATTAAAAATAATAATTAGCTGGGCATGGTGGCTAGTGCCTTTAAGTTCCACCTACTCAGGAGGCAGAGATGGGAGGATCACTTGAGCCTAGGAGGTTGAGGCTGCAGTGGGCAGTGATCACACCACAACATTCTAGCTAGGACGACAGGGTAAGACTATCTTTAAAAAATTGTTTTTTCATTAAAAAAAATACATTTGGGGTCAGGCACGGTGACTCATGCCTGTAATCCCAGCATTTTGGGAGGCTGTGGTGGGTGGATCACCTGAGGTCAGGAGTTCAAGACCAGCCTGACCAACATGACAAAACCCTGTCTCTACTAAATACAAAAAAAAATTAGCAGGGCTTGGTGGTGCATGCCTGTAATCCCAGCTACTTGGGAGGCTGAGGTGGGAGAATCACTTGTGCCTGGGAGGCAGAGCATGCAGTGAGTCCAGAGTGCACTATTGCACTCCAGCCTGGGCAACAGTGAAACTCCATCTCAAAAAAAAAATGTTTTTTTGGTTGATGGTGGTGGCTCCTGCCTGTAATCCGAGAACTTTAGGAGGTCAAGGCGGGCAGATCCCCTGAGGGCAGAAGTTCCAGACCAGCCTGGCCAACATGGTGAAACCTTGTCTCTACTAAAAATACAAAATTAGCCGGGCATGGTGGCGAGCGTCTATAATCCCAGCTACTCGGGAGGCTGAGGCAGGAGAATCGCTTGAACTCAGGAGGCGGAGGTTGCAGTGAGCCAAGATCACACCACTGCACTACAGCCTGGGCAAAAAGAGCAAAATTCTGTCTCTAAATAAATAAATAAATAAATAAATAAATTTCTTGGGGTTCCAGTTCTAAGTAACACAGAGTAAGCATAGTCTGTCTTTCCCACTGGCTGCAACTAAAAGCTGTGAACACAATGCATGAAGCAGCCATCTGAAGACTCTAAAAAAGAAATATTAACAAGGCTGGTGCGGTTCCTCACGTCTGTAATCCCAACACTTTGGGAGGCTGAAGTAGGAGGATCACTTGAGGCCAGGGGTTTGAGATCAGCCTGGGCAACAAAGTGAGATGCTGTCTCTAGAAAAAATATATATATTATTTTGGCTGTGTGCAGTGGCTCAGGCCTGTAATCCCAGCACTTTGGGAGGCAAGGCGGGCGGACACAATGTCAAGAGATCGAGACCATCCTAGCACACTTAGTGAAACTATGTCTCTACTCAAAATACAAAAATTAGCTGGGCATGGTGGCGTGTGCTTGTAATCCCAGCTATCTGGGAGACTGAGGCAGGAGAATTGCTTGAACAAGGGAGCCGAGGATGCAGTGAGCCGAGATCGCGCCACTGCACTCTAGTCTGGAAACAGAGCGAAACTCCGTTTCAAAAAAAAATTTTTTTTGGTAGTAGCAGTGGCAGTCAGAAAAGCACCTAAAACTCTGACAGACCTGCTTTTATCTGACCAAAGATCTGTGATCTGAAAAATGGAAGGAGAATCTCCATTAGCCTTTTTTCTCTCTTCATCCTATCACTTGGCCCAAGAGTACACCACGCCATGGAAACCAGTAACAGAGCAGGGAGACTAAAAGCCCCAATTTCTAGCCAGAGGACCAGGAAACTGTCTTACCAAGAACAGTTCTATTTTTCTGCACAAAAATTAGTCCTATCTAAATACTAGGCCTTAAAATCGATTAAAAAAAAAAAAAAAAAAAACAGAGAATCTTGAAGGTGCTCGTGTATTTTACTGCTATATGTACGAGTCAATCAGAAGTGATACCTGTACTGACTCTGCCCTGAAAACAATCAGTTCCATGACTTTACTTTGTAGTTTAGACTTGGGAACTGCTGACATATTAGCTATGGGGCAACACAGGTGCAGTTTTGAAAACCAGACTCCCCTGCTGTCTAATATCTGCATCTGAGGGTATGTGGGAAGTAGAAAAGTTCCTTTTTAGGCCGGGCGCGGTGGCTCAAGCCTGTAATCCCAGCACTTTGGGAGGCTGAGGCGAGTGGATCACGAGGTCAAGAGATCAAGACCATCCTGGTCAACATGGTGAAACCCTGTCTCTACTAAAAATACAAAAAAGTAGCTGGGCATGGTGGTGCATGCCTGTAATCCCAGCTACTCAGGAGGCTGAGGCAGGAGAATTGCCTGAACCCAGGAGGCGGAGGTTGCGGGAGACTGTGCCATTGCACTCCAGCTTGGGTAACAAGAGTGAAACTCTGTCTTCAAAAAAAAAAAAAGAAAAAAGAAAAGTTCCTTTTTAAAGTTCCCTTTCTTATTAAAAAATAAGTGTGCTAACAACTTTGTTAAGCACTATCCTATATTGCTGTTAAACATGCCATGCTTACAAGCACATAGTGCATTCTATGTCCGTGTACTTTCAATGTCCGTGTACTTTCACCAAGATATCTGTGTTGGACGTGCTCAACAGGCATATCCTAGCTCTCCATTGCTTTTACTTGTTTAGAAAAGTTTTAAGTTGTTAGCTAATCGGGCTTTAAATTGTGAGGTCTGGCTCCAGCCAACGAAGATCAGACACAGCAGTAAGTGTGACCCCAAGTGCCTAAGGGATACATTTGTGTGTTTTCCTTTGTTCATTGTACTCTTGTGGCAAGATCGCTAGCAAGAGTACCCTTCCTGCAGTCCAGAAATAAAAACTGCATTGCTAAAAGATTTTGTCTCCGTGTTAATTTTCTTTCCAGCACAGACCATCTATTTCCAACAGGGCAACACGGTGAGCGAGACATCTTTAGTTTCAATTTTTACGGAAGGCTCCAGTAGGGACTGCATTTTAATAGGCACTGGTGTCAGGGGGACCTTGGTCAATCTTATGAGCTCTGAAGGCGGAGCTCCCTGAAACTGGATCCGGGCCCCAGGGGAAACGGTGTGGAGAGTCAAAGGGATCCTGAGGTCTTGCTGGTGCGGCCCAAAGGCACCGGACGGCGGGGCCAGGATGACCTCCGCGCTGCCGTGAACCAGGCCATTGGACGCGGGCTCGGCGCGGAGCCTGCAGTCCTCCAGGAGTCTCTCGGGTTCCTCGGTTTTGATCCCTCCTTCTAGGGTGGCCGCCGGGCTTTTGCCTTCCCCGCCTTGCATCGCGTCCCGCATGACCTCCTCCGCCTCCAGCTTGCCCTTCTCGTTCCCTCGGAAGTAGTCGAGGGCGGGCCCGGGGCCTTTCACCTTGACTGCCCTGGAGGCTCTCGGGCCGGTCTCCACCGCCCCCTGAGGCCCCACGGACGGGTCCAGGCCAGGCCCCAGCTCCTGCTTCTCAGCCGTGACATGCAGCACCCGCGGCTGCACCGGGTGCAAGTCGGGCCTGAACGGGGCGCCCTCGGACGCGGCCGGCGACGGCAGGAGCAGCAGGTCGGGCCTGAACTGCAGCAGCCGCGCCTGCGCGGGCGAGGTAGCGATGCACTTCTCCCGAGCCTGGGGCTGTGGTAGCAGCAACACCTGCTCCGGGTTCACCTGCAGCAGCCCCCGCGCCGCTGGCTGTAAACCGAACGACGCGGCCTCCCCGCACGCAGAAACCACAGTCGCAATGGCGGCCGCGTATGGCGTAGCCGGCGACAGAGGGGTTTCCACGGCCGCTGCCCAAAAGGAAGTGGCCTCGACCGGCGGTGGCGACGAAGCGGGACACAAAGGGCGCGGCTGAGGCGGCCGCTCTGGGCTGGCTCTCTCCACGGTGGAGGGGAACGCCCGGCCCATCCCGGACTGTGAGCTCAGCCGTTTGTTGGCGCCCTTCTCCTCCCGCTTTCGGTAAGACCTTTCGAAGGCCTTTGCTACCCAGAACCCTACGCGGTTCAAAACGCGGCTCTCAGTCGCGGCTTCACCCAATCACAAGCGACTGATAGTCCCGGCCCGCCAATCACAGCAGCTTTCCCGGCTCTTCTCTCTCTCTCTCTCTACTCTGGCCTCGTGCTGAGTCCTCCGATCAGCCGCGATGGCTCACCCGCGGTGGCAGGAGCTGCGGTAGGTGTTGCCCATTCCCTGCCCTCCCCCAGACACTCTTACTTTTTTCCAGCGTTCTCTTCCGGCCATTGTTCTTAGTTACTGTTCTCCTGACGGGAGCTGCGACAATGGCGTTGCCCAGGAAACGTTGCACTTCCATTCCGCTGACCTCCAGGGAATGAAGTACACTGTCTGCCCTAAGTATCACCAGGGCTTTTGAATTTTTGCCAAGGGACTATAGGGGAGCTTTTCAACTTACCAGTAACCCATTAGGCTGATCTTGCTGAAAAGGGTCTTTGGCTTTGTGTGGTTCTTGTGCCAGTAAAGCTTTCAATTAAACACCAAGCCCCGTGGCCTTCCAAAATATACATCCCGAATTGATTCACTTCTTTGGGTTTCTACTGCCATGACCCCGTTCCAGGCTCCCACCGTGTTCACTTGGTTACTGCCATAGCGTTGCAGATAGTCTGTCAGCCTTCCCCTCTACACTCTGGCTACCAGTGATCTTTTGAAAATACAAATCTAAGGTTGTCACACTTTTCCTAAAGCTTTCCATGGCTCCCCACTCATCATGTGATAAAAGTTTAAAATTCTTGGCAAAGCCTTAAAAATCCCCCAATGGCCTGGGCTCTAACCTACCACTACTAGTAGTACTACTGCTACTATTAGGTTGATGTAAAAGTAATTGCGGTTTTTGCCGTTAAACGGTTGTCACTCTGGCCCTGACTCTTTGGGTTTCAGCCACATTGGCCCCTGCATCATTCTCTTTCTACTACAGTGTGTTTAAACATGCTCAACCTGCTACTCTTTCCTTTGTGTCTCTTTAATTCCTCCTGCCCATTTTTCAAATTGCAGCTCCACTGAGACTTCTTCAGAGGAGCTTTTACTGACTGAAAATTGGGTCAAATCTTGGTCTACTTACACGTCTGTCACTTCTCTTGCTTACCAAAGTTTATAATTAGAATTTTTATGTCATGATTCTGCTGCCTCTCCCATTTGACTATAAAGTCTTTCAAGGCAGAATTGTTTGTGTTTTACCCATCATTAAGTCCCCAGTTCAGACCATTGAGCCTGGCATATAGCACTCAATAAATGCTTGTTGAATAAATAAATGAATAGCACTGTAATAGGGTCATAATGAAGTGGTAGTAATCACTGCCTATGTTAAGGGCTTACTCTTATGCTACACTCTGTTCCAAATCCTTTCCGTGTTTATGCCTCTCCTTTTAGCTAGGATTTTGCTTATTTCCATTACACATCACCAAGAAGAACAAAAATCCTGTATTAACATTTGCTGCATTTCTAAATGATATTCTGGCCCAAAGCTGTAGTTTATCTTAAGGTAGATGATTTTTGCAATCAAGACAAGTTATCACTCAGAAAAGACCAACTCCAATTCATTGTCTAATACTGTGATATCAAATGTAGTCAATAGGAGTTCTTATACCCGGCAGATAGACAAGGGCAATGGTTTTCAAACTCTTTTTATCTCAAAAACTCTTGGCCAGTGCAGTGGCTCATGCCTGTAATCCCAGCTCTTTCCAAGGCCGATGCAGGCGGATCATCTGAGGTCAGTAGTTTGAGACCAGCCTGACCAACGTGCAGAATCCCCTTCTCTACTAAAAAAATACAAAAAATTAGCCAGGCGTGGTGGGGCATGCCTGTAATCTTAGCTACTCAGGAGGCTGAGGCAGGAGACTCGCTTGAACCTGGGTAGTAGAGGTTGTGGTGAGCCAAGATCGTGCCATTGTACTCCAGCCTGGGCAACAGAAAGTGAAACTTTGTCTCAAAAAAAAACCCCTTCATACCCGTAAAAAGTACTGAAGATCCCAAAAGAGCTTTTGTTCATGTGGATTTTATCTATCAATATTTACCATGTTATAAATAAAAACTGAAGTTTTAAAAATAGTTATCAATTCATTTAAAAGATCAATAATAAACCATTATGTGGTAATGCATTTTCATGGGGAAAAAAACTATATTTTCCTCCACATTACACTCATGAGAGAATAAAGTGAAAGAGCAAATATTGCGTTAGGATTATTATGAAAATGGTTTTAACCTAGCCGACTCAGAGTGTCAGTCCTTGTACCATACTTTACGAACCACTGTATTAAGGTTTAAATTGAAGAGGCAACTGTGTGCACAAGTAAAAGATGATAAAAGAGGCAGACAAATAAGTCAAGTCGTCAGAGGTTTATGAACCAGAGCAATTCCATCAGAGTAGGGGCTGGGTAAAATGAGGCTTACAACCTACTGGGCTGCACTCTCAGAAGGTTAAGGCATTCTAAGTCACAGAATGAGATAGGAGGCTGGCACAAATACATGTAAAATCCTTGCTGTTAAAACGGGTTGCAATGAAGCCGGCTAAAACCCACTAAAACCAAGATGGTGACTAGAGTGACCTCTTGTCATCGTCGCTGCTACACTCCCACCAGTGCCATGACAGTTTACAGATGCCATGGCAATGTCAGGGAGTTATCCTATGTGGTCTAGAAAGGGGATGCACGAATAATTCTCCCCCTTGATTAGCATATCAATGAGCAATAACCATAAAAATGGGCAACCAGCAGCCCTTGGGACTGCTCTGTCTGTGGAGTAGCCATTATTTTATTCCTTTACTAATAAACTTGCTTTCACTTTGCGGACTTGCCCTGAATTTTTTTTTTTTTTTTTTTTTTTTTTTTTTTTGAGATGGATTTTCGTACTTGTTACCCAGGCTGGAGTGCAATGATGCAATTTTAGCTCACTACAACCTCTGCCTCCTGGGTTCAAGCAATTCTCTTGCCTCACCCTCCTAAGGAGCTGGGATTACAGGCATCCACCACCATGCCCAGCTCATTTTTGTATTTTTGGTAGAGATGGGTTTCACCATGTTGGCCAGACTGGTCTCGAAATACTGACCTGAGGCTATCCACCTGCCTTGGCCTCCCAAAATGCTGAGATTACATGTGTGAGCCACCTTGCCCAGCCCTTTCTATGTATTTACATGTTTATATATAAAAGAGCTTTGATTCATTGGCTTCAAAAAAATTAAGTGCACCAGGCGCCATGGCTCATGCCTGCAATCCCAGCACTTTGGGAGGCCGAGGTGGCTGGATTAAGAGGTCAGGAGTTTGAGACCAGCCTGGCCAACATGATAAAACCTCATCTCTACTAAAAATACAAAAAATTAGCCGGGCATGGTGGTGCCCACTTATAATCTCAGCTACTCAGTAGGCTGAGGCAGGAGAATCACTTCAACCCAGGAAGTGGAGGTTGTGGTGAGCACAGATCAAGCCATTGCTTTCCAGCCTGGGTGACAGAGCAAGACTCTGTCTGAAAAAATAATAATTATTATTAAGTGCTTACATCAAATATTTTGTGAGAAAAGTAAAAAGTGTAATGACTTTTATTTAGTTCATATGACTTAAGTAATCTTTCAGAAATAAATACAGCTTTAAAGATTATTAGTAAAATAAAAATATCTTCAAAAATGTAAACAGTTGGTCTAAATTATGCAGGTCAGATATTATTAGCTTTGCTAAATGCTTTAAGGTCATAAATTGCTTCGACTTTTGAAAACTGTTCAATTTACCTACCTTAGAGACATTATATTCTAGATAAGGCCTAGGGCTATGTAATGTTAGCCATATCCCCAGCAATGCTAGAAAAAGTCAGACCTTATCTGCACTTCTGTGTCAGTCCTAGGTTCCACACCTAGTACATGATTGAAAGTGCTTACTAACCATGGGTTTCACCAAAAGTCAAAATTACTAAAAGTTGTCATTGTAACATGTAATTAGGACACGAAAGAAACAGTGCTACATGTAAGGTGTGTAGGGAAAGTGAAATTTTTTTAAGACTTGTTTGTTTTTTTCTCAAGACAAAGTCTTACCTGTCCACCCAGGCTGGAGTGCAATGGTTCGATCTCAGCTGAACTGCATCCTCCACTTCCTGGCTTCAAGTGGTTCTTCCACCTCAGCCTCCAGAGTAGCTGGGATGTCAGGCATGTGCCACCATGCCTGGCTAATTTTTTATATTTTTAATAGAAACAGGGTTTCACCCCGTCGGCCAGGCTGGTCTTGAACTCCTGACCTTGTGTTAAACCCAACTTAGCCTCCCAAAGTACTGGGATTACAGGCGTGAGCCACCGCGCTTGGCCTGAAATATGTATTTTGGGTAAAAGATTATAAGAAGTCCTGAGACTTCTTATAATTTTCTTGCCTAGATTAAAGGGTTAAAGGATTGTTTTAAGTTAGAATAATGCCGAAGGTTTAAGTGAGTTGTGAAAGATTGTGGAAAATTAATTGTAATAGATTCTATGTGTGAACATATTGGTTAAAGTTAAAGGGGTATTCAGTTTTTCTGTAAATTAAACATTGGAATAAAAGCACAACAGATTTTTTTTTTTTGGAGACTGAGTCTCTCTGTGTCACCAGGCTGGAGTGCAGTGACATTATCTCGGCTTACTGTAACGTCTGCCTCCCGGGTTCAAGTGATTCTAGTGTCTCAGCCTCCTGAGTAGCTGAAACTATAGACGCATGCCACCACGGCCAGCTAATTTTTTTGTATTTTTAGTAGAGACTGAGTTTCACTATGTTCTTAGAACAAAAATCTGCTTATGATCTGCTCTTTAGTAAAAATTTGTAAAGGGTTATAAAAGGTTTGTGAGAATCTTACTTTGTGGTCGAACTGATTAAGATTGAATACATTTGTCTATAAGGTTTTATAAAGAATCGGATTTGACATCAAAAATGCACTAATGCAACAGTGACTTTTGTCTTCTTTGATATAAAAATCATTAAGGAAGCATTATCAAATATAAAATCATGTTTGGATTTCTTTGGACTGTGTTTATGTAAATGTGTTATTGGGTGTGTTCCATAATTATAAAAAAACTCATAATTCTGATATGACAGTATATGTTATGAATAATTATAATTATTATATAAAATCATTATTTGCTGCAGAAGGAACCAAATTTCCTTATCAATTGTGACTTTAATAGTGGCTATCCTAGGACTTTTTGTCATCCACACGCAATTGTTGTCTTGTTTTAATCCTCTTCAAAAGATAGTTTGTTATCAACTCTAGAACTCTAACAGGTGTTCTTAAATTCAGGTTTCTGATAACTTTGGAAATTGTGACAGTAAAATAAAAGAAAACAATTTTAGAACTCTTATGGAGAGCTGAAATGTTCATGAATATCAAGCAGAACAGGGGTTTCACCGTGTTCCCCAGGCTGGTCTCAAACTCCTGAGCTCACTTGAGGTCAGGAGTTCAAGACCAGGCTGGCTAACATGGTGAAACCCTGTCTCTACTAGAAATACAAAATTTAGCCAGGCCTTGTAGTGGACACCTATAATCCCATCTACTTGGGAGGCTGAGGCAGGACAATCACTTGAACCTGTGAGGCAGAGGTTGCAGTGAACTGAGATCAATCCACTGCACTTGTACACTTCAGGCTAGGTGACAGCAAGACTCTTTCTCAAAAAAAAAAAAAAAAAAAAGACAACAGGCCAGTTCTCTATGAAATGTGCACACTGTGCCTTCACAGGTCCAGGGAGTGTAACCTGTCCCTAGGTAGACAACTCTTTATCAGAAAGGCAATTAGTTGGCTAGTCTCAATTTTTATTTCTGGTTTGTATTTGGTATAGAACTTTGGGCCTCAGATGTTCCAGAGGACGTAGTTCAGGGTCTCAAGCTTATATTGAAGTGGGGAGCATCCCCTTTTAAGGGAGAAAGGTGGAAATTGCAAGGGTCTTGAGCACCTCTCCAAAGAAAATTTTTCTTTCTTTGACTCTTTGAGAACCTTGAGGGGCTGAGCATGGTGGCTCATGCCTGTAATCCCAGCACTTTGGGAGGCCAAGGTGGGTGGATCACTTGAGGTCCAGAGTTTGAGACCAGCCTGACCAACATGGTGAAACCCCATCTCTACTAAAAAAAAAAATACAAAAATTAGCTGGGCGTGGTGGCATATGCCTGTAATCACAGCTACTTGGGAGGCTGTGGCAGGAGAATTGCTTAAATCCAGGAGGCTGAGGTTGCGGTGAGCCAAGATCACGCCATTGCACTCCAGCCTGGGTAACAAGAGCAAAACTCCGTCTCAAAAAAATTGTATTTGCAAAAAGAAGAGTCATGCCAGATTTGGTCTAGGGACTATAGTTTGTTGACCACTTCTTTATTCTATTAATACGTGTATTATACTAATTGATATTCAGACGTTAAGCTAAAGTGTCTTCCTGTAATAAACCGACTGCATTTGGTAATAGTGTGTAATCCTTTTTGTACATTGCTAGATCTAATTTGCTGTTACTTAAAGAATTTTAGCATTTACATTCATGGGCAGTATTGGCCTATAGTTTTCTTGTGATATCTTTGTGGCTTCCAGTAGGGTAAAATGAGGTGTAAAGTGTTCCTTTCTATTCTATTTATGAAAAGAATTGTGTTGGATTGGTATTATTAATTAGTTAGATGTTGATAGCATTCTCAGTAAAACCATCTAGGCCAGGACTTTGTAGAATATTTTAAAATAATTTATTAAATATTTTAATGGTTTTCATTTATATATATGTATGCAAATTTTATAGTTTCATTTGAGTCTACTTTGATCATTTCTGTTTATGAATTTGCCCATTTCATCTAAGTTGACAAATTGTTGGCATAAGGTTGTTTTCAAAATACTCATTTATAAGCCTTTTACTTTCTCTAGGGCTCAGAATGCTTCCTCTTTTATTCCCAATTTTGGTAATTTCTTTTTTTTTTTTAAAGGCGGGATTTCACCATGTTGGCCAGGCTGGTCTCGAACTCTTGACCTCAGGTGATCTGCATGCCTTGGCCTCCAAAGTGCTTGGATTACTGGTGTGAGCCACCACACCCAGCCTCTAAATAAAACGTATCTAATGAGAATTTATGATTTGTAGGGAATGACTCCTCAGAACCTTTGGATAGGAATTTAAACAAGATGAAAAAAATCAGAGTTTAGCCCTCATTAGCCACAAATTTGCCATTTCCCACATTGTTCTTTCCTCCTTTTATATCCAAGTTACTGTCCAGTGTCATTTCTTTAATATTTCTTGGAAGACAGTTCTCCTAGCAGCAAATTATCTCATTTTTTATCTGCACGTATCTTTATTTTACCTTCATTATCAAAGGCTTAGCTTTACTCGATATAAAATTCATGGTTGACTTATTTTTCTTTTTTCTTACAGCATGTTAAATGTTATTCCACTACCCTCTTTTCTTTCTGAGGATACCTCAGCCATAATTGTACTATCATTTCTTTCATACATAATGAATCATGTTATATTTATAGCCTTCAGAATTTTCTCTTTGTTTTTGTCTTTTAGCAGTTTGGTTATGATGTGTCCAGGTATAATTCTCTTTATGTTTATCCTACCAGGGGTTTGTTGAGGTTCTTGCATCTGTGAATTGTACTTTAGCTTGATTGTTTTGATTTTGCTTTGTGTTTTTCGGGGGGTGTGTGTGTGTGTGTGTGTGCACGCGTGCACACGTGTGTGTGTGTGTGAGAGAGAGAGAGTGTGAGAATGAGTCTTACTCTGTTACTCAGGCTGGAGTTTAGTGGGGCATAATCCAGCTCACTGCAGCCTCGACTTCTTTGGCTTTGGGGATCCTCCCACGTCAGCCACCAGAGCAGCTGGAACTACAGGTGCATGTCACCATTCCTAGCGAATTATTAATTTTTTTGTAGAGACAGGTTATCCCTATGTTGCCCAGGCTGGTCTTGAACTCCTGGTCTCAAACAATCTGCCCACCTCAGCCTCCCAAAATCTTGCAGTTACAGGCATGAGCTTCCACACCTGGCCACTTTGTGGTTTTTAAATCAAATTTGAAAAGTTTTCAGCCATTATTTCTTCAAATATTTTTTCCATCCACTTTTCTTTCTCTTCTTATGGGACTCTCATTAACATTTGTTGGAATCCTTGTCATTGCTTTGCAAGTCTCTGATGCTCTGTTCATTTTTCTTTGATCCTTTTTAACCTCTGCTCTTTTGATTAGAGGCTTTCTACTGATAACTCTTTAAGCTTGCTTATTCTCTCACTATCTCAATTCTGCTATTGAGTTTATCTAGTGAAATTTTCATTTCAGTTATTTACTTTTCAACTCTAGAATTTCAACTTTGAATATTTCTACTTATTAAGATTTGCTATTTTAATTTTTTGTTATATTTTCCTTAATTCTTTGAACATATTTATAATAGTTTCTTAAAGTTTTTGCATTGTAAATCCAACATCAGGGCCCCATTCAGAATAAATTTCTATTCACAGAAGGCTGTATCTTTTGATGGATTTTTTTTTTTTTTTTTTTTTGAGACAGAGTCTTACTCTGTCACTCAGGCTGGGGTGCAGTGGTGTAATCTCAGCTAACTGCAACCTCCGACTCCCAGGCTCAAGCGATTCTTCTGCCTCAGCCTCCCAAGTAGATGGGACTACAGGTGCCCATCACCACACCTGGCTAATTTTTGTATTTTTAGTAGAGATGGGGTTTCACCATATTGGCCAGGCTGGTCTCGAACTCCTGACCTCATGATCCACCCACCTCAGCCTCCCAAAGTGCTGGGATTACAGGTGTGAGTCATCACACCCAGCCAGATTTTTGCTCTCTTCTTTCATCCCTAATGGAAGGGCATCAATGATAATTGTTGAATAACATAAGGTATATATTTCAGTATTTGCTTCCTTGGTAATTTACATAAATAAGAGCAAGAGTTGTTATTAATTTGTTTCTGTGCTTAAGATGAAAACCTGCCTGCAATCATCATTTTCGTCAGATTCCTTGTAGTGCGTTGAGTAGTGTCCCCAGAAATTCATACTCAGAACATTAGAATGTGACCTTGTTTTTAAATAGGATCTCTGAAGATGTAATTATTTAAGAATCCCAGTGGGATCATACTGGATTTGAACAGACACTAAAGCCAATGATGAGTGCCCTTATAAGAAGAAGAGAGGATACAGCAGAAAAGATGACGTAAAGATGGAAGCAGAGATTGGAGTGATGTGTCTACTATGAGCCAAGGAATGCCAAGAATTTCAAGAGTCACCAGAAGTTAGGAAAGAAGCAATGAAGACATTTTTCCTCAGAGCCTCCAGAAAGAGCCAACCTGCCTACACCTTGATTTCAAACTGCTGGTCTCGGTCAGGCCTCCATGTGCAAGCCCGTACCCAGAAAGTCTAAAGCCCTGCCTGCCTCGGCTGATTACCCGCAACTCCTCCACCTGCCTTCGCCATTATCCCTGATCACCCAGCTGAGCTTCCCCTAGATATAAACTTTCCCTCCCCCACCCTGCCATCTTAACTGTTAAAATGTGAGTACTCCTCACCCCACCCTGCCATTTCAACTACTCTTATGCCTTACCCCACCTGCCATTGTAACTGAGCTTATGGTAATGCATACTCCTTGCCCCTACCCCCACCACTGTAACTGACCTTACTCCATAACACCCCTGCCCCCTCCCCAAAAGATTTGCCCCAACCTATAAAACCAACTCCTATCCCAGCGCCTTTCACTAACACCCTTTTTGGCCTTAGCCCACCTGCACCCAGGTGAATAAAACAGCTATGTTGCTCGCACAAAGCCTGTTTGGGGAGTCTCTTCATTCAAAGTGCATGTTTTTAACAGTCTCCAGAACTTTGGGAGAGTGAATTTCTGTCATTTTAGGCCCTCCAGTTTGTGGTACTTTGTTACAGAAGCCCTAGGAAATGAATACATTCTGTTTTCTCTCACTCTTTAATAGAAATATGCAGCAAAGAGTTCTGGGATTATTAGTTCTTTCTATGACTGCACAATGTCGTTTACCAAGGCCTGGAAGAGAGTTCTCATTCACTGATTTATTCATTTACTCATTCAGTAAATGTTTACTGAACCCTTAAAATGTGTCAAGCCTTGTACTAGGCTCTAGGAATACAACGGTCACTAGGATAAATGAGGCCTCTTTTCTTTTATTTGAGACAGAGTTTCACTCTTGTTACCAGGCTGGAGTGCAATGGCGCGATCTCGGCTCACCACAACCTCCGCCTCCTGGGTTCAGGCAATTCTCCTGCCTCAGCCTCCTGAGTAGCTGGAATTACAGGCACACGCCACCATGCCCAGCTAATTTTTTTGTATTTTAAGTAGAGACGGGGTTTCACCATGTTGAACAGGATGGTCTCGATCTCTTGACCTCGTGATCCACCCGCCTCAGCCTCCCAAAGTGCTGGGATTACAGGCTTGAGCCACCATGCCCGGCCCCCTAAATACTTCTTAATGGATCTCCTAAGATTAGGCTTTTACACACGACATTAACATTATTGTACCTGTAAAATTAACAATTCCCTAGTATCAACTAATAAACAGTTGCAGTAGATTGTATTATTACTCAAAATTTTTCACTTTTCTCTTCCCTATAGGAAGATAATACACTATACACTCCTGCCCAATAATCTTAGCGCTTGGCCATATTGCTTCAGTAAACATATGGTGAGCAGCAAGATGCACACTGCAGAGTACAGAAGCTTTTCTAATTATTTCCTGGGTGTTGGAATGAGAAGACACAGGGATCAAAAGAGCTCTCTGGAATATAACCGAAGTCACCTGGCAGTACAAATGACTTGAAAAAGAAATAAACTTCTGTTTTACAAACCACTAAAACCTAGGGTTGTTTGTAACTGCAGATTTCCCCAGTGAATTTGGAGCTGATTTTAATGGTTTTTAGTCCAGTATCCAGTCAAGAGTCTACGTCGTATTTGGTTAAATCTTAAATCTCTTAAATCTCTTATTCTGGGCCGGGCGTTGTGGCTCACGCCTGTAATCCAAGCACTTTGGAGGCCAAGGCGGGCAGATCACCTGAGGTCAGGAGTTCAAGACTAGCCTGACCAACATGGTGAAACCCTGTCTTTAAAAATAAATAAATAAATAAATAAATCTCTTATTCTGGAACAGTGCCTTTTCTTTCTTTTGTTTTTTGTTGTTGTTATTGTTTGTTTGTTTGTTTTTTGTTTTGTTTTAAGACAGAGTCTTGCTCTGTTGCCCAGGCTGGAGTGCAGTGTCACGATCTCGGGTCACTGCAACCTGTGAGTCCCAGGTTCAACTGATTCTCCTGCCTCAGCCTCCAGAGTAGCTGGGATTACAGACGTGATCCACCATGCTGGCTAATTTTTGTATTTTTAGTGGAGATGGGGTTTCACCACGATGGCCAGGCTTGCCTCGAACTCCTGACCTCAAGTGATCTGCTCACCTTGGCCTCCCAAAGTGCTGGAATTACAGACATGGTGGCTCATGCCCAGCCTCCCACTTAACTTTTCTTTCCTTCCTTGTTTCTTCTCCTTTTTCATTTTCTTACTTTTTTTCTCCTAGGAAACATGTTCAAAGATATTGTTCTTCTTGATAAAATTTACTTTTTAAAGAAGCCAAGTCAGTAATCATATATAATATCCCATATTCTGAATATATCTGATTATGTTCTTTTGTCGTGTTTTAACATTTTCCTCTAAGCCAATACTCAATCTTGGTTGCACCTTGACATCACTTTGGGAGCTTGAAAAAACACAAATGCCTAGATCCCACCTGAAGAGGTTCTAATGTAATTAGTCTGGGAATGGGGAGCTTTAAAAGGCCCTGAGTTGATTTTGATGTGAGGGGAAGGTTGTGACTCATGGATCTAACGGTTAGATCAGTCTTAACCCAGGATTCTGTACATGCCAAACTGCAGTACATCAGGTGCTCTGTAGACTTAGGTTCTATCACTGTTCATGATGCTAAATTTGATGACTAGCTGAAAGTGGTGACAGAGCTCTCCTTGTAACTGTATGTTTTTCTCTCCGTAAATTAGCAAATAATCTGTGGCGCAATGTCATAACATTTTGGGAATATCCTGTTTCCCATAAATTTTTAAGTACAGTTTTTGGCATCCATTAGTGATCCTTGCTAGAATCGATTATTTCATATTTACAACAAGCTGACTTTCTATCATTCTACATTTTCAAGCAGCCAGCATTCTTTTTTGTTTTGTTTTTGTTTGTCTTCGAGACTGCGTTTTGCTCTTTCACCCAGGCTGAAGGGCAGTGGTGCGATCAGGGATAACTGCAACTTCCACTTCCCAGGTTCAAGCAATTCTCCTGCCTCAGTCTCCCTAGTAGCTATGATTGTGGGTGCCTGCCACCACACCCTGCTAATTTTTGTATTTTTAGTAGAGATGGGGTTTCGCCATGTTGGCCAGAGTGGTCTTGAACTCCTGACCTCATGTGATTCACCCACCTTAGCCTCCCAAAGTGCTGAGATTACAGGCATGAGCCACCACACCTGGCTGCCAGCATGCTTGTGTACAGAGTTTCCTTAATTAATTGACAACTATAGTTCTCCATAAAAAGTTAAGGTGTGCCAAGCATGCTGGGTGGCTCACACCTGTAATATCAGCACTTTGGGAGGCGGAAGCGAGTGAATCACTTGACGTCAGGAGTTTGAGACCAGCCTCACTAATGTGGTGAAACCCTTGTCTTTACTAAAAACACATAAAAAATCAGTCAGGTGTGGTGGAAAGGGCCTGTAATCCCAGATACTCGGGATTATTTATTCGATGTATTGCAATCAATTACTGTTATTATCTTTATTGATGCTCAAATTAACTCATATTTGGCCAGTGGGAACCCCTTTAAGCTGGTTTATCTTTTTTGACATGCCCTCTTTTGTCTGAGCATCTCCTTCCTTTCTGGGACAACACAATGTCCCAGGCTCACCTAGAATTTTCTCTGCCACAATGTGGAGCCAGTCATTTCTTCAAAGAGTTTATTTTCATTTTCATGGGGAATGGTAATTACAAGTTAAGGTCTAGATGCTTATTGCTTTTGGAGTGTCATTTCATCCCCACCCAATGGACAGAGCTGGGAAATACACTTTTATTTATTTATTTTTTTTGAGACATCTGGATCTGTGGCCCTGGCTGGAGTGCAGTGGTGGGATCTCAGCTCACTGCAACCTCCGCCTCCCGGGTTCAACCGATTCTCATGCCTCAGTCTCCCGAGTAGCTGGGATTTACAAGCATGTCCCACTATACTTAGCTAATTTTTGTATTTTTAATGGAGTCAGGGTTTCGCCTTGTTGGCCAGGATGGTCTCCATCTCTTGGCCTCATGCAATCTGCCCACCTCGGCCTCCCAAAGTGCTGAGGTTGCAGGTGTGAGCCACTGCACTGGGCCTGGGAAATGCATTTTTAAAAATCATGAATTCAGGGCCAGGTGCAGTGGCTCACACCTGTAATCCCAGCACTTTGGCAGGCAGATTGTGTAAGCCCACGAGTTGAAGACCAGCCTGGTCAACATAAGGAAACTCTGTTTCTTTTTGGTTTTAAGAAGCAGAGAGTTTAGTAGGCAAGAAGGAAAAGAGAACACATACAGAAGAAGCTCCCCGTACAGAGACAGAGGAAGGGGGCTCCAAAGCCAAAAGAAGAGGTCCCCACCTGCCAAGGATACCAGCCAGGTAAATATGCAGAGGCTGGAGGAGGCAATGTTTGATTTGCAAAGGGCTCAGGGGTTTGACTAGGCATGTCATTCATGTAGCTGGAGAAAAAGCTGTTCCTACCACTCTAGCCTTCTAATATGCAAATATAGGATGCCATGATGTTCTACACAAGTAGGAATATGTGGGGGTGGCCATGTTGCCGGGAATATGTGGGGAAAGGACAAGAAGGCCAGGAATCTCTGAGTTTGGGTTTTGCATATCAAATCATTTGCATATCAATGGTTGCTGGCCTGGCTCTAAGAGCCGGGTCTTTACAAGAAACTTTTCCAAAGATGCTTTAAAGAATGAAAACTTCCCAAGGACCCTTTTTCCTACATTTCCAGCTGTGGAGATGCCACACTAACTGCTGTTAGCAGGTTTTGGACGAGGACTCTTTCTGGCTACTTTCTGCTGAAAAGGGATGTCCTTCCAAGGATGTCCTTGGAAGAACGGTGTGTCCATGTGCGGTTCAGTTTACAGCACCATTTGGAGTTTGATTGCTTTTAGGCAAGAAGAAACAATTTGAGTTGTAGTATTGAGTATATGGGGTCCAAATCTCAATACAAGACATATAAGCAAGAGAGTGTTTAATAAAGGGGTTAACCAATTCCATAAGTAAGACTGGAATTTGTTAAAGAGGGATCTTAGCCACTTGTCACTAAAGCCGGCATTTTCCCTGATCCTGTCAATAATTTTGACTGGATTTTTTTTTCTTTTCTGAGATGGAGTCACTTGTTGCCCAGGCTGGAGTGCAATGGTGCGATCTCTGCTCACTGCAATCTCTGCCTCCCGGGTTCAAGCGATTCTCGTGCCTCAGCCTCCCGAGTAGTGGGGATTACATGCGTGTGCTACCATGCTTGCCTAAATTTCTATATTTTTAGTAGAGACGGGGTTTTGCCATGTTGGCCAGGCTGGTCTTGATCTCCTGACCTCAAGTGATGCGCCCACCTGGAGCCTCCCAAACTGTTGGGATTACAGGTGGGAACCATGGTGCCTGGCTGATTTGATTTTTAAGTAGCTGTAAATTTTTCTCTACTTTACTAGAAGTGTTAATCCAAAAGTAGCATGTTTCATTTAAAACTACATTACTAAACCCAATAACAAGTACTAGCAGATGGCTGGGCATGGTGGCTCACGCCTGTAATCCCAGCACTTTGAGAGGCCAAGGTGGGCAGATCACCTGAGGTCTGGAGTTTGAGACCAGCCTGACCAATATGGAGAAACCCTATCTCTACTGAAAATACAAAATTAGCTGGGTGTGGTGGTGCATGCCTGTAATGCCAGCTACTTGGGAGGCAGAGTCAGGTGAACCTGAAAGGTAGAGGTTGCGGTTAGCTGAGATCGCACCATGGCACTCCAGCCCAGGCAACAGGCACAACCCTCCATCTCAAAAAAAAAAAAAAAAAAGTCCTAGCAGACTCAGCGATACTAAAACTTTCATGCTTCGTTTTTGTCAACTATTATCCCTGTTATAAGGCTATTAATTAAGCCAAATACTAAAGCAATGGAAGCTCCGTCCAATATTTCGGTTAGAAGATGCCACCGTGTATAACCCTATTGCAAATAGTGGAGTGAGGACAGCAGTTCCCACAAGTGTGGTGTGGTAGGTAATTTCCATCTAAAATTTTACTTGCCAAGATACAGAATTCCCCATTGGGGGTCTATGAAGTTCCTTGGTTTTATTTTCCCCAACAAAGAAACCTCTGGGTTATGGGCACCTTACTCACTTTCATTACCTGGCAGCATATAATTGCCCAGAACTAGCAGGTTGGTTTACACTTTTACATTACCCATCCCTTTTTTTTTTTCCCAAGCTGCAGAAGATCACCACTTGATTCATAGGAATAAGCAGGATTAGTCTAAAATGTAGGCAAAAACTTAAAAACAATTAATCAGAGTAGGATTCAATGACAAATGTATGATAAGCTTTGGAGCAAAATTTTTCTCTCCAGTCATCGTTTTTGGTAAAAATTAATTATGAATAAACTTTAGTTTTATACTTGGCCTGATTATTTGCATAAATTCAGCAAGAATGGTTACTTTTATATAGGCCTTTTAGATTGGCTTTGATGAAACTCTGTTCCACAAGAAATTTCAGATAAGACTTTTAAAGCCAAGTCCAGCCATGGTTTATATACTCTTAACACCTGTGAGTTGGGTGATCCTCTCCTCTTAAGATCCCAAGATAAACTCGGAGCTTCCAGACCTGTTAGAAAGTGACATTCTTTACTGACCACAGATTAGGAACCCTGTGCAGGGACTGTGCAGACAAGGTATGAGGCCAGTTTTCCCCAAGGGGTTTTTATTGGCTCTGCAGGTCAAGCTTGATTCCTTAAAGGGAAACATACCCTTTCAGTCAGAGCCTTGGTAAAATAACCAGTTTTTCCAATTGTGTCCTGTTGACAAAGAAAAATGATGCTTAAGGCACTGATGCAAACAACTATATTGCTATAAGTTAAGAGTACTCACAGTTTCCAAATTCTAGAGGAACAAGGCAGAGAAAAATACACGTTCCAAATTTTGTTCACAATAATATGCCTTACTCAATTATTAAAGGCCATAAATAGTTTGAAATAACTTTCCTTGACTCTGAAAATCACAACAGGGAGCAGCAATATTCCAAGAAAAAGCTAAAAAGGTTGCTTTAACTTTCTGAGTGTAGTCCACTTAGTTGACTTTTATTTTGCTTGATATTTGTCAACATGTCAGTTCCATATGAGTCTTGTACATTCTTTATTTCAATGTTATAATCTTTAAGTCTATTAAAAACTTGCATTTGGTGCGGGGCTTGGTGGCTCATGCCTGTGATCCCAGCACTTTGGGAGGCCGAGGTGGGCAGATCATGAGGTCAGGAGATTGAGACCATCCTGACCAACACTGTGAAATCCCATCTCTACTAAAAATACAAACAATTAGCCAGGCGTAGTGGCATCTACCTGTAGTCCCAGTTATTCTGGAGGCTGAGGCAGGAGAATCACTGGAACCTGGAGGCAGAGGTTGCAGTGAGCCAAAATCACGCCACTGTACTCCGGCCTGGGTGACAAAGCATGACTCTATCTCAAAAAAAACAAAACAAAAAACCTGCACTTGAGAACACTTGAGATGGGAGGTTTGCCTGAACTTTGTTAAAGTCCTTAATATAGCTTGATTATAAACCATCTTTTGAGAAGGAACAAAGCAGGACAACAATTGTCTGCGAATGACAAATTTCTGGGATGGCTATGGTTAAAAATATGACTGACAAGTTTATTTATCTTTGTGGTTTACAATAACTTTACCCTTAATTATGATTGATAGCATATACTTAGACATTAGAAATCCCATACAATTTTAGAACATATATTAGTATTATTCACCAAAATATAACTTAAAGAAGATTGGACATCATTTTTGCAATCTCATGTGACTAAACATGTCAAATGATCTTGTTTTCCTCTGAGCATTTCAGGGGCCCTCTGAACCATCCCAAAAGCCAGGCATCCAGAAAGACAATTTCCAGACTGCCATAAATTAATTTGCCAAAATAATGACTTAAAAGGCAAAAACCTTTCATCAGCCTTTACTACAACATGAAAATTTTATCCAAAGAAAAATTTTGCCCTTGTATTAGTTTATTAATGTTAACTCCAATTTGTTTACATGAAACCTTATAGATTATTCCATCTAATCCTAAGCAATTTGACCATGAGGTGAAATCTTAACAAACGTTTTATAACCCTTTTACTAAAGGGCAGATTGGTGTCTTAAGACCTCCTTCCTATGCTTTTATTTTAATTCTTAATTTATGAAAAGACCATAGAGATGCTATGGAGAAGATGGTGCAGTGCTTCTACCATGCATTTTATTGCAAGGCAACCCAAAGGGAACTGGCTTATTTTGCAATCAGCCCATCTCTGATAGGAGTCTCATCTCCGTGGAGGATAGGAATGGGGAAACCCTGTTTCTAGAAAAAAATACAAAAATTAGCCGGGTGTGGTGGCATGCAACTGTAGTCCCAGCTATGAGGAAAGCTGAGATGGGAGGGAGGTTTGCCTGAACCTATGAGGTCTAGGCTGCAGTGAGCTGAGATCATTCCATTGCACTCCAGCCTGGGTGACAGAGCTAGACTCTGTCTCGAAAACATACAAATAAAAAAAATTAAAAATTATGAATTCATATTGATACATAATTTTGAAAAATTTACCTAATGAAAGTAAGGCTCCTAGAGGAGGTAAGATTTGGTTATCTCCTGGTCAGCTTGGAAAGAGGAGTTTGCAGAAGTAGAAGGTGAGGAATGATAACCTACAGAAAACTCACTTCACAGCAACAGAAACAAAAGATAGAGGATGTCATGATTTATGTCTTGGCCCTGCCACATATGTGACCTTATGTAAATTACTTTTTTCCCTTTGAGTCTCAGATTTCCCCTTTGTAAAGGTGAAATCCCAGTTCCTCTTCTGAGACCCTCTGACGTTACTGTAAGCATCAAAGGAGATGATGATTACCATTTGTGGTACTATTATGAGGATATACACACATACTGATATATAGATCCCTGCACAGATACACAAAAAAACTGGTAACAGTAACTGCCTAAAGTATGTGAAGTTAGGAGTCAGTGAGAGACTTTTCACTACATGTAAAAGTATTTATATTAGAGTCAGATTCTCGCTCTGTTGCCCGGGCTGAAGTAGAGTGGCTTAATCCTGGGTCACTGCAGTCTCAAACTCCTGGCCTCAAGCAATCTTCCTATCTCATCCTCCCCTAGCTAGGACTACAGGCATGGGCTACCACTCCTGGATAATTTTTTTCTTTTTTGTAGGAAGTGGGGTCTTGCCACATTGTCAAGACTGGCATCAAACTCCTGAGCTCAAGCAACCCCCCTGCCTCCACCTCCCAAAGTGCTGGGATTACAGGCGTGAGCCACCACGCCCGGATAATTTTGTATTTTTTTAGTAGAGAGGAGGTTTCTCCATGTTGGTCAGGCTGGTCTTGAACTCCCGCTCAGGTGATCCACCGGCCTCGGGCCTCCCAAAGTGCTGGGGATTACAGGCATGAGTCACCTTGCCCAGCTATGAATACCTTTCTTGAGAATGGAAAAAAAAATGTAAGTAGGTAATGAATTTGAAAGAGCTTTGTAAATCATCAAGTATGACACAAATATTAGGATTTTATTGTTACTATTATCCACCAGCAGCAATGCATCAAACGCTGGTTCTGTGATTATTTATTGGTGAAAAAGTTGAATAAATCAATGTATTATACCCATATGTTGGAATATTGAATTCATTTTCTTTTACAAATAACACTTTGGAATAATTGATGATACTGGCAAATGCTCAAGATGAGTGGAAAAATATATAAGCACTGTATAGGTGAATAATTCTACTCTTGTGCATTCCCTGTGTCAACATACACAAAAAGAAAAAAGACTGTTAGGAACCATCCACAATGGTTTGAGGGGGAAGATGGAGACATAAAGTATTCATTTTATTGACTATATTTTCGGTATATTCCAGATTTTCTACGAGTTAGTAAATGCCACTAAAAAAGAGCCAAAGAACATCACAGCTACACCTTCAAAGACGGTCAGAAAAATAATTTTTGGGGGTGTGTTTTCGATCTGGACACTAACAGGGACGCTGATTGCTCCCGCCAGTAAGTCAAGCCCAGCAGATAAAAAATAATTTTTAAAAACCTTGTGAGAGTGATGTGCCGCAGGAAGGGAGGAGGAAGAAGCAAGCGTGGGCGGCACTAAAGGAGGAACCTAAACCTCCATCTGCTACCCCCGGAGATTAAGAACTACAGGGAGAGGCGAGAGAGACTACGACCGCCCTACGGCTAGAGCGGCCACGAAGAAAACACTTCCGGGGTGGGGCTATCTGGCTCTTTCCCTTCCGCGTGGGGAATGTGGACCGCCTGCAAAGTTAAGGTTCAGGATTCCTTGGCCACCGCTTCCATCACTCTAAGACGGTGCCTGAGATTGGGGGCAACCATGGCAAAAAGCAAGTTCGAGTACGTGAGGGACTTCGAGGCTGATGACACCTGCTTGGCTCACTGCTGGGTGGTAGTGCGGCTGGACGGCAGGAATTTCCATCGGTGAGGGAGCTCTGCTCTGGGCGTCGCATTACGCCAGCGCTTCTGGGGAATCCAGTTCCTACCCTTGCCAATTCTTCTTGCCCCCGACCCTTTGCGTTACCAGGGTAACGCGGTAGCCAATGAATGCGCAGCATGGAGCATCGCCCCGCCCTGCGTGTTAGCTAGGACTCTGCCTGAACCCGGGCTGTTAGCGTAATTAAATGGGCGACGGGCTCCCCTGATGAGGATCTTACATGGAGTGCCCGTGTTAAGTGAACAGAGACCTGTTAGCAAGGACGTGGTATTAAAAGTCACTCTTATGCGCAGTACTTAAGCTCTTAAGCCAATTGCCCAGCTATTCTGTTAGATATCTTTGAATGCTCACTGTTTCAGAGATCTGTGTAAGCGTTGCTTGTGGGCAATACTTAGGTCTATGCTTCATTATCAAGAACAGGCCACATGGACTAGATTCAAGAGAGAGTCAGAAAAAAAAGAGGCGGCCAGGTGCGGGAGGCGGGAGGCTAACTTAAGGCCAGGAGTTGGAGACCAGGTTTTTTGGGTTTTGTTCTTTTTTTGTTTTTTTTTTTTCCAAAACACGCCTCTACAAAAAAAAAATCAATAAATAAATAAATAAAATAAAGAGAGAGAGACAGGGAGAGAGAAAGAAAAGAGAGAGGCCGGGCGCGGTGGCTCACGCCTGTAATCCCAGCACTTTGGGAGGCCGAGGCGGGTGGATCATAAGGTCAGGAGTTCGAAACCAGTCTGGCCAAAATGGTGAAACCCCATCTCTACTTAAAAAAAAAAAAAAATTATATATATATATATATATATATATATATATATATATATATATAAAATAAAATTAAAAATACAAAAAATTACCTGGGTGTAGCAGCCACCGCCTGTAATCCCAGATACTCCGGAGGCTGAGGCAAAGAATTGATTGAACCGGGTGGGCGGTGGTTGCAGTGAGCCGAGATCACGCCACTGCACTCCAGCCTGGGTGATAGAGCGACACTCCGTCTCAAAAAAAAAAAGAAAAGAGAAAGAAAAAAAAACAATTTGCCGGGCACAGCGGTGCATACCTATAGTCACAGCTACTCGGGAGGTTGAGGTGGGAGAATCCCTTGAGCCTGAGAGGTCAAGGCTGCAGCGAGCGGTAATTGGGCCGCTGCACTCCAGCGTGGGTGACAGAGCAAGACTGTGTCTCAGAAAAAGGGGAAGAGGGCGAACGAAATATAACAGAAAAATGGGAATTTAATTTTTTAAAATGGCTGCATTATTAATAATGATCATTATAACTAACATTAATTGAGCACTTACTAGGAGCTAGGTATGATTACTTTTATCTTTCCCCTAATCTTTAGGACAACCCAGTGAGATAAATATTCTTTTATTCCCATTTCACGGAAAGGAGAGTTGAGGCTTAGCATTTATGTCTGGTTTTCTCAATTTCAGGGCAGGAAAAAAACTAAGTTCTTAAGGAAATGGATCAGGTTGTGGCTAGCTGAGCATTTGGGTTCACAGTGCTATCACATTATCGTCTCCAAACAGCCTTTGTTATCTAGCAACAGGGCCTCTTGTTAATGAGGCTTCCATCCATGTCTTCTTCCTTTTTCTCTTTCCCCTATGAAGGTTTGCCGAGAAGCACAACTTTGCAAAACCTAATGACAGCCGTGCTCTCCACCTGATGACCAAATGTGCCCAGACCGTGATGGAAGAACTAGAGGATATTGTGATTGCATATGGACAGAGTGATGAGTACAGCTTTGTGTTCAAGCGGAAAACCAATTGGTTTAAAAGAAGAGCCAGGTAATTCCATGACCTTCTTCTTTTCTTCAGAGTATTTCCTACCAGCATCTGGTTTTCTGTTTATCTTAATCACAGACTTACAGACTATAGATGATGTCTGCAGTATTTGTAACTCCAGAGTGCATGTATATTTCCTAGATTGCTGTACTTCCATCTGATAGCCGAGCATTCTGTATGCTTCTTTATCCGATTCTTACCCCGACATGTCCCTTAGGATTAGTTTCTAGACTGACCTAGCATTGAACATTAAAACTAGAAGCATAGACCATAAAATTGTAATATTAACAATTCATAGGTTGGCTTTAGCCAGTGACAGTCTCTACATGCATTGTATTTTTATTTACACTGTTGATTAAGGGGGATCTTAGCATAAAATAGACACAAATCGGATATTTGACTTGGCAATATTTTAAAACTCTGCATGGGAAACAAATCATATACTGAATTGGTTTTTCCTTTCCTTTTCTTTTTCCTTTCCTTCCTTTTCTTTCTTTCAATATGGGGTCTCCCTGTGTTGCCCAGGCAGGTCTCAAACTCCTGGCCTCAAGCAATTCTTCTGCCTTGGCCTCTCGAAGTGCCAGGATTACAGGTGTCAGCCACTAGACCCAGCCTGAACTGGCATTTTTAAAAAAACAATGGTTTCCCCTCTTCTATGGCTGAAAACACAAATAGGTCAGGCATGGTGGCTCACACCTGTAATCCCAACACTTTGGGAGGGCAAGGGAGAGGATACTTGAGTGCAGAAGTTTGAGGCCAGCCTGGGCAAGATGGTGAAACCCTGTCTCTACAAAAAATGTAAACGTTAGCCAGGCACAGTGGTATACACCTGTAGTCCCAACTACTCAGGAGGCAGGAGGATCCCTTGAGCCAAGGAATTTGAGGCAGCAATGAGCTATGATCATACCAATGCACCCCAGCCTGGGGGACAGAGAGATACTAACTTTAAAAAAAATTTTTTTAAGTAATTCTTGAATCATAAATTCATATCACATCCTGTAGGGAAAAATTTAGTATTAGTAGGTTACTTAATAGAAGTGGAAAGAGAGGCAGGCTGCATTTAAAATACGTAACTGGCCAGGTATGATGACTCATGCCTTTAATCCCAGCACTTTGGGAGGCCAAGGCGGGTGGATCACTTGAGGTCAGCAGTTCGAGACCAACCTGGTCAACATGGTAAAACCCCATCTCTACTAAAAATACAAAAATTAGCTGGGCATGGTGGCTTGCGCCTGTAATCCCAGCTACTCGGAAGTCTGTGGCAGGAGAATCACTTGAACCTGGGAGGTGGAGGTTGTAGTGGACTGAGATGGCGCCACTGCATTCCAACCTGGGCAACAGAACAAGACTCCGTCTCAAAAAAAAAAAAAAAAAATGGGACCAAGGTATTAAAATGGTGTTTCTTAGCCAAATGCATTTTGTCTCCTGGCTATCTGGGCAGTTTTCGTAACCTCTCTGTGGCACTCACAGGTCTTAGCATGGTATTGAATTAATTCCGTGTATTTTTCCTTTTCTTGCTCCACCCAATGTGCCTTACATCTGCAAGTAAGTTCATGACTCACGTGGCCTCCCAGTTCGCCTCCAGCTATGTGTTTTATTGGCGGAATTACTTTGAGGACCAGCCCCTTCTGTATCCCCCAGGCTTTGATGGAAGAGTCGTGGTGTATCCTAGCAACCAGACCTTAAAGGACTACCTCAGCTGGCGACAAGCAGATTGTGAGTGGCACCAAATAAACACCTGTAGTTAAACCACCAATTCCATGCCTTACAAGTGTTGATCTGATGCAGGATTGGTTCACATATACTTTGTTTTGTATACATTTTATATAGAATGCAGTAGTTAAATATTTTTTCAATTAGTTAAAAGTATTGATAAATTTATCTCTATTTTTGTTTGTTCGTTTGAGATGGAGTTTTGCTCTTGTTGCCCAAGCTGGAGTGCAGTGGCGCAATCTTGGCTCACCACAACCTACACCTCCCCAGTTCCAGCGATTCTCCTGCCTCAGCCTCCTGAGTAGCTGGGATCATAGGCATGCGCCACCACACCCAGCTACTTTTTTGTATTTTTAGTAGAGACAGCGTTTCTCCATGTTGGTCAGGCTAGTCTTGAACTCCCAGCCTCAGGTGATTCACCTGCCTCAGCTTCCCAAAGTGCTGGGATTACAGGTGTGAGCTACCACACCCAGCCTCCTTATCTGTATTAAAAAAAAAAATAGTCAGATATAGTAATACTGAAATCTACATTCCAACTCAGTACTGGACAGAGCCTCTGCAGTGGTAGCCACCTTTACACACACACACACACACACACACACACACACACACACACACACATACACGGCAGGGTGCCATAGTCTCTGCCTTTTCCTGTTGCTCCTCTGGGGTCACCCACTGTTTTACACATTTATGTTCATGCCAGCCTCAGTGGGTATTTGAATTGTGACCCCTGCCTTATGTGACTCTGATGTTTGTGAGACTTTTACTTGCTTGTTCTGTTTTGGTTTTTCCCGACGAACTGGAAAGAGATTGGAATAATAGAAATCAAATAACGTCTAAAGTATTCCTAAGATCAACACACAAATTAACAGCTTTGTATAATGTATAACTGAAATGACCAAATAAAACTGGTGTTGGGAATAAGGGTTTGTTCCTCCGACTCCTTCCCTCCATGTTCCCTGTGTAAGACTTCCGGCAAGTCACTAGATGTCTCTGAGATCTCTCTAAAGAGGAGTGAGACGGGGCTCTAGTATTCCTTGAAGCATGAATATTGAATAAAGATTTTCTGTATATAAACATTACTATTTTGTTCTCCTTACAGGTCACATCAATAATCTTTATAATACAGTTTTCTGGGCACTTATACAACAATCTGGACTAACACCAGTAGAAGCCCAAGGGAGATTACAGGTATAAAGATTTTACTATGTTAATATTTAATGGGATGGTTTGCTGTAGGCTCTCCCATAACTTTTTTTATGTTAATGTTACTTTTTTTTTTTTTTAAGATCCCTTTACAGCTTTGTTTTGAAAGAATATAAAAATCATAATAGGAGCAGCTCTGCTGCCTGCTTGGTCTGTAATCCTGGATGAGTTACTGCTTCTCCGTGTCCTCGGCATTGGCTCTGCCTTCCCATGTGCTAACATTTGCCTGAAGCTATGTGTGACTGCCGTCTTCAGCACTGCCTTTTTTTTTTTTTTTTTTTTAAAGTTTCACTCTGTCACCCAGGCTAGAGTGCAGTGGTGTGATCTCAGCTCACTGCAACTTCTGCCTCCTGTGTTCAAGCGATTCTCGTGCCTCAGCCTCCCAGGTAGCTGGGATTACAGGCACATGCTACCAGGTCTGGCTAATTTTTGTATTTTTAGTAGAGACGGGGTTTTACCATGTTGGCCTGGCTGGTCTCGAACTCCTGACCTCAGGCAATCTGCCTGCCTTGGCCTCCCAGAGTGCTAGGATTATAGGCATGAGCCACTGCACCTGGCCGGCACTGACTTTGTCCATGACACCAGGCCTCTTCCATCATTCCCATTCCCTGCTGGGCACCTGTAGTTTCTTGGATTTTTGACCCCTGTGTATGGGAAGAATACACGCTCGGGGGGTCAGATAAGTACTCATATCATGCTTCTGTGTAGTTTTATCCTCTCTGCCTCAGTTCTTTATAGGTGAAATGTAGAAAATAGTTTCTACCTCATAGGTTTATGGTGAGAATTAAATAGCATGATGCATGTAAAACACAGAATAGTATGAAGCATATTGTAAGTGCTTAATAAATACTGGTTTTTATTATTAGATAACAGTGCTACTTGTAGGAAGACTAACTGTGAAATGAGGTAATGTGTTGTAACAGTTCTTTTATTTGTATTTTATTTTTTTTAGACGGAGTCTTACTCTGTCACCTAGGCTGGAATGGTGCAGTGGCATGATCTCAGCTCACTGCAACCTCCACCTCCCAGGTTCAAGCAGTTCTCTGCCTCAGCCTCCCGAGTAGCTGGGATTACAAGCATCCACCACCACACCTGGCTAATTTTTGTGTTTTTAGTAGAGACGGGGTTTCGCCATCTTGGCCAGGCTGGTCTTGAACTCTTGTCCTCATGATTCACCTTGGCTTCCCAAAGTGCTGGGATTATAGGCGTGAGCCATCGTGCCTGGCCTATTTGCTTTTTTATTTTATCTATTTATTTATTTTTTGAGATGGAGTCTCACTATTTTCCCCAGGCTGATCTTGAACTCCTGGGCTCCAGCAATCCTCCCACTTAGCCTCCCAAGTAGCTGGGATTACAGGTGCAGGCCGCTGTGCCCAGCTGTAACAGTTACTAATACAATGCCTGATACATTATAATTGCTCAGGAAATGGTTGTCATTTTTAATAATACTAATGATAGAGATTTATATGTAGCAATAATAGGAATACTGGGGCCACATGTGGTTCATGCCTGTAATCCCAGCACTTTGGGGAGGCTAAGGTGGGCAGATCACCTGAAGTCAGGCGTTTGAGACCAGCCTGGCCAACGTGGTGAGACCCTGTCTCTACAAAAATTAGCCCGGTATCGGGCACATGCCTGTAATCCCAGCTACTCAGGAGGCTGAGGCATGAGAATCGCTTGAACCTAGGAGGTGGAGATTGCAGTGAGCCGCGATTATGCTACTGCACTCCAGCCTGGGTGACAGAGTGAGACTCCGTCTCAAAAAAGGGAATACTGGTAGGTATATCCAGTTTTGAAAGAATCAAGTTCAGATTTTGAATATTTGTAGAAGAGTAAGGACAACCTTTTAATACTGGGCAATTTATATAACCTTTCTAAGTTTTACTTGACCAAATACATAATATATACTCAGTTAGTATTAATTCCCCTTGTTCTCTTTCAGTCTTGATTTGTGACGCCATTGTTTGGTATAGAGAGAATTTTATCTAAATAAGATCTAATTGTTCTTAAGATGAAAATTTACTAGTAACTCTAAGATGTTTGATCAAATCCTTCCATTTCTTGATTGTGGAAGTTCAGGTGGCAGACTGAATGGATAGAGTAGCATTAGCAGAGAAAGACCTCCAGGCCGGGCGCGGTGGCTCACACCTGTAATCCTAGCACTTTGGGAGGCCGAGGCAGGTGGATTGCCTGAGCTCAGGAGTTCGAGACCAGCCTGGGCAACACAGTGAAACCCCGTCTCTACTAAAAGTCAAAAAAATTAGCCGGCCATGGCAGTGTGCACTTGTAGTCCCAGCTACTCAGGAGGCTGAGGCAGGAGAATTGCTTGAACCCGGGAGGCAGAGGTTGCAGTGAGCCAAGATTGCACCACTGCACTCCAGCCTGGGAGATAGAGTGAGACTCCATCTCCATAGAAAAAAAAAAAGACATGCAGAGCTTTTAATATATGTTTTTATTTCCTCAGGGAACCCTTGCAGCAGACAAGAATGAGATTTTGTTTTCTGAATTCAATATCAACTATAATAATGAACCGCTGATATATAGGAAGGGGACGGTGCTGATATGGCAGAAGGTAATGCTGTTATGTTCAAAGAAAAATGGAAGTCAGGAAAAAAGAGAGCCCGTGCCCATTCCAAGCTGTGTCCTGCCTGCTGCCTGTATGCTGATGCGACTCCAGTCGCTAACGCAAACCAGATCCTTTCCTACAGGGGATGCCATAGATTCTTCTTATTTTGGATGTGCATTTTGTCAGTTAGTAGTGGTCCAAAATCTCCCATACATAAGTTGAATTACAGAATTTTAGAATTAATGCCCTTATTTTTCTGTTTTGTAAGCTTCCCTGTATTAAATAAAATCCTTTTAAACGGATATAGTACAGGTATCAGGATTTGGGCATTCGTAAAATACTTACAAAGTACTTTCTCTCACACTGGATAATACCATTAAATGGTTTCTCCATCCCATGACAACTATAATATGATGAGGCACTAAGAGAAGATGTATATGAGGGTTTGTTTTTTCCTAAATGTCATGAGATTCTCTTGACACCAATATTTCACCAATATTTCCTCTCTGTTGGGCATAATGATTTCTCTAAACTTATTTCCTCCCATGTAAAGTTGTTTTTTTCCTGAAATGAATGTTTTCGAGTACCAAGGAGTACCCTGAGAGCTAGTCATTCACTGGCAGCTCCAGCTCTTTTAGTATTTCAAAGCATTTGTTCTTTGGTACAGACTTGGATATTTCTTAATGAAGATGGAAGGTAAGAAATACCTTTAATTCTGTAGTTATTGCTAATGAGGAACATGGAATCCTTTCTTTGTTCCTAAGATCTCTTCAGAATATTATAATATTATAACTCTTGTTTTTCTTTTTTTTTTTTTTGAGATGGCGTCTTGCTCTGTCATTCAGGCTGGAGTGCAGTGGTATCATCTCGGCTCACTCCACCTCTGCCTCCTGGGTTCAAGTGATTTCCAGCTAATTTTTGTAGTTTTAGTAGAGGCAAGTTCTCACCATATTGGCCAGGCTGGTCTTGAACTCCTGACCTCAAGTGATCTGCACACCTTGGCCTCCCAAAGTGCTGGGATTACAGGCATGAGCTACCATGCCCTGCTAACATAACCTTTTAAAAATTATTTCTAATTATAAAGAACTTCATGCATAGTGAGATTTTATATATATATATATATATATATATATACACACACACACACACACATACACATACACGTACACATGTGCATATATATGCACATACATATATCTATATATATCTCAAATATGGCAGTCAGAAGTATTTGAAGATAAAAAGTGAACTATCCCCACATCTTTCTTTTCTCTCCCAAACCCACTCCTGAGTTAACAATGTCCCTGCTTTATTTTTACCTGTAGGTTGATGAAGTTATGACAAAAGAAATTAAGCTGCCAACAGAAATGGAAGGAAAAAAGATGGCAGTGACCCGAACCAGGACCAAACCAGTGCCCTTGCACTGCGATATCATTGGTGATGCTTTCTGGAAGGAACATCCAGAGATTCTAGATGAAGACAGCTGACCCTTTGCTCTTCAGTTCTGGTGTACTTAACCATGCTAGCCCTCCCACCTCCCAGGGCTCCCTGCCTTAGGTGGCCATAGCATCCCTACCACCCAGAACACTGGCACAAATGATACGACTCAAGTTGGGAGGGGGACAGGCAAGGAAGGATGGATGGGGGTGGTGGATTTTATTCTGTTTAAGCAGAACACCTTGTTTGCAATGTGGGAACATGGTTCCTTTGGCAGAAGTGCTTTTTTTTTTAAATTGCAGTACTATTTTTATAAAGCAAGAACTATTTCATGCCTTGCAGAGTGAATCATTTTTAGATTGTGACATACATCTTATAAAAACCTGTCAGTTCTTTTCACCTATGAGAGAAGAGGAGCCCAAACTCTCGCCCACCTGTTCTTAACCGGAAAACCCACTGACTTTGAAAATCTCACCTCTGCTACCCATCTACTTGCATTCATCTTTGCCAGACCTGAAGATAAATATGGGTTAATGCCTGCATGATGCCTCTGGATTCAGGAATTGCAGGGAATATGCAGGGCTTTGTGCCAGTCTCCATGTTGGCAACTTTGGCTGAACAAATGAGGAGTGGTTTCAGTGTCCTTGTGTACACATTCTGTGGATTGATTTAATGGAGTTGTCAGCATGATCATCATCATCTAGCCAGGGGCATAGTTTCTCAGGCCATTTACCTCTTTCTAAGAAGAAACAGAATTATGTGTATATATGAGAAAGAAAAACAAGAATGAGTGAATGAGGATGGAGAAACATTTACTCCGTCTACTCAAGATATTAGTTTTAAAAGTCCCTTTCCTGTTGTACTTCCTGAAAAAGATTCTCAGGTAGCTTCTGTGTAATCAGAAACATGACGTGAGTTTAAGAGCAGAGGGGTAATTGACACCTGCTGTCAATTAGCAGATAATGCTTCTGCTAATTGACAGGTAGCAGGTGTCAGAAGAGTCATAATATTAATAGCTCCACCTTCTGCTGGGCTATTGGAGATGGGTGAGAAGCAGAGAGAAGAAGGCATTATACGTAGCCAAATTTGACCTCTGAAAGGGGAAGCTATTGGGAATAGGTGATGAGAAAACTCACATTTTTCTTTTGTCCTGGTTTTATATTTTGGAGGGAAAGGATGATTTGGGCCTATTAAAGAGGCCTGGCACGGTGGCTCATGCCTATAATCCCAGCACTTTCGGAGGCTGAGGAAGGCAGATCACCTGAGGTCGGGAGTTCGAGACCAGCCTGACCAACATGGAGGAATCTTGTCTCTACTAAAAGCACAAAAAATGAGCTGGGCACGGTGGGGGCATGCCTGTAATCCTAGCTACTCAGGAGGCTGAGGCAGAAGAATCACTTGAACGCAGGAGATGGAGGTTGCAGTGAGCTGACATTGCACTATTGCACTCCAGCCTGAGTGACTAGCGAAACTGTCTTCCCCCAAAAAAGACATGGCTGGGCATAGTGGCTCACATCTGTAATACAAGCACTTTGGGAGGCTGAGGTGAGTAGATCACTTGAGGCCAGGAGTTTGAGACCAGCATGGCCAACATGGCAAAACTCCATGTGTACTAAAAATACAAAAATTAACCTGGTGTGGTGGCACATGCCTGTAATTCCAGCTCCTCGGGAGGCTGAAGCAGGATAATTGCTTGAACCTGGTAGCTGGAGGTTGCAGTGAGCTGAGATCATGCCACTGCACTCCAGACAGCAAAACTCTGTCTTAAAAAAAAAAAAGGGAGACAGCCCATGTCCCAGTGCCTCGTCTTGCATTGCAGAATTTACAGTCAGGAATAAAATGTATTTTTGAAAGGGTGATGGCTGGACTCATCCCTCACTAATTGACACCCCATCTGTCAATGCCAGTTTTTCCCTTCCTGTTCTCACTCCACAGAAAGAGGAGATATGGCTCTTGTTTGGTAATTGCTAAAATCTCTTTGAGGAAAGAAATAAAGATGTTAACTCCTTTGGCCTTTTTCATTTATTTTTCTTAGACAAATAGACTATATGAAATCTGACTTTCGTGTATATCTCTGGGTAGGCCAGGAAACACATACCCTCATCACAGTAGTGGTTCACAAAATTCTGGATGGAAAAAAAACGTTACTTGGAATGCTTGTTTAAAATGCACAGTTTCAGGTCCCCCCAGCCTCCAGGAAGGTTTGAAGCTCAGCAATCTGATTTTTTTTTCTCTTTTGAGATGGAGTGTCACTCTGTTGCCCAGGCCAGAGTGCAGTGGTGTGATCTCGGCTCACTGCAAACTTCGCCTTCCAGGTTCAAGTGATTCTCCTGCCTCAGCCTCCTGAGTAGCTGGGACTATGCGCAACACCACACCTGGCTAATTTTTGTAGTTTTAGTAGAGACGGGGTTTTACCATATTGGCCAGGCTCGTCTAGAACCCCTGACCTCAGGATACACTCACCTCAGCCTCCCAAAGTGCTGAAATTACAGGCGTGAGCCACCACACCCAGCCAGCAATCTGATTTTTAACCCCAAAGGCTTCTGATGTGTATGGTTGTCAATATACAGCACCTTGGGCAGCAAGGCCCTCGGTGTACTGTGATAGGCTGGGTGGGAAGTAAGACAATGTAGCTCTTGATTAGTAATTTTAATTTAATGGTAAGTTAACAGCATTTTATATCAAAATACAGACAAGTCGGCATTAGAGCACAAATTTTCAAGAAAACCACCCAGAGAAATCTGCTTTCTGTAGGTCTTAAGTGATATTATAAAGGCTATCATTCAGTTTTGTCATATAATGGATGAGCACTTATTTGAATTGCCCCCAGTTCTGCAGCTTTGAGTTGTTTATTCAGGCAGGGGGTTTTGAACAAAGTGATAAGCCGGGTTTAATACCTGTGCCATAAAGAAACCTGTACTGCTACTAATTAGGAGCCACTGCTTGATGGTTTTATCTTTGCTTTAGTATGCATTCATCCCAAGGTATATTTCACAGTTGTATATTAATTTTCGTCTTGCTCTCTAAGGTACTCTCCAGTATTCTCTTGGAGTTCCTCTTTAAGTTTTAAGGAAACTAAAATATACACAAAGCAACTAGTACAGAGAATACTAGTTGATGGCAGTTCGAGAATGTGGTGATGGGAAGTGATGTGTGGTGGAAACATTTTGGCTCTGCTGGATGGAAGGTAGTATCTAGGCCTTCAGTGTAAAGTAGACTTACCATTTTCGAATCAACCAAAAAATATTTTGCCGAATTAAGGCTACAATGTAACAAGTGGTATGATTAGGTCTTGTGAATTTTCCATAGTTTCCTACAAGAGCTGGATCCTTGTTTCTTCCAATTGCTTAGTAATACGTAGAAAGTCAGTGATATAATGAATTTTCGTTGATACTAACGTCTCTCCAGCCTTAGCGGAAATTTGTTTATGCATAGGGTATAGGAAATGGAGGGCTGACACTTACCCAGTATTGGTTCATATGCATTTATGATGTGCTCTGTAGGCAGTAACTCTCCATCTTGAGGTCAGTTCTATAAGGTAGGTACTATTTATATCATATTTCAGATGAGAAAGACGCTAAATATGAGCCCAGGTAGGCTACTCCCCGCCCCGCCACCATCACTCGTACTCAGCATGGAAGCAAATTGAGGCATTCACTGCCTTTCTCCAGGCCTTTCCTGCCAGCTCAAGCTAGGATGCGATCCCGAGCTCACCCCCGGGAAACCCGGAGTATTAACAAACACCCCGAATGATAATGACACAGACGAGAGGCTGCCGAGGGAGCAGGTCGACAGCGTTAACCTGTTACCTGTGGGCGGAGGCGGTGGAGGCGCCCGCTGGTCGGAACCGCGGGCTGGTCTGATCCGCGCACCACGCCCCCTCGGCCCGGGCGGAACGCGGACAAGTGCTGCCCTCCGGCGGCCGCGTCGGCGCAGTGCGACTCCGCGCCGCGGCTGCGCAGTGCCGCCCTCTGGCGGCTCCGCGCCTTCTTCCCATCGGCCTCGGCTTGCGGGCCTTTCAAACATGGAGGAGCCGGAGCGGGGGGCGAGGTCGGCTCGCGCCGGGAGCCCCGTGCGCCCGCCCAGTCCGCGGCTGGATGTCAGCTCTGACAGCTTCGACCCGCTGCTGGCTCTGTACGCGCCCCGCCTGCCTCCCATACCCTACCCCAACGCCCCCTGCTTCAACAACGTGGCCGAATACGAGAGCTTCCTCAGGACCGGGGTCCGGGGCGGCGGGCGCGGGCGCGGGCGCGGGCGGGCTCGGGGCGCGGCCGCGGGCTCGGGGGTTCCCGCCGCTCCCGGGCCCTCGGGCAGGACTCGCCGCCGTCCGGACGCGCCCGCCCCGGACCCCGAGCGCATCCAGCGCCTCCGCCGTCTCATGGTGACCAAAGAGGAAGGGGACGGGGCCGCCGGAGCGGGCCGGAGGGGTCCGGGTCGGAGCAGGAAGGCGCCGCGCAACGTGCTCACGCGAATGCCCTGTGAGTCCGCGGGCCGGGCGGGAAGCGGGGCCGCCGCCGTCCGGAAGCTGGCGGCCGTGGCGGGGCGCGGGTCTGCACGCACTGGGGAGCGCCTCGGTGAAGATCTGCGGGAATCCGCGGCTGTGGGGAGGATCTACTTGAGTAATGTGGGTATGAGGGCGTGGGGAGGTCGCCTTGAGTAAGGAAGGGGCTGTTGGAGCAACAGAGGGAGAGTGGTCAGGCCGTAGTGGTGATAAGCCGGAAAGGTCTGCAGAGGTCATCGGGACCCACGGAAGGGTGACACAGGTGACGAGCCTCTGGAGAGGGTCTGCAGGGTTGATGGAGGACCTGCAGAGGTGGCGGGGGCCTGGAATCGGCTACAGAGTTTGGGGGACATCAGAGGGACGTCTACAGAGGTGATGAGACGCCTTAGAGACCACAGTGAGAGGGAAGGTGGGGCGGAATACGGGAGACGTTGGGGAGAGCACAGCCAATACTAGGGGAAGGAGAGTATTTGGTCAATGGGATTTGAGGATGATCGGATGGACTGTGGGGAGATCTGTTCAGATAGCACAGGCGCGTAATCCCATAACCTCTGTACATTAGTGACAGCTCCTTCTCGAGTGCGATAAGCAGAAGAGCTGCAGGGTCTTGATACATGTATGTTCACATTAAGTCACAAGTGCTGAAATGTAGCAGGCACAAAATACCACTAAAACACAGACACTGTTTTACAGCCATTCTGCCTGGAGGGGTGCAGGAGTGTGTCTGTCAGGCTCATATTACCATATGCGCAGGTTATTTTAAAGTTCTAAAGGTGTAAATGGCACAAGGGAATTTCTTGGAGCCTCCTAATATATCCTTAGAGTAAAGCCGTAAACAGCAGAGGCTTTAATGTGTGAGTTAGGTCTTGTATAAATGAATAAAAACAGCCTAGGGTTGTATCTCTTGTCTTCTGGCAAGCAGTTCTGACATCTGCCCTGTGAGCACAATGACCTACTTAGCCATTCAAAGCATCTGTATCCTGATAATTAAATTGTTACATTGTTAAATCACTGTCTTTTGGATGGAGAGGTGTGCTAAGCAAGGGACTGTTTGTTTCATTCCTAGAAATTCGTTTATTAAGAGAGAAACATCCTGAAACCCTGTGTGCTGCTACGTGTGCCTTTATTGGATGTCTTACCATGCCATAGCATCCCTGCCCAAGCTAGGATTTACCCTGGCTTGCTTGCCCGACTGTAGCACAAAGACAGTTATGTGTGTTCCCAAAATGAGCACAGTTTGGGGGATCTTAATTTGCCTATGCAATTTGCTGCCATAGGTAGTTGAAATGCACTCCTAGGCTCATTGCAACATTTATTTCTGTTTTACCAGTTATTGCTTTGCTACCAAGATTGTCAAGGGAAAGGAATATTCCTGTGTATTCCTGTGGTGGGTGGTTTTAGCTTTCCCTCTAGAGCACTTTAATGTATGACAGTGTGTGAAGACCAGCTTTATCAACTTCTTATGATTAAATATACCCCTGGAATCAAGATCTCAGAGGATGTACCCTACATATTGAAATTCACCATGGCACTGTAGACAGTTGGATGTACATGAGAGAAAGGTGATGACGTCACACAAAGTTGATGACCTTCAGAAAGCAAGAAAACAACAGAAACATGGGTGAGGATTGGATTTATTCAAGAAGAAATTCCTACTTGAGGGTGAAAGGTGGGAGGAGGGTAAGAATCAGAAAACACTATCAGGTACTATGCTCACTACCTGAATGATAAAATAATTTGTGCACCAAACACCAGTGACACACGATTTACACATGTAATAAACCTTTCATTTACCTCCTGATCCAAAAACAAAAGTTGAAAGGAAAAAAAAAATTAAGTATGTTTTATATGTATGCCACAGTTTTAATTAAAATATAATATACCTATTCTAAACTCTGATCGGATACAGTTGCTCAGGAATATCAAAATATAGATACTAGTAAGATAATACTGTTGTGGGCATATACAAATGCTTTCTGGAAAAACTGCCTATGCATTTAAGAAAGCATAATCCTTTGCAAAATATTTACATAAAATGTAAGTTACATCAGGCTGTAACAGCAAACAGACGGTTTGTTAGGTCTTATCATCAATGAAACATAATGAAGAGGAACTACATTTTGTTGCTCACTTTAAAATTATGTATTTTATCAGTTCAGACTCTAGTTGCCCATCCAAGTTCACAGACAGGACAGTGTGGAATGCTTACGAAAAACACAAGGAGTGCAAAATTAAGTATAATGGTGTTTTAACTGTAAAATATTTCACTTTGTGTCTCTCTCATAGAATGTCTTTGAATTCTCTTGTGGAATAGTCCTGTTCTTTACCTTTCGGTAATAACATTTTACAAGTAGCCAGGCTCAGTGGCTCACACCTGTAATCCCAGTACTTTGGGAGGCCCAGGTGGGTGGATCACTTGAGGCCAGGAGTTCAAGACCAGCCTAGCCAACATGGTGAAACCCTGTCTCTACTAAAAATACAAAAATTAGTTTGCCATGGCAGCATCCACTTCTAGTTCCAGCTGCTCAGGAGGCTGAGGCATGAGAATCGCTTGAACCCTGGAGGTAGAAGCTGCAGTGAGCTAAGATCACACCACTGCACTCCAGCCTGGGTCACAGAACGGAACTCTGTCTCAAAAAAAAAAAAAGAAAAGAGAAAGAAAGAAAAGTATAGGAGGCTGTTGCAATACTCAGAATACTAAAGAAAAAAAAAACATAGGAGGAAAGGTTTTCATAATCATTAAGCCCAAGCCATCGTTAACACATTTTTTCCTGCTATAGAACTCAGGCACAAGTTCTACTTGGAAGTGGAACGTAATTGCTTTTCCTCTGTTTTAATATTGAGGTGCCTATGGAGACAGTAAGACAAGATTAAAAAGCATTATCCTCTTTTCCACACAATTCTAGTGTCTCTATTTCTCCTTAGTATCGCAGCACCATGCCTGGCCCACAGTGGCTCTGTGGGTTTATAATTATGCTTCAAGTAAGCTTTTTCTAGCTGTATCTTTCACTATGAAACGAACTGGTATGTTCAAGCGCACGTCCTGACATTATAAAGCTTTAAGAAAAAGTGTTATATAACTTTATATATAAATATAAATAAATAAATGTAAAACTGTTTTAGTTAGGGGTGTGTTGGTGTGCAGCGTGTGCTGGTGTGAACAAGTGTGTGTGGTCAGTCCAAAATGCATGTGACGTGCAGGGTTTGGCTCCTATACCATTCTCTAGGTGAATGGCTTGTTTCCAGTTCCAAATTCAGTTCTCCTGCGGGGAGCCTACACAGTCCTTTTACTCACACACATCATGCTGAGAAGGATTTCAAAACAAACCTGATTTATTGGGCCTCTGACATGATATCACGATTGAAAATTCGTTAGAGTCCTGTTGTAGTTTACTTTGATTGCTGAAATAATTTCTCACAATATGGTTTCTTGATGTTTTCATTTTAATGAAGTGATATTCTTTGGATAACTTAGATTTTACTACCTGCAAATAAAGAGCAAGAAAATAGACAGAATCAAGAACATATGAGCCCTGTATGCAGCAGTAAAAGGAACTCTCAAATTTGAACAGCATCTCTGTTGCACAGATGTTGCCAAAAGGGCATGAGTGTGACTTACATAAAACCAAGAACAGGGGGACTTATGCTTCAAAAAAGGCCAAGGTTCAGATTCAACCTCGTCACTTTTCTTAGTTCATTGCAGCTATCTCCAGTGCAACTAAGGCACAATCTCAGATGATTTCTGCACCACACTGCTCTGTGTGTCTGTGTGTGTGTTTAGGCCAGTTTAACATAGCATCACAATAGAGGAGATACCGGTGTGCCTTTGCCTGGTCACTGATTCAAACATTGTGCTTTAAACCTGTCATGGCACCCTTCTATAGAATTGCAACTAAAACTCTTTTCAGAAAAAAGAAAAAATACTTTTCCATTGCAGACTCATAAGGTGATTGTAACAGTTAGTGGTTTCATTTCTCTGGGCCCTTGGTAGGTTACAGAATCTGGGGAGCTGCCTATGCCCTAATGAGCTGATAACTTTGTATATTTGAAGATATATATGTAGATATAGATTTATCCTTAAAAAAATTTTTTTTTGACTAGTTGGTTGTGAAGGGTAAAGCAACTCCATCTTGAATGTCAGTCCACCATATTGACTTCTGATTAAACCGTTCTGGGAAGGCCTCTAAGATTTCCAATTTATCTGTTGTTCCTTGTGTAAGAGCATGTACTATAAATCCTGTCCTTCTGTCAGAACAACCTTGATGTTCTTTTACTTCAGTTGTCCTACACATCCCTTCTGAATCAGCCTTTCCCTGTGGTATATAAGCCCTGCATCTGGGGATCGTGGCACGGGGATCCATCATCTTGTCTTGCCGCCACCAGAGACACAGACACGGCTTCTATTCATACATTCCTGTTAAATATTTCTTTGTAAAGAAAACAGGAGTTCCTGTAAGAGGTAAGTTTTAGGTCTTTAAAGAAGGGCATAATTGAGGACAGTTATTTTAAAGTCAGGCTACTATGGTATAATTTACATGTAGCAGGAGACAGAAGAGTGGAGCTGAAAATGATCTGGATTTGGAAGGGCATGGCAGCAAAGGGGATTGAAAGAGTAACTTTCTCCAAGGATAAGGCATGTGCTTTTTTTGGTCATATTTTGTCATAGAAACCTGACTCTCATCCATTTGGAGTTTGCCACAGAGGTGGCTGGAAAGAATGTGCACTGTCATTCAGTTTGCCGTGGTGCTTTGCTCTAACAGGTAGTGCTAGTGTTGCGCTTTTGATCACACAAGGATCCAAGGAGAGCAGTGCTCCCTGCAATTACACCTTGTTAAATCTTTGGAAGAAAAAAATTCAAGATACACATTTGAGAAAGACCAATTGAAAGACCTGAATTTGGCATCTATTTAACTGGCATAAGAGACTATTGCTAAGATACCTGCTTGCTATTTCTGTTTTAGAGGTGTGGGAAAGAAGTAATGTCCCTGTTTTTTTCCAAGTTAGAAAAAGAATCGTCTTTCCATTCTTTATGTAAACATACACATCTGTAGGGCGAGGACAGTATATATGTATGTGTAGGAAAGAAAATAATGCAGGCATATGATCAGTTTCTAAGAAATTGAATTATTGGGACTTAGTCCTGAAATCTACGAGTTAACTATTTAACCTCATTTTATGAATGAGGAAATTTGGACCTTAAAGAAAAAGTTATTCACCAGGGTCACAAAACTAGTTATAATGACCTGAAAGTTGTTTATAGTATTTGATTTTTTAAATATGTCCTATAACACATATGCAGATATTTGTATATGTGCCTATGTGCATGCACACACACACACACACACACACACACACACCCTTATCTAGCAGATGTACAAAGGACTTTAAAATACTGCTAGAAAAGAGGTAAATGATGATGGTCAGACTAAGGTTCTCATGGTCTTTTCCAAGATCAATATTTCATGTTGCTTCTAACTCCAGCTTATTGCCACACCTTTAATATGACATAAACTACTCCTGTTCATCTGCTAAGTCGTTTTCTTCTAAGAATCTTATTAATCTTATTAATTTATTAATTTATCACAGCCATCATTTATAAGCCAATTCATGACAGAGAGATAAGGTGGCCTCAGGAAGAACCAAATTCGTTATCCAAATGGAAGTGTAGGGCTGTTGTTCTCCTTTATGCCACTAGAAACAAAGCAGGAGAGCTTTTTGATTTGTTTACTGTCAATGGCAAATATTCTCTATACCAGACTTCTAAGACTTGATTAAAAAAAAAAAAACTTTCTACAGAATTTTGCCTTGCAAACTTGGGAAAGTCCAACACTGTGTACACATGAGAAAGAGAGAGATTAGTGGGGCGTGGGGCGTGCCTGTAGTTCCAGCTACTCAGTAGGCTGAGGTAGGAGAATCGCTGGAACCAGGCATGTCAAAGCTGCAGTGAGTGTGATCGTGCCACTACACTCTAGCCTGGGTGACACAGTGAGACCCTGTCTCAGGAAAAAAGAATGTGTATGGTTTTCTTTTGGGAGGTTTTATATACCATAGCCAGCATATTGTGAGAGAGAAGTTAACATGAAATAAAAATTCATCTTTGCTCCCACGCTCTGAGAATAGAATCCTTCATAATAAATGCTGAAATTTATAGTCCCAATATTCTTCCCATAAGTCGTTTTCCTGCTCTTTTCACATGATGCTTATTAGTAGTGTTCCAGAAGCCAGATACTCAGCAGATACACCATCAGGGCTTGGGCTCCAACCAGTGCTTTTCCTCCCAGAAACACTAGTGACCCCAGAGAGCTTCTGCATGGAGTAGCTTTGGTGGGGTCAGAGGCCTTTCTTTCTAACAGGTTTGCACATGTTTAAGGGCAGAGTGCACAGTTTGTTTCCTTTGAACATGTGAACAAGGTTTTTGGTTTTTTGGGAGACTCAAGCTGGATATGTGATTCATGAGTTGTCTTAAGGCACAGAATTGAGAAGAATCTTGGCTGTTAATGTATACATTTAATGTGTGATTTTTTTTTTTCCCAAAAAAGTTTTTTTTTTCTTTTAAAGACAAAGTCATCCTTTGCCACCCAGGCTGGAGTGCAGTGGCAGGATCTCAGCTGACTGCCACCTCTGCCTCCTGGGTTAAAGACATTCTCCTGCCTCAGCCTCCTGGGTAGCTGGGATTACAGGCATGGGCCACCATGTCCCGAAAATTTTTGTATTTTTAGTAGGGGGAATATTCACCATGTTGGCTAGGCTGATCTTGAACTTCTGATCTCAGGTGATCGCCCACCTCAGCGTCCCAAAGTGCTGAGATTACAGGCGTGAGCCACTGTGCCTGGCCAACCCAAAAAGTTTTTAAATGATAGTACATCTTAGAATTAGTGACATCATAGAATAAAAGATATACCGGTAGTGAAACATTTGGCTAATATCCATATATATGGTTTATCCACATTCTGTTGGAATCTAGTCTCCTTACCGTGTGTGTTGGCTGTATGAGCCATGTTGCCCGTTGGACCTTCCTGTTCCCGACAGTGAGATCGTCATTCCACCACGTGGCCTCGTATTGCTGGCTGAAGTTGGGTGGTCTTGGCTGTTAATTCTGGGAATGAGGGCAGGTGTTCATACTGCCCTGACTGTTCTTTTCTTGTTTCAGTGCATGAAGGCAGCCCTCTGGGTGAACTCCATCGCTGTATCCGGGAGGGGGTGAAGGTGAATGTTCACATCCGCACTTTCAAGGGACTTCGGGGCGTCTGTACAGGCTTCCTTGTTGCATTCGACAAGTTCTGGAATATGGTAATTAAGCCTTTCTCAAGGGGCTGGAGAACCTCCCACAGATTACATCTATATATTTAAAGGACCTGAGTAACCAGATTAAGTAAAACCCAAAAAATAGCTTCTCAGAAGAACTAGAATTTTGGCATACTTTTGGGCAACAACAAATAAAGGCCTTTTCATTGCTTCCTTCTCCAGGCAGTGGCTCTTCACTGGAGTGATTTTGTTCTTCCTTCACTCCCAGGAACATTTGTCAATGTCTGGGGACATTTTATTGTCACCACTGTAGGAGGGGGTATTACTGACATCTAATAGGTGGAGGCCAGGGTTGCTGCTTAACAGTCTACAATACACAAGATAGTCCTTCAACAACAAAGAATTATTCAATCTGAAAGTCATTAGTGCCAAGGTTGAGAAACCCAGGCTTAAGGACCAATTATTTATTTTATTGGTTTAGTAATTTTAAACTGATTTTCTACCAACCATTCTTATTGACTTCCCACTTTGATTGAACCCCATGCTAGGTGCAAAAGTTTCAGAAAGGAACTTTCACTCTACAGTACATGGGAAGATAAATAAGGATAGAGATGAAGCAGACATCAATAAGAAAAGCATTTTGCGTGGTGGGTTTTTTGTTTTGTTTCTTTGAGAAGGAGTTTTGCTCTTGTCACCTGGGCTGGAGTGCAGTGGTACAATCTTGGCTCACTGCAACTTCTGCCTCTCGAGTATCTGGGATTACAGGCATGCGCCACCACGCCCAGCTGATTTTTGTATTTTTAGTAGAGGCAGAGTTTCCCCATGTTGGCCAGGCTGGTCTTGAACTCCTGACATCAGGTGGTCCATCTGTCTCCACCTCCCAAAGTGCTGGGATTACAGGAATGAGCCACCATGCCCAGCCATATACTAGTTTTATAATGAGGGAGTGTGCCACACTTACTAGCCTTCTAGAGGCTGTCTCTTTTCTAGACATTTGTAGGAGAGAAGGGATATGTAAGAGCACAACTATAATTTGAGGTAGTTAAGAACCACTAGGTCGGGCCCAGTGGCTCATGCCTGTAATCCCAGCACCTTGGAAGATTGAGGCAGGCAGATCACCTGAGGTCAGGAGTTTGAGAACAGCCTGGCCAACATAGTGAAACTGTATCTCTACTAAAAATACAAAAATTGAGCCGGGCACTGTGGCTCACGCCTGTAATCCCAGCACTTTGGGAGGCCAAGGTGGGTGGATCACAAGGTCAAGAGATCGAGACCATCCTGGTCAAGATGGTGAAACCCCGTCTCTACTAAAAACAAAAAATTAGCTGGGCATGGTGGCCCATGCCTGTAATCCCAGCTACTCAGGAGGCTGAGGCAGGAGAATTGCCTGAACCCAGGAGGCGGAGGTTGCGGTGACCCGAGATCGCGCCATTGCACTCCAGCCTGGGTAACAAGAGTGAAACTCCATCTCAAAAAAAAAAAAAAAAAAAAAAAAAACAAAAAAACAAAAATTAGCTGGGACTGGTGGTGCATGCCTGTAATCCGGGTACTCAGAAGGCTGAGGCAGCAGAACCTCTCAAAGCCAGGAGGCAGAGGTTGCAGTGAGCCAAGCTCGTGCCACTGCATTCCAGCCTGGGTGACAGAGCAAGACTCTATCTCAAAAAACAAAACACCAGAACTTTCTAGTGTTTCTTTTCCATATGTTCTTCTGTCTCCAACTTTCCCTTTCCCCGTGCTTTATCCCCATCCTCCTGGATAAGAGCAGTCATTGCTAACGTAATATTGAGTACCTGCTATGTGCCAGATACTGTACTGAGGGCTTCGTATATTATCTCAATGAATGAGTTGTGGGTACTGTCATGTTCCATTTCACAAATGAAGAAACTGTGTCTAGAGAGACTAAAATATTGGTCCCAGATCACACTGTTAGTAAGTGGAAGTATCAAACTTTTTCCTTAGTCTTTCTAACTCCTAACACCATGTTTTCAACCATTATGGAATTTGAATCCTAGCTTCAAATCCTGGACTAGGATTTGAGTCCTAGCTTCACCACTTGGTAACTGTGTGACTGTAAGCAAGATGATTTCTCTGAGCCTCAGTTTTCTCATTTCCAAAATGTAGGGGAAAATGTTTTATTATGATAATTTTACCTTTGAAGGAAAGAATTGAAGAGAATGTATTAGACGATAGTGGTGATTATAACAATACTGTAAGATTATATTTATAGGGTGATTTATATTTTTCAAAGGAATTCATCTTACATACTCATTTGGTCCTAACAGCTGGTCCTGTGAGGTTGCTTTCAGTGATGAGAACTCACCAGTAATTCTGTGTGTAACCCTAGTTAATCTCTGTTAGTTGCTTTCATAAGACACAAACTGAGGAGGGTAAAGAAGCAGTAGTGTTCCTCAGAGTGTGGTCTAAAGCCATCCTGCATCAGAATCACCTGGGGTTTCTGGTCAAAGCAAAAGGTTCCTGGGCTTCATCCCAGACCTACCAAAACAGAGTCTCCAGTAGAATAGCCTTGAGTTTGTATTTTAATAAACTTCCTAGATATTCTTGCACACTGAAATTTAAGAGCTTCTATCATGCAGTCATCAGGGCCCTTACCATTCATAGGAGAAACCCATCTTACTTGGTGATAGCAGCTTCAAAATACATGGAAGGTACCAGATTATCACCGTTTTCTTCTGCCCAAGAGTCACCTGTTAAGTTTAGTTCTGCTCTGAATGGATGTTATTCTGCCTCTTTTTTTTTAACCCTAAAAAAGCTATACAAATAATATGTTTAATTCTGTCTCTTTTTTTTTCCCCTTTTGGGCTGTTCCTCTAGGCACTTACTGATGTCGACGAGACCTACCGAAAACCTGTACTTGGCAAAGCATATGAACGCGATTCTTCACTAACTCTCACTAGGGTAGGCAGTTTCCCCCTGACGTCCTGAGTAGCCGTCATGCTTAGGAATTAGGATCCCTGAGCCCAGTGACCAGGATTTCCTAGAGTGAAATCTCTGTGGCTATAAAACAGCTGTGCCTGTACCAAGGTCTTCATTAGTCTCTCTTCATGCTTCCAGTGAATCTCAAATGATTCATTCTGTACTTGTAACCTGCATATTATTTGAGCAGCAAGTTTTCTCTTACAACACTTTAAAGTCTTTCAGCTTTATACCACAGAAATAAGCCTTTTCACTTGACATATGTATTACCTGCGTTATGGCTAGAAATAGGAAATTTATTACTGACTTTTAAAAAATTGCAAAGCAGGCTGGGTACAGTGGCTCACACCTGAAATCCCAGCACTTTGGGAGGCCGAGGTGGGTGGATCACAAGGTCAAGAGATCAAGACCATCCTGGCCAATATGGTGAAACCTCATCTCTACTAAAAATACAAAAAAAAGTAGCTGGGCCACTGTAATCCCAGCTACTCGGGAGGCTGAGGCAGGAGAATCACTTGAACCCAGGAGGTGGAGGTTGCAGTGAGCCCAGGTTGCACCATTGCACTCCAGCCTGGCAACAGAGCGAGACTCTGTCTCCAAAAAAAAAAAAAAAAACACTTGCAAAGTAAGGAGTCCACATAACATAATTAAAGAATTTGGTCTTTTTCTGCATATTGAAAGAGGGTGGAAGGCTAATATTTATTATTTTTTCTTTATAGTTATTTGATCGGCTGAAACTTCAAGATTCCTCCAAGAAGGAAGCAGATTCTAAGTCCGCAGTTGAAGATTCCACTCTGTCCAGATATTCACAGACATCCACTTGGAAGTTGGCTTCAGTGTGGGGAAGAGGAGACACTGACCGGGGCTCACACAAGCGTTCCCGCTCTGTCCCTTCTTCCCTGCAGGCCTCTGCAAGGGAGGAGTCCAGGTCAGAGTTGTCAGGGAGGACTACACGGACAGAAGGCTCCAGTGTGGGAGGTACCTTTTCCAGGGCTACCACCCTTTCCAGAAGCCAGTCCCGTAAGAAAAAGCGAAAGCCCAAAGTGGATTACCAGCAGGTGTTCACTCGACACATAAATCAGATTTTCATTCGAGGCGAGAATGTCCTGCTGGTTCATCTTGCACAGTGAACAGCTCAGCCTGAGCTTTGGTTTTTAGAAATAAAGTGCATGAGTTGCTGCTGTATCCTAGTATCCCAGTGACATCTGAGTTGGAATGGTTCCCTCTGGTCCTGCCTATGCAGAGGATAGAGCAGGCTCAGCCCTCTAGAAGGTGAGCTGAAGGGGAGGACAGGCCTTGGGAGGGCAGGTGTATGCATTCAGATCAAGGCGAAAAGCATACATAGATACATGCATCTGATTTGGTGTCCTGAATTACTTCAGACCCTGAAGCCAAATAGCTGATCTTCCATTGGGGTGACAATATGAGTACAATTTACTTTTCAGAGACTATAGGGGAAAAAACAGTCTCAAAAAGAAGTATTGCATGTCTGAAAGCTAGTGCCCTGAGTACTCATGAATTAAATTCTAAGAGTAGTGGTGTAAATTGCCTTGGAGCTCTGCATACACATCTTCTAACCAACCTTTGAATTTTGCCCAACATGTTTCTCTCTTGATGAAGAAATGAAATGTATTATCTTTGAATATCTACAAGATCTAGGAAAATCACCAACTTATGTAGGGGTGAAATTTGGATAGGTGTTATGCTCAAAGAAGCCAGCAGTGAGTGCTCTGTTTTGATCCGTCTTATGATGGAAAGGAATATAGGACTTCTCAGTCTTCCCCTTACCAGAGGTAGCCTCTGCAAATGGCATACCAGATGGGACTCTAAGATTCTTGTGTGGTGGCTTCTTGTCCTTCTCTCTTGACTTCTGTGGCATGGTGCTAGCGCATGTACCCTGTGGTGTTGGCCCTCTGTCCATAGCGTGAACTGTCCTGTGAGCTTTATGTCAGGAGACTGTAACCTTCATGTCCATCTTCAAAGAGTTCTGCATGAACTGGTAATATACATCGCACGGCTGAGAGTCCCCTTTCCCGGCAGGGCCAGCCTTGTGTACAATATCTTTCAGAATACGGTTTTACCATGAAACAGGGGTGGTAGATTTATTCCCTGTGTCAGGCCAAAGAAGTTCTTACAAAGTACAGTGGGTAGTGTCTAAAGGGACACTTTACTCACAGCCTGGCTTGAGTAACCACAGCACCCACAAATACTTCTACTTGAATCACAGTCTATGCTTTTCAATCATTAGTGCAGAATAGGCTACATCTTGACACAGACTGTTAGGCAATATTGATTTTTTTGTTTTGTTTTTATTTGGTTTTATCTGAGATAACTTTTGTTCAAGGTGAGAATAAGAAATAGCCAACTAATTAAAATGTATGAAAAGAAAACATTCCCCTGCTGTATTTGTTGTGTAACATAAATAAGCCTTCTGAGAAGCAGGGTAAATAAAGTTTAGGGAGCTGGGACACCTGGTCCTTCTGCTAGCTGGACCACTGGCTCATCCTGAAATGAAGGGTGAGCAGACTTAACCCCTCTGTGCCTCAGCTTTTTCCCCACAGACACCTACCTCACAGGGGCATTGAGACAAAAAAATAAAGGAGAGCATTTTACAGTCTCTGAACATGTTTAAGTGCCATGAATAATTTTTCCCGACTCTATTTCATAGCTTTGTAAGAATTCTATGTCTTATGAGCAAGGCAGGTGCAACATAAAAAAGTAATCTTAGATGTCATAGTTATGGCCCTGTTGTAACTATCTTCAGAAGGCAGCGATATCTTCTGGAACTGTTCCATATTCCATACCTTCTTCCTGAGGGACAATGGAAGTTCTCAGAAGAGTATCTTCAGTAAGAGGAGAGTAACCTTTTTTTTTTTTTTTTTTTTTTTTGCTGCTCCTGCTATATCCCAGGTCTCACCCTTTTCTAATCATTATCAGAAAGAATCCCCTAAATTTTTCAAGGAGTTTATATGATTGCACCAAATGGAGAATGAGCATCTAAAAATCACATATCCCCAAAGGGAAATCTGTGGATGTTTGTTGTTTGTTTACTTGTTTTTATTTTTAAATGCATTGTAAAGTATACTCTAGAGCCAGATCAGATGCACTAAAGTTTATAGAGGTTCCAGGTTACAAACTTAAGTGAACAATAATCTTTGGAATCTGCCAGTCTAAATTCTAAATAGTGTAGCTGAAATCTCAGTTCCCAAAATAGTTGTCTTGTTTAATCATCAGGCAACGCTGCGTATACCTGTGTGGCTATCCTCATCTGCCTGCCCTCTCATCCCTCAGCTAGAATGATGTACTCTTATTTTCCCAGTAAGATAGAAATTTGGAATCAAAAGGAATATAATCAGTTTTCATTCATTCCAGTGCCTAGTTAAATCTAACCTGATTTATTTTAAACCTATGGCTGTTTTTATGTTTACATATAATTTTCATATAGCTGTATAAGGATTGATTTACTATTTTCTGCCCAACATGACAATTCTGGCTATGAAAATTATGTTTAAACTGTGTATGATCTGTTTTATGTGCTGTGTGTTCCCATTTATTTGTTTGATCTGAACAGTGGTTCTGGAATGAATTCTGTCTAATAAATGTGCTATTTTGTATAAAGCATGATAATTTTTTAACAAGTTTTTTTTTTTTTTTTTAAATTGTACCCTTTTTCTTTCTTTCTTTCTTTTTTTTTTTTTGAGACAGAGTTTTCATTCTTGTTGCCCAGGCTGGAGTGCAATGGTGCAATCTCGGCTCACTGCAACCTCTGCCTCCTGGGTTCACATGATTCTCCTGCTTCAGCCTCCCGAGTAGCTGGGATTACAGGCATGTGCCACCACACCTGGCTAATTTTGTATTTTTAGTAGAGATGGGGTTTCTCCATGTTGGTCAGGCTGGTCTCGAACTGCCGACCTCAGGTGATCCACCTGCCTTGACCTCCCAAAGTGCTAGGATTACAGGTGTGAGCCACTGCACCTGGCCCTTTTTCTTTTCTTTTCTTTTCTTTTCTTTTTGAGACAGAATTTCACTCTTGTTGCCCAGATTGGAGTGCGGCTTAATCTTGGCTCACTGCAACCTCTGCCTCCCAGGTTCAAGTGATTCTTCTGCCTCAGCTTCCTCAGTAGCTGGGATTACAGGTGCCCGCCACCATGCCTGGCTAATTTTTTGTATTTTTAGTGGAGACTGGGTTTCACCATGTTGACCAGGCTGGTCTCAAAGTCCTGACCTCAGGTGATCCACTGCCTTGGCCTCCCAAAGTGCTGGGATTACAGGTGTGAGCCATCGAACTTGGCTCCCTTTTCTTTATCATTGAAGATATTGTTTAAAAGAAAGAAAAAAATAGGTCCTAACAATATATGTGCTACCCAAAAAATGTGAACATTTAGGACATTATCATAAGTTGCTATGGAAATAACGGAAATCTTCCTCAGGAGAAGGAAAGAAAATTAGGGAAGTAATGGTGGATTCCGGTAACTCCCACCAACTCACCTGAGGGGGACTCTGTGCAGCTAAAATGCCACCGAACTGGTTTCTAGTATTCTCCAGGGATTCAGGCTAGGGAAACTTGTTAAGAAGTGTATTTATTTTTAAACATGCAACTTTGGTTCTTCAAAGTAATCTTTAAACATGAGAATATGTTTTCAAGATAGTTCACAGGATATAACTTAATGTACTTGGTGAGGTCTTTTCAGGAGTATCCAGCTTTGTTAAATAGTAACAAGTGATTAAGAAAGGGGAGATACAGTTTTGTACTAAGAACAGTTTCATGTGCCATTTTTGTACACAGAGGTGATTCTTGTGCTCTACCATTAGTAGAACTTCCACATTAGGCTGTCTGTCATAGTATTTGGGAAGTGTTTATGCTTCCTTCCAGGGACCATTTTATGACCAGATGCAGGCTGTCTGTGAGATGGTTAGCCAGAGTGATCAGTGTCTGGAAAGAGTGGCTTTTGACTAGTCAGTACCTTGCTCTTTGTGCATGGTGCATGTCAAGTCAGGAAGCCAGGAAACTGTTGGCATTAAAATCTAGATGCATAGAGATCCTTGCTATGAGTTGTGGATAAGGAGTGGCTTCATCTATCCTCTTGGTGAAAAAGTCCAGGAGCTCCTTTAGAGATTGTCAAGTCATAAGCTATGAGCTGCCCTTAATCCTCAGAAGCCTTACAAAAGTTGAAATGTACCACTTCTACCCTTTGAGAAAAAAGAAATAGAAACTCACTTGATGCAGAATGGATATTTATGTTTCTGCTTGCACCATTTCCATAGCAGCTGATTAAGGCAAAATCATGAAATAGAATCAGTTCTATAAATTGCTTCTTTAAGTTTTCTCTAAATTGGCCAGGCACGGTGGCTCACGCCTGTAATCCCAGCACGTTGGGAGGCCAAGGTAGGCGGATCACGAGGTCAGGTAATCGAGACCATCCTGGGTAGCACGGTGAAACCCTGTCTCTACTAAAAATACAAGAAATTAGCCAGGTATGGTGGCACGCGCCTGTAGTCCCAGCTACTCAGGAGGCTGAGGCAGGAGAATCACTTGAACCCAGGAGGCAGAGGTTGCAGTGACCCGAGATTGTACCACTGCACTCCAGCCTGGGCGACAGAGCGAGATTCCATCTGAAAAAAAAATAAAATAAATAAATAAATAAAAATAAATATTTCTCTAAATTTTGCCTTTAGGAAAAAATAAAACTATTCAATGACAGCTAGCTGTCACTGGTGCTACCCCAAAGCTTTCCAATCTTTTATGTATTTTTTATGAATGAAGCTGTTGAGGTAGGAAAGTCAAGGTTCATGTAAGAGTATCATGGTGTAAATATAACGGTTTCACAGCTGTTTGAATTTTTCTTTTCCTGTGCCAGATATAGAATGCAGTCAACCCTTTTTTAGTAACTTATGTTCACCAGTCTGTACTTTTCTCCCAGAAGGCTTTTCTTAGTGGTTATACATGCAAGAAACCTGGGCCCTGTGTTGCAAAGGTGGGTGGTCTGTCAGCACTTTCTGGCAAATTGAGTTGATGGATTTAAGATAAGCCTTTGGGGTTCCTGTCAGTTTTCTGGGCTCTGAGGAAGGGTTGGGACTCCTTTACTCTCAGTGTTTTGAGTATTTTTCAAATGTTTGTAAGTTATCTTGCACTGCTCTAATAAAAATGAAAGCTCTCAAGAATTGGCTTTGGATGGTTTGAAGATCTAGGGGAAGAAAAACAAGTACACCTGAGACCTTCAGTTGGGCTTTTATTTATTTAGAATAAAAAGTAGTTTGATAACCTACCAGAGTTAGTGCTTCTTTAAAAACACTCCCTGAAAAGATGGGGATTCTCCCTTAGGAAAGCCATAAAAGTGATTTCCAATACATTGCTATTGCTTTTGATTTTTAGTCCTTTGGAACAGATGTCTGATGTCTGATGTTGTGTTTTTAGAGCTGTGAAAAAAAGTGTGAAAAAATTTAAGGGATATTACTTAAATGATGATTATCTGGCTGAATTATGTGTGGGCTAGAATCTAGGGTAGCTATCCACTTCTTTTCTGTTGTCCTGACAGTAAAGCAAATAGTAAGCCATGTCTTGAAAGTGATTTGCTTATTTCATACTGACATCTAAAGACATCAGCCTTCTCTCTGGCAACCCTGGGGATACCCCTCTGCATCATAACTTATTAATTTTTTTTTAGACAAGGCTAAACCTGAATGACTCTATGTATCTCTAGTTTCACTGCTCATATACCAGCTGCTACAAGAAAAACCATGACTTGTAAGTTTGTCTTTAAATTACTCCTAATTGTTAAATTTACTGAAACCTTTCCTGTCTAGGGAGGATTGCTGCTAGTAACGTCAGTTTGCAATGTTCAGCTTTAGATATGTGTCGTATGGGAGTCTGAAAACTGTAATAAACTGTATTCATATCCTGGCTGCTTTGTCTGCTGATTTTGGGGGGTGGCAGACAGGAGGCAGGGGAGTGTATTACCAAGTGAAGACACTTGTCTAGAAAGCTAAAATATCTGAAGCCTTATGTATTTGCATTATTGTAACCTTGTACCTTTTCTTTACCAAAGCACACACATCTAAATCACCACTCTTGCCAGGCACAGTGGATCACACCTGTAATCCCAGCACTTTGGGAGGCTGAGGCGGGTGGATCACCTGAGGTTGGGAGTTCAAGACCAGCCTGGCCAACATGGTGAAACACCCTGTCTCTACAAAAAATACAAATATTAGCCAGGCATGGTGGTGGGTGCCTCTAATCCCAGCTACTTAAGAGGCTGAGGCAGGAGAATCACTTGAACCTGGGAGGCAGAGGTTGCAGTGAGCTGAGGTCATGCCACTGCACCCCAGCTTGGGCCACAATGCAAGACTCTGTCTCAAAAAGCAAACAAACAAACAAAAAATAGCTGGGCATGGTGGCACATGCCTATAGTCCCAGCTACTCGGGAGGCTGAGGCAGGAAAATCACTTGAACCAGGGAGGTGGAGATTTCAGTGAGCTGCGATTGTGCCACTGCACTCCAGCCTGGCTGATAGAGCAAGGCTCCGTCTCAAAAAATAAATAAATCACCACTCTTGAAGTAGCTTTTTTTCTTCAAGTATACTTGAAGTTCATGCTTAGGAAAGAAACTTCTGAATTATCTCTTCTAAGCTGCAAGCAGTGGTAATTGCCCTGTGAATTTATTCTACCTAATAGCTCATTGGTATTAGTCCATTCTGTTTACAGTCTGCTGAAATTACCATTCATTCTGCTCCCTTCCAAGTGTTTACCGCATTTGGCAAGTAGATCTTCACACTCGTCCAAAAATATTTGAATTTGCCACCAGCTTTCCACTGCGCATGTACAGGAAGCTGAGCTGCCACATTGATTACTTGATCTCTTCTGTGTGCTTCCAGAAGTGAATCACCTGGTAACGCAGACAATAAAAGTCACATTTATTCTTAGAGGGGAAAACCGCAAGTTAACTGTCAAGACCCAGTTGCTCACTTTAAAGGATCCATTAACTTGAGCCCAGCTGACACACATGAAATTTCTAACTGCTGGAGTGGAGAGGGAGGTAAGACCCATGTGTTCTATATCTGGTCCTTGCTTGTTTGTTTTGAATCTCAGATACTTCTGATTAAATGAGAATGTCCTCATTAATAAAAATAATTGCAGAAGAGTCAGCTAGCTTGACATTGTAAATATACAGTGACAGTTAAATGTTGGCAGGGAGTGGAGGCCAGTAGAAAGAGACACATCGATCACTCTCCCTGTGCTTCCAAGATAGGAGTGGCAAGGAGAAAAATGCCAACCATTCTCTCCTTGGATATAGAGGAAGCGTTTTTCAGTCTGCTCCATTGCCACTAGGTGGCAGTGGGTTAAAGAAAACTGCTTACCTAGAGGTCCCAGAAGGACCTGAGTCTCTAGGTCTCCAGTCACAGCTACAATTTATCGTTAAATGCTCACCAGTCGGGACTGAGTTAATTAAGGAAAAACAAGCTATAATCAACCCAAGTGGCATTATAAAGGTTTCTTTTCAATATTGAATTTACCTAATTCGAAGCTCGGGAAGCCTGACTGATGGTGTTCAGGTAGTGAATGTGCTTGGGGAAGAGGGGTGAAGAGGGATTTCTCAGTGTCTGCTGTTCTAGGGGCTCTCTCACTCCTCTTCCATCCTGGGACTCCTGAGCAGAAACTATCAACACCATCCAGCCTCTTCCCACCTGCTGGCAGGGGACTGCCCTGGGAAATCTTTCTTAAAGCCCTTGTTTCTCAGCAACTGTCTCACTTTGAAACAATTCACTTCTACACAGTGTTGCCTAAAAACCCATTTGTGAGAAAGTTTGCAGCTCTCTTATGATTCTATGGCCAGAATTGAGCCTCTGCTCCAAGTTCGTAAGCAAATATACTCTTGAGTCAGAGGGAACTTTATAATAAACAGAGGAAAGCCTGTTTTAGATTGAGATGGGGGGGCAAACGGGGTGGGGTGGGCAATGCTAATCAGGCTCCTTGCACATCATGCCAAGACCTTCAAAAAGCTGTTCCCTCTCTACTTCAAGCTTAATTTTTCAGCAGCCTGTTCCTGTGGTGAAGAGAAATACAGTATGTGAGCTAATAAGATACTGGCCTTCAAATGTATAACTAAAACTAAGGTTATAATAAAGAGCCATTTTGATCCTTGGCAACTTATACCACATTTCACTCACTCTATCTGAAGGGGCAAAAAAACAGATCATGCAATAAGAGATACTGTCAGTTGATAACATTTCAGCCCTGCATTAAGCATATTACATGTGTTACCTTGTTCACATACCCCATGAGAGGAAGACTATCCCCTTGATATATGTGAGGAAACTAAAGCTCAGAGAGGTTATGTAGCTTGCCAGTGTCTCTCTGCTAATAAATAGTGAATTGAGGGTTCTATCTAGGTCTCACTGACTCTTAGGTTTATTGCTAGCCAATTGCACCTTTAAAATATTAAATTTCTCAGACATTAACCAGAAAAATTTGAGAGTAAGCTAGCCTTCTCCCTAAGCTAAACAAAAATCAGAGAACTGAATTAAAATGCAGTGTGGCCGGGTGCAGTGGCCTATACCTGTAATCCCAGCACTTTGGGAGGCCGAGGCAGGTGGATCACAAGGTCAGGAGTTCGAAGCCAGCCTGACCAACATGGTGAAACTCCATCTCTACTTAAAAAATACAAAAAAAAAAAAAAAAAAAAAAAAAAAAAAAAATGCTGGGCCTGGTGGCCTGGGCCTGTAGTCCTAGCTACTCAGGAAGCTGAGGCAGGAGAATTGCCTGAACTCAGGAATTGGAGGTTGCAGTGAGCTGAGATTGTGCCTCTGTACTCTAGCCTGGGTGATGGAGCAAGACTCCATCTTGGAAAATAAAATAAAATAAAATGCAGTGTGGTGGGTTACTACAAGTGTCCAGTCCCTTCTGATTCATGCTGCTGTTTGGCTGGGAGTGGACACATGCACTCAGGGATTCCTGCCTTCTAGAGAGAACCAGGGAGGTGGGCACCCCCAGAGGCAGCAGGCAAGCTGTGGCTCTAGGAAGTGTGGCTGCCAAGTGAGTGGTAGGAGGCCTTTGCCCACTAGTTAGTTTGGTCCTGGAAGGGGTATTGATCCCATAGCATTGTTGAAAAGAAGATGGAGTGACTGGTGGTCTTCCCAGCTCTTCAGTATGCATTGAGAAAGTTCACCATCCCTTTCCAATATTAGGGAAGGATGCTTTGTCTCAGCCTTGACTACAAAATCATCTAATTAATGAAACTCTTCTCAAGGCTAAACTATGGAAGTACCTAAGCTACAGAAAAAAATATATATATATATATTTATTTATTTATTTATTTATATGTGTGTATATTTTCTGTTATATATATGTATGTATTACTTGATGGGCTGTATCTTTCTCCTGAGAGCTAAAGGAGGCATAAGTCAAAAGGTTTGGAAAGCTGTCTGTTCAGCTAATAAAATTGCCTTTCAACTTGTATTAATTTCCATAGGACGGCAGCCCTCAGCTCGCTCACTCACTACCTCAGGAAACTCCTAGGGTAATACCACCTATAGGGATAATACCACCTGCTTCATAGGATTGTCAGTGTAAAGTGCTCAGCCCATACAGCAATCACCTAATACTGTTGATGCTTGAGGAAGATGCTGTGCAGTGCTCGACGGCTTTCTTAACTTTCCTGTGCTTCCATTCCCTGTCCTGAAGCACAGACGGACACAGTAGGATGTCTGCCTCCTTTTTTCCCAGCACGCAGGTGTTTGAAAGATTGTTTCTAGGCTTCCTGAGTTCTCCATGCTTCCTCAATTGGCTCTCCCTGGGTTAAAACTTCAGAATGCTATCAACTTCACCACTGCTGGGATTGCTGTGTGCTCCCCTAGGAATGACATTAGGCTCCACAGGACATTCATTAGTTGGGGTTACAAGGGGCCACAGGGCACTGGAATGGTAATTTCCTACATGGGACCCCAGTGACCCAGAGTGAGCTAGCTCAGCTGGTCTGAGCATGTGGCTAATGAGGACAAGGTCATGGTTTCTCTCCTGTGTGGGCCAATTAGTGTCACGTGGAAGGCACACTCCTGGGGCAGCAGGCAGCAGCCTTACACATGTGGCACTGGTCACTAGGATGGCTCAGTGTAGCTATTATCACTGTCACAAACCCAACACAAAGCCTACATCTTCTTATTACATAGCCCATTGTTTCCAAAACTTGGGTCATTGACAGAGCACCTTCATGATTTTTGCCTTATCCTAAGCAGACCAGTGCATTTTTATTTATCCAATATTGTTCAATAAATTCTATAAATGGACTCATGTTTAAAAATAACCAATTTTAAAAGTAACTCATTTTTAAAAGTGGCCAGCGCCACACACGTAAGGCTGCTGCCTCGCTTAGAAGGAAGCTGCACATCACTACCACCGATGGAAAACGGGGAAACTCACCCCAAATGAAGGTCAGCGTGAAAATCAACATACAACTATTGAAATTAAAGTGTCTTTGTGCCATCTGCAAAGTATCTGTGCCACAGTGATCAATGCACTCGTATTAATAAATGTTGCAGGCATATAACCTGCATATGTTACCTACTATACACACTGTTTGGCAACAAAAAGGTCCCATTCACAAAAGCAAAATTACAGAACAGCTGCTTTAGTAGGAAGAGTCGGGATCAGTGACAGGGGAGTTTCACACTTGAAGCAATGAAATTATTATTATTAAAGCAATTTCAATACCAAGAACCTTTCTACTAGCCGTAAATGTGTGGCTATAAAAACTAAACTGAACAAATCCAGGGTTTAATTTACCTCTAGCTTTTGCTCAACAGTCGTGGCTTTTGTTCACACTCTCCACCAGCACTATCATTAACACGGCACTGCTTACACATCCTTATCATTATCACCCATTTTGTGATAAACAAAGCACAAACATGCAAAGCAGAGGTATTGGCTGCACAACATCTTTGTTCTCCTTCAGTCATAAGCCAGTTCACAGTCATCTCCCTGGTCAGCCAGTTTCTTATGGAGATCAAGATATAACCAAGAGTGGTGTTGGTAATAAAAATGTATTCCCTAATTAACTGGGCATGTTAAATCCAATCCTGTTATGAAAGTGTGCCCTGGAAGATGAATAAGCATGAAAACACAGACACGAGGTTGAGAGAGAGCCTAGCCACTCCCATTATTTCAGATTTCCAATACGTTAAAAAAAGACATGTCAAAGCAGAGTTGTAAAAGTTCTGTTTTATATACATATATATATATATATATATATATATTTTTTTTTTTTTTTTTTTGAGACGGAGTTTCCCTCTTGTTACCCAGGCTGGAGTGCAATGGCACGATCTCGGCTCACTGCAACCTCCGCCTCCTGGGTTCAGGCAATTCTCCTGCCTCAGCCTCCTGAGTAGCTGGGATTACAGGCACATGCCACCATGCCCAGCTAATTTTTTGTATTTTTAGTAGAGACGGGGTTTCACCATGTTGACCAGGATGGTCTCGATCTCTTGACCTCGTGATCCACCTGCCTCAGCCTCCCAAAGTGCTGGGATTACAGGCTTGAGCCACCGCGCCCGGCCAGTTCTGTTATATTTTTAAAATCCAACTGGAACAATGGACACCGTTCAGTCGTCTCGGTGTATCTGTGACTGGGTGTGTAGCCTCATTTGGAGCTGAGCCACAGTCTGCATGTGAGGTCTCGGTGAACGTGAGGTCCCAAGGGTTCTCCCCTCCCTGCCTCAGACCCAGAGATGAACCCTGCCAGGAGCTTTGCCTTCTATATAGATCTGGGCTCAAATATTCCGTAAGACAGAACATTTGGCAAGAAACACAAAGTGGTCTGGGGAGTAAAAAGGCCAGAAGGTGAACAGCTCCACTTTCCTTCTTGCGTCTCCCCTATCTTGTGATTCCCACCGCAGCCACCCCTGTTATTATCCCACTTTTATAGCTTTCTCATCATCCTTGAAAAGCCATTAATTGGTAGCAAGAGGGCCGTGCTATTTTATAAGTGCCAGAAGACTTAGGCTAGAAAATGAGAATGTTAAGAAGTGGGAAAATAGTCATAGCTTTTCTTCCTTTGCTCGTCAACCTGATGACTACTTTGATCAGAATAGTTTCCGTAAAGGATTGCACACATGAATGCAGATGTGCATGAACACATATGCACGCACACACACACACACACACACACACACACACACAGCGAAGACCAGGCAAAGGGCTCCACAACTTTAACATCTACAAAGTTCTCTTGCACAGTACCTGCTGGAACAGTAATATTGTGTGATCGGGGAGTGTTGGGTATGAATTTATGTAAAATAGTATAAAAATAATGTTTACTTAAAAATAACCTATGAGGGTTCTGTTGATACGGCTTTGTGCTAAGACTGATGCATACTTGTGATCTTTGCCGCAGAAAGTGATGAGCTAATCTGGTATTCTGGGTGAAGAATCTGAGGTTCAGCGCTGCAGCCTCTTACCCACTGTTGTCAGGTCCAATTATGCCTCAGCCAAGGCCTCTCGCCCCATCTCCTTGCCTGTCCCCAGAGCCAATCTGAGCACATCTGTTGCTCCATGAAAAGTATTTTGGCAGAAGCTGCCCTCCCCTGTGCTGGGAGTCATTTGTCTTCACTGGCTTGGAACTGTTTTCGCTTATATTTAAATAATGTAGGTTAAAAAAATACGTATGTCTGTATATAATAGAGACCAAAGTGAAGTTATGACACCAAACTATGAATAATATAAGAAAGTCTAACTCAAAAAATGTTTAGAAGAAACTGTTTTAAACCCTCACATGCCAGATGAAAAACCCAGAAGGATTCTAAACATTTCCTTCCAGCAGTACTTTTCATCTCAGTCCTCAGCTAGACCCCTCAGGCAGGGATCATGTCTCTATCCAACCTCTCTTGGATGGAATAGGTGTTCAAAATTCAATACCTAGTCTTCATTTTAAAACACATTATGGCAAGGACTCAGTAGATCTTTCTTAGGTCACAGAGATCTTACCGTGAAGTGACATTCTTGGGGAAGCATCCTACACAGGACTGCCCACATGGCAAGTGGATGCACCGTGAGGTATGATATTGATGCCTCACCTCCTGGGGCAGATGGAACCTCTGGGTCAGTTATTTCCAGCCACAAGCACCAATAACTTCATCAGATCCCTTGAGGGTGGCCAAATGGAGAAACGTACAAAGGTGTGGCCCAAGGTCCTGGGAACATGGACCCTGCTGAGCCAGATGACATCCATATTGTTATGCTCCATATCAGTGAGTTGAATGCAGTGGCTAAGAAGTTGCTTCACCTGTGGTAGCACATGCCACTGCCCATCATGACCAAGGGTGCAGAGTGCTACTCAAGGAGTTGGTATTCCAGTTGCCCAAGATGCTAGGATCAGCTACATAAACTGCAGAGCCCTGTGAAAAGGAAAATGCAGGACCCCTTGCTCAAAAATTATTAAGAATTTCAAGGCTGGTCCGAAGGTAGTGAGTTATCTCAATTGATTGTTCACAGTCACAGATCAAACTCCTTGTTCTACTCTTCCTCCGCTTCTCACTACTGCACTTGACTAGTCTTAAAAAAATAAAGAAATAAATAAAAAATAAAAAGAATTTCAAGATGGCGGCATCAGAGCATTAAACTAAACATAATCCTTCCAAGTGCAGGGTCCTGTGCAACTGTGCAGATTGCAAGTCTGTGAAGGTGGCCCTGCAAGAAGCACAGTGCTAGGTCAATGTGGAACCAGTTGGGAGTTCAACGGTGCCAGGGATGTGGATGGTTCTTGGCAGGCACAGCATTGAAGCTGTCTTCACATATATGGGATTTTTTCAGCTGTTATGACTGACGTGCCCTTTCTGTGGTGTCCAAACTGGCTGTGCTTAGTAACTAACTATGCGTGAGTGGTCTACACAATAAAGCATTGTCACGATTTTGAAATACTTTAAGTTTCATTCGATTTGAAAGTCATTCACGCGATTGCAGGAATTTCAACACTGCAGTTTTCAATGAAAGAAAAGGAAAAGCTATTTGTTTCTTAAAATATGACTCAGATGCTGTAAAATTTGGAATGATTTCAAAAAATGTTTCCTTTTTTTTTTTTCTTCCCACTAAGATGGGTTTCACCATGTTGGTCAGGCTGGTCTTGAACTCCCAATCTCAGGTGATCTGCCCGCCTTGGCCTCCAAAGTGCTTGGATTACAGGCGTGAGCCACCACACCCGGCCAAATGTTTCCTTTTTTTACGTGACTTACTTGTGTGAACAAAGTTTATCTTAGTGACGACTACCAAGAGCCTGAGAGACCATTGTTTAAAAGTCTTGATGGGATTTAAAAAGTCTGATTAGGAATTGCTGTTTAAAGCATAAAATCAGATATTAAAAAGCTATGTTTTTCTCTCTAGTCTGTGCCTCCAAGATGACAAAGAAAAGAAGGAACAATGTTTGTGCTAAAGGACAGCGGTCACATGCAGCCTATTCGCTGCACGAACTGTGCCTGATGCATGCCCAAGGACAAGGCCATTAAGAAATTCGTCGTTTGGCCGGGCGTGGTGGCTCAAGCCTGTAATCCCAGCACTTTGGGAGGCCGAGGCGGGTGGATCACGTGGTCAAGAGATCGAGACCATCCTGGCCAAGATGGTGAAACCCTGTCTCTACTAAAAATACAAAAAATTAACTGGGTGGCGCGTGCCTGTAATCCCAGCTACTCAGGAGGCTGAGGCAGGAGAATTACCTGAGCCCAGGAGGCGGAGGTTGCAGTGAGCCGAGATCGTGCCATTGCACTCCAGCCTGGGTAACAAGACCGAAACTCCATCTAAAAAAAAAAAAAAAAAAAATTGTCGTTTGAAACATAGCGGAGTCTGCAGCAGTCAGGGACATTTCTGAAGCGAGTGTCTTCGACGGCCTATGTGCCTCCCAAGCTGTTTGTGAAGCTACATTGCTGTGTGAGTGGTGCGATTCACAGCAAAGTAGGCAGGAATCGATCTCGTGAAGCCCACAAGGAACGCCCCCACCCCGATGTAGACCTGTGGGTGCTGCCCCACAACCCCCACCAAAGCCCATGTAAGGAGCTGAGTCCTTAAAGACTGCAGACAGACTATTCTCTGGAGAAAAATAAAATGGAAATTGTACTTAATATTGCATGTTAAGTGCATCTGTGCCAGATAGGGTAGGGATTTTGTGTGTCTTAGACCAAGTGTCAAGTGACACATTATTTTCATAGGGAAGAAAACTTACTCATGTAATTTTTCCCCCCCTGTGGAAACGGAGTCTCACTCTGTCGCCCAGGCTGGAGTGCAATGGTGTGATCTCGGCTCACTGCAACCTCCGCCTCCTGGGTTCAAGCCATTCTCCTGTCTCAGGAGAATTGAGTACATAGTACTTGAGTACAAAAGGTTTTCACAAATATTTGTTGGATGAATGAATTTACATACCTGCTGAAGGGAGCAAGAAGCAATTTCAACAGTTAGATGCTTAATTTGGCAAAAGCAGGTTTCTATTTAGCTATCAAAAGAGGTTGAAAGAATTTGGTACCTCAATATCACCACGCCCGGCCGTTGATGTAAATTAAACCTTAATTGTTTTCAGTCATATCTTGGCCTCACAATTTGCACAGCTATGTGAAATAAAGGGTGTTTAGGCATCTGAAAAAAATTAAAAAAAAAAAAAAAAAAGCTATGTTCTGGGCCAGGGGTGGTGGCTCACGCCTGTAATCCCAGCACTTTGGGAGGCCAAGGAGGATGGATTCACTTGAGGTCAGGAGTTTGAGACCAGCTGGCCAATGTGGTGAAACCTCATCTCTACTAAAAATACAAAAATTAGCTGGGCATGGTGGTACGCGTGCCTGTAGTCCCAGCTACTCGGGAGGCTGAGGCAGGAGAATCACTTGAACCCGGGAGGTGGAGGTTGCATTGAGCCGAGATCATGCCATTGCACTCCAGCCTGGGTGATAGAGTGAGACTCCGTCTCAAAAAAAAAAAAAAAAAAGCAAATTTCTTCTTAAAAATGGAAGAGGTTATTTTTGGAGAATTTTTGTAAAACTTTATTACTTAATGTTTTCCTTAAATTCTGAGCTTTATTTTCTTATATAATGCAGGCTTTTCCCAAGTCCCATATAGATACCCCAACTTGTCTTCAATTTATCTCAGTGTGTGGCTTAAAATTTTACTATTTTTCACTTGAAGCAAAAAATGTTGACAGCTGTATGCTAGCCAGCAGCTGTCTCGGGGAGTCTGAAGAGTACAAAGAAGCTCATCTGTTTTTGCCCACTAGTGGAGGGACGCTTTTGGGGTTTGACTTGGGAAATCAAGCCATGACAAAAACAGAATTCAATCGTGATGACAATGAATAGTACTTCACAGAGCCGTTGAAATCATTCCATGAGATATTGAATGAAAAGCACTCAGAATGATGCTGGCACATAGGAAATACTCAGTGAAGGAGAGTTGCTGTTAACTGGTATCCTGATAGCCAAAGCAATGGCAAACTCTGTTGATTCTGTGTCCATGGTGCCTTATCTCTGCTCTTGGCTTTACTTTCCATTCCTCTACCATGATTGATTGTTTTACTACTGCTCACCTGGACAATTATGTGAGCCTCTTCATTTGTCTTTTAGCTTCTAGAGTATTTTTTAAGTGACGTGAAGAAGTTAGAGTTCTTCATTTTTGACCCATCTGGTTCAGTGGAGATGCTTTAGGCTTCAAGTAGCAGAGTACCCAACTAAAACCTATTGTTTGATACATTAAGACATTCAAAGTGGTTATAGTTGGTTCAGCAACCAAATAATATCTGGGCTCAGGTTTAGGAAATGTGTGTGTGTGTGTGTGTGTGTGTAGAGGGGGTGTTTTGTTTTGTTTTGTTCAGACGGAGTCTCGCTCTGTCACCCAGGCTGGATTGCAGTGGTGCAGTCACGGCTCACTGCAGCCTCTCTCCCAGGCGTCAGTGATCCTCCTGCATCAGCCTCCCAAGTAGCTGCTACTATAAGCATATGCCACCATACCTGGCTAATTTTTGTATTTTTTGTAGAGACAGGGGTCTCGTCATGTTGCCCAGGCTGGCCTCAAACTCCTGGACTCAAGCAATCTTCCTGCTTCAGCCTCCCAAAGTGCTGGGATTACAGGTGTGAACCAACCCACCCAGCTGTGTGTGGCATTTTGTTTGTTTGTTTTGCCTTACCCTTCATGGTCTCAATAAGACTGGCATAGCCCCAGCCGTCACCTTCACTCATGATGACATCTGAACGCGTGAAGGAAAGGAGTGTCCTCCCTGTGTATTTCTTTTTACCGGGGAGGGAAATTCTTCCACAAAGCCTCTTAGATTTCAGAACACATCCACCTTAAAGCAATCACAGGCAAAGAGGAATGGGATTACAATACCTGGTTAGAGCATTCATCATTCACCCTGGGCCTGAGCCTACATTCCCTAGGCATCACACTGGCCTTATACCCAAACAAATTTGGGAATCCTGTAGCCGGGCTGTTGGGTAAACAACTAACAATTCCAGCCAGTCCTTCCTGCACCCCCTTGGCAGATTCATTAAGCATTTCCTCTAATGGGTAAAGTCCCAATCCCCTCACCTGAAATTAAGTGTTCGGTTCCTAATCTATCAGACTAGGTCAGATTTTCGTAGCAAAATCCTCTTGAACAATCTGACACTTTTCCTTCATAGCCCCTCATCACCTTTTTGTATGAATTTGGGAACTACACGATTAGTGTCTCCAGTCAACCAACTCCAAAATGCAACCTCCATGAGGACTGTGTCTGTATTTCTTACTGTTACACCCGATACCCAGCATAGTAGTTGAGTACAAAAGGTTTTCACAAATATTTGTTGGATGAATGAATGTACATACCTGTCGAAGAGAGCAAGAAGCAATTTCAACGGTTAGATATTTAATTTGGCAAAAGCAGGTTTCTATTTAGCTATCAAAAGAGGTTGAAAGAATTTGGTACCTCGACATCACCAACATTTTGTCAAAGGACTAATTGCCAAGCCCCGCGTGCACGTGGGACCATTAGTAATTCTGTAGCTATGCAAATTAAAACAGTGATGTATGATTTATAGCTTTAATAACATTCTGAAGGCTCTTAAATTTTAATCACTTGCAACATCCTTTTTAATATTCAATTACTTTATTAACTAATTAGGTCACTTGCTGAAAAAGCACATAAGGCTGGTGCTATTTTAATATCAGCTGAGCCTCACAAAATACCTTTGAAATGGTGCAAATGGTTTATTTATTTTAAACAGATCATTAAGATGCTATAATTAATAAACCAATTACCAAAAAAAAGGCCCAATAGTGATAGATGTACAAGTACAATAGCAATGTCCGATGGATTAGTCATTTTTATATACGTATATCAAGGGGCAAAACTTAAATGGAAACCCCCTGTAAAAAGTGCTTTCCTAAATAATTAATTTTGCAATGACTGATAACCCTATCACGGCAAATCTAAATTGAGGCTCGTTCATTACACAAACCTGTAATGTGTACTTTCGTTTTATCTAATGACACTCTGGATGGAAAATCCACAGCAAGCGAAACTTGGTTTTCCTTCATTACTTACAAGAGTCTTAATTTGCAGACAGAGTTGGGCATTTCACTACTTATCAGTGCGTTAGAGTGAAGCGAGCCTCCCACTGGAGTCTCAGAAGGAGACACATACCACAGCAGCAGCATCCCTGTTTATTGATTTCTCAGCACTGTGTTAAGGTCTTCAAAGCAAACAGTGTGAACAAAGAAAGCTGGGGCTAACCCTGCAGGGATCTTTCACCCAGGATTCTCGAAGGAGACTGGATCGCAGCACTTATTATTATTATTATTATTATTATTTTTTTTTGAGACAGAATCTCACTCTTGTCACCCAGGCTGGAGGGCACCGGCACAACCTCCAACCTCCATCTCCTGGGTTCAAGTGATTCTCCTGCCTCAGGCTTCCAAGTAGCTGGAATTACTGGTGTGTGCCACCACGCCTGGCTAATTTTTTTGTTTTTTGTTTTTTTTTTTGTTTGTTTGTTTGTTGTTTTTTTTTTTTTTTTTTTTGAGACGGAGTTTCGCCCTTGTTACCTAGGCTGGAGTGCAATGGCACGATCTCGGCTCACTGCAACCTCCGCCTCCTGGGTTCAGGCAAGTCTCCTGCCTCAGCCTCCTGAGTAGCTGGGATTACAGGCACACGCCACCATGCCCAGCTAATTTTTTTGTATCTTTAGTAGAGACGGGGTTTCACCATGTTGACCAGGATGGTCTCGATCTCTCGACCTTGTGATCCACCTGCCTCGGCCTCCCAAAGTGCTGGGATTACAGGCTTGAGCCACCGTGCCCGGCCCTAATTTTTGTATTTTTAATAGCGACGGAGTTTCACCATGTTGGCCAGGCTTGTCTTGACCCTGATCTCAGGTGATCCGCCTGCTTTGGCCTCCCAAAGTGTTGGGAATACAGGTGTGAGCCACCATGCCCGGTAAAATAATAAAATTTTAAAAACATAATAGCCAGCTGAGCCTGGTGGCTCATGCCTGTAATTCCAGTGCTTTGGGAGGTTGAGGTGGGAGGATCACTTGAGGTCAGGAGTTCAAGACTAATCTGGGCAACATAGTGAGATCCTCATTTCTACAAAAAGTAAAAAAATCATCTGAGCACTGTGGTGCGCACATGTGGTCCCCGCTATTTGGGAGGCTGAGGCGTGAAGATTGCTTGCACTCCAGCCTGGGCAACACAGCAAGATTCTTAACTCAAAAAATAAAATAGCCAGGCGCGGTGGCTCATGCCTGTAATCCCAGCACTTCGGGAGGCAGAGGCGGGTGGATTACCTGAGGTCGGGAGTTTGAGACCAATCTGACCAACATGGTGAAACCCCGTCTCTACTAAAAATACAAAAAATTAGCTGAACGTGGTAGCGCATGCCCGTAATAGCAGCTACTTGGGAGGCTGAGGCAGGAAAATCGCTTGAACCCGGGAGGCGGAGGTTGTGGTGAGCTGAGATACCGCCATTGCATTCCAGCCTGGGCAACAAGAGTGAGACTCCGTCTCAAATAAATAAATAAATAAAATAAATAAAATAGTTGAGGGCGGTGGCTTACCACTGTAATCCCAGCACTTTGGGAGGCCGAGGCGGGTGGATCATGAGATCAGGTGTTGAGACCAGTCTGACTAACATGGTGAAATCCTGTCTCTACTAAAAATACAAAAAAATTAGCCAGGATGGCAGCACTTGCCTGTAATCCCAGCTGCTCAGGAAGCTGAGGCAGGAGAATTGCCTGAACCCAGGAGGCAAAGGTTGCAGTGAGCCAAGATCGTGCCACTGCACTTCAGCCTGGGCGACAGAGCAAGACTCCATCTCAAAAATAAACAAATAAGTAAAATAAAAGAATAGCCATCATTTGTTGAGCTCTTATTATTTACTTGACAGACACTGTTGTCGATTACCTGTAGTGTCTCCCTGAATATCCTTGCAAACATCTAAATCTACCAAACAGCTCTTTTAGGGTTCCTTCCAATTCTACATTTTGTATTTTTTTTTTGCTCTTATTTCCCCTGTGTTTTGCATATTCCACAGTATTTGTCCCATCAACATTGATTTGCTAAGCTCCTCCTAGGACCAGGCAGTGTTCTGCACTGGAGACACGGGGTGAAGGCAACAGACACGTTCCCACTCTCATGGCGTTTACAATCGACCGGGGGAGACAGGCCATCAATGTAGAAACAAAACATAAATAAGAACTTTAGATAATGCAAAGTGCCATGGAAAGAAAGAAAGAGAAAGAAAGAAAGAAAGATAGATAGATAGATAGATAGATGGATGCAGGAGAATGTGACAGAGAGTGCCGGGGGCAGCTCTTTGTAAGTCATCAGGGAAGGTCTCTCCAAAGAAAGTGACATTCGCAAATGGGCAGCAGGGTCTCCAACGATGGAAAGCTCTTCTTCCCAGCTTTACCAGTTGTTTTCCGCCTTGTGTCCTTCTCGAGTGGGTGAAGGCAGAAGGCAGTGAGGGGAGAGACACAGGGATGCTGGGTGTGGTGAGGGTGGCAGGTAAGAGAGAGACTGAAGAGAAATGGTAGATGGCATTATAATGTCACCATCATTTTCGTTATTGTTAGTTGCTTGGAATCACCCTACAAAATGAGTGTGTGTGTGTTTTGCTGTTAGTGTGTGTCGGGTAGGTGAAAAACTGCAAAGAGAGCGACTTCTCATTCTCTTCTTTCCTGCCACTGTCGTGCTCTGCAAGTGGTAACAGCTATGTTTTATGTATTCTCAATCTGTTTTAGCACCTTTGTGATGTGTTGATGGGATTTTAAACTATTCATACTTTTCTACATTGCCCCATGGATGCTAAGTTCTTTGAAAGAGCAGCCTAGCCCAGATGATAGATCTGACCCATGGGTGCTGCTCGAATATGTAGAAAAATATCATTTCTCTTGGGTCTCAAAGGGAAAACATCAGAAAAGGCCCCCTTAATCTCTTAATTGGGAACTAAACAGCATTCCAGGGACATTCGACCCCCCTCTTCCTGGGTCCCTTATCTGATGGACTTACTGGCACTTTTTTTCTTTTTCACCCTTAGGAACCAATATATATGCAATTCTGAGCACAAGCCGAATTATGTCTCAGAGGTGGACTAAGAACATAAATGAGACAAGAAAAGGTTAAATATAAGCAGACCCATATATGAGTAAATGAACTACTCTGGTGAATAAAGTTCCTATCACATTCAAATAAATACAGTTAGTCCTCTGTATCTGCGGATTCCGGAGCCTCAGATTCAACCAAGAGCTGATGGAAAATATTCAGGAATAAAATAAAAATAAAAGCATTACAAAAACAAAAATAATACAAATAAAAATGCAGTATAACAATTATTTACATAGCATTTACATTATATTAGATATTATAAATAATCTAGAAATGATGTAAAGTATTTGGGAGTTTCAGAACAGGAATCTCTGAGGAAAAGAAATAAATAAATAATAAATAATAGTCCGGGCATGGTGGCTCATACCTGTAATCCCAGCACTTTTGGGAGGCCGAAGCAGGTGGATCACTTGAGGTCGGGAGTTCCAGACTAGCCTGGCCAACATGGTGAAATCCGATCTCTACTAAAAATACAAAAATTAACTGGGCGTGGTGGTGCATGCAGGCTGTTTTTTTACAGTCATTTGGATATCCTCAAAACCCAACCATCTTGATCCAGTTCTAAATTTTAAAAAGGAAAGAAGACCACAGATGGAGTGTGATCCCAAGTTTTTCTTAGTAGTTACTTATAATTCAGAATTTATTTTTCTAAAAAAATGGTTTACAAGGCCAGGCACAGTGGCTCACGCCTGTAATCCCAGCATTTTGGAAGCCCAAAGTGAGAGGATCAGAAGTGAGAGGATCAGAAGTGAGAAGGATCGAAGCAGGAGGATTGCTCGAGCCCAGAAGTTCAAGACCAGCCTAGGCAATAAAGTGAGACCTCATGTCTACAAAAAAATACAAAAACATTATGCAGGCGTGGTGGTGTAGGCCTGCAGTACTGGCTACTTGGGAGGCTGAGCTGGGAGGATTGCTGGAGCCCTGGAAGGTCGCGGCTGCAGTGAGCTGTGCCCCGGCACTCCAGTCTGGGCAACAAGCAAGACCTTGTCTCTCTGTTTTTTAAAAAAATGTTTACAGTAGTTCATTTTCTTAGACAAGACCTACTTAATAATATTCAAAGTGCAGACACAGACATTTGCAGTGTCAATTTGTAGATTATAATGCTGTTATGATGCCAGTGATCCAGTGATCAAATGAAACAAAAGTAAAATAAGAATAGTTTATTTTGGGTCGGGCGCAGTGGCTCATGCCTGTAATCCCAGCACTTTGGAAGGCTGAGGCTGGTGGGTCACCAAGTCAGGAGTTCGAGACTGGCCTGGCCCGCATGGTGAAACCCCATCTCTACTGAAATTACAAATTTTAGCCAGGCATGGTGGTCCATGCCTGTTGTCTCAGCTACTTGGGAAACTAAGGTAGGAGAATCGCTTGAACCTGGGAGGCGGAGGTTGCAGTGAGCCGAGATCTCACCACTGCACTCCAACCTGGGTGACAGAGTGAGACTCCATTTCAAAAAACAAGAGTAATAAAAAAGTTAGGTGTGAGGCCAGGTGTGGTGGCTCATGCCTGTAATCCCAGCTACTCAGGAGGCCAAGACAGGAGGATTGCTTGAGTCCAGGAGGTTGAGACCAGGCTGGACAACATAGTGGGACCCAGTATCTACAAAAAATAAAAGAGAAATTAGCTGGGTGTGGTGGCATGTGCTGTGGTACCAGCTTCTTGGGAGGCTAGGGCAGGAGGATCACTTGAGCCCAGAGGGTTGAGGCTAGAGGAAGCTATAATGGTGCCACTGCACTCCAGCCTGAGTGACAGAGCCAGACCCTGTCAGAAAGAAAGAAAGAAAGAAGAAAGAGAAAGAAAGAAGGAAGAAAGAAAGAAAGTTAAGTGTGTAATTATTAAATTTAAGAATACTCATCTACCAAAAATCATCCATCAAACAAACAAAACCAACCAAAAAACCTAAAGTCCCATTCACTGGGCACTATTACCTTCAGCTCCTGAAAAACCAGCACTGTATCTGCAAGGTCCTCCTGGAGTGGGTTTGGCAGGCTGTCCTGGTGACACCTGCAGTCAAGCCACAGACTGTATCCTCAGCTCCATCCCGTGCTTTCCTTTTCCATCTGGAGGCAGTAAGACTGACAGGGCTCGGCACTCTGCCTGGGTTCTCGGGCTCTGACGTGGTGTACGGGTCCGGGCCTTGCTTCCTCCACCCATCCACTGATCTGAATCAGACGTAGCCCAGGAGCCTCTTCCCATACCACAAATCTCTGTTTTGTGTTAAGAAAGATGATCTCCTGTGGTGTTAGTGGTGCTAAATACTCGAAAATTTACTTTTATATTGTCTGGAAATAGCCCACGTTTTTCTCCTCAGTCTATCAACCAGGTTATAAAACCTCAGTTTCTTCTTCTGATAAAGGAGGCCAGCACACTTACTAGTTAGTCTAGTGCAACTGAAACACGGTGGGCAGAAGAGTCCATTCTCTTTTTTTTTTTAATTTTTTTAGAAGGATAAATATATGCTGTATGGCACAGTGGCTCATGCCTGTGAAGCCAGCACTTTGGAAAGCTGAAGCAAGCAGATCACTTGAGCCCAGAAATTCAAGACCAGCCTGGGCAATATGGTGAGACTCTGTCTCTATCAAACAAAAAATATATATACAAAAATTAGCCTGGCGTGGTGGTGCACACCTGTAGTCCCAGCTACTCAGGAGGCTAAGGTGGAAGGATCTCTTGAGCCTGGGAGGTGGAGGTTGCACTGAGCCGATATTGCACCTTTGCATTCCATGCTAGGTGGCTAAGACCGTTTCTCAAAAAAAAAAAAAAAAAACCCAAAAACCAAAAAACAGAAAAACAATTTCAGACCTAGTGCCATAAAATCGTACTCCACTCAGAGTCACTTTAGTATATATTGTACATAGCTGCATATGTTTATACATATATATTGCTATGTGGAGTTATGAATACAAAACCACGTTCAGTTTAGGGAATTTTCAAGGGCAACTCTATTCCCACCCGCTATCTGCCATATTCTTACTTCTACAATCAAACCCACACAGAAACTGCAACTTCATTCTAATACCAGCTCATGAGTTACCATGAGAATTTGATGGGAAAACGGTATAAGCCTCTGAGCACAGTGCCTGGCACAAAGCTAACACTAAAGGTTACTATAAGCACAGGAATAATGTTACTATTATCATTTTCCTTCCAGTAGGGAGCTGTCACTTTCAGTTCCTGGTGTTTGGCCTTCCATCTGTAATATGAGCATATTAGATGAGGTAGTCATGGTGGTAATTTTTATATAGTTTTGGGGGGGAAATGTGACCTTACATCTCGCGAATACAGTAATAATCTCTGTCTAGAATGTAAGGTGACGTTTTCTTTTATTTAACAATGGAGTCACACACAACTGAGCACACTTATGCTTTTACACGTGTTTGATGCCCTGAGTTCTTTGAGAGACAACTGTAATTCTCAGTTTCTGATAGCACACCACATTTGTTATAAATTGCTTTCTTTTGCAGGTAGTAAGTGGGCCTAAATTCCCATTTTCTTAACTTACTCCCATGGTGTGCATTTCCTTTATTTTCTAGTCATGAAATGGGAAAAAAAAAAAATCAAAAATAATGAAGTCTAAGGACTTACTGAGCTGTCGCCTTGAAAAGGCCAAGGGGAGAAAACGGAATCCCATCAAGGACCCTGTGTCAAGGTAAGGAGAGCAGAAATAAAAAATGAGCCAAATGACAGTTCTTCACAACTAAACATAGAAGTTACATATGGTCCAGCAATGCCACTTTCTGATGTATGCCCAAAACAATGGAAAGTGGGGACTTCAAGAGATATTTGTACACTCGTATTATAGCGGCATTACTCACTGTAAGGCTGGTTGCCTCGCCGGGAGTTCGAACATGCCCATCTCCCTCCCCACTTGAAAATCACCTTATCAGAATATGCCCATCATCTAGCCCGCCTTGGAAATCCCCTCTGCACTCGGCACTTAGCCCACCCTTGGAAATCCCCTCTGCACTCGGCACTTATCCCCGCCCTTGGAAATCCCCTCTGCACTCAGCACTTAGCCCACCC